>NC_134268.1:180717348-181429848 GCF_031893055.1 Leptodactylus fuscus | reverse complement strand
TAGAAATCTCCCTGCCCATTTCATATATAATTCTGGAGATCCATGCTGTGATTGTCCTTTTCTGCTTGTGAAGTTTGTATTTTCTGTGTCTACTTCTGGTACCCCAGGGTTCTCCCACACCCCAAAGATGTACCAATACATTATTTGACTTTCTGTGGTCCTAGAGTATGTGATTAGGAAATTACAATGTGAGCTTGGGATAGAGACTGTTGTGAATAAGAATCTTTGTACTGCAATGTGCAATATGTTAGCATTACATAAGCAAATATTACATTGTAATAAAACTTTTCACAAATGTTTGTAAACCAAGATAATCATTTTGATAGTGGGATTCCTTCATGGTGGACTTTCATTATGTAAAGTCGAAAATTTTATGGCCAATGGATTGTTGTGCACGGTTCAGAAGAATATGTCCTCCGTGATCCTTTATTTTCTTCCACGATATACCATGGACTCCAGCGCCAACAGATCAAGCTAACTTTGGGATTGGACCATACCAATATATCTGGTGCAACAACCAAAGTATTCCTAATCGACATCTTTCTTGTTTCCCATTAACTTCCACTTCTTTTTATCCATACAAAAGAGTGATCTCTATCCAATCCTTGATTCTCCATGACCATCACTGTATTATCCGATCTTTGACTCTCCATGACCTTCACTGTATTATCCAATCCTTGACTCTCCATGACCTTCACTGTATTATCCGATCTTTAACTCTCCATGACCATCACTATATTATCTGATCTTTGACTCTCCATGACCATCACTATATTATCTGATCCTTGACTCTCCATGATCATCACTGTATTATCCGATCTTTGACTCTCCATGACCTTCACTATATTAGCCAATTCTTGACTCTCTATGACCATCACTCTGTGTAGAACTTTATCAAAATCAATGCCTGTTTGCAAGTAAATAACATAAACTACGTTCATACAATAGATTCAGTATTGGTCCTACTCTATGCAAGGGGAGGGGATGGAATTTACCTCTGTTAAAACCTTAAAAATCCCATCTAGAAACATAAAAGATGATCTTGTGCTTAAGTTGTAACATGCTTTACCCCTCCACTCATCTGAAGAGGCCTCACTCTATAAGCCACCATCAGCCATGTGTCCTGTAATGATTTATGGTCCATAGAAGACATCTCTTTGATAGTCCTCTTTGGCAGCTATCGGTGTCAAGCACAGCTCCACGCCAGCGAGGTAATCGTGTCCCTTTGGGAAACAGTTTTGCTGCAGGTGTTTTCTCTTTCTTCCCCTACAAAGGTCACAGAAGCATGAAATCTCCCCTAATTCGGCCTCACTACTAATCACATAGAGGAATAAAGGGAAGTGTGACCAAGTATTGAGTAAAGTCAACTGGCACCTGTTTTCACCATCTCAATTTGTTTTTCTTCTCAGTGCATTTTACACCTTTTAATTGAATTTGTCACTGGCACTCTCTTCCCCCAGCTGTCTACATCCAGGGAGCATATATTACAGCTGCTGTTATCAATGGCTTAGTCTTGCTGGGGTCCTGAGCCAAAGGAATTAGTGAGGTCGTGTAGACTGCTGAGTCCCAATGCTATCGCGGCCTTATCTCGCTAAATTGCGGTAACCTGACTCTACGGTCCAGAACAACCAGAGCATTCTAGTGTTAGTGCCAGAAAGTCTTTCCTATTCTCTAATGATGTTGTTTTTGGATTAGGAATGATTTTTACCCAACAAAAGGATTCATTTAAAAGCCCCAGGCAGAACACAATGCAAGCACATTTAATTTACACCCTGGTGTCACATTTACACATGGCGCAACACTGTTGTATATTATAAGTGTTATCACTGAACACAAGACGGCTTGTTCCTCTATACTTGTGTCCTTACACTCAACTACTATAGCCTATAATATAAAGTATTAGCTGAGGCTAGGTTCACATCTGCGCAATGGTTTCCATTGTTCTGGACCGTCGGGGGACCCGGAGAATGGAAACAGAAGTTACACATGGACACCAGTGCAACCATTGACTATAATAGAGTCCTCCATAACCTGGCTCATGGAGGGGATAGTCTTTATCCCATGCTTTGAATGGCATCAGTTTGGGAAGTTTAAAGGTGGTGTTCACAGTTAAGTACTACAATTCTCCAAAAAGTTTGGAAAAAAACATAACATTTTTACAATTGGAATAATTTAGAAACCTGCTCCTGTGCTTAGATATTTCAGCTACAAACCTGTTATGGCGCCCCCTGGTGTCTTCTGTATTTCCTTGGAGAACGTCCACCATGTGCCCAGTGTTGTTGATGCGCACAATACTAAGAATTGCTCCATTATCTGTGTAAAAGATGAACGGGATAATAGATCTGAGTTACTGAACGTGTATGACAACCAGAAATGAATTTGGTAGATGTTCGGAGAAGAATTCAAAGGAACAACAGGGGGCGCCATAACACCTGCCACCTGTTATATATATTGCCAGTACTGACATGGAACCAGCTATGCTGGCCTTACAGCCGCTGCATAAACCACCTTAGGAGCAGGCTGTTGGCGGACATTTATAAATACAATAGAGAAGTAGTAGTTACCCACCATTGCCTTGAGAATGTCTAGGTCAGCCTGCGTCTTATTTAGCATACAGTAGGCATAGGATACATGCATTGCTTATGACTAGAGACACGCAGAGTCATAACTTGAAGTTTTTGGACTCCAGTGTAAATCCTATTAATATTATAAATGTGAAAGTTTGTGAGTTTGTGGGTTTGTGTGTTTGGATGTTTGCATGTTCGGATGTTTGTTCCTCAATCACGGAAAAACCACTCCACCGATTTGGCTGAAATTTTCCACAAACATAGTTAATACACCCGATTAAACAATAGGCTACTTTTTGTCACAATAGCGCACATACGTTTTTCCCAGGACCCCCACAAAACCCAAACTCACACCACTATCTCTGCAATCTCACACACTTTGGACCCCGATTTGGCTGAAATTTTCCACAAACATAGTCCCTACACTCGATTGCGCAATAGGCTACTTTTCGTCACAATAGCTCACATACGTTTTTCCCAGGACCCTTTGGATGTTCGGATGTTTGGCGGTCAATCACGCAAAAACTGCTCCACCGATTTGGCTGAAATTTTCCACAAACATAGTTATTACACTCGATTAAACAATAGGCTACTTTTCGTCACAATAGCGCACATACGTTTGTGCCAGGACCCCCACAAAACCCAAACTCACATCACTATCTCTGCAATCTCACACACTTTGGACCATAGCAAGCCACAAAATTCATATTGCCCTCTACAGCCTCGCCCCTAACCCCACACAATCTCATATACATATACTTTACCACTTTGCCCCTCACCTTAACGATACTCCAGGAGGCTCTCTTTAACGCTCCGGAGCAGCCATGTTTGCCCCCACCACTCTGACAATCCGCGACACCGCCCACCCATGTCAATACCCCTAGGCGGTCTAATAAATGCAAAAAAAAAAGTTTAAAAAAAGTAAAAAAAAAAATATAAAAAAAATAAAAAGGATTAAAAATTCAAATCACCCCCCTTTCCCTAGAACACATATAAAAGTAGATAAAAACTGTGAAATACATACATGTTAGGTATCCGCGCGTCCTAAATCGCCCGCTCTACAAAGTTATACAAATATTTTTCCTGTTCGGTAAACGCCGTAGCGGTAAAAATGGTCAAACGTGCCAAACTGCCATTTTTTCACTGTTTTGATTCTGCTAAAAATTTGAATAAAAAGTGATCAAAGCAATAACATTTCCCAAAAATGGTAGAACTACAAAGTACACCTGTTCCCGCAAAAAAAGACACCCTATACATCCCCGTACACGCAAGTATAAAAAAGTTACGGCTGTCAGAATATGGCGACTTTTCAAAAATAATTTTTTAACACAGTTTTGGATTTTTTTTAAGGGGTCAAAATGTAAATAAAACCATATAAATTTGGTATCCCCGGAATCGTAACGAAGCACAGAATACAGGGGACATGTCATTTTGGTTGCATAGTGAACGCCTTAAAACCAAAGCCTGTAAGAAAGTCGCAGAAATGCATTTTTTCTTCAAATCCACCCCATTCTGAATTTTTTCCCTGCTTCCCAGTACATTATATAGAATAAATAATGGTGGCATCATGAAGAAAAATTTGTCCCAGGAAAAATTAAGACCTCATATGGCTCTGGGAGCGGAGAAATAAAAAAGTTATGGGGTTTAGAAGGAGGGGAGTCAAAAACGAAAATCAAAAAATGCCATCGGCGGGAAAGGGTTAACTTCAAATACTTCTGTCCCAAAGTCACTATGTAAAGTTTCTCACAATACCGTATATATAGCAGCTCAAATACAAATTAGCTTCAACACAAAAGTCTCACGTATTCTCTGAATTACAGCAAAAACAAGATACAAAGTTACATTTCATATCCCATACCTTATACACACTACGAAAACCTTACCCGCGCCTGTATATACCCACTTCTACAATCACCGCAGACGAAGTCGCGGGTACCACCTAGTGATATAAATAATTATATAACAGAGTCACACATCTATCAAGTGTTATTAAGAGTAGCGATCTCCTTACCCTGGGCCAGGGGCATTTTGGGCCGCCTTCTACTGACCTGGTATGTAAACCCTACCGTACATCTGCAACTCTGGTAATGTTCTATATTTTGCACTAATAAATTGGCACTGATCTTTAGGTTGAATCCAGAATTCTGCCATTAATGAGCCCTTAGACTTCTTTTATACCTGTTTTGCAAAGTAAACATGTGTGAAATTTTGTGTGTGATATGGAGTATACATCGCCCTATTGACATTCAGTCCAGATGCTTCAATGAATAATCACAGTAAGAAATTTGTGCTCCGATATTTCTTATGTTATTGGTTTTGATCATCAGCCCTTTGGAAATGTCAACAGAGGCGTAGCTATAGGGGGTACAATCACTAATGGGCACCTGAAGCCTGAGGGGGCCCCAGAAGTCCTGCAGCAACACAAAATATACCACTGTTTTAAATGAAACATAGTTTAGGGGCCCCATTACAGATTTTGCACTGGGGCCCAGGAGTTTCAACAATACAAGTTGTCAGAATGTTTCAAACTGTGTTACAATAATTTACTGGAATGATAAATTTGGTGGATCTGGCTATGGCTATGGCCATATATTCACTGGATGTTTTTCTGGTGCAAATTCATCAGAAATCATCAGACAAAAAAAAAGTATTGCAAACCAAATTTTTCATCTGGTAGTTTCAGTTAAAAAAAAAAAAAAAAAAAAAAAAAAAACAAAAAGGAAAAAAACAAAACAGATACCTGACGCATTCTATTTGCAGCATCCCAGAGTGCTCCTGATTTTACTTTTTTGTCTTTTGTGCATCTGGGTTGTGTCCTGTATTCTATGTACCTGCATATATTGTTTTGCAGCTGTTCCCTGTAGCTCCCCCCTGTATTTCAAACCCTTTCCATCGGTATAGCCCTGGCCTATCACAGACCAATGGCCGGAGTCTGGGAGACTTAGGTCTTCTGAGAGGACCGTTGGAGCTTAGTCTAGTCTGGTCCAACAGTTGGTAGTAGAGACAGTGCATCTCAGTGCAGTTTCCTATACAGCCCCTAGAAGGAAGATTCATCCCAGGGCTCTTCTAGAGACTTCCCTGAGCTAGGGAGTTCAGCTCTCTACAGATTGGACTTTGTGCCAGAAAGAGCAGTGGAGTCCATTGACAGGAGGAGTTGCTCCAGCACCTTCTACGTAGTAACCAGATCCCTGTCAGGACTACCCTGCACTACAGCCTGCAGTATTTGTTGCTGGAAGGGGCAGAGGAGAGCAGTTATAGTTCTAGTTGGAGTTAGAGTTCAGTTTAACCTAGAGCCTTAACATTGCTGGGCACCCTCCTAAGACCGAGGCTGGGGAGTTGGACACTGGAGAACTACATCCCCCAAACTGCTTGTTGTATTACTGTTCCATTGCTGAGTAAAGTAACAACTATTTCTATTTCAACAACTCAACTGCCTTCCTGAGCCGTCCCTGCTTTGCCATCAGGGCCCTTCTGACTTCCATCACACCAGCCCAGAGTAAAGAGGTCCCCGCTCCAACTGGAAGTGTCCCAGGGGAAACTACTACCACCACCATCCAGGTAGCAGTGCAGGACCCCCCTCATTTGTGTCCAGCCTAGGAGCAGCGTTGGAGAGAGTGTTGATTTTGCTCAGCCTAGCTAGTGGCATGTCATTCGCCACTACTACATCCATTCTCCAGTTCCCTCCATCTGGGCTGTAGCATATTATAATCAATGGCTCAAGCCATGTCTTCTTTTGTCCAGTATTGTTTGTTTTCCATCCGATGGATCAGAAGAACCAACCTCCCGGAGCAGATGTGTATATACTGTAAGGCTGCATTCACACTACGTAATGCCAGCGTGTATCACAGCCGTACACGCCGGCGTTACAGCAGGGCTGCCGAACACTTCCCATTCATTTCTATGAGAGCCGGCATACGAGCGCTCCCCATAGAAATGAATGGGCTGCTTCTTTCACTACGAGCACTCCCATTGAAGTGAATGGGAAGTGTTCGGCAGCCCTGCTGTAACGCCGGCGTGTACGGCTGTGATACACGCTGGCGTTACGTAGTGTGAATGCAGCCTAAGCATGTTATCTTCACAAAACAGTTCCCAAGAATTATACAAAGTTTAACATATAATGGGCTTTATATATCCAAACTAGCAAAAAATAAATTTGACTATGTTGCCCTTAGCAATCAATCATTTAATGATATTTTGTTTTGGCTTCTATGGGCAACAAGGCAGTTTTGCTAAAGGCGGCCCATGCACAGGTTAGTCACATGGTAACACGCTCATTTATTATATCCAGATTTCGCTTCTTAATATAACTCATTGGAGGATTAACCCTTCAATGCCAGGGGAACCATATATTAAAATGAGCCTATTTTTCTATACTTCCCCTTGGCAATAATGTAATAATTCCTCGCAGTTCATGATGAGGGTCACACCACGACTTGGAGAACATCATAAGAATGAGCTAAGTGTTACAGCCATTATGTTCTACAGCTGCTCTGCCCCGTTCTTTGTCACTTGACTTCCCTGTTACTCTGTCACCCTCTAAAGACTCCGCTTTCTAGTTTAGCAAACAATTCGCTGTTATGGCCGAGCACACTGAAAGACGAATCCTTTGAACTATAGCTCAAGTATGCAGTGAAAAGTGCGGCTACATAAATTCAAGCAAGCAAAAGTTTTAGCACCTTACGGACGACCTCAAGATGAAGACAGAATCTTGGGCCTCTGTACATAGTTTTGGTTTTCTTAGACTTGCACTTTCCTTTGTGGAAATATCTGCACTTCTCAGGATGTTACTCATGGGTTGGCGTTTATGGGGTTTATTCTTGACAATCTATGGCACTATGTCACATAATGTGCTACGTTTTTCCATAGTAGGATTTGGAAAGTCCAGTGGACATGACAGTTTCCCGCAACCTCCAAGTAGACTAATATTGTGCTCTGCTGTACCTGGACAGTTTTGTGCCTTGTTTTATTGAATTTTCTGGATATCGTATTTAGTGCTATTTTTCCCAAGTAACATTGTTATAGAATATCTCCGTATTACAGCACCGTATGTAGGGACCATCCAGCAGTACACAAGATCCTGCATACCACCATAGACATCTGGGGCCCCTAAACTCATTGAGGGAAATCTATTAATTCTATAGACAGTACGACCGAGTAGTCCAGGGGTAGGGAACCTTCGGCTCTCCAGCTGTTGTAAAACTACAACTCCCGGCATGCATACCTGCTCTGCTGTTCTTGGAACTCCCATGGAAGTGAATGGAGCAGGTTGGGAGTTGTAGTTTCACAGCAGCTGGAAGAGCCAAGCTTCTCTACCCCTGGTCTATTCTAAGCTTATGCCACCTATTAGTTGGCTTAGATTGTGATAGAAACGTGGGCCAGAAGTTTAGCACAACTTTGACATGCAATATTGCAACATAAGCACCATCTCTTTTTTTTTACTAAGCCCTGCTCTTTGTTGACTTGGTAAAAAAAAAAGTCTAAAACACAATCAATGAGGATGCACAACATGTACACAAAATCAAATTTTAGGTCAAATTAAGCAATAAATGTGGAACATTTAGCTTAATGCCGTTTTCCCTTCATTTCCACCATTACTCCATTCAATTGGTGATCACCTAACAGTCTATGGGGAAAAATGCTTTGTTTCAGAGGAACCCACCATTCGAGCCAGGAGGGTCACCAAGTCCACTATGACACCTCAGGAAATGATGACAACACCTCTGCAATGCAACTGGGACAGCAGGGGAAGCATGTCTGGGGGCATCTAACATGCCCAAGTCACAGTTTTACCCCAACATCACAGCCTATCAACTACACACTTTCCACACTCAAAAAACCTCCATCAAAGTGGGAAAATACCTGGAAAACCTCTTTCTTCCCCAATTGGATGGACAGAAACCCAAATTTAAGCTAAAGAAACATTAACAAGAAGCCCTTTAAATCACGTTGCCTATGACAACCAGAGATGGAATAGGCAATGGGAAATCCAACAGTACCCACCCTGAACTGTCTTTGTGTGTGTGTGTGTGATGTGGTAAGACCTTCCAAAATTCACTTTTCTGGCCCTTAACGTGAGCCCTTCCAAATTAAAGAGGACCTTTCACCACTTTTGGGCACATGCAGTGTTATATACTGCCAGAAAGCTGACAGTGCACTGAATTTAGCGCACTGTCGGCTTTCCCGATCTGTGTCCGGTGTATAGAGCTTACGGTGCCAGTACCGTAGTGCTCTATGGTCAGAAGGGCGTTTCTGACCATTAGCCAGAGACATCCTTCTGCCTCGCGGTGCCTATCGCGCTGTGCTGTGGAGCGGGGAGGAACTCCCCCTCCCGCTCCTGATAATACTGGTCTATGGACGAGCGCTGTGAGCAGAGGGAGGGGGCGTTCCTCCCCGCTCCACAGCACAGCGCGATTGGCGGCGCGAGGCAGAAGGGCGTCTCTGGCTAATGGTCAGAAACGCCCTTCTGACCATAGAGCACTACGGTATCGGCACCGTAAGCTCTTTACACCGGACACAGATCGGGAAAGCCGACAGTGCGCTGAAATCAGCGCACTGTCGGCTTTCTGGCAGTATATAACACTGCATGTGCCCAAAAGTGGTGAAAGGTCCTCTTTAAGTTAGAGGCCCTTAAGCTGAGCTACCAGCAGAGATTGAGACCTTTCAGGTGACTTCAGCCTCTGCCTGCAGAGTTTTAGGCCCTTTAACTTAGTTCAGCCTTGCACCAGTAGAGTGTTAGCCCCTTTAAAATTGTTAGCACCTAAAACGGTGGTTCCAGAACCATCACTCTCATTGTGTGGGATTGATGCAGTGGATTGGACTGAGGACCCAGACATTGACCTTGATTTTGATTGGGAAATTGATAACATTTTGGCATCAAGTCCTGGGGGTAACTTTTATTTAGAGGACCACAAAGGTGGAGAATTGGCTGCAACCACTACTACCGGTAATGGTCCTTTAATATCGGACTCTACATTACCTCTACAGGGTTCTTATCAGGTGTTAATAGTACAAACAACATGCTCCAGTACTTTAGATGTAGATCAGAAACCACTTTCCCTTCCGACACCAGTTTTAACTAAGCTTCACCATCATCATCCTGCTGAGATGGAGCCACTAAAGGAAACCTTGCTTTCAAAGGCATGTTCCGGAGCTGTGACTGAGCCAAATCTAAACACAGAGTCCTTTCGAACATAACAAAATTCACCAGCAGTGTTTTTGGCCTTTAGGGTGAGTTGAACCCTGCACCAGCGCGTGTCCTGTAACTTCAGGCGGGCCCTAAGTTCTGCGCTTTGCACAAAGTTCCCCTTGACCACCGACACGTGGACAAGTGCATGCGGCCAGGGATGCTACATCTCAATCACGGCACACTGGCTGAATGGGGAGCAGGCTGTGCTGAAGCTCATCAGCTTGAGGGACAGACAGCACACTTCCTCTGAGGTCAGCGATGCCATCCTGATTGAGATGGCAATGTTTTTTGCCCTGCTGCACCTGGGCCCAGGCAGATTGGCGTATGTGATAACGGCCGGAACCTGGTAGCAGATCTGGAGCTTGCCAGACTCAAACATGGTCCACAGATGGCCTACGTTTTCAAATTATTGGTGCAACGATTTCTAAGAACGTACCCCAATTTACATGAGCTACTGGTTAAAGTGCGGTGCTTATGCGCCCACTTTGGCAAGTCTACAGTACCTGGTGCTAGCCTCAATACACTCCAGCAAAGCCTACATCTGCCCGAAGCACCGGATGTTGTGCGAGGTCACCACACACTGAAACCCTAGATACCATATGTTGAGCAGGGTGTGTGAGCAGCAGATACCTTTGATGGAGTTCCATCTCCAAAACCCAAGGTCAAATCAAAGTCAGCTCCCTCAGTTTCTGCACCATGAGTTTCCATGGGTGGCAGACTTATGTGAAATCCTATCCCATCCTTTCCACTGGACTAGAAACATTATCATGCGCTCATCACAATTCCTGGTATGACAGCTGCGTTAAGCAGGGTGCAGGGTACAACGCAGACCAGGCCCGAGCACCAGGAACAGGTGTTACAATGGCTAGCGGATAATGCTTCCAGCTGCTTTTCCACCAGCCACTACCTGCAGTCGTGTTCATACCCAAGAGTCTGCCCCTCCTTCCTCCTAACATGCCCAATCTTCCCAACAGAGTCATCCCACCCTTGCCCCCTTCCAGGATCTATGTTCGGGTCCTTTTACTGTCTCTCCCTCTGTTGAACCACTTCCCGAATTGCAGGAGCTACCAGACGACTTTGTGTGTCCTGATGCCCAAATACTGGAGTATCAGCCATTTCCTACCAATTTTGGGGTTGTGGACCCGCAACCGGTGTTTCTGGGTCTCAATGATAAAGTCGAGACACAGTTGCCATCAGGTCAAGCTGTGGTTATGTGCGGTTTACAGTAAGGGGAGAGTGAGCAATTGCAAGAGGAGTTGGTGGACGACGAGGCCACCGACCCGGCATGGACAGGAGTGATGTCTAGCGGGGAAAGCAGTGTAGATGTGGAGGCAAGCTAATCAGGAAAAAAGATGGCTAGAGGCAGAGGCATGGACTGGGGTGATGTCTAGGGGCAAAAGCAGTGTAGATGTGGATGCAAGCTCAGCAGCAAAAAAGATGGCTAGAGGCAGAGGCATGTCCAGAGGCAGCAAGGCCAAAGATTTTCCATGTACTAGCCAGCAAACAATACTGAATTGAACAAAAAATTGGATTGAGCTGATATAGCGTGACTGAATTGCTGTATCACACTTAGCATTTGGGGATTAGACCCTTAAACGTTGGATTGAGCTGATATAGCCTGATTGAATTACTGTTTCTCCCACTTAGCTTTGGGGGGTACAGCATTAAAAACAGGTTTGACCATACATGGCCTGATTGAATGAACGGCTGTCTCCCACTTAGCTTCGGGGGGTACAGCATTAAAAACAGGTTTGACCATACATGGCCTGACTGAATGAATGGCTGTCTCCCAATTAGCTTCGGGGGGTAGACCCTTAAAAATTGGATTGAGCTGATATAACCTGATTGAATTGTTGTGTCCCCACTTAGTCTCTCAGGTAGGTTTTGGGGTTACACACCGTGAAAAACTGGATTGAGCGTACATAGCCTGACTGAATTTCTGCGTATACCACCTACGTTTTGGGGGTACACACCATGGATATCTGGATTGAGCGTACATAGCCTGACTGAGTTTCGGTGTATACCAGAAAGGATTTCTGGTTACACACCGTGGATATCTGGATTGAGCGTACATAGCCTGACTGAATTTCTGTCTCTCCCACCTAGGTTTTGGGGGGACAAACCATGAAAAACTGGATTGAGCGTACATAGCCTGACTGAATTTCGGTGTCTCCCACCTAGGTTTTGGGGGTACACACCCTGGATATCTGGATTGAACGTACATAGCTGGACCTAATTGCTCTGTATTCCTGTTTTGGGGTTACACAGCCTGAAAAGCTGGTTTGCACGTATATAGCAAGAACTAACTGCTCTGTATTCCTGCTAATCCCTATCTAGCCCTCAGCAGCACGTCTGTCCCTATGCCTGAAATCCGGAAAATGAAACGAATATGGTGGCCGCTGTTCTTATGAATGGGAGATCACATGTTTTTGGCAGCCAATGGCTTTTTCCAATTTTTTTTCAATGCCTACGTTGTCATTCGAGGTATTTGTTTCCAATCGAACACCGTGTGGCAAACTCACTAAAAATTTGATTCCCCTCCCACCTTCCCTGGTGAGTTTTTTGCACCAATAACTGCGCAGGGGAGGTGGGACAAGGTAGGCAGCGAAAAAAAAATCGGAAACAGGAATTGGCGGCCGGAAACAGATAACCTCCAATTTAGATGAATGGTGGATTTACCATTCGACTAATTTGGGACTGTGAACTATGTGACTGTGAGACAGGGATAGATCTACAGGCAGAGTTAGCTAGGGATAACCTTTATTTAGGGGGGGAATTTCACTCACCCAGCTCTTTGGGGCTCTATCTTGTCGGGATCCCTGTCAGTTTGCGATATGCACGAGCTGACTTTTTCCCATAGGGATGCATTGACCAACGTTGATTGGCCGAATGCCCGTACAGTGGCCAATCAACGCTGGTCAATGCATTCCTATGGCTCGGAACTACTAAAGGAATAGCTGAGCTGAGCGTGTTAGTATTACTAAGGAATAGCTAGCTGAGTGTGCAGTGTGGGAGATTATCCTATTCACTACACAGCATGTACCCCACGCTGTGTAGTGATTAACCCCCTCCCCCCGGTGTCCGCTTACCTGGAGCTCTTTGCTCTTGGTCCACTTCGTTCCATGGTCCCGGTTTCAGAGCACCCTTCACCCCTCTCCCCGACTATTATTATAGAGAAGGCAGGGCTTAGGAGAGTGTGGGCGGGGAGACTCCCCGCCCACACTCTCCTAAGACCCGCTTTCTCTACAATACTAGTCGGGAGAGGGGCGGAGCTTAGGAGAGTGTGGGCGGGGAGTCTCCCCACCCAGTACCCACCCACACTATCCTAAGCCCCGCCTTCTCTATAATAATAGTCGGTGAGAGGGGGCAGGGCGCTCTGAAACTGGGACCATGGATCGAAGTGGACCAAGAGCAAAGCGCTGCAGATAAGCGGACACCGGTGGGGGTGAAGGGGTTAATCACTACACAGCGTGGGGTACATGCTGTGTAGTGAATAGGATAGTCGTTACAATCCCAGTTCTGCTTAATCAACAAACAGTAGTGTCCGATACTACAAACTCAGTTCGGCTAGACCAATAAACTGAGCGTGTAGTGTCCGATACTACAAACTCAGCTCGTCTATACCGATAAACTGAGCGTGTAGTGGCCGATGTAGGTGAGCTGAGTGTGTAGGAGATGTAGATGTAGGAGAGCTGGCAGATATGCAGCAGACTAACACACTCAGCTCTGCTAACATCGGCCAGCTCTGCTACAACAGAGTGTACAGATGTAGCAGAGCTGAGTGTGTGCTGAGCTATGTTACACCAGAGATGTGTGTGACAGGAGGAATAGCCAAGCTGAGCACACGGCTGGCTCTGCTTCATTTCGCCATAGGTATGCATTGACCAGCGTTGATTGGCCAGTCTTACAGCATTCGGCCAATCAACGCTGGTTCTGCCGGAGGAGGCGGAGTCAAAAAATCGGACCAGAATGGAAACTTCTGTGGGCGGCTCTTAGACTCCGCCTCCTCAGGCAGAACCAGCGTTGATTGGCCGAATGTCGTAGACTGGCCAATCAACGCTGGTCAATGCATTCCTATGGGAAAAGTCTGCTCCAGCATATCGCAAGCTGACAGGGAATCCTGACATAATGAAGGTACTTGATGCCCCCAGACATGCTTCCCCTGCTGTCCCAGTTGCTTTCCAGGGTGTTGTATTCATTTCCTGGGGTGTCTTAGTGGACTTGGTGACCCGTCTGAGTCGAATGGTAGGATCCCCTGTAGCAAAGCATTTTCTCCCATAGACTATAACGGGGTTCGATATTCGTTCGAATAGTCAAATATTGAGCGGCTATTCGTAACGAATATCGAATCTCGAACATTTTACTATTCGCTCATCTCTATTAGATATGTCTATAGTAAATGCAATATGTCTGCCATCTTACTGTATCCATGCGCTTTCATATAATGCTGTACTACCTCATGACCAATCACAGGCCACTGGTCGGGGTTCTAGGAAAGGGTTTATATTCTCAGGTAGCTGTTGCTAGCTAGTCCAGTCCAGGATTAGCTCAAGCCCAGAGCAGATCTAGTATCTAGTTGTAGAGAGCAGAGTTCCAGCATCAGTCAACTTGCATTTATCCTGCTGTGAGAAACAGTGAAAGAATTCAGCTAAGTCTTTTCAGTCATCAGCCCATGTTCTAGGAGTCAAGCCATTTTATTCCAAGGTACAACCGGAGGCTGCCTCGGAGTTAGTGAGAGAACTTTGGGGGCTCCCGAGACACATTGTTGTTTGTGCCATTAGCAGCTACAAAGGTACCGTACAGGAGTGTCCCCTATCAGGACTCATAGCTCCACTTCAGTCTCCTATCTGCTGAGTTAGGGAGTGGTACGAGGAGGAGAGGAGAAAAGTACGTTAAGAACTACAGTGTCTATATTGCCTTGGCTAAACTCTTAAGTCGTACATATTTCATATTGAACTGTATGCTATATTCATCTTGAAAAGCTGCTGGAGCATGTGTTGGTGTTGTTCAATAAAAGTTATTTGGTTTACCCTGCAACTTCTGGACTCCTGCATCACCATTGGGGCATCTCCTGAACAACATCCACACAGCTCAGTATTGAGAGGTCCCCTCTCCAACAAAGAGTGCCCCGGGAGAAAACAAGAACACTACCACATCCAACAGGTAGAACAGCAGGACCTCCGTGTCTGCACAGCCTTGGGGGGAATCAGAGTGTGTGAGTAGCGTTCCAGACTTAGTAGGTAGCACCCCGACCACTATGCTCCCTCTTGGGCCTAGTTTCCTTATTGTCAGGACCTCCATCACCTTGCACACAGAGCTAAGGGGGTGCTATTCTAAGGCAATGGCTAGGTATCAGCAAATGCTGAAAAAATCCCAGGTAATGTTTGCATTTATCTGTATATTGGGGAATGAATTCTACTTGTGGGCCATAGGTATCCCAGTCTGACACTAATGGTGCCCCCCGGTGTTTTATTGATAGCCCCTCAAAATGTCCACATAACTCAGTGCTGACTCTTATTTTTAAGAGGATTCTGCTTGAAAATGTTATTTTCTGCCTGATCTAGCAGAGTAAAATCGTGGGACAACCACTTTCAGTTTTTTACTATGTTATAGCAGGATGTTATGACTTAGGTAAGGGCACGGACCGCAGATTTTTACTGTCCAGACTTAGAGAAAACCTAGACTGGTTACTGGCTTGTCATCTATTAAATATGCCAGTGACATTCCTCTATGGACCTGATAATCGGAAGAACACACTTTCCCCATTCACATTACAGAGCAGGTAAAGTCATCTGCTCTTTACATTGGCGATATAAATAGTGAGCGCACCAGTAACTGTAAACTAGCAGGTGGCGCACCGTAAACCCAATGCTGGAGAGAACCGATTTCATATAAACCTCAGTGCAAAGAGAACACTTGACTTTAACATGTTTTATTGCAATGTGTTATTCTTAAAGAAAAATATACATGTATATAATGACCATACATTAAAAGTGCGGTGACCATCTAGACAGTAAAACCTATTATGTGACGTATTAGAAATACTTTACAATTTCCTACACTACTGATCTTGGCGGAATCGGGTACACAGCTTATATGGAAACTTGCTATTAAGGCAATGTTCTATGGGAAAAAAGTCCAAAGCTTTATTGAAAGACAGATACACCAAGGGTAGAGGGGATGGAGAGGGGTATCAATCCCCTTCTTCATCAGCATATGGATGGCACACACCTCAGGTATTTCCTGACAAGCCACAAACCATCCATAACACATTTCATAAGGCAGCAGGCTTCCTGGATAGCCCCAATGTTGAGGATCCCAGGTAAATGTCCATAGAGCACCGAGGGGAACTCTAGACTGCTTTTTGGGAAGAGGTACTCCCAGAAGAGGGCACCTAGATCATTCAGTATCTAATGTTGCATAGTTCATAGTCATGCAAGAAAGTTCTCAGGGGCAGTCCCACCAAATGGATGTCTATGCCAGGTCTTTGTGTCCAATGGTTAACCTCAAAGACATTGTGTTTCTTCAGTCTTCATTCTTAACAGGGGACAGATAATAGTTACCAATTACAACATTGGCCCAGATATACTAATAGTGAAACCTTAGATAGGCAGACTGAAAATGCACCACAATGATGGTAGATTTTCTATTTATTTATCTATCTATCCATCTATCCATCTATCTATCTATCTATCTATCTATCTATCTATATTGTGGCGAAGTTTGCTACAATAAATAAACTTCAACTTCAGACACAAAATGAGCAAAACAAAATAAAAACCTGCTCGTCTGAGCAACTATCTAAAAAGGACTGATAACCTAACTATACGTGTCGCTTACTGCCAGCCACATGAACAAAACAGGAGCAATATAGTCTCACTGGAATCAGGGTTACAGGACAGAACCACACACCTCCTTTCACCTTATGGAACAGCCCTGAAAGGCAAGAGCTGCAGCATTTTCTGGCCCATGTAAAATGTGGAAAGGAAAGCGCTACAAGCAGCACTTTTCTCTCTGCATTTTTCTTGCAGAAACCACATGGCCCCCATTATAGTCTATGGGGTCCACATGTTTCCTTAGGTAACTGCTTCTTTTTTTTCTTTAATGTAGATTGTGAGCCCCCTATAGGGATCACAATGTACTTTTTTTTTTTCTTTTCTATCAGTATGTCTTTTTTTTTGTAGAAAGGGAGAAAATCCACGCATACACAGGGAGAACATACAAACTCCTTGCAGCTATGGTTCCTGGCGGGATTCAAACCCAGGACCCCAGCGCTGCAAGGCTGCAGTGCTAACCACTGAGCCACTGTGCTCCCCCAGGTGATTGTTTTTTTAATGCAGATTTGGCTTCTGTTCGGACAAACAGAACCCTATGTGCATATATGAACAGGCCCTCAGTTCCTAACATCTATCTTAGCTTGAACCAGAAATTGTTGACACTATTCTGGTGCATTTTTAGCACATGGTGGGGCGATTAAACCAAACCCCCTTTTCTAAGAATCCACATGTTAAACATAGCGAAAACTAGATTGCCAAGATCCAATATCTATATAATATAACTGCCAGCGTCTACAATATCTGGGCCATTATCTATGATGATTATGGATTGCAGTGATCACTTTTATAAGCTGTGAATAATGAATAATTGCTAATTTATTTAAAGGGGCTCTATCAGCAAAATCATGCTGATAGAGCCCCACATATGCGTGCATAGCCTTTAAAAAGGCTATTCAGGCACTGTAAAAGTTAAATTAAACTACCCCGCCGTTTTAAAATAATAACTTAAAAAAGAATGTTCTCTACTTACTGAAGGTGCACGCTGGGCGGGCATTCAGGGTGCGCCGTCTTCTTCTTCCCCGCCTCTTCTTCCTCTGACGTCTTCGGGTCCCGTCCTCCTCCGGCGCTTGCTCGCGGACACTGACAAAAAAAAAAAATAGCCCGGGCGCATGCGCAGTAGTACGCGGCTTCTACTACGGCTACTGCGCATGCACCCGGGCTATTTTTTTTTATCAGTGTCCGCGAGCAAGCGCCGGAGGAGCACGGGACCCGAAGACATCAGAGGAAGAAGAGGCGGGGAAGAAGAAGACGGCGCACCCTGAATGCCCGCCCAGCGTGCACCTTCAGTAAGTAGATCACATTCTTTTTTTAAGTTATTATTTTAAAACGGCGGGGTAGTTTAATTTAACTTTTACAGTGCCTGAATAGCCTTTTTAAAGGCTATGCACGCATATGTGGGGCTCTATCAGCATGATTTTGCTGATAGAGCCCCTTTAATGACATCATTCCACTAGGAGCAGGGGAAGATACTGATATATAATACGTTACTGCCATCTCCTGGTAGAATTATAGATATACATGAATAATAGAAACTATGATGAATTATATGATAGATCTATATACCCATGGACCTTACTGACTTACTTACTGGGCATATCTGGATTTTTTTCATTTTGAGTACTAGAATGTTGGAACATACTGTGTTGAAATTTCCACCAAAAGTGACAGTAACATGAACAGAACCCACCAATACATACTATTTGCTCTAATCCATCTTCAATTCGAAAAAAAATGACGTAACTTTGGAAATAATCTTCTCTATGTTTTTGTTTATATGAATGTGGACCTGTGTGTTTCCATGTTTACAGACTACAAACAGTCCCGGTGTAGTCTGCTACTGTCTGATTCTCTACTCGTGTGACATGTATTATAATTAGAGATGAGCGAACAGTGTTCTATCGAACACATGTTCGATCGGATATCAGGGTGTTCGCCATGTTCGAATCGAATCGAACACCACGTGGTAAAGTGCGCCAAAATTCGATTCCCCTCCCACCTTCCCTGGCGCCTTTTTTGCACCAATAACAGCGCAGGGGAGGTGGGGCAGGAACTACGACACCGGGGGCATTGAAAAAAATTGGAAAAAGTCATTGGCTGCCGAAATCAGGTGACCTCCATTTTAGACGAATAGTGGATTTCAAATCCGGGTCATATGAGAATGTGAACTTTGTGACTATGAGACAGGGATAGCTGTACAGGCAGGGATAGCTAGGGATAACCTTTATTTAGGGGGGAATGTTATTAAAAATAACTTTTTGGGGCTCTATCGGGTGTGTAATTGTGATTTTTGTGAGATAAACTTTTTCCCATAGGGATGCATTGGCCAGCGCTGATTGGCCGAATTCCGTACTCTGGCCAATCAGTGCTGGCCAATGCATTCTATTAGCTTGATGAAGCAGAGTGTGCACAAGGGTTCAAGCGCACCCTCGGCTCTGATGTAGCAGAGCCGAGGCTGCACAAGGGTTCAAGCGCACCCTCGGCTCTGATGTAGGAGAGCCGAGGGTGCACTTGAACCCTTGTGCACCCTCAGCTCTGCTACATCAGAGCCGAGGGTGCGCTTGAACCCTTGTGCACACTCTGCTTCATCAAGCTAATAGAATGCATTGGCCAGCGCTGATTGGCCAATGTATTCTATTAGCCTGATGAAGTAGAGCTGAATGTGTGTGCTAAGCACACACATTCAGCTCTACTTCATCGGGCTAATAGAATGCATTGGCCAGCGCTGATTGGCCAGAGTACGGAACTCGACCAATCAGCGCTGGCTCTGCTGGAGGAGGCGGAGTCTAAGATCGCTCCACACCAGTCTCCATTCAGGTCCGACCTTAGACTCCGCCTCCTCCGGCAGAGCCAGCGCTGATTGGCCGAAGGCTGGCCAATGCATTCCTATGCGAATGCAGACTTAGCAGTGCTGAGTCAGTTTTGCTCAACTACACATCTGATGCACACTCGGCACTGCTACATCAGATGTAGCAATCTGATGTAGCAGAGCCGAGGGTGCACTAGAACCCCTGTGCAAACTCAGTTCACGCTAATAGAATGCATTGGCCAGCGCTGATTGGCCAATGCATTCTATTAGCCCGATGAAGTAGAGCTGAATGTGTGTGCTAAGCACACACATTCAGCACTGCTTCATCACGCCAATACAATGCATTAGCCAGTGCTGATTGGCCAGAGTACGGAATTCGGCCAATCAGCGCTGGCTCTGCTGGAGGAGGCGGAGTCTAATGTCGGACCTGAATGGAGACTGGTGTGGAGCGATCTTAGACTCCGCCTCCTCCAGCAGAGCCAGCGCTGATTGGTCGAGTTCCGTACTCTGGCCAATCAGCGCTGGCCAATGCATTCTATTAGCCCGATGAAGTAGAGCTGAATGTGTGTGCTTAGCACACACATTCAGCTCTACTTCATCAGGCTAATAGAATACATTGGCCAATCAGCGCTGGCCAATGCATTCTATTAGCTTGATGAAGCAGAGTGTGCACAAGGGTTCAAGCGCACCCTCGGCTCTGATGTAGCAGAGCTGAGGGTGCACAAGGGTTCAAGTGCACCCTCGGCTCTCCTACATCAGAGCCGAGGGTGCGCTTGAACCCTTGTGCAGCCTCAGCTCTGCTACATCAGAGCCGAGGGTGCGCTTGAACCCTTGTGCACACTCTGCTTCATCAAGCTAATAGAATGCATTGGCCAGCGCTGATTGGCCAGAGTACGGAATTCGGCCAATCAGCGCTGGCTCTGCTGGAGGAGGCGGAGTCTAAGATCGCTCCACACCAGTCTCCATTCAGGTCCGACCTTAGACTCCGCCTCCTCCAGCAGAGCCAGCGCTGATTGGCCGAATTCCGTACTCTGGCCAATCAGCACTGGCTAATGCATTGTATTGGCGTGATGAAGCAGTGCTGAATGTGTGTGCTTAGCACACACATTCAGCTCTACTTCATCGGGCTAATAGAATGCATTGGCCAATCAGCGCTGGCCAATGCATTCTATTAGCGTGAACTGAGTTTGCACAGGGGTTCTAGTGCACCCTCGGCTCTGCTACATCAGATTGCTACATCTGATGTAGCAGTGCCGAGTGTGCATCAGATGTGTAGTTGAGCAAAACTGACTCAGCACTGCTAAGTCTGCATTCGCATAGGAATGCATTGGCCAGCCTTCGGCCAATCAGCGCTGGCTCTGCCGGAGGAGGCGGAGTCTAAGGTCGGACCTGAATGGAGACTGGTGTGGAGCGATCTTAGACTCCGCCTCCTCCAGCAGAGCCAGCGCTGATTGGCCGAATTCCGTACTCTGGCCAATCAGCACTGGCTAATGCATTGTATTGGCGTGATGAAGCAGTGCTGAATGTGTGTGCTTAGCACACACATTCAGCTCTACTTCATCGGGCTAATAGAATGCATTGGCCAGCGCTGATTGGCCAGAGTACGGAATTCGGCCAATCAGCGCTGGCTCTGCTGGAGGAGGCGGAGTCTAAGATCGCTCCACACCAGTCTCCATTCAGGTCCGACCTTAGACTCCGCCTCCTCCAGCAGAGCCAGCGCTGATTGGCCGAATTCCGTACTCTGGCCAATCAGCACTGGCTAATGCATTGTATTGGCGTGATGAAGCAGTGCTGAATGTGTGTGCTTAGCACACACATTCAGCTCTACTTCATCGGGCTAATAGAATGCATTGGCCAGCGCTGATTGGCCGAATTCCGTACTCTGGCCAATCAGCACTGGCTAATGCATTGTATTGGCGTGATGAAGCAGTGCTGAATGAGTGTGCTTAGCACACACATTCAGCTCTACTTCATCGGGCTAATAGAATGCATTGGCCAATCAGCGCTGGCCAATGCATTCTATTAGCGTGAACTGAGTTTGCACAGGGGTTCTAGTGCACCCTCGGCTCTGCTACATCAGATTGCTACATCTGATGTAGCAGTGCCGAGTGTGCATCAGATGTGTAGTTGAGCAAAACTGACTCAGCACTGCTAAGTCTGCATTCGCATAGGAATGCATTGGCCAGCCTTCGGCCAATCAGCGCTGGCTCTGCCGGAGGAGGCGGAGTCTAAGGTCGGACCTGAATGGAGACTGGTGTGGAGCTATCTTAGACTCCGCCTCCTCCAGCAGAGCCAGCGCTGATTGGTCGAGTTCCGTACTCTGGCCAATCAGCACTGGCCAATGCATTTCTATGGGGAAAAGTTAGCTTGCGAAAATCGCAAACTGACAGGGATTTCCATGAAATAAAGTGACTTTTATGCCCCCAGACATGCTTCCCCTGCTGTCCCAGTGTCATTCCAGGGTGTTGGTATCATTTCCTGGGGTGTCATAGTGGACTTGGTGACCCTCCAGACACGAATTTGGGTTTCCCCCTTAACGAGTTTATGTTCCCCATAGACTATAATGGGGTTCGAAACCCATTCGAACACTCGAACAGTGAGCGGCTGTTCGAATCGAATTTCGAACCTCGAACATTTTAGTGTTCGCTCATCTCTAATTATAATGCTCTTTACCTGCACCAGAGGCAAAAGAACATGGCTCTATATTATACTATTATATTATATTATTTCCTATGCATACATATGCAGTAAGTTACAGTGGTCATCTGTATATTCTGCATTGTATAACACAGAATATACAATATATTATATAGAAATAATAGAAGTGAATTACCACAATAAAATAAATGGAATATAAATCAATAGTTATAAGAAAATTAGAATTTTCAATAAACTGATTCTAGACTTGTAGCTATCTTTTGCCCCTACTGTCATTGCAGGGTCATCACATCAGCAGGACATAGGGAATCCCAGGGCTCAGTTATTCTGTTACAAAAATTGACCGACCTGCTGCAATGGGGCCCTGTAATACAACCCTATGTAATATTTCTTCTTGCAGCTCTGTTTAGTACAATTATGTGAAACTTTAACATGTACAATATAAATGGATCCCCTTTCAGTTGCTTTGTAAGATGCTTTCAATCTTTGGCGTATTTTTTCCTTGTGTTTGTACTTTTCTTGGAATCGTGTCAGAAAGACATTAAATAGGTTCTAGAAATGTTCCATATCTCATCCCGAGCTTATCAATCACTAACACGGCAGGTACAGCGCTTGACTGTTTCCAGGCACATTGCAGACTTGAGGCTGATCCAGATCTCGGGGTTTCTAGCCAGAAGCAGTTTCTACACTGCACAAAACAGAGACATGAGTGTGAGATCCTTGGAGGCCCGGCATTAGTAATCGGCTCTGATAGAGGAAAACATAAATACAAGGGCTCATATACATATACTGGTGCTTGTGTAGATATAATAAAAGTCGTTTTAGTGGAATATTCTGGAAGCTAGTGATGCTTTTAGGGAACATCTGGAGTACAGCATAAAGCCAGGTTCACATCTGCATCAGCCTTCATTGTAAATTCAGCAAAACAGACAAAGAATAGGACAACGCTGGTGCAATGATGGATCCCATATGCAGAAGACCCCATTAGAGTCTATAGGATATGCTGGGTAACATTGGTGTCTGCCATGTAATTTTAATTGTCTGTTCCTATAACAAAAAGCAAAATGGAAAGTAGGGTGTGATATAAGGACCTCATGTTCCTCATCTGTCCCCCGGACCCAGATGCTCATATAACTTGATATTATTATGGGCTCAAATTCTCCTTAGTGCCCACCTATAGCTCTCAGCTCCATGCCTGCTGTATAGCTTTACTGATGATGCCCAGTACCCAGTGCAGAGTATACAGACACAGGATGGCATGTACATTAGTTATTGTCTTGTTGGAAGGCGACAGTGAAATATGGTGCACTGCATTGCAGCTCAAATAGGATGGGAGATGTCATAACAGTGGGAAGATCAACCCTCAATGAACAGGGTGGTTCATGGAGTAGCTGAATACCCCCCCCCCCCCCTGTGCACCAAAAGCCTTACTTGAATACAATTTCAAAGGGGTGTTTTTTTTTTTGCAAAAATACTAAAGTGACATTTACTAATTTTCAAATATCTTGT
This sequence comes from Leptodactylus fuscus, assembly GCF_031893055.1. Taxonomy (NCBI): domain Eukaryota; kingdom Metazoa; phylum Chordata; class Amphibia; order Anura; family Leptodactylidae; genus Leptodactylus; species Leptodactylus fuscus. Next base: position 181,406,286 of record NC_134268.1, on the reverse strand, counting down.
ATAACGCTCAACAGGACTTACCGAACTGCATAGACTGGCCGACTCCTGAGTGCATTGAATAAGTGATCCCCTGATTTTCACCCTTTATTACTCTATGCAGGAATCAGGTATTTAGTGCAACGGACCACCAGCTCACTACCTCTAGGAGTATTCCTGATGCAAGTGGCAACTGACCAAGGTGGACTGAGAGACACCAGTACATGGCTCTCAGGGAACAGGCAATAGAGCAGCTGGGTGCAGGCAGAGGTCAGGGCTGGCAGAGTACAAATAGAACAGTAATCCAGGAAGAATGCAGGGCAGGTGACAAGGAGTCTGTATGATAATACAAGAAGAGGTCAACATAAGCAGACAGGTAGCACAATACTAGGCACCTATGCAGGACACAAGGTACCTTTTGATCAGACAAACTTCCAGTGTAGAGGGAGAATCCTTAAACAGCCAACAGGTCTAAGAGTTTGGTTGGGCGCATATAGCAAGATTACAGGAATTACAGTGCATGCTGAAGAGTTGAACTGGAGCAGGGTGCCAACATGCAGGAATACAGGGCCAATGGCAGAGAGGGGGCAGTAGCAAGTGCCCCTACATGTATGTATGTATATATATATATATATATATATATATATATATATATATATATATATATATATACACATTTTGCAGTGGAAAATGGCTTAAGAGAACATCTTTTTGTATTTCCTAGACAACCCACTGATTTTAAGAGCAACTGTGTAATGCCCTATTATCCTCCATATCAGGGGCGTAACTACTGGGGAAGCAGCGGAGGCAGCTGCCACAGGGCCTGGGACATTAGGGGCCCGGCGACAGCCACTACCGCTGTGGGTTTTTTTTGTTTTTTTTAATAGGCCCATTACCAAGGGCCGGGATCGGTAAGTGACAGCGCGGGCCCCACAAGAACTATTATATACTTGGGGGTCTTTTCGGACCCCCGAGTATAACAATCAGAGAGGTAAGATAACCTAAAAAACTGTGTTACTTATCTCTCCAGACTCTGGGCAGGCTTCGGCCTACTTGCATGACGTCATATGACCCGCGACTCAGGGCCCTGGTCACATGACGTCCCGGAAGGTGGCTGACAGCAACGGAGAATGCAGCAGAGCTGGGAGATAGGTAAATAACAGTAGTTTGTTATGTTTGTATCCCTCTGGGTCTCCGATTATTATACTCTGGGGTCTGGCGTTAGGGGTCAGTTGGTTGAGGTCTTCAGTGTCGGGAGGGGGGGGCATGTCAAAAGTTCGCCACGGGGCCCCGCCATTCCTAATTACGCCACTGCTCCTTACACCTGACATCTAGAGGTCCCAGCTATGTTACAACATATAACAGGAAAAATATCTTTGTACCGTGTTAACCAGTGGATGGCTAACTAAAAATGATGACATATTGCGAGCTTTCGGGATATCTAAAATGTTCCCTATGTTCTGTTTTCCATCTATTTTGCATCTAACACTCTATTCCTGTATAAATATGCTTGCCTTCAGATATTGTGTTATATCAGCTTGATGAAGGGAACATTTTAGTTGTCCCGAAAGCTCGCAATATGTCATCATTTTTAGTTAGCCATTCATAAAGGTATCAACTACTAAAGACTCCTCAAAAAATTTAACATATAACAGGTAACCCTTCCCACAAAAGATAACAAAGGATTATGTAGATAATCTTGTTTCCCTTAGTCCTAACAGCGGCACAATGTGGGGTATTTCGTGCCCCTGTGTGCTGGTAGGACAGGCGGAATTTTAATTAGCCATGTATTAATTTCACATGGCTTGTTCCCTTTAAGAGGGCACAGATACCTCCCCCCTGTGCGTAAATAACAAGTAATAATACATACATTCCAAAATAAACAACAATAGGGGGGGAATCCTTGTGCCGCTGTTAGGACTAAGGGAAACAAGATTATCTACATAATCCTTTGTTCCCTGTCGTCCCTACCAGCGGCACAATGTGGGGAAATAGCAAGTAATCCCCATAAGGGTGGGAGATTAAACACAAGCAGAATGTAATACAGTACGCCCGAAGGCAGTAGCTTCTGAGCCATACCGATCAAGTCGGTAGTGCTTCACAAAGGTTAATTCTGAAGACCAGGATGCTGCTGCACAAATCTGGTCCAAGGTGAGAGCCTTGACCTCTGCCCAAGAGGTCGATACTGCCCGCGTCGAATGGGCCCTTAGGACGGTCGGCGGAGGTAAGTTCTGACTCACAAACGCCAACTTGATTGCTTCCTTCACCCAGCGAGAGATGGTGGCCTTAGAAGCCTTGCGGCCTTTATGGCCCCCTACATAATTTATTAACAAGTTCTCAGATCTCCTGAAAGCGCGTGTGCGCTGAAGGTAAATCTGCAGGTTCCGGACTAAATCTAGGGTATGCCACTTCTCCTCCTCAGGGGAAGTGGGCACGGGAAAAAAGGTTGGCAAGCAAATGAGCTGACTCATATTCGCCCTAGAAGAAACTTTCGGCCTGAATCCTGGCAGAAATCTCAACTGAACACGGTCTTCAAAGAAGGCAATGTAAGGAGCTTCCGATGAGAGTGCTTGAAGCTCCCCTACTCTTTTTGCCGAGGTGATAGCGAGGAGAAAAGATACCTTATAGGTCAGCCACTTTAGATCCACCTCCTCCAGAGGTTCAAATGGAGCAACACAAAGTGCCGTTAGGACCTTGCTGAGGTCCCATTGGTGGACAGGAGCAGAAACTGCTGGTCTCAGCCTAGTTGCCCCTTTGATAAAGGTGCTCACTAAAGGATCCTGAGACAACCGCCTCCCCAGATAGGCGGACAAAGCGGCTACATGTACCTTCAGGGTAGAAGCTGCAAGCCCTCTGTCTAGGCCGTCCTGAAGGAAATCCAGGATCGCCCTCACAGGGGGATCGGAGGAGTCCACTTCGTGTTCCGTGCACCAGGCCTGGAAAATATTACCGATCCTACGGTAATTCTTATTGGTCGAGGTGGCTCTGGCGCTGGCTAAAGTCCTTAGGACGCCTTGAGACAGTCCTCTATTCCTTAATAGGGACTGGTCAACCTCCAGGCTGTCAGATTGAATCTCCTCAGATCGTGGTGTCTCAGCTCTCCTTGTGTCACCAGATCTGGGAGGGGGGGAAGCCTCCAATACCTGCCTTGACTCATCCACATGAGCTGGGCAAACCAAGTCCTTTTCGGCCAGAACGGGATTATGGCAATTCCCGAGACTTGGTCCTGTCTGATTTTCATCAATACCTTGGGTATGATGGAAACTGGAGGGAAAATGTATATCAGCCTGAACCTCCATGGGATGGACAGGGCATCCACTGCCAAGGCATTGTCCTCCTGGTACAGAGAGCAGAAGGTTTCCACCTTGGCGTTGAGTCGGGTTGCCATGAGGTCGACATCCGGAAGGCCCCATATTTGGACAATCTGATGGAATATGTCTTGATTGAGAGACCATTCTCCTGATACAGGGATACCCCGACTCAACTGATCCGCTACTATGTTCAGGGAGCCCTTGATGTGAACAGCGGATAGGTGGGTCAGATTCTTCTCTGCCCACGTGAAGATCAAGTTCGCCTCTCTCAGTAGGGCTGGAACCCTGGTGCCGCCCTGTTTGTTCAAGTATATTACCGTCGTCATATTGTCTGACCGGACCTTGACTGCCTTCCCTTCGAGAAAGGGGGCGAAGTACTTCAGCGCCAGATACACTGCTTTTAGCTCCTTCAGGTTGGAGGTTCCTACCTCTGGATTCCTCCACAGACCCTGGACAGTCCTGCCGTCCAGGTGGGCTCCCCATCCCGAATGGGACGCATCTGTTGTCAACAGGGTCCAACGAGGTTGAACCGAGGACCTTCCGTCTTTCAGGTGTCTCCACCATCTGAGGGAAAGACGGGTACCGGGAGAAAGGCAGATCTTCCTGTGCAGTCCCCGTGGAGATCCGTTCCAGGCTCTCAACACTTCCATCTGAAGGGGACGCAAGTGCCATAAAGCCCAAGGGACCGCCTTGGCTGAAGAAGACATCAGGCCTAGGACCCGCATGGCGGTGCGAATGGTGATCCATCGGGACCTGAGGAGGCCCCGAACCGAAGCTTCTATTTTTGCTCGCCTTGGACGAGATAGGAAAATCTGCATGCTCTGGGAATCCAGAACAAACCCTAGGAATTTCTTCCGGGTGGATGGCACTATTTCTGACTTCTCCCAATTGATCAGCCAACCTAACTCCTGGAGGAAGGCGATGGCTATCTGGAGGTGGTGATGGAGAATTGAAGTAGACTGAGCTTTTATAAGCCAGTCGTCGAGGTAGGGAACCACGAAGAGGCCTTGAAGTCTGAGAGCGGCGGCAACTGGTGCGACCATCTTGGTGAATACATACGGAGCTGACGATATGCCGAATGGCAGAGCAGTGAACTGTAGGTGCTCTCTGTGACCAGCCATAAGAACGGCTATACGTAGATATTTCCTGTGTGGCGGGAAGATGGGGATATGTAAGTAGGCATCCTTCAGGTCCAGGGTGACCATGACCTCGTTGCGCAATAGGAAACTGGTTACTGAGTCTATGGACTCCATCCTGAAAGGTTTTTTCTTTATGAAGAGGTTGAGGAACCGAAGATCTATAATCATCCGCCACCCTCCTGTGGACTTTGGAACCAAGAACACGGGTGAATAAACTCCTTGACCCACTTCGGGAGGAGGGACCCTTTCCAGGGCCCCCTTTAAGAGATATTCTGCGACGGAAGCCTCCAGGCAGTCTTGTTGTAGGGCTGGTAAGACCCGCGTAGTGATGAAACGATCCACCGGAGGATGGGAGAACTCTATTGCGTATCCTCGCTGAACAACTTGAAAGACCCATGGGTCCAGAATGTGAAGATGCCATGCCACAAGGAAATTCGAAAGGCGCCCTCCTACGGGAGAGCTGGTCACAGAGAGCGGCGTCCCCTCAAAACCCCTTCTTCTTAGGGTCCTCCTTGGGGATCCCGCGACCCGCCCCTTTCGGACGGTATCTGGGGCGTCTCTGGCTTCCTTGTTGAGGCCTGTATTGAGACGTGGAGCCTCGACCCCTAGAAGGGGGAGGCCTTCCTCCTCTGGTTGCTTGTGGTAGTGATCTCCCTCTACCATCAGCCAATCCCTCCATCAGATCGTCCAGCCCTTGGCCGAAAACCTTCCCAGGTTGAAAGGGGAGGGAACACAAAGAAAACTTGGAGGCGACATCAGCCCGCCAAGGTTTGAGCCACAAGGGCCTCCTGGCGGCGGTATTGAGGGCCATGGCCTTGGAAGCCAGCTTCACCTGCTGTCTTGCCGATTCTCTCAGGAAATCCGTAGCGAGACGGATCTCCCCCATGGATGCCAGGATGTCGTCCCTGTTAACCCCGGAGTCGATATCCCGTTCCAGGCGGTCCAGCCGGGCTTGAAGCTTATCAGCTACTTCCGTTGAGGCGATGCCCACCGTCACCTGGGCTGAAGCAGACGAATACGCCTTCTTGAGCGTTGAATCCACTCTTCTATCGAGCAAATCCTGAAGATTTGACCCGTCATCGATGGGCACGACAGTGCGACGGGAAAGCTTAGAGATGGCTAAATCCACCTTGGGTGGCGGACCCCAGCGATCCAGCTGGGAGGGATCAATCGGATACACTGCTTTGAAAGCTCTGGTGGTGACGTAAGCCTTCTCCGGCTGCTTCCATTCTTGTTCCATTAGGCTGGCCATGGAGGCGTCCACTTGGAAAACCCTCCGCTTCCCAGAGGTGGACGCAGAGGCTTCCCCCTCGCCAACCTGGTCCCACGACCGGATGGCCTTCAGCAGTTTATTAGTCTTTTCCCGATGGAAAATTGGTCTGCTGGTACAGGAGGACTGATCGTCCGATGATATGGACACCTCCTCCACCTGGAGGCGCTCCAGGGAGGGCAGTGAAGCAGAACGCCTTTCCACGCGCTGCTTCTTGGTGAGCTGAGCCAGTGAAGTACGGATATCCTTTAAAGAATCATCCTGCAAAAAACACAAGGATACTTAGAAGCCGGAGGGGACCCTTCCCCTCTTTGCGGCAACCGTACTCACCATGTACTCCTTGACCCATGCAACCATATCACTGGTAACGGGTTCCTCCCGCAGAGGTCCCCTGCATTGCTGGCAGCGTGACCAGTCATAGCCTAAAGGCAAAACAATGACATTCAGGATACTCCCACCATTGGGAGAATTAGCAGACGAAAAAACCGCACCTACCATCAGGTAGTGGAACGTCACAATCAATGCAAGCCAGGTGTCTCCTTTTAGAAGACTTCTTCCGTCTTACTTGATCCCCGGGAGGGGTAGAAGAGGAAGACATGACAAAAAGAAGCTAGCTTTCAGCGATACCTAAGCATGGAATATGAAACATCAGAGGAGTACATTCAAGGAACCATATGAGGAGACTCACCCAGCTTCTGCAGACCACTTACCAACCTTCAGCAGAGTTTGCAGTAGAATAAATGCAGTTTGAAGCGGTAACCACAAGCCACAGCGCAGAAACCAGCTAGGGATTAGACTAGCAGGCAATGAGGGATGCAACCTGCCCCCTTTTTTACAGCCCCATATCCGGAAGGGGCGTGGCCTTAGTCAAAAGCTCCGTTCCTTTGCCCTTCATAACACTCCTAGCCCTTCAAGTCACGCTCCCCCCTTGAGCCAACTACATTGGCACGTACCTCAATCTCCTGAGGACCTCCAGTGTCCAACGCTGCTGTTCGCGTGGTCCCGGAGCGGCGAATGCCGAAAAACCGGAAGTTGCCGGTGTTACACTTCTAAACGACCGGCCGGAACCCTCCTACGCAGAGGAAAGGTTCCGCGAAACCGGAAGTTCCCCTCATGGAGCCGCGCGAACACGCCGGCTGGCTGCGCGCGGCTCCCGAAGCCCAGCAAGACTGGATGCCGGGGAACAGGAGGTAGGATTGCGTGAGGGAGGTGGGCAAAATAGGTAACTTTAATCTTACCTATTCTCTTTGCAGGACCGACAGAAGTCCAAAGGGGCAGAGTGCATGATTGAAGACACCTGAACAGGTCTGAGCAGGTAAGTACCTGAAACTTCTTCTTACTCTTTCTCTTTAGGAGGACACAGAGTCCTCCCCACCTGTCCGATCCTTTACACAGGACAGAAAAAAACGCACAGGGGGGAGGTATCTGTGCCCTCTTAAAGGGAACAAGCCATGTGAAATTAATACATGGCTAATTAAAATTCCGCCTGTCCTACCAGCACACAGGGGCACGAAATACCCCACATTGTGCCGCTGGTAGGGACGACAGGGAACCATTTTATACAGAAGATTCCTTTATTATTGTTCCTGCACTTTATATGTTTATTAGGAACTGGAATCCAATACCAGGACTGTGGGATCTGAACACAAAACAGAAAATCCTAATAAAATTGGACTATTCAAAGAGTAACACTGCCACCTAGTGGCACTTTACAGAACTATTACCTGATAAGTGCTGCCTTTTTGATTAGGTATTACTGTATTTGGTGAAGAAGCGTCGGCTCTAGTTTGCAAAAAAGTGCAAAAAGTGGACAGTAGAGGATTGGAAAAGGGGGATTTGGAGTGATGAGATGAAAGTCAATAGACTGGGCTGGAAGAAACAGGGGAAAAGGGGCTAATGGATTAAGAAACTGAAGGAAGCCTGATGATATAAAGTTGTTTCATAGCCAAAGGCGTTGGATAGTTGATCAAGATCGATGATGTTCTTATTGCTGAGCTATACGTGAGTAACCTACAAGATGATTGGCTTCGTACAATCGAGTATTATGGGTACGAAAAGGAAGACATAGTGTTCTATCAGGACAGCAAACCGAAGTATAGGTTAACATTAGCGAAGAAATAGTTCAATGGCAGTGAAGTATAGATGCTGGATTGGCCCCCAGACCTCAACCCAATCGAACACTTGTGGGTAGAGTTCAAGAAAAGCTGTATTTGTACTCAAGTGGGGCGATCAGTATGTAAGTAACCTTACTATGGAGTATGTTCAGCCTGTTCCTCCAACAGTTGGGAAAAAAGACAGTAGGCCGGAGTTCACAGAAGTTCCTGCATAAAAAACTAAACAAAAAAAAAAAACACTGTCCAAATAGATCTGTAAACCGTATGCTACAACTGTTACCTCCAGTTAAGTCAATCCACCATGTCAGTTTATCTGCCTTGTCTGCTTCAGGTATTGTGCCATCTTCAAGTGAGGCCCCAGATACTAAACTAAGGACCAACACTTGACGCAGTTGGCAGGATGAGATCTGAGGATGGAGGGATGACAGGGGTATGGAGCAGACATGACCACTCTGACGGAGTCCCAATAGACAGATGATGTAGCGGTGGCATGGTTGGAGCCCCAGGTACCATGCCAATAATAGCATAGAGGGCTGAAAGACAGAAGGCTGGCACTGAATAGTTACTGTGACCACCCATGATGCTGTACATATGAAGAAACAGTCTACCTTTCCATTCAAGTGTATTCAAACTGGTGGAGCACAGATGTGCCTGGAGTGAGGAGGAAACTTTGCCCTGCCCCATTAAGGCCATTCCAACAGCCTGAATGAACAGACACGGTGACTGTCAGTGTTTCTCCTCCTTTCTGTATTGCACTGTGACTGTTGTCAGAATTCTATTGGGCTCTTTCCCTTTAAAGGGGTTGGCCATAGACCGTAAATCACATGACCATGGTCAAAGTTTTATCCTCTGGAAGTAACAGAATGAATGACAGCAAGCAGAGATCTAGAAAACCGTGAAGAATTGATACAGAAAGTATATTGGAAAATTGTGTATCTTTCTATTGTACATTTGTTTGTCAATATTGGTCTGAAAGTGGCCAACCCCTTTAAATTTGTCACCCATGTTACAGTGGCGGATCCAGGGTTTGCAGGGCCCTGGGCAATTGACTTTGGCGGGGCCCTACTTACTGGGGGATCTCGCACTTCTAACCTGTACTTCCCAACTGTTGAAGACTAGAAAGAGGGAATAAAACATGCGGCGCGCACAGCGCGCCACAGCAAATTAGGCCCGCCCACTTTTATGTTGACTCCGCCCGTTCTCATTCAATTTTCATGTGATTCCACTCAGTATAATCCTCCTACAGTCACCCGTAAATTATATGTCCCCCCTCCATCTCTTCCCCATTTTCATATACACCCTTCATCTACCCCTAGTTTCATGTCCCCCCTCTATCTCTGTCCCCAGTTTCATGCCATTCTCCCCCTTTATCTGCCCACAGTTTCATGTCCCCCCCATCTCTGCCCCAGTGTCATGCCATTCTCCCCCCTTCATCTGCCCCAGTGTCATGCTGTTCTCTCCCCCTTCATTTGCCCCAGTGTCATGCCGTTCTCCCCTCCTTCATTTGCCCCAGTGTCATGCCGTTCTCCCCCCCTTCATCTGCCCCAGTGTCATGCCGTTCTCCCCCCTCCATCTGCCCTAGTGTCATGCTGTTCTCACACACACACACACACACACACACACTCTCACCTTCCCTCGCAGCTCTCTCCCTCATACACATATTGTAGGCGCGATGTGACGTCATCACATCGCAGCTACATATGCCGGAGCTCAGCGTTAAAGCAGGAGCTGACAGCTCCTGCTTTAAATGCCTATGTATTCAGCTCATCGGCGCCCGTAGGAAATCGGGACATGCTGACCGGGACCATTTTGTTAGGTCCGGGCCGCGCCGCGGGGCCCCGGGCGGTTGCCTGGCTCGCCTGGCCCTGGATCCGCCCCTGCCATGTTATTTTATGGGCAGGTGCAGAAAAGGTGCTGCAATAGAATACTAATACATAAGAATACTTTCAATATAGAAGCGCTAATAGATTACATTTGTCAATTTATGAAATGAAGTGAATGAACAAAAGACAAATCTAAATCCCATCAATATTTGGTGTGACCGACCTTTGAAAGAGGAGTGATCATATGGCCCCCACAGAGCCCTGAACATCATCCAGTCTGTCTGGGATTACATGAAGAGAAAGATGGATTTCAGCAAGGCTACATTCACAGAAGATTTGTGCCTAATTCTCCAGGATGATTGGAACAACCTCCCTGCCAAATTCCTTCATAACCTGTCTGCAAGCGTGCCTATAGCGTAGTATTGTGTACCATTGTCTATATAACCGATGTGATGCCAAGTAACCATTACTATGGACAACCGCCAAAAGTGTTTTAGGTAACAGATTATTTGTGCCAAGGACTAAATTGTGTGCCTCTATCAAGACTAAGACCATGTAGTGCCTTGCCCCTTTCAGATTTGTAATGGCAAAAAGCATGCCCTCAATGAGCGATTGTTGCGCAACCGTTATGCTGGTTGCCTTCTGTAAGAGTGTATGTAACCTCCAAGCGTGCTACCTCAGCCTGCCGTGTCCACATCAGTTACTGTGCCATCCTCAAGTGGGACACAAGACACGGCTCTAAGGACCACAGTAATCCTGGTAAGGAATGAATATTGTGAGCCCCTAATACTATGTGATCCTGTTGATACAACATAAATTCGGAATAAGACAATACACAAAATTCAAGGTTTATGGAATTTCTGTTTTTATGAGATAGAGCTGTAGGTATAAGACAGGTCTAATGAAATCATCAAACTCAAGCTCCCGAATATATTCAGCTCCACAAATAATGTAACGTATTGGTTTCACCATTTAATCTGTTCCATATGGGAAACTGGAAAGAAGTCTATAATATGAGTAAAATACATATACTTTGCGGTGCGAGAAAAATAAATTACTGGAAAAAGTTCTCCATGATCCTTCCTAATGATATTCTTTGGGGAAAGTCATAGATGTTCCCAGCAATTTTGTTGACAGCATTAATTTGTGGTGAGTTTCTTTCAAGAATTTTCTCCAGTAAAGTACATTCAGACTCCAGACATCTTCAGGCTACAGAGATGTCAGAATCGGGAGAGGTCTCTATGATGAGAGAAAGAGTAGAACTAGAAGATTTAGAAATAATGCAGATCACCTAACACAAGGTCCTGGAGCCCCACATTCTATCCCAAAATAAAATACAATACAGAGAAGGGTTTTCGGAAAGGAAAGGGAGGTGGCCAGACAGAGAAAAAAATCACCTAAAAGGCTCTTTAAATGATATTGATGTTATTTAAAGAGGCCCCTTAAATCGTAAAATGTGCGGTCCATGCATAAGGCTAGGGCTACTCAACATAATCATGGCGGCGATGGGAATGCAATTGTTGCCTATGGAAAAGTAACATGTTAACCACTGTATAAATCGGGGCAAATTGTTCTGTGGATTTAGACTTGACACAGTACATGAAAATAACAAAAATAGGAGGATTTTTGACCACTTATATCCACTTATTAAGCTTCTCTTCTTCTCCTTATCTTCACTCTGAGTGTCTGTTTACATAAAGTCTGAATTTGTATTCACTTCATACACAGATCTTTATAGAGAAGAGGGGGGGAGGAGGTTACTAACAGATTTATTGTCTCACTAGACTCTGCCCATGACTTCGTCTGTGGATTGTTGGCATTGATGATCCACCTACAGTCAGCAAATTGCTGCCGTCGATGGTTTACTTGCTCTGGCGCTGCGGCAGCTCTTAAGCTGTCCTACTGCTGAACTTGTTCCTCACACTGTGCCTATGATTGTTCCGGTATCTCAGCAGCTCACTAATGCTATATAATGAGCGTGTTGTTGGCATTAACGATCTGCCTGCTTCGGTGTTTCAGCAGCTCTTAAGTTGGCCTGCTGCTGAACTCATTCCTCACATCATGCCTGTGATTGTTCCGGCATCTAAGCAGCTTTCTGTGAGACCATATAATGAACGTGTTGTTGGTGTCGACGATCCCCCTCAGCTCCACTTGAGTAGAACTCTGTTGATTTCTGGCTACATTCATAGCTGTCATTGTTTTAGAATTTTGCAACAAATTAGATTTTCTTTTCCCCCAGCATGTTTAAAAGTAGCAAACTGCCAAATTGGCTTAAAGGTGTTTTCCCATCCAGTGTGTCAGCATTGCATGGAGAAGATCAAATAATATGCAAATGAATGTAGACAATGGATTGAGGGTTAGCTGTGTATTTACATAGAGAGATAACAGACCTGGCCTTATCAGTTATCTCAGATAAACTTCTACCAAGAGCAGTTTAATATAGTATGTGAACATAAATTCATAACAGTCGTAAAGCCATGTCAGTTACCAGGATAAAAAGTAGCCTATGTGTTAACCGAGGATACAAACTATCTATGTGCCAAATTTCATTCATGAGTAACAAACATCCAAACTTTCACATTTATAATATTAGTAGGATAGGATAGGATTCTAAGCTGTGGTAGTGTCTTATCCTGAAGATGCCACAGAGATAAAAGCAATAATCCTACGTATTTGGTCTGAAGCTTGTACATCGGGAGCCCTGTTTAGGATGGGCATTTGTGGACATGAATATGTGGACTCAGAATATTTTTTAATAGGTACTATTAACAGCAGCGGCAACCTACGCTTAGAATCACGTATTCACGACTCATGCAAATAACCCAACTCAAAAAGACCCCCTTAGTATTTGAGGACTGTCTATATGGCCTTCTGCTTTATAGATTATACAACAAACATTGTACATGGATTATTGCTCACATGTGACATGTTTTTGGATTCTGTCATTAAATGTGTATTCTGGTTAATGAGATCAAACACAGATGAACTCCGAGGATAAAAATCTGAGAGGAAACAATTTCTGTGATGGAAAGTTTGGCTATTTTGGTCTTAGTCTAATAAAATCACTTTCCTTCCAAAATTTGCAGTGAGAAGCGTATTGTTTTCCAGGCGTATTTCTAAGCCTTAAGACTTGGAATTATATATAGCTGAAATAATTGCCCTTATTTGATGGCTCGCCTGTCTTTTCTTTTCTAAGTGACTCATTAGCTAACGAAGGCAAAGACATCATTACAGCTCAAACAAACAATTATCATCAAGAACGCTGGCGATCCCTGCGTACTGCGCTCCGCTCTGAAACTTTTACAAGCTCTTGCTCAACCTCTTACAAAACAGGAAGCCATTAAATGTTCCATTTTATGTTATTCAATATTATCCCCAAAGATTAATGGCTAAGTCCAGTTATTATGAAAGCAGCAACTCTGCAGAACCAAGGGATTTTTGGATCTTGATTTTTTTTTTTTTTTTTTTAGTAAAAGGGGAAAAAATAAACTATAGCTTGTATAATCTTTACACATCTTAGGCAGAACTTTGGAAATCACTCCAGTCGAAGGGCCCAACAAACAACTGCTTATAGCTCAGTTTTCTGAGAGCGACATTGGCAGGAGCAAGATATTCCCTTTAACTACAGTCAACAATGAATCATCCAGATGTAAGCTGAGTTACAGATGTGTCCACCATTAGCTTTGATTAAGTTTGGCTAAGGATCCCAGTAGCTCATGAAACAAACTCAGTACAATAATATAACACGCAAGTACACACCTTCACACTGCAATTCGCAACACTAGACACAACTAGGGTAAACATCTGTAGCATTCCAGTGAACAATGGGTCAAGAACCAATTAGTTGGTACTTATTCGATTTTGTCTAAGGCTAGGTTCACACTAGCATTCAGCTTTTTGTTCTTTGGGTCCGCATTTTAAAAACGGATTTGTACCCGAGTTTAAACGCTGGTGTGACTCCAGCCCTATGTGAATCTGCACTTTGAAATTTGCTATTGTTGTCCTAGAACTGTGTCACTTTAGTCGGAACAAACCATTCAGGCTTAAAGGAGGTTTTCCCACATCAGTGTTTCAGCAGTTTGCCTGCAGTGGGTTCTTCTCACTTCCTGTATTTCTCCTCCTCCCCCCTTCCAGCTTGCTGAATGTATTTTCCATATCTTGTTACTTGTTTTATTGATACTTCATGTACAAGGTATGTCAAAGTTTTCTTAATATTACTGTAAAGAACCCATTGTAATAATAATAATAATAATAATAATAATAATAATCATCATAATGGGGCTGCCTCTCCTCCTCACAAATATGCTGAACACTGACTTAAAGTCATGGTGACACTGTCATCTTTATCCTTCTGTGATCCTGAGATGAGGAGCCATGTACTCCATAATCTCTCCTGTTTCCTCGATAATGTTATTGGCTCTCACTTGTTATGTGGACGTTTGAAAAGCATTATCTGATCCCAGAGAACACGGGATCTTTCTTTTCCCTTTTCTCTTTTTGTGGGCACCATGTTAGCTGGTTCAAAAGTTTGGAGTTGCTAAAATCTAAGCTTTTAGGAACATTTGTGCCAAAGCAGTTGCTATGAACCTAGGCCATTTTAACACAGTCATGGGCCCATGCCAACTATTTCATAAGTGGGCCCCCCATCATGACCATTTAGGCATACCTGATCCATACAATATAATGCCCCTGACACAATCAAATGCCCCTGTAATGGCATCCTACATGTCCCCCCATAACCTAATCCCTCCAGTTGCTCTTACAGTATAATGTTCCCCATCAGTTGCCCCCACAGTATAATGTTCCCCTCCAGTAGCTCCCACAGTTTCATGTCTCTCTGCAGTAGCTCCCACAGTTTCATGTCCCCCTCCGGTTGCCACTAATAGTAATACTCACTTTCCCCATTCTTTTCTATCTCTTCTCCCAGGGGCTTCAGAAAGCAACAACTGATATGTAAGTCACATTACCACATTGCACCTAATGTTCCCAAACCCCTGGAGTAGTGACAGCAGGGAGCAATGCCCAGAGGATGCAGATGAGTTGGACTTGGAACATACCAAGGTAACCTGAACTCACTGCCTGGAACAGTGGGACAGCACTCTAAATACAGGAATGTTCCAAGGAGGCCCCCATAAATATAGGGCCCAGCGCAAGTGCACCATTTGTCCTATAGTTAAAGTGGCCCTGCTATGAACCATTTTGCTAATCTCTAAGTAAGACCAAATGCAGAGTCTTTGTAATTGGAAGTGTCTAAGGTGGCTGTCAATGGTTCTATAAGTAAGTGGACTAAATCTCGACTGTATTTCCCAGTTTGAACGCTATCGAGCTGGTCTCAGAACACCATATTCATCTATGGTGCTGGGAGCCACTGCCTCCCTGTAGGTCTACTGTGCATGTTACATCTCGCTAGCGTCCCACATTTGTCAACATTTGTGACTGACAGGGACGGATTATAGCGACGGTGCCAAAGAGTCGCTGCTAAAGGGGCCGCACCACCACACACAACACGCAAACATTTCAAAAACACCATATAAACATCACACAGACAGGACACCTACACCAACCCACAAGCACAATAACACACAAATACCACAACACCGCTATAAATATCACACACCTATACGTACGGACCACATGCGTACTCTCACACAACTACCGCACACATGGACACTTGCACTGCGCACGCACAAACACATAGATCACATGCGCACATACACGCATACGTATACACGGACCACACATATGCATGCACACACACATCCATATACATGGACCATACACACGTACAAGCACACACGCATGCATACACATGGATCACACACATGCACGCACACATGCACTGACAAACCATGTCTGGTATCCTTAGTGGCTGCTTGCACACTACAGTATTTTTCACGGGTCTCCGGGCCATGGATTTGGCAGTTCCATAATCATCTTTGTGCACAAAGCTGTGAATTTGCAGGCTTCATAGAAGTCTATGGAGCTGTAGAATCCACGGCCCTGAGACTGTAGTGTTATTGTAGTGTGCAAGCAGCCTTACTGAGCAGCAATATTGCTCAGGCGAAAACTGCCTGATAGTAAGATTGTCATTATTACTTACTCTACAGGGAGCTTTCATCACTGAAGCACTACAATAGATAGTTGTGTAACTGGAAATCAATTTTACTCTTTTGTCCGTGAACTACTTAGAAATTACACTGGAGGGAGGGGGAAGGGTTGCACTAGGTTGTTAATTGGGTGTAAATCAGTGGCATAACTAGGAATGGCGGGGGCCCCGTGGTAAACTTTTGACATGCCCCGAAGCTGAAGACCCCGACCGACCTGCCCCCCCGCATTCCTGTGTGCACTATTATACCCCAGAGTGTCCCCTGCACACAGTATTATACCCCATAAATGCCCCTGCATGCAGTATTATACCCCATAAATGCCCCTGCATGCAGTATTATACCCCATAGTGGCCCCTGCACACAGTATTATACCCCATAGTGGCCCCTGCACACACTATTATACCCCATAGTGACCCCTGCACACAGTATTATACCCCATAGTGGCCCCTGCACACAGTATTATACCCCATAGTGACCCCTGCACACTCTATTATACCCCATAGTGGCCCCTGCACACAGTATTATGTCCCATAGTGGCCCCTACGCACAGTATTGTACCCCATAGTGGCCCCTGCACACAGTATTATACCCCATAGTGGCCCCTGCACACAGTATTATACCCCATAGTGACCCCTGCACACAGTATTATACCCCATAGTGACCCCTGCACACAGTATTATGTCCCATAGTGACCCCTGCACACAGTATTATACCCCATAGTGGCCCCTGCACACAGTATTATACCCAATAGTGACCCCTGCACACAGTATTATACCCCATAGTGGCCCCTGCACATGATATTATACCCCATAGTGGTCCTGCACAAAGCATTATACCCCATAGTAGCCTCTGCACACAGTATTATGTCCCTCAGTGGCCCCTGCACACAGTATTATGTCCCATAGTGGCCCCTACGCACAGTATTGTACCCCATAGTGGCCCCTGCACACAGTATTATGTTGGATGTCCCATAGTGGCCCTGCACACAGTATTATACCCCATAGTAGCCTCTGCACACAGTATTATGTCCCTCAGTGGCCCCTGCACACAGTATTATGTCCCATAGTGGCCCCTACGCACAGTATTGTACCCCATAGTGGCCCCTGCACACAGTATTATGTCGGATGTCCCATAGTGACCCTTGCACACAGTATTATGCCCCATAGTGGCCCCTGCACACAGTATTATACCCCATAGTGGCCCCTGCACACAGTATTATGTCCCTCAGTGGCCCCTGTACACAGTATTATGCCCCATAGTGGCCCCTGCACACAGTATTATGTCCCATAGTGGCCCCTACGCACAGTATTGTACCCCATAGTGGCCCCTGCACACAGTATTATGTCGGATGTCCCATAGTGGCCCTGCACACAGTATTATACCCCATAGAAGCCTCTTCACCAAACATTATGCCCCATTGTGGACACCCATGAACAATTATTATATTCTGGGGGCTTTTGAGAGTCACTTACCGATATCACTTACCAATCCCGGGCCACTGCCAGAATCGGTAAGTAAATAGGGCCTGGTACTCCAGACGGTAACAGCCTATTAAAAAAAACAAAAAAAACCCATCAGCGGTAGCTGCTGTCGCCGGGCCCCTATTGTCCTGGGCCCTGTGTCAGCCGCTACCGTTGCTGCCCTGTTAGTTACGTCCCTGGTGTAAATGTTTTATATGTTTATGCAATTTTTGATAAAAAAATTGTTCAAAAAATAGTTGAAATAGTTTATACTACATAATATGCATTGAATATGTAAAATCAATAAAAATGTTGAAATGAAAAAAAGTTGTTGTTCACATCAATGTTAAGACAAATTAGTAAAATGCCAAAATAATAAAAATTTAAAGTGGAAAAAAAGATTTAATCTGAAGATGTCGATTTCAGTGTGACACTGAAAATTTTAACTTTAGCATAAGCAATAATTTAACATACCGTATTTTCCGGACTATAAGGCGCACATAAAAACCTACAATTTCCTCAGAAATCGTAAGTGTGGCTTATAGTCCGGTGCGGCTTATATATGGATGGAAGCGGCGGCAAAGTCTGCGTGCCGCTTCCATACATACATAAAAGGCACCGTAAGGGTGCATTCACACTACCGAACGCCGGCGTGTATCACAGCAGTACACGCCGGCGTTACAGCAGGGCTGTCGGACACTTCCTATTCATTTCTATGGGAGCCGGCATGCGAGCGCTCCCCATAGAAATGAATGGACAGACACTTCCCATTCATTTCTATGGGAGCCGGCATGCAAGCGCTCCCCATAGAAATGAATGGAAAAAAGCAGTCCATTCATTTCTATGGGGAGCGCTCGCATGCCTGCTCCCATAGAAATGAATAGGAAGTGTCCGGCAGCCCTGCTGTCACGCTGAAACAGAACGTGAAACTTACCGAGCGGTGCAGGGCGGGCGGGCATTCAGGCCTCCTCTTCCTCCGATGTCCTGACCACTTCCTCCGGCACTCGCGAACTAATGGCCTGGGCGCATGCGCAATATCATAATGCTTCTACTACTGCGCATGCGCCCAGGCCATTATCAGCGAGCGGCGGAGGAGGAGGACGGAACATCGGAGGAAGAGGAGGCCTGAATGCCCGCCCACCCTGCACCGCTCAGTAAGTTTCACAACATTACGGTTGGGCTCTATCAGCATGATTTTGCTGATAGAGCCCCTCCTCACCTGCCGAGCGCTTCCAATAGAAGCGGCTGGCACGCGGGGGGTTAAGCGGCCGCTGGCAAAGTCTGCCTGCCGCCGCTTTCAATAACATATAATGCGCACCGGACTGCGGCTTATAGTCCGGTGCGCCTTATATATGAACCGAGACGGACTATAAGGCGCTCATGGGCAATGCGGCTTATAGTCCAGTGCGCCTTATAGTCCGTAAAATACGGTATTTTCCGCGAGCAAAGCCGCGGGAATACTACTAGTCTACAATAAGGGACACTGGACTCTCTAATATACTCTTAGCATGATACATCACAATGATATAAGGAGCCCAGGTCTTCAGACTGAGTTTGGGCCAGGAATCCTGGCCATTGTATGGACTATATTTTCTGATCCAGATTTCTCAGTATGTATGGGGCCTGAAGCAAGCCAAATATCTGGTCAACACTGCAACTTTTTGCAACACTACTGAATTTAGCTGTTGAGCTACAGCTGCAGGCTATATAAATGTATTAGGGAGCGTTCACACTACCGTCGGTGTCCGACATGTAGTGTCCGCTCCTAGTGTCCGCTCAAAATCTGTCACGGACACTAGGAGCGGACACTAGATGTGTCCGTGACACCTGTCATTCACTTGAATGGGCATCGGGTGCGTTCTTTTGCACTCCGTGCCCGTCCTTCCCTGTCCGCAAGAGAAGATGTCCGACTTCTCAAGCGGACAGAAAAACCCTGCATGTCGGACACCGACGGTAGTGTGAACGCCCCCTTAGCTTGTATCGAATATTGTAAACTACAGCTGTCACAAAATAGTTCAAATCAGTAATACGGCAAAAACTTTCAGTGTAGCCCTGACCTATCTCCCTATATTATAAAAATGAATTTCTGTCTGTCTGTCTGTCTGTCTGTCTGTCTGTGCTCTAATGCGAACCAAACGACTGGACCGATCTTCACCAAATTTGGTACAGAGATACTTCAGATATCCGGGAAGGTTTAAGACGAGACTCCAACTCGCTCGGACGTACCATTGCTGAGATACAGCATTTCAAACACAGTGCCCCCCCCTTAGCCAATACAAACCTGCAAGTCTTTCACTCATATTCCAACTGCAATACACACGGTCACTCCACATGCACAATACAACACTGATATCCAAACTGAGATACATGCATCAGAGGATTAGATACACAGATCAGCACACAGTACCACACGCCAGAGGATTAGATACACGCATCTGCACACAGTCCCACAAACCAGAGAATTAAATACGCGCTTCTGCACACAGTTCCACACACTGAAGGATTTGATACACGCGTCTGCACACGGTTCCACATGCCGAAGGATTAGATACAGGCGTCTACACACAGTTCCACACTGCAGAGGATTAGATACGCGCGTCTGCACACATTTGTACACGCCATAGGATTAGATACACGCCCCTGCACAGAGTACCACATGCCTTAGAATTAGATACACGCGTCTACACACAGTTCCACACTCCAGAGGATTAGATACGCGCGTCTGCACACAGTTGTACACGCCATAGGATTAGATACACGCGTCTTCACACACTACCACATGCAGTAGGATTAGATACGTTTGTCTACACACAGTTCCACACGCCGAAGGATTAGATACGCGCCTCTTCACACAATACCACACAGGGAAAGATTAGATACGTGTGTGTGCACACAGTACCACACTTTGGAGGATTAGATACATGCCTCTGCACACAGTACCACAAGCCAGAGAATTAGATACGCGTCTCAGCACACAGTACCACATGGGGGAGGATTAGATATGCGCGTCTACACACAGTACCACATGCCATAGGATTATATACGCGTGTCTGCACACAGTACCACATGCTGGGGGATTGGATACATGCGTCTACACACAGTTCCACACACTGTAGGATTAGATACGCACCTCTTCACACAATACCACACAGGGGAGGATTAGATACACGTGTCTTCACACAGTTGTACACGCCATAGGATTAGATACACGCGTCTTCACACAGTACCACATGCAGTAGGATTAGATACGCGCGTCTACACACAGTTTCACACGCCGAAGGATTAGATACGCGCCTCTTCACACAATACCACACAGGGAAAGATTAGATACGTGTGTGTGCACACAGTACCACACTTTGGAGGATTAGATACATGCCTCTGCACACAGTACCACAAGCCAGAGAATTAGATACGCGTCTCAGCACACAGTACCACATGGGGGAGGATTAGATACGCGCGTCTACACACAGTACCACATGCCATAGGATTATATACGCACGTCTGCACACAGTACCACATGCCGGGGGATTGGATACATGCTTCTACACACAGTTCCACACACTGTAGGATTAGATACGCACCTCTTCACACAATACCACACAGGGGAGGATTAGATACACGTGTCTTCACACAGTTGTACACGCCATAGGATTAGATACACGCGTCTGCACACAGTACCACATGCCGTACGATTAGATACGCGCGTCTACACACAGTACCACATGGGGGAGGATTAGATACGCGCGTCTGCACACAGTACCACATGCCGTAGAATTAGATACGCGCGTCTACACACAGTTCCACACTCCAGAGGATTAGATACGCGCGTCTGCACACAGTTGTACACGCCATAGGATTAGATACACACGTCTGCACAGAGTACCACATGCCGTAGGATTAGATACACACGTCTACACACAGTTCCACACTCCAGAGGATTAGATACGCGCGTCTGCACACAGTTGTACACGCCATAGAATTAGATACACGCGTCTGCACACAGTACTACATGCAGTAGGATTAGATACGCGACTCTTCACACAGTACCACACAGGGGAGGATTAGATACGTGTGTGCACACAGTATCACACTTTGGAGGATTAGATACATGCCTCTGCACACAGTACCACAAGCCAGAGAATTAGATACGCGTCTCAGCACACAGTATCACATGGGGGAGGATTAGATACGCGCCTCTTCACACAATACCACACAGGGGAGGATTAGATACGTGCATCTGAACACAGTACCACACGGGAGGATTAGATACAGGCCTCTGCATACAGTACCACATGACCAGAGAATTAGATACGCGTCTCAGCACACAGTTCCACATGGGGAGGATTAGATATGCGCATCTGCACACAGTACCACACGCCAGAGTCATTAGATACGCGCGTCTGCACACAGTTTCACTTACTGGAGGATTAGATACGCGCCTCTTCACACAATATCACATGGGGAGGATTAGATATGTGCATCTGCACAAAGTACCACACCAACAAGAATTAGACACTTGCATCTAAACACAGTACTACACGGGGAAGGATTAGATACAGCTTTACTCCAGGTATCCATAACAACTGATCACAGGTTTTTCACTGACATTCAAAATGAGATACACATAATCACATGACGCTTATGGACATACACACAAACCACATACAAAATACACCAGTGCAAAATTGGACAATTCTTATGGGGACAGTACACAAACATAAATTGTAATATACCCGTGTGAAGCCGGGTCCTCCCTCTAGTCTATATTATAAAAATGAATTTATGTCTGTCTGTCTGTCCATCCGTCTGTCTGTCTGTCTGTCTGTTCTGTAATGCGAACTAAACGACTGGACCGATCTTCACCAAATTTGGTACAAAGATACTTCAGATATCCGGGAAGGTTTAAGATGAGACTCCAACTCGCTCGGACGTACCGTTGCTGAGATACAGCATTCCAAACACAGTGCCCCCCCCTTAGCCAATACAAACCTGCAAAACTTTCACTCATATTCCAACTGCAATACACACGGTCACTCCACATGCACAATACAACACTGATATCCAAACTGAGATACACGCATCAGAGGATTAGATACACGGGTCTGCACACAGTCCCACACACCAGAGAATTAAATACGCACTTCTGCACACAGTTCCACACACTGAAGGATTTGATACGTACGTCTGCACATGGTTCCACATACCGAAGGATTAGATACAGGCGTCTACACACAGTTCCACACGCCAGAGGATTAGATACGCGCGTCTGCACACATTTGTACACGCCATAGGATTAGATACACGCATCTGCACAGAGTACCACATGCCTTAGGATTAGATACACGCGTCTACACACAGTTCCACACTCCAGAGGATTAGATATGTGCGTCTGCACACAGTTGTACACGCCATAGGATTAGATACACGCATCTTCACACAGTACCACATGCAGTAGGATTAGATACGTGCGTCTACACACAGTTCCACACGCCGAAGGATTAGATACGCGCCTCTTCACACAATACCACACAGGGGAGGATTAGATAGGTGTGTGTGCACACAGTACCACACTTTGGAGGATTAGATACATGCCTCTGCACACAGTAGCACAAGCCAGAGAATTAGATACGCATCTCAGCACACAGTACCACATGGGGGAGGATTAGATACGCGCATCTACACACAGTACCACATGCCATAGGATTATATACACGCGTCTGCACACAGTACCACATGCCGGGGGATTGGATACAT
Source organism: Leptodactylus fuscus (assembly GCF_031893055.1). Lineage (NCBI taxonomy): Eukaryota > Metazoa > Chordata > Amphibia > Anura > Leptodactylidae > Leptodactylus > Leptodactylus fuscus. The sequence goes on along the minus strand of NC_134268.1, from coordinate 181,383,332 downwards.
GCGCCTACACACAGTTCCACACACTGTAGGATTAGATACGCACCTCTTCACACAATACCACACAGGGGAGGATTAGATACACGTGTCTTCACACAGTTGTACACGCCATAGGATTAGATAAACACGTCTTCACACAGTACCACATGCAGTAGGATTAGATACGCGCGTCTACACACAGTTCCACACGCCGAAGGATTAGATACGCGCCTCTTCACACAATACCACACAGGGGAGGATTAGATACGTGTGTGTGTGCACACAGTACCACACTTTGGAGGATTAGATACATGCCTCTGCACACAGTACCACAAGCCAGAGAATTAGATACGCGTCTCAGCACACAGTTTCACTTACTGGAGGATTAGATACGCGCCTCGTCACACAATATCACATGGGGAGGATTAGATATGTGCATCTGCACAAAGTACCACACCAACAAGGATTAGACACTTGCATCTAAACACAGTACTACACGGGGATTAGATACAGCTTTACTCCAGGTATCCATAACAACTGATCACAGGTTTTTCACTGACATCCAAAATGAGATACACATAATCACATGACGCTTATGGACATACACACAAACAACATACAAAATACACCAGTGCAAAATTGGACAATTCTTATGGGGCCACTACACAAACATAAAATGTAATATACCCGTGCGAAGCCGGGTCCTCCCTCTAGTCCCCTATAAATACTAAAGGCAAGTCTTCCCATGTCGCACTACAAATCTTCAGCAAAATCGTAAGCAAAACAGAGCACATTGCTGGTGCACAGAGCCTTACTAAATCCCATTCCCATGGGGTTTTACAGTATGCCCTTTGTTTTATGGTTTTATTCTTTTGCAAAAGAAGCCCAAGGCTAAATCTGCTAAAAAATCCCCAGGGTATTTACACATGCCGTACTAAATGTTCTGCAATGCAGAAAGAAAAAATACTAAGATTAAAATCGTAGAAGATTTATAACAAAGATCTTAGATTTTACGTTGACTAAAAATATAGCCCGTGTAAGGGTGGAGCTTGAGATTGTCACTGGCAGGAAGTGAACAGCCTAATTATTTCACTCTTTTCCATGTATAGCCTGCAGAGGGCAGCAGCGAGTCACATCTTATGATGTGTTTCATTGAACAGGCCAGAGAGGATGAAGGAGAGACAGAAACAGGTCATCGAAAATGTGAGAAAACAGGATAGTAGAGAGAGAAAAATGATCTGTTAGCGGAGACGTGTGACCACTGCTAACATGTCGCTGAACCGATCACCCCCTGCGCTATGTCATACTAGGGTAGGAGACCAAGGCACCAGGAATCTATAGATTCATTCTATCAATCCCAAAACTATGATTTAAAGTGACCTTGCACATACATGAGATTCACTATGGCCATGCACTGACTGTTAGTTTTCTGGCCCATGAGCTAAAACCAGATTAAATGGATCGCAATTATATTTTATTTGTTTTGATCAGACACCCTAAGGGGTGGTAAAATATAAGTAAAAATGTAAAAAAGTTTTAAAAGTTTAAAAAAAAGAAATATTCTTTATTCCCCGGAAAGGGCCACTAATATATATTTCCCCAAGAAACGTTTTGATACAAGAGGTTTTCACCAGCCCCTTATGCCCTGCAGTAGGTATATTGTAATAATTGTAATACAATGTATCCGTTCTGTATCTATAACTAACATCACAGCATCACATACAATCTTCTTGTTTTTTATAAATAAAGTAACTTAGAAACATCACTCAGTGGGATAACTACTCGCCTCATCAAATTTCACAGAATCCATTGGAGGGTGTCCCAGCTGGAAGCTATTTCTCCAGAAGTAAATAATCTGATTTTGCCTTTATTGGATTATGTCACACCGTTGGTACAAAAGGTTGTATAAACCAAAGATGTTCCAGTGCATTCCAGAATAGTAATATATCAAGTGCCGGATTAAGTGCAATATCCCTTTAAGGAAGGAATCCCCCTGGTGAGTCCCGTGCCTTTAAGGGGTCCTATTGGACTGCTTTTTTTTATTTTTATAATAGGCAGTGGAGATGCAGTAGTGGCTCCTATTCATTTACCTCTACGCACTCCAGCTCACAGTTCTCCTTTTTCCTCTTCAGCCTCCAGGGGGCCCCTGTGCACCACACATCACATCATCATGGATTGATGTGCAGCACACAGGACCCATTGAAGGCTGAAGAGGGAAGAGGAGAGGTTGTGAGCTGGAGCTGGGAATGGTAAGTGTATGCAGGCAGGTTCTCCATGGTTCTGGCGATCCAGTTGTTGAATTGCAGAACCCGGGGGAGGTAGAGCCGCCGACCGTAGACGCTAGACATCCCAAGTCGACACTGCCTTTAAATATTCACTGACCATTTTTGCCTATTGCACAGTACAACACCTTTCAATGTACTGTACATTTACAATCTATATACAATGTTAGTTTGCGGTTTTATATTCTGTTATTCATCCCTCAAGCTTAGATTCCATTATTACCAAAAGAATTACCACAATAAGGAATGCACTTAAAGAGGACTTTTCATGGATTTGGGCAAATGCGGTTTTATATACTGCTGGAAAGCCGACGGTGCGCTGAATTCAGCGCACCGTCGGCTTTCCCGATCTGTGCCCAGGAGAAGAGCTATTGGTGCCAGTACCGTAGCTCTTCACAGTCAGAAGGGCGTTCCTGACAGTCTGCCAGGAACGTCCTTCTTCACAGCAGCGCCTATAGCTTTGTACAGTGTGAGTGGGGAGGAACGCCCCCCTCCCCTCCTGATAATACTCGTCTATGGACAAGCACTGTGAGCAGAGGGAAGGGGCGTTCCTCCCCCTCTCACAGTACAGCACTATAGGCGCTGCTGGGCAGAAGGATGTTCCTGGCAGACTGTCAGGAACGCCCTTCTGACTGTGAAGAGCTATGGTACCGGCGCATCGTCAGCTTTTCAGCAGTATATAAAACTGCCTGTGCTCAAACCCATAAAAGGTCCTCTTTAAGAAGTCTCAGATGCTGAAATGTCAACTCTCATTCACCCTTGTTTTCCAGCCCTATCTGGCGTCACAAGTGGCGCAGTCTTTTGCAGTGTGAATGTTGGAAACGCTGAATCAAATAAATGAATGACGAATCTTATTTACTGGAAAATTACATTTTCATTTATTTTTACTTTTTACAAGTTTTTTTTTTCCAACTGTGAGGCAGAAATTTCCATTTTATAAATGTATAATGGCAAAACTTATTTACTGCAAATAACCAGGAGAGATCACCAAGGACTTTCCATGCAGAATAAGAAAAAGTAAAATGTGCTGACATAAAAGGTTCCCTTATTCTATTATATGGGACAACTGCTGCAGTTCTCACTACTGCCACTACTACAGCAGGTGAGCACTGCAAGGGGGAACCAGCTGATCTGTGGGGGTCCTGGCAGTCGGTGCTATGGATAGGACATCAATTTATAAAACCTGGCGATGTGCTTCAAATAAATAATAGCAACAACATATTTTAAGAATTTTTGATGATCTGTTTCTAAATTTTCAGTGATATTATCTATGTACAAGATACATCTGAAATCTTGCAGTTTTTACACTGCCCACTAAGCATAACAATAGGCTGATACTTTCTGTAAGTAACAGTTATTTTTAGGCTGCGAAAACGCAGCTTTTTTTTGTTGCAGATTTTGTTGCGGTTTTTTAAGCCAAAGCCAAGAATGGCTACAAAAGGAATGGGAAATATATAAGAAGTTCTTATACTTCTCCCTTCTTCTCAATCCACTCCTGGATTTGGCTCAAAAAACTGCAGCAGAATCGGCAACAAAAAAAGCTGCGTTTCTGCAACGTAGGGCCTCAGCCTTAGGTATTTTTCTCATTATCAGCACAGACAGGAATACAATACAACTTAGCAACTACGTGTATATAGTAGACTAGCCTCCGCCTGCAACTTCGTCTGCGGGTTGTTGGCGTGAATGATCCGCCTATATTTAGCAAATGTCTGCCGTCGATGGTTTGCCTGCTCCAGCATTTCGGCAGCTCCTAAGCTGTCCTGCTGCTGACCTTGTTCCTCACACCGTGCCTGTGATTGTTCCGACATCTCAGCAGCTCACTGGGACACCATTAAATGAGCGTGTTGTTGGCGTTGATGATCCGCATGCTCCAGCGTTTCAGCAGCTCTCAAGCTGGCCTGCCGCTGATCTTGTTTCTTGCACTGTGCCTGGGATTGTTCTGACATCTCAGCACCTCGCTGGAATATCATATAATGAGCATGTTGTTGGTGTTGATGATCCGCCTGCTCCAGCGTTTCGGCAGCTATCAAGCTGGACTGCCACTGAACTCGTTCTTCACGCTGTGCCCGTGATTGTTGCGGCATCTCAGCAGTTCGCTGGGACACCATATAATGAGTGTGTTGTTGGTGTGGATGATCCGCATGCTCTGGCGTTTCGGCAGCTCTCAAGCTGACCTGCTGCTGATCTTGTTTCTTGCACTGTGCCTGGGATTGTTTCGGCATCTCAGCATCTCGTTGGAACATCATATAATGAACGTGTTGTTGGTGTTGATGATCCACCTACTCCGGAGTTTCAGCAGCTGTCAAGCTGGCCTACCGCTGAACTCGTTTCTCGCGCTGTGGCCGTGATTGTTCTGGCATCTCAGCAGCTCGCTGGGACGCCATATAATGAGCGTGTTGTTGGCATCGATGATCCTCCTCAGCTGTGCTTGAGGAAAACTGTGTGAATTCTGGCTCCCTTCATAGCTCTCATTGTTTGCCACACATTAGATTTTGTTTTTCCAGGCATGTTTAAAATTGACAAACTGCCAATTTAGATTAAAGGTGTTTGCCTGTGTTTGTCAGCACTGCCTGGAGCAGATCAGATAATATGCAAAGGTGTCTACACATTGAGGGTTAAGTGTGTTTACACAGAGAGATAACATACCTGGCTGAGATAAGGCTGCTGTCAAGAGCAGTGTATGTGAATAAAATTTCATAACAGTCGTGAAGCCGTGTCATTTACTGGGATAAAAAGTAGCCTATATTTTAATTGAGGTTACAATCTATCTATGTGCCAAATTTAATTCAAATCCGTTCAGCGTTTTTTTTTTTTTTGCGTGATTGAGCAACAAACATACAAACATACTAACTTTCACATTTATAATATTAGTAGGATAATAAAGGATCATGCCATTTACGATAGGCAATGGTCACTGCTCCACCCTCTATTCACATCACAAAATATACCTAGAACACTTTTCCATAAAAGTAAATGATGGCCACCCCATAAATAAGTACAAAAATATAACCTATCAGCAGGGCTGGATTAATATGTTGGGTTCCGGTGACTCTAACCTATCTGTCTGCAGGGCTGGGGTGATATGCTGGGTTCTGGTGACCCTACCTAGCTATCTGCAGGACTGGGTTGATATGTTGGGTTCTGGTGACAGATCTCTTTAAAGGGCTTTAAAAAATCTTAAAGCTGCCTTTAGTATGACATAAGAAATGGACTTAATCCCCTATACTGCAGTGCTACAGTCCTATGCACCCCCTGCCAGTCACTTTTTGCGATATAGACTTTCAGCTCACAGGTGGGTATGGCATATCATAAAGACAGAGAAGTAAATAGAGACCATGGGACGGCTGCTGGACTGGAGTTGCTATACAACAAGTAGCTATAATAAAATAATGTCACGGCTTCCAGTTATCATGTACTGTAATGTCTAATGCAGAGATAGTTGTGATCAGATCTGCAGATCCTATTCAGATCATGTAACAGCCAGATCTTCTGCATTGACTCATCATCATAAACCACATGTGACTACAATGGCTGACATCTGAAATCTCACTGAGTTCTAAAATAAAATATTTCAGAAAGTGTTTTATCATAAATAACAATGAAAGCAGAAAACATCTCTATGGAGGTTATGAGAATGAATCTTCCAAGGCAAAATTAGATAGATGAACATTCATTTTCCAACCACAACCCACAGAGGTCATACAAAGTCAAAGTGACATTGACGTTTATGGTTTATGGTGACATACCCGTATTTAACTCAATTCATTTCCTGTGATTGTCATTATTCTGTATTAAATCCTCATGAGAATAATCAGGTATCGCTCAAAGGATAGCGGTGAATGTTAGAAATGCAGAAAATAATGCTTATTGTTATTTGTAGTATTACAGCTGTTACAGCTCAATGACCATAGTCAGCATTGAAGGCATTTACTGGGAGTGACACAATGGTGCTCTATCTTTAGCATAGGTTGCAATGATTGATCAGTAACATTTCAGCTCCAGAAGGGCAGGAGCAATGAGCTAGCAGTGTAAGGCCTGGTTCATATCCGCGTCGGTAATCTGTTCGGAGACTCCGCACGAGGACAACCTTGAACAGATTACCTAACGCATTGGCAAGCGGTGTGCAGCACACGGACCCCATATACTATAATAGGAACTGTGTGCTTTCTGAACGGAACATGCAGACAGAAAATAACTTCACGAGTCTGCATGACTTGTGCGGAGACCGTGCAGAAAGCACATGGACCCCATTATAGTCTATGAGGTCCATAAGCACAGTACCCTAGAAAGGTGTTTATTTTATTTTCACCCCCCATGGCTTCCACATATTATACACTGGGGGCTGAAGAGACCCCAGAGTATAATAATCATCTTTCCTGAACTTGTCCAAGGCAAACTTCAAAATTTCAGGTTCAAGAAAATCTGAAATTTTTGGAACATTTGTAGCAAACATAATTCATTATAAATTCCCGTCTTGCCCGTCTCTAGTGGCAGCTCATACACAACAGCTAAGCGCTTCAAATTATTTTACAATGTCCTTAAACACTATAAAAGGTTGTTAATCTTAATATTTTCTACAGTTTATATATTACGCTATTAAAATTTACTGTATATCTATATAAAATTCTATAGAATGAGCCAAGTAACTGGTATTATTATATTACAATATACAGAAGGAGGTAATTATTACAAAATGTCCTAGATGCAGATGAACAATGCTTAGGGAAGTTCTCCAAGTTCTAGTAAGTCATAAAAAAAACGTCTCTGTGTTCTGTTCAGGGATCGGCACTTGCTTCAGTCTCAGTCTGCTTAAGGAGATCCATGTTATGGCCTGATGTCCATGCAAGATCTTGGGCTTGGAATGGGTGGGCTGTAGATTTCTGTGTCTGGGTGAGCCAACATTGGTTCCTCAGGGAAAATAGTTTTCTCAGGAACATTTGGATAGAAAAACTAATAGATACTTCTAATAAATAAAGTACACTGCTGTGGGCCAAACCAACTGGGGGGCAATGGCGGCCAACATTAGTGCTGTGCTCTGCTCCCCGCACATGCACATAGAAACACAGTGCAGTAGAATGAGGGAAGTGATGAAGGCTTTTCGATGGTCCCACATTGGGCCAAAAACCATGGACCTTATCACCCTGGTAATACTAGGCTGCTGTTCATCGTACAATATGTGGCTGGTTATAAAAAATGGGGGGCCCACATCATCCCCTGGTAGAGGTGAGTACTAAGGTAAGATTGGGGGCTCCATCTTGATAATGGACACTGAATACTCAACTATGTAGTAGAGTCAAAAGTCAAGTTATTAGACATGTTTAATAACTACATGACAGGGCCAGTTTTACTAGGTTTAGGGCAGATGTTATTCAGACAAAGACACACGTAAGATAAGACAACTGGTAAGAGAGTGCTGCAAATCATCTTGTTTTTAAAAGGTGTTCATCTTTAGACACATATAGCTGGATTTGTCAAACCAACAGTAATGGTATTTCACGGAAAAGAAATCCCCAACCAGACTGAGTGGTCTACGGGGTAGTTCAATGATCTAAGACCCAGATGTGGGCATAAGTGTTTCCCAAACAACAGAAATGAAATAGTCTTCCACACCTGTCGCTGACTTCCTTCTGCGAGTCTACTCTATCAGAAATGTATGATGAGTACATGACAATCGGGCCAGTTTAAAGGGGTGGCAAATGGGGCAGTTTTAGTTGACTTAGACCCAGGGGTGGCGGACGACAGAAAGCCGCCCCCCGGGAGGAGGAGGCGGAGGGGGCAGGGTGAAGCGAAGGGGGCGTGGCGGAGCGGCATTAGCAGGCAGAGAGCAGGCACAGAGAGGACCTGCTCTCTGCCTGAGCGTAAGGGGAAGCCGCTGGAGCAGCCAATCCACCGCTCGGTGATGCTAAGCCAGTCCAGGACAGCTTGTCCTGGACTGGCTTAGGTAAGCAAAAATGCCATCCTCCCTGGGGCCCTGGCATAGCGCCGCCTGAAGCGGTCGCTTCAGGTCGCCTCATGGGAGGTGCGGCGCTGCTTAGACCACCAGAACATGTACCTTACACCACCAGGGGTTTTACAATTAACCTGTTCAGTACCCTAGACCACAAGGGATTTGAACTAATAAAAAAAACTGTTCCCAAAAGGCGAGGGTGACAGGGGTTGGGATAGCTGAGGATTTTCCTTTTTGCCTTGGGCCACACTTTCTTTAAAAGCTAGTAAATAGTGTCCTAGGTGCGTCTGGCTTATTATGGATATCTAGAGGATTACAATGGATACGCCAAAGTGAATATTTTATTCAATACTTAAATCCCAATTTGCAGAGTTGAAGACAATACAAATAGAAGTGTTTTGTGAGCTATAAAATGACTGCACAGTCTCAGAAGATCAGAGAATAGCCAAGATATTATTATCCCACAATCCAGGGCTCACTAATGAATGGAACATGGCAGCGGCCAATGGCCTCTCGGAACATTCCTCCTCCAATAAATTGCATGTTATTATGTCTAATCCACTCTTTTCTTTGATCTCAATGGGAAAGTGACTTATTAAGAACAAAAATAGAACAATATTTCAGAACAATCATCAAATGTCTTTATCTGATCTCACAGAACCTTTCATACAAAGCTTTGAAAGACAAATGTGTTTTCCTTGCTCTGAATTGAACAAGTGCAGATCCTTGTACAGATGGCGGAGCGAGCACTGTGCAAGGCGGGTTACACAAATCGTAGACAGACAAGTTGCAGAAATTTTATGATTTTCGCTATCTTCCAGCATCCTGTAGACTTCCTCATTGTAACACCCTGGTGAAATGGCATTTTGCAATTCGAGGACAGTTTGTTCCTCATTCTAATGTCCTGGATTCAAATGGGACACTTTACATGAAGGGCAAAATATTGTAAACCTGTGACAATAGCTGGTTGTCTCAGCAAGAGCAATCCTGTTCCATACACAATGGAGGAGGGGGGTTCTGGACATATTTTCAAATATCTGGGGGATATGGGGCTATTCACATGTTTGTTTCTTGAGAACCCATAAAAAAAAGACAGGTCACATTTCTGGATGTTTTCACAGATCACTCAAAGAATCAAGTCTATGACGGATGTCTTAAAAATACGATGACCCACCAATGCAAATTGACAATGAAAAGTATTTCATCCCGTTTTTTTGCAATGTGAATGAAAAACTGTCTATGTTTCCCAAACTTACCAGTCATTGTACAGCTTTATTTTTTTTAATCTGCGGTGCAATGATCGGATACGATTGACTTTTGCATTGAGACAGTTGCTTTCATCTGCCGCTATTATTATCATTATCATATTATACATGATACTTTGTTACCAGAAGAACACTGTATTCTATAATGGTGTACATAATAAGGAAATCGTGGGCCTCATTTATCAAATCTAACAATAAAACTGTCCTTGTTGCCAATGGCAATCATGGCACAGCTTTCATCTTTCGAGAGATTAAATTTCAGTTTTCATTGGTTTCTATAGGCAACATAGTTTTGACACAAGTCTAGGCTTAAACAACCATTGTGATATCTACAGTAAGATCTTGTTCATGGCACCATATGGCACTGATAAGGTCATAGTCGCGTTTCTGACTAATTGACCAATAATCTCGGGTAACTGTCATTGTCTTAATTAATAAGGCTGAGGGCCAGCGGTCAAGAAATCACACCACTCTATGTGTTGGTATTCATTCTTCTCTCAACCAAAGAATGTATGCTAACCCACTTTTTATTGAGAACACAGAGTTAAATAGTAGCAGAGAAAGGAAGTGATATAACAACAACGTAAGTTTTCATATTCATTCCTGATTGGCATGATACATCTCAATCAAACAGAAAAAGTTTAAGCAGTGCCATATATAGCCAGCTGGTCCCGCTTCAGCGTGGTGACCTTGGGGCGCTGTCTTGTGGCAGCAGGCCAATGATTTGTTTTCCTTGCACCCATCTTGGATACAGACGCCATTTTATCATTTAACATTATAGCAGTTTCAAGCATAAGCAACTATATCTAGCATTCAGCTTTAAAGCATAACAATGTTTTTTCATACATTACATAATTATAAACTTCACAGCACCAGCGCTATATACTGTATGAATGTCATCAGTGCACCCAATAGTCCGCTGCCAGCACCGGAGGACAGGGCAATAATTCCTTTTTTTCTATGTATGAATAATGACCTTGCTTTTATTATAGTTGTAACATCTCTGCCTGTTCGGGTCTCTGCACCACCCTCCGCTCGCATGCTGCAGCACAGGAGGCAAATTCAGTTTGTTTCTTTGCTTAGTGTTTTGTATTGCATTGTGTGAACACTGCTCTATCTCTGTAATTGAATTTCCACCACACCCATCTCCTGCACCTTGCTTCACTCTGTTCATCAAATGGTTAGTTCTACTTTTGCCTGTGTGACTGACAGCCTGTCTTCCATTCCAGCCTAGGGTAGGTCTTTGGCTTCCTATATACAGGAGTTTGGCCCTCACTGACTTGCTGGCTATTGAGACTCTGTCCTTAGACCTTGTCCCTGTTAAGCTCCTGTCTGCTACTATTGTATTACTAACCTCTGGCTTATCCTTTGACTATCCTGTTGGATTTTGATTCTGTACTGCGTTGCTCACTGTTACCGGACCCTTGGATAGCTGACCTCCCTTTGTTGTTGTTTGTCTTGTCTTTGTTCTGTGTTGTCACATATATAGGAAGGGCCCGTCGGCCAGTTGCCGCCTATTGCTTTGGATAGGACCGGCAAGCAGGAAAGGACAGCGGGGGGAATTCAGCTTAGGGCTCACTGTCTATTGTGTACCTCCCCCCAGGGTTCACCAGCTGCTACAATAGTATTTACATAGAAATGCTAAGAAGTAGACCCTGAAAAAGTTTTTGCGATACGGTCCAGCGGTTTAAAGCTGCACTGATGACTTCAGAAAAGAATTATTCTGTGACTACAAAAATAAACATTATTAATTCATGGCTAGAGATTTTACAAGGAAGTGAACAAATAAGGCATTGTATTCAATAGGAGTTCCTTTTACCTGTCACTTATAGACGGAAATCTGCTGAACACATTGATATTTCACACCCTGATACTGAGATTTAGTTGTTAGCTCTGTATTTGTCACACATACCGACACCAGTGGTACTGGGAAAATTTCTTATTTACTTTACCAATTTGGCTTAACAGCTAAAACTATGGTTTTGTAATGGAATCCACTAAAATATGAGTAAGAAATTCACCAACTCATTAGAGTACAATCCTACAAAAAATGTATTATCTGGCCTATTAGAAAGATACATGATGTAAAATGTATTGGACAATCTCCTTTCCATCAGCTGTGCTTGTGAGTTATCCCTTCTGGTCCTCAGCTGAGTCACATGACCAGTAGTAAGACTCTCCAGCTGACACAGTGGGGGATATTTTTGAAGAGTGGCAAATTCCACATCAGTCTTCATATCCAGGTCCATATCCATCACATTCCTGATTTTGTTTTTAACTAGAGATATATCCATTTGTTTTATAGCTACAATCGTTCATGTGATACCAGAAACATTTTTCCAGGTGGTATAAAACCGGAGATACAGCCATTTCAAGTTACCGTCTTCCTTTTGGCAAAGGTTTCAGCTTTGCATACTGCATTGTGAAGGACAGGTTCCTCCTGGCAATTTTAGTGCATTGCTCATGGGAACTTCACAGCCTGTTTTTTATTGAAATAAAGTTAGTTAGGTTAACTAAGTATATTACAAAAATGTTTGCCAAACACCCCCAACACAATAACAAAAAATTAGCTATCAGAGGGGAAAAAGAACTTATTGGGAACTATGCTTACAGCTACCAGAGGAGGATAAAGTCTGACTGGTAGTGATATAGAGTGGGGGTGGAGGAGCATGAGAAAAATAGAGGGCACGGAAAGAATTTTGAGTATGCTAGGTGGAAAACATAGACACGGGTCATGTAATACCAACTAGCAACCTGTCCATGATAGCACCATTTAGCAGTGGAGTTGAGGGGAACACAGAGAAGGATCACACGATATAAAATGTATATTTGTGAGTGGAAATAATGCAAACAGTGGTGTAACAATCATGGTCGCAGGGAGTGCAAATGCAACTGGGTCCGGAGGGGTACGGGACCTTCGGCCAGCTTGAAATGGCCGGGGCCCTGGACCATAGAAGTCGGTGAAAAGCCTCATTCCCCAACTGCTATACATATTGTTAATGGAAAGGGGCCTGATTTGGCCCCTTTCCATTAAATGCCAACCCAGGGGAAGTGTGCAGCACATAATACTGTGTGGGGGCCACTGTGAGTATATAATACTGTGGGGGGGGGCCAGTGTGAGCATAGAATTCTGTGTGGGGGCCAGTATGAGCATATAATGCTGTGTGGGGGCCACTGTGGAGCACATAAGACTGTGTGGATGCTACAGTGGAGCATGTAATACTGTTTGGGGGCCACTGTGGAGCAAGTAATACTGTTTGGGGCCACTATGGAGCATGTAATACTGTGTGGGGGCCACTGTGGAGCACATAATAATGTTTGGGGGCCAATGTGGAGTGTGTAATACTGTCTCAGTATTGTTTACATGCCAGGTGCTGCGCTGCTCACTCACCGTATTCTTGATAACTGAAGTTGTTGGTAGTAAAGCTGTATCTCTTTCAAGTATCTAATACTAATACTAATGTCCTATCCTGTGGACTTTGCTAGGTCATGGATATTCTCTATAATCTTTTGACATCTTATGTGAATTTGATATGTAGGAAAAACCCTTTTCAGCATATACTTCAAGACAGATGTGATACTTACTGTAAATATGTTTCCTTTATTACTAATTTATGTCATAAAATAATTATTGCTGCTTTATTATTGTATGATTTATTGTACTACACATAGGCACCAAATGGTTTCAATTCTTTCTCTTAATGTAGATTACAGTAATAAAAACTTTTCAAAGGGGATTAAAAAAAATTGTACTAATTTTCCTATTATTGGACACTGACATTTAGATTCTGAGAAAATATTGCCTAAGCTCAACTTGGTTTAAGACCGCTGTTATATTTGATTTAAAAATACCCCCAGGGTTCGGCAGTGGTCAGACCCATGTGAATTCCTATATAAAAAAATGTCTTTTTTGGACAATGTATCCATAGTATTATTATTAAAAAATATCAGATTGAATAAGTCTTATTAAAGATGGAAAAAACAAGCAGTGGAACATGAGAGAAGGCTAGGTATTTGTAAGATTGCTGCCTTATTAAGTATTTCTCAATAACAATCCTGGGCACAGAACTCTGTCTTCTGCAAAATATGCATTACATTAAAATACTTGTGATTGACTACAACTTTTACAATATTATGTTTTGGTACAGAAGTGTAATTGTATGCAATGTTTTATGTATTGGAAATATATAATATTATTTAACAGTTTATGGTTTATATCACAAGCTAAGAGGTTATACATGTAATAGTTAACAGTACTCTTGTTTCTAGAGCCCCATTGTGTCTTGGAACCCTGACTTATGGTTGAGTCTTCACAATCTCCATAAGTATGTCCAAAGCCATAACCTGGGACAGTCGGCAACTATATTTTCGATTCTACTAAAGTTGGTGTTTTGCAGCCACATACAGATCTAAGCTCAACGCAGTACTGTCTAGCAACAAATGTGGGTCTTTTGACATATGTTATGGCCACATTCAGTGTCATAATGATGTCGATAACTAGCAGCAGCCCATCAGATTCCAGCAATGTTATATTTGGACAGAATAGAGACTGTTAGCTGTTATCTGCAGTCTTCTTTTTGTCAGCACTATTTTTTCAATAAAAAGTGGTTTATTATAATCTTTCATAGAAAATGTACCATTAGCCTGCGTACATAGTTCATCTATACTTGCAAATATTAATTGATATTCACCTCTCCTTGCTCCTGACTCTTCCTCTTAGCCCAGCTTGCTTCTCACTCCAAAATGATAGTGCCTGGGCCTTACAGTTGATGTGACAGGCCAGTGCAGGGACCACTGTGACAGGTAGAGACAGACTGCAGGTAGAGACAGACTGCAGCCGTGATGTAAAATCATCCAGCACCTGTGGAGTTAAAGCTCTAACAAGAGACACAGGAAGTGGTCACTGACACAGCAGGGTGTGCTGGGAGGGAGACAGTGATCCAGGGGAGTAATAGGAAGAGGGAAGAGACACCATGTTGGTCCTGAAGCAAAGCTAGAAACTCTGGACTGTAGAACAGAACAGTGAGAACAGAAGGGAGTTTAGCTGAGCAGCTGAAGGCCAGAACTGATTGAGACATCCATCTTTCCCCAGTGATAAGTACAACTGCCAGTATACAGTGATATCTGTTATGAAAGACTCATGCACTGTATGTGATAGCTGTGGAGACTGTGTGAAGAGAAGTAAAACCATAACAACAACTGCTGTCTGGGATTGTCCCTTCGTCTAAGCTCTCTAATATCCAAGAACTCATATACACTATGTCCTACCTCGCCCCGCTGTGAGACGGACATACGACATTGGTGGCCCGTACGGGGATATTTAGAGACAAGGTCAGACTGCCAGCAGTGGGATTCTGGGTAAAGACTGCCACAACAATTAAAGACACAGTATCAAACAGACAGCTATGGATGTTGAGACACGGCTTAACAGCATCAGTAAGTTGCTCCTTCAATTGACTTATGAGGAACTGGGTGCTGTAGCTGCACATGTGAAGGTGTCAGAAGAACAGGTCTCTAAGACATGCAACCACAGACAGCTCTTAACAGCCATCAACAAGCAGATGGATGAGCTAGGGGATAGTGAGGAGGATGTCTTGTGCACATTCCTTAATGATTTAATGAAGTTCATCACCAGCTTGAGACTGGGGTGTAAAGAGGCAGTGCAGAACACTGAGAGGGAGAAATCCCTCCCACAGACTGAGCTGCAGGAATTAAAAGAGCAATTGGTAGCATTGAAGAGAGCTGTGCAAGAATCGACCAAAACCCCTGAACAAGCTGCAGAACCCAGCAGAACTTGTAGCCCACCCAGGTTAGGGAAGTCAAGACAACAGACCTCTCTAGCATCACAAATCACCATCAGGAAAGATTTCAAGATCCTGGGACAGATTGGAGAACGTGAACAAAAAGAGAAACTGTCTTACACAAACCTGATGCACCAGATAGAGGCAGGATTGCAGAAAGGCTATCTGCCGGAAGAAATTATCGAGGCAGTGGTAAAAGCTATCAGCCCAGGACTGAATTTGTGGAACATGCTAGAAATGAAAAGTCACTTGACCTTACCACAACTAAAGATGATCTTAAAGGGGCACTACAAAGAAGAAAACACCTCAGAGCTGTTCCATAGACTCATCAACATCTCTCAAGATACCAAGGAATCTCCTCAAAGTTTCTTGTTCAGAGCCATAGAACTCAAAGACAAACTGTTGTTTGCATCCAGCGAAGTAGATGCAGAGGAAAGGTTTGATGCAGGACTAGTACAGAAGAAGTTTTTGAGATCTTTAGGAACCGGGTTAATAAGTAAAGACATAAAGTTGCAAATGAAGCAGTACCTGGAAGATCCTAACATTCCAGATGAAACCCTAATTGAGAAGATGAATGAGGCAGCTAGTTTGGAGTCTGAGAGTGAACAAAAATTAAAGAAGGGCTCTATAACTAAAATGACCAAGCTGGGCCAGCTGAAAATGAATATGCCTAGCGATCAGCCGGAAGGTAGGCAAGAAGATTCTCCTACACATGCGGTGCACACCAAATCATCTTTGACAGAGAGAACAGCCGACACTAATTGGGAAAAAGCATTTGGGGAACTCCGAGCTGAATTAGCGGAAGTGAAAAAGTTGATTTGCGCTAACCCAGAGCCAAGACCAGTCAGATCTGGAGGGGGTTTTCAGAACAGAAGACGACCTGCTTGTGAAGCATGTCGAGTGTCAAATCGAAGTGCCGCCTGTGTCCATTGTTGGGGGTGTGGTGAAGAAGGGCATTATGCCAGTGGATGTCCAAAGTCACGATCCTCTAAGCAGATGAAGTCCCAAACACAAACACCACCCCTCCCCAGAACAGCTTCAGATATACAGAAGTTGTATCAGTCTTATCCCTAGGTGTGTGATCGTCTTCAACAGTTACAGCAAGGCGGACAGGGGCATCAACCACTCGGCGATCAGTGTGATAGTCTGATCAGGCATCCCCAGGACCAAGGACAGTTCTCAGGTAGTGAAGACAGACTCATTAGCCTAATTGGTGAGAAGTGCTTGATTCAGTGTAAGCTGAATGGACTCCTAGTGAAAGCTTTGTGGGACACAGGAGCTCAAGCCAGCATTATAAATGAAGATTGGAGAAGGAATAATTTGCCGCAAACTTGTCTTCATCCAGTTGCAGAACTCATGGGTCCGGTAGAACTCTGTGGTCGAGCTGTGAACCAAACTGAAATTCCTTTTCTAGGTTGGGTGGAAGTGATGTTTCAGCTGAAAGCTAAGAGGAACAATGCTATTGAGTTACTCGTACCCTTTCTAGTCACAAGTGATCCAAAGGTGGCTGAAGAACCGATCCTTGGGTACAATGTGATCAATGAGGTCATTCAGCGAACTAATTCCTTGACACCGTTAATAGATGCTATAGCCACCTCGTTTACCATATCTAGCAGGGAAGCGGAGAAGGTGGTCAGCAGGATAAAGGAAGCACAGAACACAGTGAGGTTGAAGGAAGTCAAGCTCGGCTCGCGTCCAACCATCATTCCTGCGAATAGAACGGTGAGAGTGAAGTGTGGTGTACGAATGGAACCAGGAAGAAAACCACAAGAGAGACTGTTCATACCGAAAGACTCTTCAGATCTTCCTGAGGGCATTATCCAAGGTGAGACCATATTGACTATACCTACTGGTGGTTTTGCTCGGGTGGCTGTGTTAGTGAGAAATGCGACAAAGCATGAAGTGAGGCTGAACCCCAAGACTGTGTTAAGCCATCTAGAAACCATTAAGACTGTGTATCCTGCCAATGTGAGACCAGCGCAGTTCTCTTCCATGAATTCGGTGGTACAACCCAGTAACAATGGTTGTCCAGTCGAAAGACCCGTACAAACTACACCAGAACTGTGGGATCCCCCAGTACCTCTGGAACAGCTGAGTGCTGAAGAACTGCCGGTAGTGAAACAGATGCTGAGGGAAGAATGTCATGCATTCTCTAAAGATGACTCTGACATAGGCTGTATACCCTCATTGAACCTGAAGATCAATTTGAGAGACACTACCCCAGTAGCTAAAAGTTATATGTCTATACCTAAACCATTACACCAAGAAGTGAAAGAATACCTGCAGGATCTAATCAACAGGGGATGGATCCAAAAGTCTAAATCATCCTATTCCTCCCCGATCGTATGTGTCAGGAAGAAAGATGGTACATTGAGACTATGTTGTGACTACAGGGAACTGAATAGGAAGTCAATCCCTGACCGGCACCCAATCCCTAAAATTCAAGACATGCTGGATAACTTGTCAGGAAGTACCTGGTTCTCTGTTCTTGACCAAGGGAAGGCCTATCACCAAGGTTTTGTGGAAGAGTCCAGCCGACATTTAACAGCCTTCATCACACCATGGGGACTGTACGAGTGGATCCGTATACCGTTTGGACTTAGTTCTGCTCCTGCAGAATTCCAGAGAAGTATGGAAACATGTTTAGAAGGATTAAGAGATGACATTTGCCAGCCTTACTTAGACGATACGGTGGTACACAGCAAGACCTTTGCTGAACATGTCGAACATGTGAGATCAGTACTCCAACGTTACCAGCAACATGGAGTAAAGTTGACACCAAAGAAGTGTGAACTGTTCAAGAGACGGGTTCGATTTCTGGGAAAAATCGTGTCTGGAGATGGTTATACCATGAACCCAGCAGAGATCGCTCCAGTAATGTCATTGAAAGACAAGCCTCCATCTACAGTTGGGGAGTTGAGGAAGATCTTGGGATTCCTCTCCTACTACAGAACATACATCAAGAACTTTTCCCGGATTGCAGCTCCACTATATACCCTCTTGGGCGCGCCAATCAGCTCACCCACATCAGTAAATAGGAAAAAGACCAGAGGCGGGTCACAGCCAAAGGAAAGAAACACTGTTTCTGCGCAGCAACCAATCAATTGGACTGCAGGACACCAGGAAGTACTAGAAGAACTAGTGAATTATCTTGTGAAACCGCCCATCATGGGATATCCAGACTTTAACCAGCCTTTCGTCCTTCACTGTGATGCTTCTCAGGTGGGGCTTGGAGCTGCCCTGTATCAACGACAGAATGGCAAGCTAAGAGTCATTGGCTATGGTTCCAGAACACTGACAGCCGCTGAGAAAAACTATCATCTACATTCTGGGAAACTCGAGTTCCTTGCAATGAAGTGGGCTATCTGCGAACGATTTAGAGATTATCTGTATTACAGTCAAGAGTTTGAGGTCTACACTGATAATAATCCTTTGACCTATGTCCTCACGACAGCAAAACTGAACGCGACTGGTCAGAGGTGGGTAGCAGAACTGGCTGACTTCAACTTTAGTATTAAGTACAGGCCAGGAAGATGCAATGCTGACGAATATGGATTGTCTAGGATGCCGTTAGAGCCTGAAGAATTTATGCAAGCTTGCTCAGAGGAAATCTGCCTGGGAACCATTAGGAGCACCACTCAGGCGATAGAAATCCAGAAGCAGGAATATACACCACTGTGGTGTCCATTGACAGTAGCAAGCGCTATGGAAGTGAGGGAACAAGATTATACCCCCATGTCCCTCCAACAACTGTCAAAAGAATCTATCAGGAAAGCACAACAAGAAGATGAAACTATTGGAAGAGTCCTCCAGTATATGGACCAGAACAGGGTCCCAGGAAGACGAGAGAAGGAGTCGGAATCATCAGAAGTAACTACTTTACTGAGAGAATGGTCAAAGCTATACTTCAGCTCAGACGGTATCTTATACCGTCAGAGAGGACTGAACCAACAGTTAGTGTTACCCAGAGTATACCACAGATTGGCTTTCAAAGAACTCCATGAGGAGATGTGACACCTGGGGGTAGAAAGAACAGTGAACCTAATTCGTGAACGGTTCTTCTGGCCCTATATGCAAAGAGATATCGAAAGTTTTGTGACCAGAAAATGTGGGTGTTTGAAAGACAAACATCCTAACAAGGCGACCAGAGCGCCCATGGGCCACATCCAAACTACTTACCCGTTTGAAATGGTTTCAATAGACTTCCTACACCTGGAGCAGTGCAAGGGTGGATATGAATACATCCTAGTGGTAATGGACCATTTTACTCGATTTGCTCAAGCGTATGCCACTACTAATAAATCAGGCAGGACAGCAGCAGAAAAGATCTTCAATGATTTTGCTCTGAAGTTTGGATTTCCTACCAAGCTACATCATGACCAAGGAAGAGAGTTTGAGAACCAACTCTTTGCCAAGTTAGGGAAATACTGTAGAATCCAAAGATCGCACACTACGCCCTATCACCCAGAAGGAAACGGACAAGTAGAACGCTTCAATAGGACATTACTGTCAATGTTGAGGACTCTGACAACTGCTGAGAAAAGAGATTGGAAGAATTCCTTAACAAAAATGGTACATGCCTATAACTGCACCAAGAGTGAAGCAACAGGTTACTCGCCATTCTTCCTTTTGTTTGGTCGATCCCCAAGGCTACCCATTGATATTATGTTCGATACACCAGTTTCAGAAACATACAAGACATATCCTGAGTATGTCCGGGTATGGAGGGAACGTATGAATGAAGCATACAACATAGCATCAAAAGTGAATGTGGAAGAGCAGAAAAAGAGCAAAGAATACTATGACAGAAGATGTCATGGAGCAGAATTGACACCGGGAAGTCGTGTGTTAGTCAGAAACCTACGAGAGAAAGGGGGTCCAGGAAAACTTCGATCATATTGGGAAGAGAATGTTTATGTGGTTGTGAGGAGAAAATCTGATGACAGCCCTGTTTATGAAGTAAGACCAGAAATAGGAGATAATAAAACAAGAATATTGCACCGAAACCTACTCCTACCATGTGATTACCTGCCACCACAGCAAGCTATTCAGGAAGTTGATAAACGTCGATCAAAACCTCTCAGACAACGACGTAGGAAGGAAGTTATTGATGGAGGTGATGACAGTGAGAGTTCAGATGAGGAAAATCAATCCCTTGTATTCCATATACCGAACAGACGCGGAACCAACATTCCTCAACAAAGTGAGTTATGTCCTGAGGCTCCTGAGTTTGTACCTCGAAATGCACCCAATGATTGTATGGTCTCAGATGATCAGTCACCAGTTACTGAAGAAACGGTTGAAGAGGTAAGAGCAGAGGAACCCCTAGAGGATGCAGAAATAGGTTGTCCAATGGAAGAGCAAGGACCTAAAGATGCAGTTCCGAACACATCAGAGAATGAACTAACAAGCGACATGGAAGCAGAGACCATTGGAGCTGCTAGGACTGAATCATCAAGAGAACTACCCAGCAGGAAAGTATCAAGCAGAGAAGTAAGAAAACCGGTAATCCTGACCTATGACACACTAGGAGAACCAAGAGAAGTACCAAGAACTGTCCAGTTCAGACAGGTGTGGACACCTAAGGATCAGGTAAACCAACCAGAGTGGTATCTACCCACAATCTACTTTACCGAGGACTTTAACTGTGATGAATAGACTGGTTTGGTTATATGATTAGAATCAACCTACTTTGAGGATAGTTAATCAGAGCTGGTTGAAGATGGAGGAAGAGCTCCAGCTGAAGAATGAAAAAAAAGGTTATTGTTAATGTTATGTTTAGTCAGGTTATGGTTATCATTGATGTGTTAATGTTAAAGGAAGTACTATGGACACTGTCTCACACCTCTTCACTAAGGACAGTAGAAGGGACAATGGAGACATCCACCAGTTCGATACTGGGATCCTGGATGTGGGAGACGTCCTACAATCGGGAAAAATGGGTGTTGACCTTTGATTAAGGACAGTTCCAATTGGGTCCAAATTAACCATACGTAGGCCATATTTATGGGCCAATGTCAGGGACGACATGAAATTAGCGGGGGAGAGTGTGACAGATAGAGACAGACTGCAGGTAGAGACAGACTGCAGGTAGAGACAGACTGCAGCCGTGATGTAAAATCATCCAGCACCTGTGGAGTTAAAGCTCTAACAAGAGACACAGGAAGTGGTCAGTGACACAGCAGGGTGTGCTGGGAGGGAGACAGTGATCCAGGGGAGTAATAGGAAGAGGGAAGAGACACCATGTTGGTCCTGAAGCAAAGCTAGAAACTCTGGACTGTAGAACAGAACA
The DNA here is from genome assembly GCF_031893055.1 of Leptodactylus fuscus. Taxonomy (NCBI): domain Eukaryota; kingdom Metazoa; phylum Chordata; class Amphibia; order Anura; family Leptodactylidae; genus Leptodactylus; species Leptodactylus fuscus. The sequence goes on along the minus strand of NC_134268.1, from coordinate 181,361,769 downwards.
GTGAGAACAGAAAGGAGTTTAGCTGAGCAGCTGAAGGCCAGAACTGATTGAGACATCCATCTTTCCCCAGTGATACGTACAACTGCCAGTATACAGTGATATCTGTTATGAAAGACTCATGTACTGTATGTGATAGCTGTGGAGACTGTGTGAAGAGAAGCTGGAGAAGTAAAACCTTAACAACAACTGCTGTCTGGGATTGTCCCTTCGTCTAAGCTCTCTAATATCCAAGAAGTCATATACACTATGTCCTACCTCGCCCCGCTGTGAGACGGACATACGACAACCACTAATAGGGCATTTTATGTGTGGGGGCAGCATTAGGGGACATCTAGATGTAATTTTGATTGGGACCACAAAAATCCCAAATCCACCCTTTTAACCCTTTCAATGCCAAGGGTCTCTGGAAATTTTGCACCTCCATTAGCCAGAGCAATTTCCACAATTTTGAGATAGATAAACCAAACCTAAATTGCAACATTAAAAAACATCTAACCCCCCCATACCTATATATTTTCTTAAAGTAGACACCTGCAGCATTTTCATAATGCCACTTGGTACTGTATACGAACAGGAACCTTCATGCAATTTTGATTTAAAGTGAATGTTTTATGAAAAAATGCAAATAAATGTATATTTGTTGTTAAAAGTGGAAACCAAACAAAAAATTATATGCACCAAACATCCTAAAAATAAGAGTTCAACATGTGCAGAGTTCATTCATATCACCATGGCCTACACCCACATGCACATGTCTTCAGAAAATCGCTAGAACTGGAAGGAACAAAAATCTGCTTTGAAGCTGGAAATGTTAAAAAAGTATCATCCTATAAAATGTAGGGATTACACTCCATGAAAAGTAAGTGAACCCCTAAACCCTATATATTTTTTGAAAGTAGACAACCTGAAGATTATATAATGGGTCATCAATAGCCACATCCACCTTCATGCAACTTTGTGACAAACACAAAATATTTTTTGAAAAAATGCACTAAAACACATATTTGCACCTAAAACTTATGTTAAATCTCAGATTCATATACAAAATACATTTAAAATAATAGCCTATGGTGTATACAATGTGTATATATACTATGTGTACTGTAAACATCAACTGCAACAAGAACTTGGACTCCCAAAAACATAAATACAGAAGACAAGCAGGATTTTGCTGTTATTCACTAATATGTTAAAAAGCTAGATTGCACCTAGCATACTGTGACACCAAAATCTAACTTTTTTGAGATTGCATAGCATACCGTATATAAAAACACAACTTAATGTTTCATATATACAACCACCTTCATGCAACGTTGTGGCAAACAGAGATTGCTAGCAAAAAATGCACAAAAATTCAAATTTGCCACTAAAGTGTGACTCAAGCAATCCCTTTCTGCAAACAAAATGTACTTTCTAAAAAACTGCAATATGTGAGGCGTTCATACATACCACACATGTATATATTTACAGGGGCGGGTGTTAAAGAATCGCCAGAATCGCAGAAATGCTCCATCCCATTTTCCATCCCCCTATAAAATTTTTAACAATCTATACATTCATCTCTAGTGATAATTGTTATTACTATTATTTTAGCATGTATCGGATATCGCTAGTGGCGTATTTTACTCTAGAAAGCTCAGGTATGGACAGGATAGGGATTGGGTGAAATGTAAACTTTATTCATGATTTTTTGTATATGTTGTGTAAGTTTTTGGTGCGACTTTTTTTTTTGGTGCTGTGACCTGGACAATGGTAAACACCTGGGTCACAGCGCCAATAAACTTCCTGGTTATGTTCAGGGGATATAACATAAGAATACCCCACTATTAAAGCTCAGGGGGGGATTCCCTGTATGTGACAATCACAGGCCAAAAGTATAGTATGCCCTCTGATTGACAGGAGGGGGGGAAATAGGGACTGAATCCCCTTCTCCCCCCTCCTGGGGTCACATACAGGTTGTGCACAAAGATCAGATTGCTTCTCTGTCTGTGTGCACGCTGCAGGAGCCCTCTTCCCCCCTTCCCTTCCTTTTACAGTTCGTAAGTTGCTTGCTTAGACAGGAGGGGGGACGGAACACTTTAGAGCCCTATATCTTTGGACTGCATGAAGATATTGTGATGCTTAAAAATGCATTTTAAAGAGTATAATCTAATCTTTAAAATGATAAAGCACTTGATGATAGAACTTATAGTTTTGGAGCAATTCACTGTTAAAATGCTGTCTACTGCGCAGGCGCCACTTCTGGATCCCAGGTGAAGAGGCAGAAGAGAGGAAAGCGGCACCACCAGGATGAGAAGACAGGTAAGTATGATGGGGTGAGGAGGGGGTTGCGGGACTGAATTAGGTAGCTAGATAGGGCTAGTAGTTCCCGTGCTAGCTAGGGAATTGGGGATGGGGGGGTTGTGAGCAAGTGAGAGGGGGGATTTGAGTGAACTGCAAGGCATCATGGTAGTAGTAGGCTAAGACAGCAGGAAGCTATCCATGCAAACAAATGCAGATGACACCAAAGAAAGCCAGAAACCACTCAAAACACTGCTAAAGGTATTTGGGTGCACTTATTAACCCATTGATAGCACTAACGCACATTTTTTTTAAATATTTTTTTTTACCCAGAAAACCCCTTTAAGACATAAACCCATGTGTGCAGTGACATTACCTGCTAGCTTTCCTCCGCACCCCAGATAGCTGTCTCCTCTGCTTTATCAAAATGTCTATTTCCAACCTAATTTGCATTGTTAATAAGAGAACAAAATATGTAAAGTTAACCATCCATATAACTCCATAAGTACATTCCAGCAGTAGGAATACAGAATCATAAAACAATAAATGATCCTGTCAAGAATAGGAAATGGTTTACAATGTCATTTGTTTTGCATTGTTGTTGTGGTCAAGTGATTGATATTGTAATATTTATGCTCACGTCGTTATTTTTAGGATTGTTTACAAGCAAACAGCGAGATAAAGGGAAATGGATATTATAGAAAAATCTATTTCTCAAAAACACAGACACACTTGGCAGAGTGAAACAAGGGCAGATTTGTGAATCGCTGTAGAATGGTATGTTTTATGTAAGTTTTAGTAACTAAGATTTGTGCCTGGTACAAATTAAACTTGATTGTTCTGTTCTTTGGAAGGTTTAATGAGAACCAGATGGAGCGCGGTTATGAAAGCCTTAAAGAAGAAGGAGCAAGAATGTTTTCAAAAAGATTTGTGGATAGTATGATTGACAAAAGAAGGGGAATGCGTCTGCACAGGGCTATCTGTAGTAAGGCGCAGTATCTAGAGCTGTGGCAAAGGAATCTTGCAACCGAACTAGACAACTTTGTTTCCAAATCCTTTATTGCAGCTATACAAAATGTGTTCCTAAATCAGTGCTAATCCTCAAACTCCCATAGAGTCCTGGGGCCTCAGGAACATCATTAGCATTTCCTTGGAAGACAGCAACAGGGAAAGCTGTCACTTTTACAGCAGCCATGAGAGAGTTATAGGGGTTTCCCCAGGAGGAGTGTATCGGCAAGGAGTGTCCCTTATCTTAAAGAAGCACTCCAGACAAACACTATTTTCTATCCCTATACCCATCTTCTGATTGTTTGTTGTCACTTTCCAGGCTTCTTTCATGTTTACTGCCTTCATATCCCTGCAATCCATCATCTCCTCTGCTAATGATCAGACTCCATCTTGGCTTTCATATTTCTCTTTGCTCTGCAATAAATTCCATAATGCATCAGAACAACGTGACCTGGACAGCTAGAGATTGTACTATATCTACCTGCTGCTGGGCGCTGCTATTATCCTTTTCTCTGTATTCTCCTACATGATCTAAGAAACCTTAAGTATATAGTTTGGGAGGCTGAGATTATTATTTATTTACTATTTATTTATTATGCTTACTTATATAGCGCCATCATATTCCGCAGCACTTTACAGACATTGACAGTCACTGTCCCATATAGGGCTCACAATCTACGGTCCCTATCAGTATGACTTTGGCGTGTGGGAGGAAACCGGAGTACCCGGAGGAAACCCACGCAAACACGGGGAGAACATACAAACTCATTGCAGATTTCGTCCTTGATGGGATTCAAACCCAGGACTCCAGCGCTGCAAGGCTAACCACTGAGCCACCATGCAGAGTTAGTAACAGGTTTCTGTCTCCCTTTGTAGAGGGTTTGTGTGGTACAGTGTGGGAAGTCAGGGACTGACTTTTTATCTGTATCTGGTGAGTGAGAGTCACATGACCTAAGGAAAGCGAAGGGTCAGATAGAAATAAATAAGTAACTAAGGGGGCGTTCACACTTGCGCCCCTGTCTGCCCTTTGGGTTTCCATCCTAATCCCTGGAAAAACTGCATAGGGGATGGCTTGCCGGCAGTCAGTTTTTAAAGCAAACCGCCAGTGTCCATAGGCAGCCTGTGGAATCAGTTTTTTTGCACGGACACAAAGTCCTACATGTCCGACTTTTTGTCTTTGCAAAAAAAAAAAAAAAATTGGTTTCCCCATGGAGAGTCTGCAGACGGACATCGGCGGTTTGCTTTAAAAGACTATTCAAATGAATGGGTTTTTAAACTGACCGCCAGCAAGCCGTCCTCTATGCAGTTTTTCCAGGGATTAGGATGGAAACCCAAAGGGCGGACAGGGGCGCAAGTGTGTAGATGGATCAGAGGGGCTCTAGAGAACATCTCTATGACAGCATCTCAGTCACGGCCCATTGTACAGACATTGGGGCAGATTTACTAATATGGTCTAAAAGTCTTTTAGTTGGCTTAGTTTATGCCAGAAAAATGTGCCAAAACTTTGGAGAACAGGTCATACCAACTTTTCCCTAAACTACATTGGTTTCTCTCAAAAGGACACCCATTTTTGGATGGCCATTCTAGCAAAATTTAATTGTAAAAAGAGGTCAACCCATCAATGGGGCAACAATGAGGCTGCGATCAGTGATCTGGAATTCTAGGCTTGTACCTATTGCTGCACACTATGTAGTAGAGTACAGGAAGACTTGTGACTATATTCTTCATCTGTCTGGTAGTTGTGGCTTCTACTTGACATTTGCTGCTGTTAGGTAGAAGAGTGTAAGCATGATATACTTTATAATATACTTTGATATGCTATTATATACTTTATAAGCATGATATAGATTACAATAGCTATTCTCATGGGGTGGAGATTTATGGAGAGCACGTTAATAGGTTCATTGTAGTGAGTGAAGACAAAATGTGTACAAATACATAGTATACCAAGACAGTGTTTTTCCAACATATAGTTTTACTGCCAAAGTTTTATAGATTTTACACCTTTTCCTAAATATGTCCTCACCCAAGATTAAGACTTACTGTATATACTCAATTATAAGCCGACCCGAATATAAGCCGACCCCCCTAATTTTACCACAAAAAACTGGGAAATCTTATTGACTCGAGTATAAGCCGAGGGGGGGAAATGCAGCAGCTACTGGAAAATTTCCAAAATTAAAATGTCCGGAGTTTTTGGGTGCAGTAGACGCTGAGAAAGGGGAGAGCTGTTTTGGTTGTCTGTCTGCCCCTTCCCTGAGCTTGAGGACTGTTTGTTTTTTTTCCTCCACTTGGAATTCAGCCTGGTTGAATATAGCGTATCTGCAGTGCTCCTATTAACCCCTTCCCGACGGAATATGAGCACTGCGGATACCCTATACTTAGCCTGGATGTAGTCAGGCTGAATTCCAAGTGGGGGGGGGGAAACCTCAGTCTTGGGGAAGGGGCAGTTAGACAACTTTTTTTTCCCGCTACGGCATTTACCGTACAGGAAAAATATATTTATAGATTTGTAGAGCGGGCGTTTTTGGACACAGGGATAACTAACGTGTATGTGTTTCACAGTGATAACAGTATTAGTTTTATATGTGTTCTAGGGAAAGGGGGAAGATTTGAATTTTTAATACTTTTTATTTACTAATACTTTACTAATACTTTATTTTTATTTATTTTGTTTTTACTTTTTTTTTTTTTTTGCATTTATTAGACCCCCTAGGCGTCTTGAACCCCAGGGGGTCTGATCACTAATGCAATGCATTGCAATGCTAATACATTGCAAAAATTGTCATTTCTTTTGCAAGCTGCATAGAGCAGCCTGCAAAAGAGAAGCACTGCCGGCCGGGGAGCCTTTACAGGAGCTCTGAGGGGAATCCCAGCCGGCCGGACCTGAAGGGGAACTGCAGCCGGCCGCCAGCAGGAGCACTGAGGGGAATTCCCAGCAGAAGCGCATCTGCCGGCAGCCGGCCGCAGTTCCTATCTAAAGGATCACACTTGAGAGAGTGGTCGCACCGGCTCCCTCCTCCCTCCAGCAGCATGGCAGCACCTGCCCAGACCCCTCATATCGGGACATCATAGAGCATCTCCGCTGTAACACTTACAGCGGAGATGTCCTAACTCCCCATGCCTGTAATCTCTGATTGCACGCATGATTACAGGGAGCTCCGACATTACCGCTGTAAAAGTTATAGCGGAGATGCCGGTTGGTATGGTGACTGCTCTGAAGCAGAGCGGCGCCAATATAGTTACAGACACGGAATCTGGACCCGGCATACAGACATTGGGGCGGATATCAGGCCGCAGCATCACCATGCTCATAGCAGGAGCGTAGCGATGCTGTCAATTTCAAACTTCAGAAGTACTTACGGTACTTCTGCTAGCAGGCCTGCAACGCAGATACACACTGGGTGTGGATCTTAGCTTACGTGGCCACGTCACCCGGGGTTCGATGGAGTGGGAGGGGCAGGGTCTGTATTCCGGGCCTGCTAGCAGAAGTACCATAAGTACTTCAACAGTTTGAAATGAGCAGCATCGCTACGCTCCTGCTAGGAGTGTGGCGATGCTGCGGCCCGGCACCCGTCCCGGTGTCTGTATACCAGGTTCGGATGCCAGGTCTGTAACTATGATATTGGTGAATTACTGTAATGACCCAAGTATAAGCCGAGGCAGACATTTTCAGCTCAAAAAGTGTGCTGAAAAACTCGGCTTATATTCGAGTATATACGGTAAGTATGGTTTGATGATAAGGTTTGGTTTGGTAAGATCTAGTATATAGTTTGGTTATACTATCATTCCAAGTGTGGAGAGGGTGGTAAAAACAAGAAGGTCATACTGATCAAATCCTGTGGCTAAGCTACTATTCTATGTGTACAGTGAACGGTGAGTATATAGGAAGTGTAAAATACCCCGGTGTTCAGTATGTTAGTATGACGAGGAGTAGGTTTGCCTTGAAGTACCTGGTCTTTGGTGCTGTATCTAATGCTGGGCAGTTGGCTGTTCCCTGACTTGTCTCATGTCAATGCAACACTGCTGTGATGTAAATTCCTATTTTGGACTTTAGTCACAATGACACTATTTCCAGTTCCACTTAATAAAATTGTTAACCTGTTTAACAATAAAAACCCATTGCCTGCACCAATCGACCTCCATTGAGCATAACTACTCTTGCCACTTTGACCCCCCGCCTGCACCACCTCATAGAGTGAGAATTGATCCTCCCACTGCTATGACATCACCCATCCTACTTGTGCAAAAAGACCATTGTTCCCAGGGCTGAAGGCTCGCCCCCAGTGCACTGACTGCCTCATCTGCATAAGATTTCAAGTTTTTCTTTTCTCCAAATCTACAATAGTGACATACAAGACAAAGGAATGCTATATATCACTGTAATGTGTTCTGTAACAGAGTGGTGGTAGTTGAGTATTCTTGGGGGAGCGGATAGACTCCCTCTAATATAACCTCATATTGTTTGAAAGACATTTAAGAAAAAAATAGAAAGTTTTCAGTGTGTTCTCAAACCATAAAGTACTATTTCCCATCTTTGAACTACCCCACAATCTGAAAGAAAATCCGGCGTAGATGGCGGTAATCAACGAGTCTGTCTGGATACGAAGCCACAAGGCTGCCAACTCCATCGTGTTGGTATTAGCATTAGGAGGATGAAATCGCGTTGCTGTGACTGGATGTTTAGGCATGCTCTGGTTTTGGAAGATCTTTTGATGGCACTTGAAATGAAAAACAATGTCCAACGTCAGCAGTGATTGCTCCGGCATGCCAGGCGGTATTTGATATTGTGGAGGAAACTTAAAAGCGCCCATTGAAGCTTGCCACCGCCGAAGCCTTTCTAGTTAAGTGTCTGTGACTCACTTCTCACTTCATACAATATGTAGCTGTGCTTTTAAGACCTTGGGCCAATGTGGAGCCAGCGCTGTGACATCTGGCTCCCAGTGGTGAAGCAACATGATATTTCTTGGAGTTCAGGTTTTTTTTCCATAAAACTTGGCAGCAATGGGCCTATTGAAATAAATAAATGGCAAGAACAAGAAGCAACAAATGCAAACAGCTCAAATAACCAGAGAAACCGAGGAGTGAAATACAAGAGAGCAGTGTGTTCGACTCCCAGAGAGGACAATAGATAGTTGTGGGGTACTCGAATCTTATGTCATCTAACAAAATGGGAAAGTTGGGTTTGGAATGTAGAAGAAAACAATGTAAAACTATTATTTAGACCATCTGGATCTCCAATGCATACTGTAAACTTAAAATCATCATAAAAATAGCAATCCAATGAAAGGTTTTGATTTATGAAGATATAAAAAATTCATAAAACATTATATTTTTTATTCTTGCCAAGGGACATTTCTATATTTTTTTTCCAGTATATCTAATTTGCACTAACCCTTATTATATGTTTCACAACACCAGCACAAAGCCATACTGTAGGTTTTTCCATAAAAAATGAGTAAAATTGCCTGGTGCAGATTTATGCTTATGTTTGATTATTTATTACTAATGGTAATACTCAATGGAGTAACCCCCTTGTAGTAATATCATAAATCAGGAAATTGCCATTGCTCTTTGTGAATGCAAATGTTTTTGTAATTTTATTGACAAATCTACTTATTACATACAGTGGTGAACCTAGCTTCTCTGCTGTCTGAGGCAGACGATCAAAAGATGCCCCCTCACCGGTATTTTGTCCAGGGCGGGGGAGGGTTGTGTTCATCTTTTGTTCGTCCGCCTCAGGCAGTGGGGGGTTGGGGGTGCTAGTGGTAACATTACAATAAATACAATGCAGTGATATTTTGTGCAGTAATACTCACAGGAGATGTCTTTCCACATTTCCCGACTCTTCCCTTTGGACCACCATGACCACTTCTTTCAGCTGTAACTTGACTCTGTAAAGTTTGCAACACAGACATCTTTGACTCCTCACTTTTCCACGCACCCAACCCTCATATATAATGTCCCACAGGAGCTTATATTATGCCCCACAGTGGTACAATAGACTGTGGGGCATAATAGAGATTACAGGGGGGGGGCACTGTGGGGCATAATAGAGGTCACAGGGGCCACAGTGGACCCTTCAAGCTCTATTATGCCCCACCGTTGCACACCCATAAACTATTATTATACTCGGGGGTCTTTTCAGACCCCCAAGTATAATAATCACCCCTGTTGCCATACAGGCCCAACGCCTGTGCTAGCAGTAACAGGCTATTACTACTAGCACAGGCTTCGGGCCTATATGGTACTGCTAGCACAGGCTTTGGGCCTATATCATAATATCCCAGACCACGTAACGTCTGAGACATTACCATACAGGCCCAAAGCCTGCTAGGATTAACATTGGATCCCAGAGAGGTAAGTAACACTGCTTATTATGTTCCCTCACCTCCCCTGGGGCTCCGATTATTATACTCGGGGGTCTGAAACGACCCTTGAGTATAATAATAGCAGTAGCGGGATCACAGCCTGGGCTCGGGCCTACTCACTGCCAGCTTCCACGGCCTATAGTAGAAGGGGAAGCTGGGGCGGCAGTGAACAGGCCCAGGGAGGCATGTAAATAGGCATATATGGAGTATCCCCAGCATGTAGCGGCCTATTATAAAACAAAAAAGTTATTATACTTACCGATCTTGCCGATGCTTCTGCTACCACCACCTCTTCTTCTTCTGGCAGTAAGACGTCTGTGTCTCAGCTTAGGTGGTGTGATGATGTTGCCTGCGCTGAGACGCAGAGATCTATACCAGCACAGGAGAGCGGCGGCTCTCATGCGTTAGTTTAGTGGGAAAAATGTTTAAAAAAAAATAAAATTTGCTGCGGCTGCCACCCCCTCCGGAGCGCCGCCTGAGGCTGTCGCCTCACCTCAGCTCATTAGAGGTGCGGCGCTGATTACATATCAAGAAAGGCTCTTTTATGTGCACAGATACATATTTTGTAGTATAAAATAATATCTATTTATGTAGTAGTATTAATCATAAAATCAGAGCTGCTATATATGACTGCAGATACCTAATGCAATATCTTATCTTACCCTATCTCACCTCATCTTATCTTATTATATCGACTTATCTCATCTCATCTTATCATATCACAGCCTCCTTCCTTGCTGCTATAATTCAAAGAAAAATGAAGATATATGACTCTATTTCAGATTTGCTGTGGAGAATTTGATCAGGGTTTCTATTTTTACCAGTAATTAAAAATAACGTTTAATCTTACTTTTTATTTTTATTAACATTCACAGTACAAAAAAAGAAAAAAGAACTCCCCCACCCCATTTATTCTATTGAAAGGAGAGAAGAGAAAGCAATTTAAAAAATTGTTACCGTATATAGAAAAAGAAATATTATTAAATATAAATATATTTATATTATTTATAATCAAGAAAGATATAATTTCTCCAAATTCTTAAATTTCCATCCATGGCTTCCATCTTGCACAGAATAGTGTAGCCACAAACAATAATGCCCCCAAGTAGGCTTCATATGGAAGGAAGGTATTCGACGTTTTCTCCTTTAGGTTGAAATGCAGCTGTTTTTGTTGCAGATTTTGTTGTGGTTTTTGAGTCAAAGCCAATAATGGCAACAAAAGAAATGGGAAATATATAGGAGGCCCTTATACTGCCGCCTTCTGCTCAATCCACTGCTGGCTTTGACTGTAAAAACAGCAGCAAAAGCTGCAACGTAAAAAGCTGGGGCATCAGCCTTAAAAAATTCTGAGGGCCAAGAGTTGTGTTCCAGTGGGCCATTATAGATTCGCAAGCTCCATATAGAATTCTTCCCACCATCCACATTGCTTCTTTTAATACCAAATCCATTTTTAAGTTTTGGAGAGAAATTTCAGGGAGGAGAGTCAAGTTCCATTGAATCACCTTTGAGACTCAGATATCTCCTTCCAAAATCCTTGAATCCTTTCACATTTCCTTAACACATGGAATAGGTCTACAGTGATACTGTATTAAGCTTTTCAGTAATTTTAACCCTTTCCCAACATCCGCCCTAAGGGTTCATTGACATGGAGGAAAATGGCGCTTTATTTGGCGCTGAATTTTCCACCCTGAAAAAAAAACTTCCCATTGATTTCAATGGGTGCTGCTAGTTTGTTTTTTTTCCACTAGCGGAAAATTCTGCTAGTGGGGAAAAAAAGCTAGCGGCATCCATTGAAATCAATGGGAGGCGCTTTTTTTCAGCGTGGAAAATTCAGCGCCAAATAAAGCGCTATTTGCCTCCATGTCAATGGACCATCTTATAGTTTGTCATGGATCTCCATCTTTGTATTTTTTTCCAAACAGTCAAATATTAGAGTCTATACTACTGTACTGTATAATATCTACTAGCAAAAACAGGGTATAGCATGAAATGTTGTATCAACAGAGTCATTCTTTGTTATTGTGTTGGATGCTGTGCTGAAGCGCTTCTGTTTGTACAGATCTTTGAGTGTCGGGTGTGCAAATTGTGTGTTTGTTTATGATCACGACTTTGTGCCTATGTAAACCCAACGTGTAGTTAGTCAAGTTTAAAAGCAAAGCATATCTCCTCCGTGCCGTATATCTATCTTCTGTCACCTTATCCCTAATTTTATTTTTGCTAGATTAAAATACCCCAAACAGTCCAGTTAAAGGAAACTTGTTATCAGGTTTAGGGCCCCTAAACTAGAAGGAAGTCTTTATGGGGTTGGGGTTTAATGACCCAGACATGGTATCCTCACTCCCATTTATCATGCTACTCCGCAGCTTCATAACTTATACTGAGATGGAGATGATTCCTGGACTTATCTGTAGAGTCTGCTGACACATGGGCAGTGTGGCGGAGAATCTGGAGACAGTACACATTACGCATATGTCAATTATACTTAAAGAAACACCGGTAGTTTCCCTTTAGGTATAACGGAAGCAGAAAGTCTGTAGACGAAAACTATTTGGACATTCTGTGAAAAGCAATGTGGGGAAAATCGCGGGGCGTTGCTGCTGTGGTTTTTCCCTACAGTGATTTTTTTGCTGCAGCCCGCTACATGCGGTCTTAGCCAACATTTATTATTTGGCGCTCAGTTTTATAATGAGCGATAGAAATCTAGAACTTGCAGGTCACAATGCTCCCTTGTAGGAGGTTTGTGTTTTTCCCATAAACATAACTATATTTATATTTGTAGAAAATTAAAAATCAAACAATTTAGCAAATATAAATAAGTACAAATATTACAGGATTTTAAAGAATTTCACTAACCCTTCGTTCACATCATTCATTAAGCAGTGTACAGTGAAAGCACATGGACCCTATAGAATATATTGGGGTCCGCGTGCTGCCTGCACGAATCATGCGGACATGAAAGTAGATCACAAAGTACTTTTCTGGCCGCATGTTCTATGCGGACACTGCACAGAGAGAACATGGACCCCATTATAGTCTATGTTATCTGTGTGCTTTCACTGCACACCGCTTGCCAATGCGTTTGGTATTCCATTCAGGGAGAACCCATGATTATCCGAATGGATTACCAACACAGATGTGAACGAGGGGTAACCAAGTCTTTTGTCTTGATCTTGTTATATTCATGTGAAAACCCCTTTAAGGCAAAGATGATCTTTAGATTCCGAACCTAGACTATCACAAGTCCATTGTGACTCATAAGGTCCAGTTCCGTCAGATAATAACAGCTTATGAGGAAAACAACAATTGAGGGTTCTGCGAGCTCAAGCACATAACCTTCTATTTAATGTGTCTGCAAAACATTTTACTTATAAAGCGGTCTAAAGTACGTACAACAGTGGTCTACTGTGCAATGGAAAACAGATCTGTCCTAAAAACACTGTATCCTCCTCCATTTACTGCCTTGGCTTGAGTCACTTGTAGCCGTCTTTCCATTGTGCCCACTGTATAATAGGGTCACATGAGTCATCCATCACTCTGCTTTCACTTAGCAGATGAGCACATGTGAGTTGAATTGGACTAGACGCCTTCATGCTAAATATCTAGACATTCAGATATCCCATCGTGAAGAGGATTTTAAGTGGTCAGAAACATTTTAGAGAACTATTTGGCTGGATCATGGGAGAAACCTAGGCAAAACATAAAAGGCATCGTCCACTTTTGACAATACTTTTTGTTAGAAGGGACCCCTGAATGGTCATCTTAAATATACTGTGAAGCCTAAGCAGCAAGTGTTCAGTACCTGTGCAGCGCCACCAAAGGTGAGAGAAGGTATTACAAGTGTCAGACAGAAAGAGATAGAGATCCTTCCTTGTAGTTACTCTCCACTCTGGATAATGGGAGCCTTGCATGAAGGATTCCCGTCTAGTAACTAAATTTCCTAATATTAACCAGCCAATGCCTTTGTGTATATTGTATATGCCTTTATAGTATAAATGTATTATTATAATTATATTATGTTATTATTCCCAGACTGTTCATTTATTATGATGAGCATGTTGAATATTATCATTCTTTGAATGGGACTGAACTGTAATTCCAGCCACAGCCCACCGAGAAGTGTGGCACTGTTTCAGGAAAAGCAGACCTTTTCTATTATCTCATAAACTTTCCACATTACAATGTGAAAAAATGCAAAGAAGAACTTATCAGAAATAAATTTCTTGGACAGAGAATCTTTCCGTTAAGCTATTTAAGGCAATCTTCTCCATTATTCTGTCCATCAAACCTTTATGGAACACAATATTATTTCCCTGGCTTTTTCTTCTCAATAACTTGTGAAATTTATTTCATTTTCATAAGTATTGTCTGGATTGTAAACCAAACGTTTTGATTCCTAAAGCAGTGGCTGGATATACTGTAGCAGTGGCGTAACTAGTCTTGTGGGGCCGGTGCAATCTTTTGTCCGGGCCCCCTAACTCATCCCTACAGTGAATTCTTGATAGTGATGGTTACGGGTAATAAGGAGCTTATTCCCCCTTAGTGTGGTTAGGGTAATCTGTGGGTCTCTTTGGTTTATGGGCCAGATGGAAGCTGCAATCTCAATACTGATACCAGTGCTTATGGGCGCCCTAAGGCTCCTGGGCCCCGGTGCGACTGCACCCTCCGCACCCCCTCAAGTTACATCCCTGTACTATAGATATGATGTAGATATGGTATAGGTTAATAAACCAGAATATTATCATTATAACCGAAAGCTCTGACAACACACAAGTTATCTCACAATAAGTCACATATATCAAAGACCTGATTTTCTTTTTTTTACTAAGTTTACGATGCAAAGGATAGCTTTACATATTCATCCAGGAGACACAATGTCCATCTGGATTTACTCTCAGAGGTAGACATATAATAGCACTGGTTGCTTGAAGTATATTCAGAAGGTGCATGAGATGGGTAATGGTCGTAAAAGGTACGTAAAAAACAGATGTTTGGACTCAATATTAAATGACAAAAATATTAACTTATAATGATGTGTAGGGAGAGCTGCTATGGGGCGCCAATTGTCATCATCGTAAGGGAAGTTTAATGACCTGAGTAATAATGTTTCATCTTAAATCTCATTTTATTGAAAAGTTTTAACAATACAATAAATCAAAAATTGCACCATAAAGCAAATGTATAAGGACACACGCACACACACACATACATAGCCTAATAATATTATAAATGTGAAAGTTTGGATGTTTGTGTGTTTGTTCCTCAATCATGCAAAAATGGCTGAACGGATTTGAATGAAATTTGGCACATAGTTTGTAACCTCGATTAACACATAGACTATCCTATTTTATCCTAGTAAATGTCATGGCTTCACGACTGTTATGAATTTATGTTCACATACTATATTACACTGCTCCTGCAGCAGCCTTGTCTCAGGTCCCAGGGCTGTTATCTCTCTGTGTAAACAAACTTAAAGGGGCTCTATCAGCAAAATTATGCTGTATGAGCCCCACATATGCATGAATAGCCTTTAAAAAGACTATTCAGGCACCACTAATGTTATTTTAACACCCCCCCATTTTAAAATAAAACAATAAAAACATATATGCAAATCATACTTATCATGCACGGTGGTCGGTCATGCACGGTCCTACGTCATCTTCTGGCACGGCTTACTCTTCTTTCTTCTTCTTTTGGCGACACTCTCCAATCCTGGCTCTTCCCCGGTCTCATCGTCCTCTTCTTCTGGCGGAATTGGTTCAAATCTGGTGCGTGCCCAGTAGCGCTCCCTCCAGAACGCTACTGCGCACGCTCTGGCGCCATTTTTCTCAATGGCAGTACATTCACATCCTTGAGGCAAGTGATACTGCGTACGCACCGGATTTGAACCAATCCCACCAGAAGAAGAGGACGATGAAGCTGGGGAAGAGCCAGGACCGGAGGGCATCGCCGAAAGAAGAAGAAAGAAGAGGAAGGCATGCCAGAAGATGACGTCGGACCGTGCATGACCGCCCACCATGCACGATAATATAATTTGCATATATGTTTTTATGGTTTTATTTTAAAATGGGGGGGGGTTAAAATAACATTAGTGGTGCCTGAATAGCATTCTGAATAGAATATTCACACATATGTGGGGCTCATACAGCATAATTTTGCTGCTAGAGCCCCTTTAACCCTCAGTGGATTGTCTACACACATTTGCATATTATCTGATCTGCTCCAGGCAGTGCAGACAAATTGACATGGGCAAACCCCTTTAATCCAAATTGGCAGTTTGTCAATTTTAAACATGCCTGGAAAAAGAAAATCTAATTTGTCGCAAACAACGAGAGTTATAAAGGTAGCCAGAAGTCAACAGAGTTCTCCTCAAGCAGAGCTGAGGGGGATCATTGACGCCAACAACACATGCATTATATTGCATTGCAGTGAGCTGCTGAGATGCCGGAACAATTACAGGCATGGTGTGAAGAACAACTTCAGTGCCAGGCCAACTTGAGAGCTGCTGAAATGCTTGAGCAGCTGGATCATCAACACTAACAACACGCTCATTATATGGCTTCCCAGTGAGCAGCTGAAATGCCGGAACAATCCCGGGCACAGTGCAAGGAACGCATTCAGCGACAGGCCAGCGTGACAGCTGTCGAAATGCCGGAGCAGCTGGATCATCAATGCCAACAACACGTTCATTATATGGCATCCCAACGAGCTGCTGAGATGCCGGAACAATCACAGGCAAGGTGTGAGGAACAAGTTCTGCAGCAGGGCAGCTTAAGAGCTGACAAAACGCCGGAGCAGGCAAACCATCGAAAACAAACAACAAAACAAAAACCTTATCGGATGAGAACTAACTATAACTTAAGAAACCATTCCCTGACTATACAGGAGCCTGGCTGCCAGACTCTTGCTTTGGTAAGATCAAACAGGTGGCACAGTACCTGGTTTGTAGGTTTAGGCTGTGTTCACACAGAGTGAGTGCTGTAAAACAGAATCCCATTGACTTCAGTAGGTGCCGTCTTACGCACGATACACATTGAAATCAATGAGCGGCGTGTTACTCCATGTGAACGCAGCCTTAGTTCACACAGCACTCTCAGCTTGGTCAGTGCGGTGCCACCGCTCCTAGCACTTACACACAACCTAATATCAGGCCTTAATTAGTCAGCTGACCTCCCTGGTCTTTACCATATACCCACATACCTGTTCTCCCAGACCACACCCTTCACTTTCTCACTATATATATATATATATATATATATATATATATATATATATATATATATATATATATATATATCCTATTAATATTATAAATGTGAAAGTTTGTGAGTTTGTGGGTTTGTGTGTTTGGATGTTTGCATGTTCGGATGTTTGTTCCTCAATCACGGAAAAACCGCTCCACCGATTTGGCTGAAATTTTCCACAAACATAGTCACTACACCCGATTAAACAATAGGCTACTTTTCGTCACAATAGCGCACATACGTTTGTGCCAGGACCCCCACAAAACCCAAACTCACACCACCATCTCTGCAATCTCACACATTTTGGACCATAGCAAGCCACAAAATTCCTATTGCCCTCTACAGCCTCGCCCCTAACCCCACACAATCACATATACATATACTTTACCACTTTGCCCCTCACCTTAACGATACTCCAGGAGGCTCTCTTTAACACTCCGGAGCAGCCATGTTTGCCTACCCCCACCGCTCTGACAATCCGCGACACCGCCCACCCATGTCAATACCCCTAGACGGTCTAATAAATGCAAAAAAAAAAGTTTAAAAACAAGTAAAAAAAATATAAAAAAATAAAATAAAAAGGATTAAAAATTCAAATCACCCCCTTTCCCTAGAACACATATAAAAGTAGTTAAAAACTGTGAAACACATACATGTTAGGTATCCCCACATCCGAAATCGCCCGCTCTACAAAGCTATACAAATATTTTTCCTGTTCGATTAACGCCGTAGCGGGAAAAATGGTCAAAAGTGCCAAACCGCCATTTTTTCACTGTTTTGATTCTGATAAAAATTTGAATAAAAAGTGATCAAAGCAATAACATTTCCCGAAAATGGTAGAACTACAAAGTACACCTGGCCCCGCAAATAAAGACACCCTATACATCCCCGTACACGCACGTATAAAAAAGTTACGGCTGTCGGAATATGGCAACTTTTCAAAAAATAATTTTTTAACACAGTTTTGGATTTTTTTTAAGGGGTCAAAATGTAAATAAAACCATATAAATTTGGTATCCTCGGAATCGTAACGAAACACAGAATACAGGGGACAGGTCATTTTGGTTGCACAGTGAACGCCGTAAAACCAAAGCCCGTAAGAAAGTCGCAGAAATGCATTTTTTCTTCAAATCCACCCCATTCGGGATTTTTTCCCTGCTTCCCAGTACATTATATAGAATAAATAATGGTGTCATCATGAAGAAAAATTTGTCCCAGGAAAAATTAAGACCTCATATGGCTCTGGGAGCGGAGAAATAAAAAAGTTATGGGGTTTAGAAGGAGGGGAGTCAAAAATGAAAATCAAAAAATGCCAACAGCGGGAAAGGGTTAACTTTAAATACTTCTGTCCCAAAGTCACTATGTAAAGTTTCTCACAATACCGTATATATAGCAGCTCAAATACAAAGTAACTTCAACACAAAAGTCTCACGTATTCTCTGAAGTACAGCAAAAACAAGATACAAAGTTACATTTCATATCCCATACCTTATACACACTACGAAAACCTTACCCGCGCCTGTATATACCCACTTCTACAATCACCGCAGACGAAGTCGCGGGTACCAGCTAGTATATATATATATATATATATATATATATATATATATATATATATATATATATAGCTCTGGAAAAAATTAAGAGACCACTGCAAAATTTTCAGTTTCTCAGATTTTTCTCTTCATTGGTACAGTCCTATGAAAAAGTTTGGGCACCCCTCTTAATCATTTTTAGTTCTAAATATTTTGGTGTTTATAACAGCCATTTCATTTTGATATATCTAATAACTGATGGACACAGTAATATTTCAGGATTGAAATGAGGTTTATTGTACTAACAGAGAATGTGCAATATGCATTAAACCAAAATTTGACCAGTGCAAAAGTATGGGCACCTCAACAGAAAAGTGACATTAATATTTAGTAGATCCTCCTTTTGCAAAGATAACAGCCTCTAGTCGCTTCCTGTAGCTTTTAATCAGTTCCTGGATCCTGGATGAAGGGATTTTGGACAAACAATTCAAGTTCAGTTAAGTTAGATGGTCGCCGAGCATGGACAGCCCGCTTCAAATCATCCCACAGATGTTCAATGATATTCAGGTCTGGGGACTGGGATGGCCATTCCAGAACATTGTAATTGTTCCTCTGCATGAATGCCTGAGGATTTGGAGCGGTGTTTGGACATTGTATTGCTGAAATCTCCATCCCCGGCGTAACTTCAACTTCGTCACTGATTCTTGAACATTATTCTCAAGAATCTGCTGATACTGAGTGGAATCCATGCGACCCTCAACTTTAACAAGATTCCCGGTGCCGGCATTGGCCACACAGCCCCAAAGCATGATGGAACCTCCACCAAATTTTACAGTGGGTAGCAAGTGTTTTTCTTGGAATGCTGTTTCTTTTTGGACGCCATGCATAACGCCTTTTTTTTTATAACCAAACAACTCAATCTTTTTTCCAAAATGAAGTTGGCTTCTCCAAATGTGCTTTTGCATCCCTCAGGCAACTCTATTTGTGGCGTACGTGCAGAAACGGCTTCTTTCTCATCACTCTCCCATACAGCTTCTCCTTGTGCAAAGTGCGCTGTATTGTTGACTGATGCACAGTGACACCATCTGCAGCAAGATGATGCTGCAGCTCTTTGGAAGTGGTCTGTGGATTGTCCTTAACTCTTCTCACCATTCTTCTTCTCTGCCTTTCTGATATTTTTCTTGGCCTGCCACTTCTGGGCTTAACAAGAGCTGTCCCTGTGGTCATTTCCTTACTATGTTCCTCACAGTGGAAACTGACAGGTTAAATCTCTGAGACAACTTTTTGTATCCTTCCCCTGAACAACTATGTTGAACAATCTTTGTTTTCAGATCATTTGAGAGTTGTTTTGAGTAGCCTATGATGCCACTCTTCAGAGGAGATTCAAATAGTAGAACAACTTGCAATTGGCCACCTTAAATACCTTTTCTCAAGATTGGATACTCCTGGCTATGAAGTTCAAAGCTCAGTGAGCTTACAAAACCAATTTTGTGCTTCAGTAAGTCAGTAAAAAGTAGTTAGGAGTATTCAAATCAATAAAATGATAAGGGTGCCCATACTTTTGCACTGGTCAAATTTTGGTTTAATGCATATTGCACATTTTCTGTTAGTACAATAAACCTCATTTCAATCCTGAAATATTACTGTGTCCATCAGTTATTAGATATATCAAACTGAAATGGCTGTTGCAAACACCAAAATTTTTAGAACTAAAAATGATTAAGATTAATAGGGGTGCCCAAACTTTTTCATAGGACTGTATATTTTTGAGTAAAATGTAAATTGTTCTTTTATTATATAAGCTATGGTCTTTGGCAAACTTCAGCCTGGCTCTTCTTTGCTTCTCATTGATGAAAGGCTTCCTTCTGCTCAGGCAATGTTCCCCAACTCTGAGGAGTGGATGAAGGAGCACCACATCAAGACCCTGTCATGGCCAGCCCAATCTCCAGACCTGAACCCCATTGAAAACCTCTGGAATGTAATGAAGAGGAAGATGGATAATCACAAGCCAAGAGTGGCATAAGGTCACCCAAAAACAGTGTGAAAGACTGGTGGAAAGCCAAGACACATGAAAGCTGGGATTAAAAATCATGGTTATTCCAAATATTGATTTCTGAACTTTTCCTGAGTTAAAACATTAGTATTGTTGTTTCTAAATGAATATGATCTTCTTTTCTTTGCATTATTTGAAATCTGACATCACTGCTCCTTTTTATTATTTTGACAATTTCTCACCTTCTGAAAATAAGTACAAAATTTTTTGCTTTGAGATTTCGGAGACATGGTGTCAGTAGCTTATATAATAAAAGAACAATGTACCAAATATACCAATGAAGAGAAAAATCAGAGAAACTGAAAATGTTACAGTGGTCTCTTAATTGTTTTCTATCTTATAAAAATGAATTTCTGTCTGTCTGTCTGTCTGTCTGTTTTCTATGCGCGACCAAACGGCTGGACCGATTTTCACCAAATTTGGCACACAGATACTTCAGGTGTCCGGGAAGGTTTTAGATGAGAACCCAACTCACTCAGACGTACCGTTCCGGAGATACAGCTTTCCCAAAACCCTGACACCCCATTAGCCAAAACAAACCTGCAAGTCTTTCACACATATTCCAACTGCCATACACACGGTCACTCCACATGTACAATCCAACACTGATATCAAAGCTGAGATACACGCATCAGAGGATTAGATACACAGGTCAGTACACAGTATCACATGTTAAAATATTAGATACGCGAGTCTGCACACAATTCCATAAGCCGAAAGATTAGATACGCGTGTCTGCACACATTTCCACATGGCGAAAGATTAGATACGTGTGTCTGCACACAGTTCCACATGCCAGAAGATTAGATACATGCGTCTGCACAAAGTATCACATGCTGGAGGATTAGATAAACGCGTCTGCACACAGTTCTACACACCAGAGGATTAGATGCGTGCGTTTGCACAAAGTAACACACACCAAAACGCGCGGCTGCACACATTTCCACAAGGCAAAGGATTAGATACATGCATCTGCACAAAGTACCACACACTGGAGGATTAGATACACAGGTCAGCACACATTATCACATGCCAGAGGATTAGATACTCACGTCTGTACAAAGTACCACACTACGGAGGATTGGATACACACGTCTGCATAAAGTACCACACTCCGAAAGATTAGATACGTGCATTTGCAAACAGTTCCACAAGTTCCACGAGGATTAGATATGCACGTCTGCACAAAGAATCACACGCCAGAGGATTAGATACAAAAGTCAGCACATAGTATCATACACCAGAGGATTAGATACGTGCATCTTCACACAGTACCACATGCCGGCCAGAGGATTAGATACACGCATAGTCACATAATACCACACGCCAGAGGATTAGATACTCACCACTGCACACAATACCACATGCTGGAGGATTGGATACGCGTCACTGCACACAATACCACACGCCGGAGGATTAGATACGCGCCACTGCACACAATACCACATGCTGGGGGATTAGATACATATATCTGCACGCAATACCACACAATGGAGGATTAGATACGTACGTCTGCACACAATACCACACGTCTGCACACAGTACCACATGTGGGAGGATTAGATATGCATGTGAGCACACAGTACCACATGTGGGAGGATTAGATACGCACGTCTGTACACAGTACCACGTGCTGGAGGATTAGATACACAAGTCAGCACACAGTAATACATGCCGGAAGATTAGATACGTGAATCTGCACACAGTTCCACATGCCAGAGGATTAGATACGCGCACCTGCACAAAGTACCACACACTAGAGGATTAAATACACAAGTCAGCACACAGTATCACACGCCAGAGGATTAGATACACACGTCTTCACACAGTACCACATGCCTGCTGGAGGATTACATATGTACGTCTGCACACAGTACCACACGCTGGAGGATTAGATATGCACATCTTCACACAGTACCACACACCAGAGGATTAGATACATACCACTGCACACAATACCACATGCCGGAGGATTAGATACATGTGTCTTCACACAGTTTTACACACCAGAGGATTAGCTACATGCATCTATACACAGTTATACATGCCACAGGATTAGATATGCACGTCTTTACACAATGCCACATGCTGCAGGATTCGATATGCAAATCTGTACACAGTTCCACATGCCAAAGGATTAGATACACCCGCCTGTGCACAGTTCCACATACCGGAGGATTAGATACACACGTCATTCCATAATACCACACAATGGAAGATTAGATACGCACCCCTGCAAACAATACCACACAGCGAAGGATTAGATACGCACTACTGCACACAATACAACACGGGGAGGTTTAGATACATGT
The DNA here is from genome assembly GCF_031893055.1 of Leptodactylus fuscus. Classification (NCBI taxonomy): domain Eukaryota; kingdom Metazoa; phylum Chordata; class Amphibia; order Anura; family Leptodactylidae; genus Leptodactylus; species Leptodactylus fuscus. Next base: position 181,338,969 of record NC_134268.1, on the reverse strand, counting down.
GTCTGCACAGTACCACATGCCACATGATTAGATACGCATGTCAGCACACAGTACCACACACCGTAGGACTAGATATGTGCATCTATACACAGTTAGACATGCCAAAGGATTAGATATGCACGTCTGTACACACTGCCACACACCGGAGGATTAGATACGTACGTCTTTACACAATACCACACGATAGAGGATAAGATACGCGCCACTGCACACAATACCACAGGCCAAAGGATTAGATATACGCTACTGCGCACAATACCACACGGGGAGTGTTAGATACATGCGTCTGCACACAGTACCAGACGTCAAAGGATTAGATACACGTGTCTGCACACAGTACCACACACTGGAGGATTAGATACACAAGTCAGCACACAGTATCACACGCCAGGAGATTAGATATGCGCGACTGCACACAGTACCACACGCAGGAGGATTAGATACAGGGCTCTGCACAGAGTACCACATATTAGAGTTTTACTCCAGGTTTCCATAGCAACCCAGCCATTTTTCTTCACTGCCTTATGTCAGCTTTAAAGGGGCAGGGAACTGTGGATGACACTGTTACACAAGGTCACATATACACAGCTTTACTCCAGGTCTCTATAACAACTGATCGCAGGTTTTCACTGATATCCAAATTGAGATGCTTATGGAAACGAACAAACGATATACAAAATACACCAGTGCAAAACTGGACAATTCTTATGGGGCCACTACACAAACAAAAAATGAAATATACCCGTGCGAAGCCAGGTCCTCCTGCTAGTATATTATATGTGTGTGTGTTTATATTGATATAGCTATTCATATTTAGGTATTAATAGCAGAAAATAAGAAGTCAGTGAATTTAACACATCAACAATGGAAATATTACAAAGCCAAACTGTACATTTATGGGGTTCATAGGAGGTAGGTAATGGAGGATGGCAAATTGAAATTGAGAGGAAGGGGAAAGAGAACTGTCAGTCATAGCGGCAATGTGGGTGCCATGCCCTACTTAAGGACCCCACCATCAAGAGTGGGCAGGCTTGTTACATATCAGATGTTCACCCTGAGTATTGATGCATATAATAGCTTTAATCAATTACAGTTGGCTGAGAATCACAGTCATATAGAGAAGGTATCAGGAAATGGAAGGGATGGGGCTTATAAGCGATGCCGAATATCATTACAATGGTGGCCATATCTTTAAATATGTCTCTCTAAATCCTTGTTTCCAGAGTAATAGCTCCACTAGATGGCAGATCTCATTGACTTTTTGCCTCCACAATGTAATCGGAGGATGGAGGAAAAGGATTGGATTGCTTCCAATATAATGGAATGAGGAGCTTGAGTAATAATGTTACAAGTTCTAAGCCATATCAAAAGAATTATAAAAATATAAGAACTTAAGCCATTCTGCTGTTATAGATCAGACCTTTTTTCTCTAATACTAGGCTCAAGATTCTTCTGGGACAGAGTGTAAATGGATCACTGGTAATCAACTGGGTCTCACTCTAGGTCAAGACAAACTGGATGTAACAGGAAACCGCTACCAGAAGAAGCTTCAGAAAATATATGCAGATGTGTTGTTCCTTGCTGTTTCTCTTGGCTGGACATATCCATAAATGTGTGTTACATGATGATAAGCTTTTCAAAACAACTCCATTTAATTATGTAGTTCAACGGAGTACAGAACATATTGCGCATGCTCGCGTAAGTGGCCCCAAAAAAATGGCTGTCGGCATTTATAGTCGGCTCTGCGTGAGGCCTGATGGCAGAGCCAACTACCCAGGCGTTGAAGTGTGACCCCAGCCGGAAGAAGACGAGTGAAGAGGCAGTTGCTGGAGAGAGTTCTCTTGCAGCATTGGGAATGCCCCCAGTGCTGTTTGAACGCTGAGGCCCGCCCCCAGTGCTGAGAGAGAACTCATTTGCATACCGACAAAAAACGGGATTTTAACCGAACGGTGGGCCAGTGATGACATCTAAAGGTAGGAGAAGAATAGCCTTTCTTAAGGCTATTCCTACGTGTTAACGAGAAAAAACAGTGTTTTAATGGTAGAATCCCTTTATCAGTAGGTCCACACTAGCGTTTCTGCGAATGGCTGAGATTCCGCTTAATTCTGGTATAAAATTGGTGGAAACCAATCGGGTTTCTACAGGTGAGGGCTTTTATAGGCCAATGGGGTTTCCATCCTTGGAGTCCCTAAGTGGACCTAAAGGATGGAAACCATGCGCTAGTGTGAATCTAACCTAAGTTACAGAGAGGTAGAGGAATGTCAAAAAGAAAGTTTGCTTCTGAGAAGACTCAGATATTCAATATTGTATATGACTTTCCACTTGGACTTCTTATGTCTTACCTGAAATTCCTAATTCTGTTGTTGACTGTTTTATTGAATATTGGTAAAAAAAATTCAAATATCTCTAAAATATAGATAGTATAAGATTGTTTTTAGGAAAATGACTTACATGGTGAAATTTACAAATCAAAACACAACAAAATTCTTAAGAAACCTCTGGTGTCAGTGACATCTAACATGGCTGCAAGATTCGTCACATATGATTTGTTCCATTTTCTGAATTTTCATGCAGTTTTTTTTGTCTGATGTGTAAACGCTATGTTATCCTGTTGTCTTTATAATAATCGGTCAGCATGCCCCAGTGCCCAAACAGCACTGGGGGCGTCCCCAATGCTGCGAGAGAACTCTCCAGCGACACCTCTATCTTCTTCAGGAACCCGCCTCTTCACGCGTCTTCTTCCGTCCTGGGTTTTCAATTTTCTAGGCCTCGGGCAGAGCCGACTGCGCATTCCCGGGCCACAAGAAAAGGGACGCTTATACTGTAAGCTATGTAAGTGGCCATTTTCTTGTGGCCCAGGCATGCGCAGTCGGCTCTGCCCGAGGCCTAGAAAAATGAAAACCCAGGACGGAAGAAGATGCGTGAAGAAGCGGGTTCCTGAAGAAAATGGAGGCGTCACTGGAGAGGTCTCTCGCAGCATAAGGGATGCCCCCAGTGCTGTTTGAGCGCTGGGGCCCGCCCCCAGTGCTGCAAAAGAACTCATTTGCATACTGAAGAAAACTGGGATTTCTACCACATGGCGGCCCGGAGAAGACATCTAAAGGTAGGAGAGGAATAGCCTTTGTTAAGGCTATTCCAACGTGTTATCGAGAAAAAAACTGTATCTAATGATACGACCCCTTTAACCTATTAGTGCAAAGAAAAAAAAAGCCTCAAGTGCTCAAATGACCTGGATTACTCCTTCCATAATGCACATGTGTGAATGGCCAGATCTTCGCAGTTCTATAAACCATGATGAAAAACATGACACATCAAACAGCCGATCATATCTCATTCTGATATATATATATATATATATATATATATATATACAGTCCTATGAAAAAGTTTGGGCACCCCTATTAATCTTAATCATTTTTAGTTCTAAATATTTTGTTATTTGCAACAGCCATTTCATTTTGATATATCTAATAACTGATGGACATAGTAATATTTCAGGATTGAAATGAGGTTTATTGTACTAACAGAGAATGTGCAATATGCATTAAACCAAAATTTGACCAGTGCAAAAGTATGGGCACCTCAACAGAAAAGTGACATTAATATTTAGTAGATCCTCCTTTTGCAAAGATAACAGCCTCTAGTCGCTTCCTGTAGCTTTTAATCAGTTCCTGGATCCTGGATGAAGGGATTTTGGACAAACAATTCAAGTTCAGTTAAGTTAGATGGTCGCCGAGCATGGACAGCCCGCTTCAAATCATCCCACAGATGTTCAATGATATTCAGGTCTGGGGACTGGGATGGCCATTCCAGAGCATTGTAATTGTTCCTCTGCATGAATGCCTGAGTCGATTTGGAGCGGTGTTTTGGATCATTGTCTTGCTGAAATATCCATCCCCGGCGTAACTTCAACTTCGTCACTGATTCTTGAACATTATTCTCAAGAATCTGCTGATACTGAGTGGAATCCATGCGGCCCTCAACAAGATTCCCGGTGCCGGCATTGGCTACACAGCCCCAAAGCATGATGGAACCTCCACCAAATTTTACAGTGGGTAGCAAGTGTTTTTCTTGGAATGCTGTTTCTTTTTGGACGCCATGCATAACGCCTTTTTTTATAACCAAACAACTCAATCTTTGTTTCCAAAATGAAGTTGGCTTCTCCAAATGTGCTTTTGCATACCTCAGGCGACTCTGTTTGTGGCATGCTTGCAGAAACGGCTTCTTTCTCATCACTCTCCCATACAACTTCTCCTTGTGCAAAGTGCGCTGTATTGTTACCGATGCACAGTGACACCATCTGCAGCAAGATGATGCTGCAGCTCTTTGGAGGTGGTCTGTGGATTGTCCTTGACTCTTCTCACCATTCTTCTTCTCTGCCTTTCTGATATTTTTCTTGGCCTGCCACTTCTGGGCTTAACAAGAACTGTCCCTGTGGTCTTCCATTTCCTTACTATGTTCCTCACAGTGGAAACTGACAGGTTAAATCTCTGAGACAACGTTTTGTCTCCTTCCCCTGAACAACTATGTTGAACAATCTTTGTTTTCAGATCATTTGAGAGCGGGCTGTCCATGTTCGGCGACCATCAAACTTAACTGAACTTGAATTGTTTTGTAGAAAGAAATGGTCCAAAATACCTTCATCCAGGATCCAGGAACTGATGAAAAGCTACAGGAAGCGACTAGAGGCTGTTATCTTTGCAAAAGGAGGATCTACTAAATATTAATGTCACTTTTCTGTTGAGGTGCCCATATTTTTGCACCGGTCAAATTTTGGTTTAATGCATATTGCGCATTTTCTGTTAGTACAATAAACCTCATTTCAATCCTGAAATATTACTGTGTCCATCAGTTATTAGATATATCAAACTGAAATGGCTGCTGCAAACACCAAAATATTTAGAACTAAAAATGATTAAGATTAATAGGGGTGCCCAAACTTTTTCATAGGACTGTATATATATATATATATATATATATATATATATATATATATATCTCGTATGTATCAGAGGACAATATTTCAAAAATTCAGAAATTAATAGAGCAGTAAATGAAAAAGTACGAGCTTAGGTGAACATCTGGTTCATCTTACTATAACTAGACCCTACTGTAATGGAAACAGGTCCATGTGTTTACCCTTAAGTCATATGTTTGCCCATATACTTTTTATCATAACGGAAAATAGACAGAAATAATCAGACACTGAGATGTTGCTAGCGGGGATGTTTTATTTCCTTTTCTTGCCAGATACTGTCAGTGAATCTGGGTGCTGCCGTCCTAATAAATCATGTGATAAGTGTCAGCTAAACCAAGCTATTGTAATATACTCTACAAATGTCAATTGTCAAACAGGCAATAAAGTTAATAATTATATATATGAATTATATTTATTTAGGACATGTGTTTTGGAGCAAAATGAACTAATAGGGAATCCAGACTAAGAATTATTAGATAGACTACTGAATAGCCAAACAAGAAAGCAATGGGGAACATTATTAAGACTGGAAATTCTGACGCCAGACTTAATTCAATCCTCAACAGGCGCTAGATGTGCCAGAATTACTAAGAGGCTTGTAATACTTCTTACACATGTAGATGGGTCTGAATTCAAACCAATGCTAGTCAGGGCAGGCATAGACTAACTCAATCCAGTTTCCTAATATGAGTTAAAGTAAATCTGATGGACTGGGGGTGTCTGCCCCAGCCCACATAGATTCCTGCCCTGCTCTGTCCACTGTTTAAAAAAGTCGCGAGCACCAAAAACGAGCCAAATTTGGCCGGGGCCCCATGGGACGTAAACGCAGCGATTTGCCCGCAGCGAAGACGCTGCGTGGAAAATCGCGGCGTTGTACAGTGCAGGCAAAGTGGATGGGATTCATGTGAATCCCATCCCCACTTTGCAGAAGAAATCGCAGTACGGACACGCTGCGATTTGCAAAGCCGTTGCAATCTAAAGCACCAATGGAGGCTCCATTGCTCCAAACTACTATGCTCCACATTGCTCTAATCTGAGCCAGCATATTACAACAGTATGGGGCATAGAAATGGAGCTGCCCTTGATGTTCAAGACTACTTATTTGCAAATCCTACCACTATTATAAATGTGGAAGTTTGTATGTTTGTGTGTTTATATGTTTTGGTGTTTGTGTGTTTGTTACTCAATCATGCAAAAACGGCTGAATGGGCTTGGTACGTATATAGCTTGTAACCTTGATTAACACATAGGATATTTTTTATCCTGGTAAATGACATAGCTTGATGACTGTTATCAAGTTATGTATCCTACTAATGTTAAACTGCTCTTGCCGACAGGACAATCGTTCAGCTAATTGCAGTTTGCTGATAATGCCTGGTCTGTTATCTCTCTATGTAAACACACAGATAACGCTGAGTCCATTCTGTACAAGCATCTGCATATTCTCTGATCTACGTAAGTGTTCTGTGTCCCATTCAGCCAGAGGGAGGAGGAGGAGAGAAATACAGGAAGTAAGAAGCAGACACTGCAGGCAGAGTGCAGAGACACTGAGATGGGAAAACTCCTTTAATCCAAATTGGCAGTTTACCAATTTAAAACATGCCAGGAAAACGAAAATCTAATTTGTTGCAAAATTCTCAAAAAACGAGAGCTATCAAGGTACCAAGAAGTCAACACACTTCTCAAGCATACTTGAGGAGGATAATTGAGCAAGCTAGGTGTCAAGCTGCTCTTAGAGCAGCTGAAACGCTGGAGCAGGTGGATCATCAACGCCAACAATACGCTCAATATATGGCGTCCCAGCGAGCTGCTGAGATGCTGGAACAATCACAGGCACAGCGCAAGGAACAAGTTCAGCAGCAGGCCAGCTTTAGAGCTGCCAAAATGCCGGAGCAGGCGGATCATCGACGCCAACAACATGCAGGCAAGGTCACGGGTAGAAGTTAGTTGTGAAATAAATGACTGTCAGGGAAACACTCTTTTTAAAAGGATTCCACACCCACAGTAAATTTACTTTCCAAAAATCTGATTATTACAAAAATAAGGAATGGAGTGAGCGCTATTAATGTGATTTTTCACATCCTTGCTTCCAGGACTAGCCAGTAATGGCTTGTCTGACTCTTATGGGTACATTAAGATGTTAAAGATAATTTAGCTGATTGGTTTATGATACCTGAATTGAATAGTTCAATGAAATAGGAGAAGGACATTATCTCTGTGTCATAGACCATTCATGACCCCTAAACTTCTGGACAGCATAGTGGCTCAGTGATTAACAACATTGTATGCACTTAGACCCCATGCACAAGACTGAGTGTGCTTCCGATGTGGGGCCGAGTGTGAATAATATACCTGTGAAGACAAATGGCTGCTCACATGAAAAAAATGTATATAAGCAGACACAACTCTTTTAGAGTATAGTAGTGTATAACTAAGCGGTTTCGGCACTCTCTTGGGCATCCTTGCAATGTCTGGCGTTCCCCTAGCATTCTCTTCTGGCTATTGGCTGGCATCACAATGTTGGTGCCTCCCACATGATTGGGCTTCAGCAGTGATTCATGGGTGCCAGAAGAGGACACTAGTGGACCACTGGACGCCAGTGGATGTCATGAGGATGCCAAGGAAAAGTGAGGCAAGGAGAGTGCCTCCACCAGGTCCTCATTCTGTTGTGTAGGTGATGAACTGGTCAGGTCACTTCTGGATCACTCATCTCTTCTATGGATCTAAACATTGATGCAGACCAACATGGCAGTGGTGATCCCTACTGGCAGTGGTCTCCTTCCACAGGATGATGTCCCTTGCCACACCACGGAAATTGTTCAGGAATGGTTTAAGAAATTGTGTTAACATGACATCCAAATTCCCCAGATATCGATGCAATCTAGCAACTGGGAGATGTGCTGGAAAAACAAGATCTTCTGCTAATGTATTGGATGTCTTGTGGCGTCCTTGACTCAATGGATGAAAGTTGCTTTGGCAGCATAAGGGGAACCCACACAGTACTACGCAGGTGGCTTTAATGTTATGGCTGATCAGTGTATTACAATGTTTGACTTCATGTTTTCTCTTGAAACACACATGCAATGTATTTAACTGGGCACATTTTGAGATAAAACAAATTATTTTAGATGACAGAACTGATAAAACCAGCTTACTGAGTTGTAAAATAAAAATATGAAACGTATGTGCCTAAACCAACGTGCAATTACTCCAGGAGGGTCCATGCTACAATATTATTAGATTTCTGATGGATTTGCTCTCTGGAGTCTGAGATCATGCCATAATACAATGGAACTTCCAACTTCTTAGACTCCATGTTCACAAATGTGCGCTTTGTCAGTGTGCTAGCTATGGCTTTCAAAGAAAGCACACTGAGCCATTATTTTCTATGGCCACATACACTCGCCATGGGTATGTTTATGGGACTGTGAGCCCATAGCAAACCTTAGAACATGTCCTATACCTGTCCAGCTTGAAAGTTGGGTTTGCTGAAAGAAATCAATAGGCCTATGGTGGCACGGACAGCACAAAGACGTCATCCAAATGTTGTTCTTGGCGGTATTCCACTGACCCATTGTTGCATGCGATTGTGTGCATGTAGACTTTTTGACGTAATGTAAGCATTGTCTTATCTCTTACACCAATGTTTAAGATAATTGTCTTTTTTTGTTACTCCCTATATGTTGGAATATAATATCAGAAATGTTTCATGTTAAATATATTTTATAAGACCTTTTGATGTTTTATTCATTTTTTTCATGCCACTATCCATATTGAAACAATATATCTTTAATGCTTGTATTTTTTTATTCTTGCCACTAACCCTCTTGCCACTTCATGTTTTGTAGAGATTAATTTTCACTACAGTGATATATATTATCACCACTGGAAGGATTACAATTAAGATAAGATAAGATAATCCTTTAATAGTCCCACAATGGGCAAATTTCAGTGATACAGTTTCATAGATGGTACAGTAGTATATAACTAGAGAGAAACACATACAAGCTCATGGCAGATAGAGAAATACTAGGATTCATAGCAACTAAAAAGAAAGAAACACAGACACACTGCAGGATGATTTAGTTCTCTGTGTGAAGTGATGTTAATAATACAGCCCGACCATGGTTGGAGGACACGAGGAGGGGTCACAGCATGTAGATATAACAGGCAGAAACGTTTTTTTGCAGAGGTGGGGGGCATAGGCAGCTATCACGATAACATGTGGTAGTTCTTTGGTAGGTGGTGAGATCTCCTGCTCACAGCTGATAGTTTGGTATCTTGTATCAGCACTATTGTCCATTAACCACAAAAAAGGCCCCAAATGTCCTTCATCACAAGCCCTCCTCCTTTCTTCTTACCACTGTGTTCTACTGCCCAAAGACGTCTGAAGCCATCCCGGTAAACAGGGTGCTGCTCTCTTGCCAAGCTTCCATAACTCCTGGGGTAGGTGGGTGATGGTAGGTTCCCAGGCTGTAACAGAGTCCCACGTGTCCACAGTAAAAGAAAGAAATACCAGTCAGCTGTAGGCATCTTCACACATCAGCAATAGACTCCAGAAGTCATCTCCTTGAAAGAAGAAGTCCACACATCCATGCAGGTTTCTCCTCCATGCTGCATGGTGAAACATGCTGTCCTTAGCTCCTGGGGGGATGGTAACAGGCACATGTGCAAACAGGAAAACTCCAGCTGATTCAGGTCTTGAGTCTTGCCCATGCTTAACAATAGAAACAAAAGGAAAAATATACTCCACATTGTCTTCCATTCGATTTATAGTTGTAAATTCATAGTGCTAGTTTGCTTGGTTAGAGGATTCTTGAAGATACAGACAAAAGGAGTGAAAAAAGAAGATAAAGGTTGCTCTCAGCTTGGAGCTCTGTATCGAGGCAGCCACTCAAGGCAGCGCCATGATAAAGCTATATGATATGATATCAGCTATATATACTGTAGATATCACAGGATCATGCCATGCATGAAAAAATGATGGTCATAGCTTACCTACCCCCCACCCCTGCCAAATAACCTCTGCACAGGTCACAGAGCATGTGTTAGGGAACCCTGGAATGGGGAAACAAGAGACAGTGAGCCCTAAGCTTATGCCCCCCGCTCTCCCTTCCTATTGCCAGGCCCTATCCTACGTAATAGGCGGCAACCACGAAGACGTTCCCTCCCTGAGTATGTGACACACAAAACGCAGACAAGACGAACAACAACAATGGGAAGTCAACTTAGCCAAGGGTCAGTAACAGTCGGGCAATACAGTACCAAATCGGAGTCCAAAAAGAGAAGTCAGTGAGGAAAGCCAAAGGTCAAGTATAATAGAGTAATCAGAACAAAGACAGTAAAGAGCAAGTATACGCACGGCAATAACAAGCACTGGTGTGACTGGGAGCCAAGGCTATATAGGGAAGAAGAACCCGCCCATGGAGTTGACAGGACGGCAGGCCGTCAATCACAGGGCAAGGTCAGATTAACCATTAGACGATCAGAACCAACTGAAGGTGAAGAAGATGGGTGTGGTGGGAAATCAATTACCAAAGAAAAGGCATAGGGCAGTGTTCAGACAGTGCAAAGAGAAACCAACAGAATAAATTACAACCGAACACATCTCCTGCGCCGCAGCGTGCGGCCGGATGATGACGCCAACGCCCGGATGGGCAAAGATGTTACAGCATGCCTGGAACACCTTTTTGTAGAGATCAATAAAGAGTCCAGTCTACAGTCTACAGGTTCCTTGGCTCAGGCAAAACTACCAGACAAAAACGAACATGGATTGGAAAAATTTAATATTTTATAGTATCTGGTTTTAATTTTCAAGAAAATATAGGTAACACATTCCCTTTAAGTAAAGTCAAGGGTGAGTTGGTCAATGTGCAATGACCACAACGTCCCTTTAAATAGGAATCTGGAAGTGCTTTGTGGTTTACAATAAAAGTGAACATTTGTGTGACACAGAACATTACAAGGATGTCGATGATTTGGTTACATCAAAGTCTTAATGTAAGGCATGTGTCATCCTTTGAAGACAAATGGTATAAACCAATATGGAACATGTCATAAAAACAATATTTATAAAAAGAAAGTAATATAAAAGAAAAATACACAGTTATATCTTCATTAGTGGACTATGTAGATGTCTGATTCTTGTAATATGGCCACGATGCTGACTCGATGGAAACACGAGCAAATTATTCATTTGTCATTATTAAAGTAAATAAAAATACAATATAACAGATTATGGAGTTAAGTTCTGAGCTAAGTAGGGTATATGGAGCTCCCTAAAGATTTCATCCTTAACCAATGGAGCAATATGTAAGGCAAGTGAAACATCTGGATTTAATGTCAGACATTTGCCTTGTTGACACAGCTGTAAATGCATTTTTGATGAACTTGAGCTTTGCTAAAAATAGATGAAGTTCTCTGCAAATGAGTTGAAAAAATGTTACTGGTCACCATAAAGACATGAGGCCTCTAACCATGGGGAAAATACATTTAAGCACAGTAGTTCTCGTGGCCCAGCTGGATTCTTATGGAAACTTTCAGGGTCTACTCTATGACAGTCTACTCTATGAGAGCATATACAAGGGAATACATATCATAGAGGCAGCCCACGCAGCTGTCAGGGGGTCCTTAAGGAGAAGGCTCCCAGCCCAGGCATTTCTGATCCTCCTTGCAAGTGGGTGTCAAGAAGCTTGCAGGACTTTACTTCTACAGAGTAAGGGTGCATTCACACTGAGTATACGCTCGCTAATTCTGAACGTGTAACTCGTTCTGAATCAGCGGCGTTAAAACAGATCCCATTGCTTTCTATGGGAGCCGGCATATGTGAGCTCCCCATAGAAATGAATGGGCTGCTTTTTTCCTTATTGCTTTCAATGTGATATGCGCGTATCACAGTCTTTGGCTGATGAGATCTGAGACAGGGAAAAGCAATGAGCGCCGAGTCGGGGACATCATTACAGCGTATTAGTGTTATACAATAAATAGGCTACAAAGACTAAAATGTAGTTTAGTAAATCTATAAAAATGGTAAAGAACTAGTCTCCTTATCCAGCTTTAAAAAATTACAGCATACATAACAGTTAAAGGGTATTACAGTCACATCAAATGACCCCCTATCCACAGGAGAGAGGGTAAATTGCTGATTGGTAAGGGTCCAACCACTGGGACCCCTCAGATCATAAGAATTGGGGTCTTTTGCACCTCAGTTTTAATGAAGCTGCCAATCAGAAATGCAAAGCGACACTTCATTTACCTGAATGGGGACCTCTGCAGATACAGGGTTCAGCTTTCTCCAAGGATTCCCATTGAAATAACTGGAATGATGTTGTATATTTATAACCTACTTTTGCATTGAAACCGAGACGCAAAACACTTCAGTTCTCATGATCAGTGGTGGTGCAGGCTTGTTGTTGTGCCGAGAATACCCCCTTAATAATATCTTTGGCTTTTCAATAGCAACTTCAAACCTGAAATATAGTGACAAGCAAAAGGGTAACAATGTTTTGAACATTTGGCTTTCAGGCTCCATATCTCACCATCCAATACAGCTTGGAACATCATTATATAGACAATCATCTTGGCTATCTCATATATAAATGTGACTTGTAACTATTTAGCATATGATTAGTTATGTAGATTCTTGTTATGTAACTGCATTGTTACTGTTTTGCTCCTGGTGGTGGAAAAATCTTTTTCTTCTTGAATTCTACAAATGACAACAAATGACAACCTGTTCTCACGTTCCCTGATAGTATATTTGTTTAACTTTTCCATTTATTTGATGTAGTTGGACAACCCCTTTAAGCCATTTGCTTTTGCTGTCGCTGCCTAGCACTGGTTACCATAGATAATTTCAGTTTATTCAGATTTTACTAATATATATCGAATGTTGTCTTTACTTCCACTCAATCAGAATCTTGTTTATTCTTATCCCAATAGACATATGATCCTGAAGATACACATGAGAAGCAAGTAACAAGCTTACCATCCCGCCATACATTCCTTTATGCCATCCCTAATGAAGAGAGAAGGTAATGTAAAAGAAATAAACAGCAGCCATACATGACGTCCAAACAATGAAGTCTCCTCTCATTACTTATAGGACACATTTTAATTCAGCTTACACTATAATAAGATCTGGAGGACTAATGATATTATATGAGAGTAAAGAGTATTACAACAGCTAAGCTGACCATACACATTAGATATATATTGGCAGAACCTGATATGTCACTTCATAGGTGAATATGGCCGCGTCTTCCTCCCATCAACCTATTCAGTACAAATACACCTTTTCACTGAGCTGAACTTACATTGTGCGGTGCTCAGTGGAGATAGTTGTAGGCCAAACAACAGCGCTGGACAAGGGATAAGTGCCCTATAAATGGAGACATGATTTCCATGTCCCCCAGTGATCAGAAGGACAGATGATCGAGAGTCCTACTAAAGCAGGGGTGGGCAATTAATTTTCTCATGGGGCCATATAAGAAATTGAAACTATGCTAGAGGGCCGCGCCGTGGCAAATTTAGCTCCACCCACTTCTACGTTGACTCCACCCATTCCCAATCATCTTTCCATGTGCCCCCACAAAGTATAATCCTCCTACAGTCACCTGTACATTATATGTCCCCGCATTATAATGTTCCCTTCCAACTGCCCCACAGTATTACGTGCCTCTCATGGTGCCCCATAGTGGAAACTAGAGGGGATATGAAACTGGAGCAGCTGGAGGGGGACATTAAACAGTGGGGGTAGTTGTAGGAAGGCAATAAATTAATGACAGCTGGAGCGGGACATGAAACTGGGGGCAACTAGAGGGGGACTTTAAAATCGGGCAGCTGGAAGCAGACATTAAACCGTAGGGGTAGCTGGATGGTGACATTAAACTAGGGGCAAATACAGGCAGACATGTCCCCCTCCAGCTACCTCCATGGTTTAATGCCCCCTCCAGTTGTCCCCAGTGTAATGTCCCCCCAGTTTAAGTGCTGCATTCACCTACCCCCAGTTTCATGTCCCCCCTACATTTCTCTCTCAGTTTCATATCCCCCTTTATCTGCCCCATTTCATGTCCCCCCTCCATCTCTCCCCCAGTTTCATGACCCACCCCTCCATCTGCCCCCAGTTTCATATTCCCCCCTTCATCTGCCATCTCTGCCCTAGTATAACATTCCCCTTCTATCTCTACCCCTAGGTTACTGAGACACACACACACACACACACACACACACACACACACACACTCCCCACCCTGCATCTCACATTCCCCTCTCAGTACCTTATGACACACACCACATGTCTCCATCTTCTTGCACTGTCCTGCCGGCACTAAGACATGTCTCCCTAGACATGCTTCCCTAGACACGCCTCCATACTGCCCAACTTTTTAAGAACTGAAGGAGGGATAAAGTGTGCGGCGCGCATAGCGCGCTGTGGCAAATTTACCCCGTCCACTTTTATGTTGACTTCATTTTTCATGTGCCCCCACACAGTATAATCCTCCTAGAGTCAACCGTAAATTATATGTCCCCCCTCCATCTCTCCCCCAGTTTTATGTCCCCCATCTCTGTCCCCAGTTTCATGCCCCCTTCCATCTCTGCCCCCAGATTCATGTACCCCATCTCTGCCCCAGAATCATGTCCCCCCATTTCTGCCCCCCAGATTCATGTCTCCCCATCTCTGCCCCCAGATTCATGTCTCCCCCATCTCTGCCCCAGATTCATGTCTCCCCATCTCTGCCCCCAGATTCATGTCCCCCCATCTCTGCCCCCAGATTCATGTCCCCCCTATCTCTGCCCCCAGATTCATTCCATTCTCCGCATCTCTTCCCCAGATTCATGTCTCCCCCATCTCTGCCCCCAGATTCATTCCATTCTCCCCCATCTCTGCCCCCAGAATCATGCCCTCCCCTTCATCTGCCCCCAGTTTCATGGGCCCCCTTCATTATGTTCCACCTCAATGTTTAACACAAAAAAACACTTATACTCACCTTTTCCTCGCTCCCCCGCCGCTCTCTCCGCAGTTTCACTCACAGAGTTGTAAGCGCAATGTGACATCATCACATTGTGCTTACACAGCCACTATATGGAGCATCGCAGCAAAGCAAGGAGCTGAGCTCTGACAGCTCCTTGTTTTAGTCGCGTATGTATTCAACTTGGATCTGCATCCTCCGGACGCAGATCTGAGTTGCAATCAGGACATACCTCCCGCTGACCGGGACCACAGAACAGGACACCAAAATCGTGAATGTCCCGCGGAAATTGGGACGGTTGGGAGGTATGCGCCTCCCTAGTCAAGCTATGTGGGCCGGTCTGAATCAGTCAGTGGGCCGGATATGGCCCGCGGGCCATGCTTTGCCCAGGTCTGTACTAAAGCCTCCTAGTGAATGGAGAACCAGTAGTGACCAGTGCTCTATTCACTTCTATGGGGCTACATGCACTGCCAGATATTACAGTTTCGGTCATGCAAGCGCACTGGCGCTTCATTCACAAGAGGGCTTTTGAGGGACTTTCGGGCCCCAATGATTGGACGTGATGTAAGGCTGCTTTTTATTTCTTTTACATTACCTGCTCTCTTCATTAGGGATGGCATAAAGGAATGTATGGCGGGATGGTAAGCTTGTTACTTGCTTCTCATGTGTATCTTCAGGATCAGATGTCTATTGGGATAAGAATAAACAAGATTTTGACTAAGTGGAAGTAAAGACAACATTCGATATATATTAGTAAAATCTTAGTAAACTGGAATTATCTATGGTAACTAGAGATGAGCGAACACTAAAATGTTCGAGGTTCGAAATTCGAATCGAACAGCCGCTCACTGTTCGTGTGTTCGAACGGGTTTCGAACCCCATTATAGTCTATGGGGAACAGATACTCGTTAAGGGGGAAACCCAAATCCGTGTCTGGAGGGTCACCAAGTCCACTATGACAACCCAGGAAATGATGCCAACACCTCTGGAATGACACTGGGACAGCAGGGGAAGCATGTCTGGGGGCATCTAACACACCAAAGACCCTCTATTACCCCAACATCACTGCCTAACAACTACACACTTTACACACTCAATACCACCACTCTGACAGTAGGAAAACACCTTGAAACATGTGTATTTGGCACTTGCAGTGAGGAGAGCTTGTCACCAGCAGTGAATTTGGCCCTTGTAGTAAGTTGAGGTTGGCACCAACATTTGTTTTGAAAATCAGGGTGGATTGAGCCTCTAACCAGCAGAGTTTGGGCAAATTCATGGTGGAGGGAGCCTCTAAAAACCCCAGTTTGGACCAATTCATGGTGGAGGGAGCCTCTAAAAACCCCAGTTTGGCCAAATTCATGGTGGAGGGAGCCTCTAAAAACCCCAGTTTGGACCAATTCATGGTGGAGGGAGCCTCTAAAAACCCCAGTTTGGACCAATTCATGGTGGAGGGAGCCTCTAAAAACCCCAGTTTGGACCAATTCATGGTGGAGGGAGCCTCTAAAAACCCCAGTTTGGCCAAATTCATGGTGGAGGGAGCCTCTAAAAACCCCAGTTTGGACCAATTCATGGTGGAGGGAGCCTCTAAAAACCCCAGTTTGGACCAATTCATGGTGGAGGGAGCCTCTAAACAGCCCAGTTTGGACCAATTCATGGTGGAGGGAGCCTCTAAAAACCCCAGTTTGGCCAAATTCATGGTGGAGGGAGCCTCTAAAAACCCCAGTTTGGGCAAATTCATGGTGGAGGGAGCCTCTAAAAACCCCAGTTTGGACCAATTCATGGTGGAGGGAGCCTCTAAACAGCCCAGTTTGGGCAAATTCATGGTGGAGGGAGCCTCTAAAAACCCCAGTTTGGCCAAATTCATGGTGGAGGGAGCCTCTAAAAACCCCAGTTTGGCCAAATTCATGGTGGAGGGAGCCTCTAAAAACCCCAGTTTGGACCAATTCATGGTGGAGGGAGCCTCTAAAAACCCAGTTTGGACCAATTCATGGTGGAGGGAGCCTCTAAAAACCCCAGTTTGGACCAATTCATGGTGGAGGGAGCCTCTAAAAACCCCAGTTTGGCCAAATTCATGGTGGAGGGAGCCTCTAAAAACCCCAGTTTGGACCAATTCATGGTGGAGGGAGCCTCTAAAAACCACAGTTTGGCCAAATCCATGGTGGAGGGAGCCTCTAAAAACCCCCAGTTTGGACCAATTCATGGTGGAGGGAGCCTCTAAAAACCCCAGTTTGGACCAATTCATGGTGGAGGGAGCCTCTAAAAACCCCAGTTTGGCCAAATTCATGGTGGAGGGAGCCTCTAAAAACCCCAGTTTGGACAAATTCATGGTGGAGGGAGCCTCTAAAAACCCCAGTTTGGACCAATTCATGGTGGAGGGAGCCTCTAAAAACCCCAGTTTGGACCAATTCATGGTGGAGGGAGCCTCTAAAAACCCCAGATTGGACCAATTCATGGTGGAGGGAGCCTCTAAAAACCTCAGTTTGGGCTAATTCATGGTGGAGGGAGCCTCTAAACAGCCCAGTTTGGGCAAATTCATGGTGGAGGGAGCCTCTAACCAGCCCAGTTTGGGCAAATTCATGGTGGAGGGAGCCTCTAAAAACCCCAGTTTGGACCAATTCATGGTGGAGGGAGCCTCTAAAAACCCCAGTTTGGCCAAATTCATGGTGGAGGGAGCCTCTAAAAACCCCAGTTTGGACCAATTCATGGTGGAGTAAGCCTCTAAAAACCCCAGTTTGGGCAAATTCATGGTGGAGGGAGACTCTAAACAGCCCAGTTTGGGCAAATTCATGGTGGAGGGAGCCTCTAAACAGCCCAGTTTGGGCAAATTCATGGTGGAGGGAGCCTCTAAAAACCCCAGTTTGGACCAATTCATTGTGGAGGGAGCCTCTAAAACCCCAGTTTGGGCAAATTCATGGTGGAGGGAGCCTCTAAAAACCCCAGTTTGGACCAATTCATGGTGGAGGGAGCCTCTAAACAGCCAAGTTTTGGGAAATTCATGGTGGAGGGAGCCTCTAAAAACCCCAGTTTGGACCAATTCATGGTGGAGTAAGCCTCTAAAAACCCCAGTTTGGGCAAATTCATGGTGGAGGGAGCCTCTAAACAGCCCAGTTTGGGCAAATTCATGGTGGAGGGAGCCTCTAAACAGCCCAGTTTGGGCAAATTCATGGTGGAGGGAGCCTCTAAAAACCCCAGTTTGGACCAATTCATGGTGGAGGGAGCCTCTAAAAACCCCAGTTTGGACCAATTCATGGTGGAGGGAGCCTCTAAACAGCCAAGTTTTGGGAAATTCATGGTGGAGGGAGCCTCTAAAAACCCCAGTTTGGACCAATTCATGGTGGAGTAAGCCTCTAAAAACCCCAGTTTGGGCAAATTCATGGTGGAGGGAGCCTCTAAAAACCCCAGTTTGGACCAATTCATGGTGGAGGGAGCCTCTAAAAACCCCAGTTTGGCCTAATTCATGGTGGAGGGATCCTCTAAAAACCCCAGTTTGGACCAATTCATGGTGGAGGGAGCCTCTAAAAACCCCAGTTTGGACCAATTCATGGTGGAGGGAGCCTCTAAACAGCCAAGTTTTGGGAAATTCATGGTGGAGGGAGCCTCTAAAAACCCCAGTTTGGACTAATTCATGGTGGAGGGAGCCTCTAAACACCCCAGTTTGGACCAATTCATGGTGGAGGGAGCCTCTAAAAACCCCAGTTTGGCCAAATTCATGGTGGAGGGAGCCTCTAAAAACCCCAGTTTGGACCAATTCATGGTGGAGGGAGCCTCTAAACAGCCCAGTTTGGACCAATTCATGGTGGAGGGAGCCTCTAACCAGTAGAGTTGTGGGAAATCAGGGTGGAGGGAGCCTCTAACCAGCAGAGTTGTGGGAAATCAGGGAGGAGGGAGCCTCTAACCAGCAGAGTTGTGGGAAATCAGGGTGGAGGGAGCCTCTAACCAGTAGAGTTGAGGGAAATCAGGGTGGAGGGAGCCTCTAACCAGTAGAGTTGAGGGAAATCAGGGTGGAGGGAGCCTCTAACCAGTAGAGTTGGGGGAAATCAGGGTGGAGGGAGCCTCTAACCAGCAGAGTTGGGGGAAATCAGGGTGGAGGGAGACTCTAACCAGCAGAGTTGGGGGAAATCAGGGTGGAGGGAGCCTAGTATTAGCAGAATTGTGCAATGCTTATGGTGGATGAGTATGAGGATGCGGAGGAATTGGAGAGGTTGAGCACAGACATGGAGTTTCATGTTGGGGTGCTTTACACAGGTGGGCACAAAAATGAAGGCTCTATCCAGTGGTGGTTCATTTTTATCAAAGTGAGCCGGTCGGCACTCTCAGCTGACAGACGGGTGCGCTTGTCAGTGATGATGCCACCGGCTGCACTGAACACCCTCTCAGATAGGACGCTGGCGGCAGGACAGGACAGCACCTCCAAGGCATATAGGGCAAGTTCAAGCCACAGGTCCAACTTCGACACCCAATACGTGTAGGGCGCAGAGGGGTCGGAGAGGACAGGGCTGTGGTCGGAAAGGTATTCCCGCAACATGCGCCTATACTTCTCACGCCTGGTGACACTAGGACCCTCCGTGGCGGCACTTTGGCGAGGGGGTGCCATCAAGGTGTCCCAGACCTTAGACAGTGTGCCCCTCGTTTGTGTGGACCGGTGAGAACTTGGTCGCCTACTGGAGGAACTTCCCTCCCTGCCGCCAACGTCACATGCTGGAAACATCTCCATCATATTCTGCACCAATTGCTTGTGGCAAGCATTGATGCGATTGGCCCTCCCCTCTACCGGAATAAAAGAGGATGTTGTTTTTATACCGGGGGTCAAGGATAGCAAAGATCCAGTACTGGTTGTCCTCCATGATTTTGACAATACGCTTGTCGGTTGTAAAGCACCCCAACATGAACTCAGCCATGTCTGCCACAGTGTTAGTTGGCATGACTCCTCTGGCCCCACCGGAAAGTTCAATCTCCATTTCCTCCTCATCCTCCATGTCTACCCATCCGCGCTGCAACAATGGGACGATTCGAAGTTGCCCGGAAGCCTCCTGTATCACCATCACATCATCGGACAACTCTTCTTCCTCCTCCTCCTCCTCCATTAAACGCGATGAAGCGGACAGATGTGTGGACCTACTCTCCAGCTGTGACGGATCGGATGCTATCCCTGACTCCTCTGTATGATCTGAGTTATCCCTGATGTCAATCAGGGATTCTCTCAGAACACACAAGAGCGGGATTGTAAGGCTCACCATCGCATCCTCAGAGCTCACCCTCCTTGTGGACTCCTCAAAGACCCGTAGGATGTCACAAAGCTCTCTCATCCATGGCCACTCATGGATGAGAAACTGAGGCAGCTGACTTTGTGGCACCCTAGGGTTTTGTAGCTGGTATTCCATCAAAGGTCTCTGCTGCTCAACCACTCTATTCAACATCTGAAACATTGAGTTCCAGCGTGTGGGGACGTTGCACAAAAGCCGGTCTTGTGGCACATGCAGGCGTTGCTGGAGAGATTTTAAGCTAGCAGCGGCTACTGTCGACTTGCGAAAGTGGGCGCACATGCGCTGCACTTTCACCAGTAGCTCTGGAATAGAGATGAGCGAACACTAAAATGTTCGAGGTTCTAAATTCGATTCGAACAGCCGCTCAATGTTCGTGTGTTCGAACGGGTTTCGAACCCCATTATAGTCTATGGGGAACAGATACTCGTTAAGGGGGAAACCCAAATCCGTGTCTGGAGGGTCACCAAGTCCACTATGACACCCCAGGAAATGATGCCAACACCTCTGGAATGACACTGGGACAGCAGGGGAAGCATGTCTGGGGGCATCTAACACACCAAAGACCCTCTATTACCCCAACATCACAGCCTAACAACTACACACTTTACACACTCAATACCACCTCTCTGACAGTAGGAAAACACCTTGAAACATGTGTATTTGGCACTTGCAGTGAGGAGAGCTTGTCACCAGCAGTGAATTTGGCCCTTGTAGTAAGTTGAGGTTGGCACCAACATTTGTTTTGAAAATCAGGGTGGATTGAGCCTCTAACCAGCAGAGTTTGGGCAAATTCATGGTGGAGGGAGCCTCTAAAAACCCCAGTTTGGACCAATTCATGGTGGAGGGAGCCTCTAAAAACCCCAGTTTGGACCAATTCATGGTGGAGGGAGCCTCTAAAAACCCCAGTTTGGACCAATTCATGATGGAGGGAGCCTCTAAACAGCCCAGTTTGGGCAAATTCATGGTGGAGGGAGCCTCTAAAAACCCCAGTTTGGACCAATTCATGGTGGAGGGAGCCTCTAAAAACCCCATTTTGGACCAATTCATGGTGGAGGGAGCCTCTAAACAGCCCAGTTTGGGCAAATTCATGGTGGAGGGAGCCTCTAAACAGCCCAGTTTGGGCAAATTCATGGTGGAGGGAGCCTCTAAAAACCCCAGTTTGGACCAATTCATGGTGGAGGGAGCCTCTAAAAACCCCAGTTTGGACCAATTCATGATGGAGGGAGCCTCTAAACAGCCCAGTTTGGGCAAATTCATGGTGGAGGGAGCCTCTAAAAACCCCCAGTTTGGACCAATTCATGGTGGAGGGAGCCTCTAAAAACCCCAGTTTGGACCAATTCATGGTGGAGGGAGCCTCTAAACAGCTCAGTTTGGGCAAATTCATGGTGGAGGGAGCCTCTAAACAGCCCAGTTTGGGCAAATTCATGGTGGAGGGAGCCTCTAAAAACCCCAGTTTGGACCAATTCATGGTGGAGGGAGCCTCTAAAAACCCCAGTTTGGACCAATTCATGGTGGAGGGAGCCTCTAAACAGCCCAGTTTGGGCAAATTCATGGTGGAGGGAGCCTCTAAAAACCCCCAGTATGGACCAATTCATGGTGGAGGGAGCCTCTAAAAACCCCAGTTTGGACCAATTCATGGTGGAGGGAGCCTCTAAACAGCCCAGTTTGGGCAAATTCATGGTGGAGGGAGCCTCTAAACAGCCCAGTTTGGGCAAATTCATGGTGGAGGGAGCCTCTAAAAACCCCAGTTTGGACCAATTCATGGTGGAGGGAGCCTCTAAAAACCCCAGTTTGGACCAATTCATGGTGGAGGGAGCCTCTAAAACCCCCAGTTTGGACCAATTCATGATGGAGGGAGCCTCTAAACAGCCCAGTTTGGGCAAATTCATGGTGGAGGGAGCCTCTAAAACCCCCCAGTTTGGACCAATTCATGGTGGAGGGAGCCTCTAAAAACCCCAGTTTGGATCAATTCATGGTGGAGGGAGCCTCTAAACAGCTCAGTTTGGGCAAATTCATGGTGGAGGGAGCCTCTAAACAGCCCAGTTTGGGCAAATTCATGGTGGAGGGAGCCTCTAAAAACCCCAGTTTGGACCAATTCATGGTGGAGGGAGCCTCTAAACAGCCCAGTTTGGGCAAATTCATGGTGGAGGGAGCCTCTAAAAAACCCCAGTTTGGACCAATTCATGGTGGAGGGAGTCTCTAAACAGCCCAGTTTGGGCAAATTCATGGTGGAGGGAGCCTCTAAACAGCCCAGTTTGGGCAAATTCATGGTGGAGGGAGCCTCTAACCAGCCCAGTTTGGACCAATTCATGGTGGAGGGAGCCTCTAAAAACCCCAGTTTGGACCAATTCATGGTGGAGGGAGCCACTAAACAGCCCAGTTTGGACCAATTCATGGTGGAGGGAGCCTCTAAAAACCCCAGTTTGGACCAATTCATGGTGGAGGGAGCCGCTAAACAGCCCAGTTTGGACCAATTTATGGTGGAGGGAGCCTCTAACCAGCAGAGTTGGTGGAAATCAGGGAGGAGGGAGCCTCTAACCAGCAGAGTTGTGGGAAAGCAGGGTGGAGGGAGCCTCTAACCAGCAGAGTTGGTGGAAATCAGGGTGGAGGGAGCCTCTAACCAGCAGAGTTGTGGGAAAGCAGGGTGGAGGGAGCCTCTAACCAGCAGAGTTGGTGGAAATCAGGGTGGAGGGAGCCTCTAACCAGCAGAGTTGGGGGAAATCAGGGTGGAGGGAGCCTAGTATTAGCAGAATTGTGCAACGCTTATGGTGGATGAGTATGAGGATGTGGAGGAATTGGAGAGGTTGAGCACAGACATGGAGTTTCATGTTGGGGTGCTTTACACAGGTGGGCACAAAAATGAAGGCTCAATCCAGTGGTGGTTCATTTTTATCAAAGTGAGCCGGTCGGCACTCTCAGCTGACAGACGGGTGCGCTTGTCAGTGATGATGCCACCGGCTGCACTGAACACCCTCTCAGATAGGACGCTGGCGGCAGGACAGGACAGCACCTCCAAGGCATATAGGGCAAGTTCAAGCCACAGGTCCAACTTCGACACCCAATACGTGTAGGGCGCAGAGGGGTCGGAGAGGACAGGGCTGTGGTCGGAAAGGTATTCCCGCAACATGCGCCTATACTTCTCACGCCTGGTGACACTAGGACCCTCCGTGGCGGCACTTTGGCGAGGGGGTGCCATCAAGGTGTCCCAGACCTTAGACAGTGTGCCCCTCGTTTGTGTGGACCGGTGAGAACTTGGTTGCCTACTGGAGGAACTGCCCTCCCTGCCGCCAACGTCACATGCTGGAAACATCTCCATCATATTCTGCACCAATTGCCTGTGGCAAGCATTGATGCGATTGGCCCTCCCCTCTACCGGAATAAAAGACGAGATGTTGTTTTTATACCGGGGGTCAAGGATAGCAAAGATCCAGTACTGGTTGTCCTCCATGATTTTGACAATACGCTTGTCGGTTGTAAAGCACCCCAACATGAACTCAGCCATGTCTGCCACAGTGTTAGTTGGCATGACTCCTCTGGCCCCACCGGAAAGTTCAATCTCCATTTCCTCCTCATCCTCCATGTCTACCCATCCGCGCTGCAACAATGGGACGATTCGAAGTTGTCCGGAAGCCTCCTGTATCACCATCACATCATCGGACAACTCTTCTTCCTCCTCCTCCTCCTCCTCCTCCTCCATTAAACGCAGTGAAGCGGACAGATGTGTGGACCTACTCTCCAGCTGTGACGGATCGGATGCTATCCCTAACTCCTCTGTGTGATCTGAGTTATCCCTGATGTCAATCAGG
The DNA here is from genome assembly GCF_031893055.1 of Leptodactylus fuscus. NCBI lineage: Eukaryota > Metazoa > Chordata > Amphibia > Anura > Leptodactylidae > Leptodactylus > Leptodactylus fuscus. The sequence continues at coordinate 181,314,950 of NC_134268.1, read as the reverse complement.
GATTCTCTCAGAACACACAAGAGCGGGATTGTAAGGCTCACCATCGCATCCTCAGAGCTCACCCTCCTTGTGGACTCCTCAAAGACCCGTAGGATGTCACAAAGGTCTCTCATCCATGGCCACTCATGGATGTGAAACTGAGGCAGCTGACTTTGTGGCACCCTAGGGTTTTGTAGCTGGTATTCCATCAAAGGTCTCTGCTGCTCAACCACTCTATTCAACATCTGAAACGTTGAGTTCCAGCGTGTGGGGACGTCGCACAAAAGCCGGTGTTGTGGCACATGCAGGCGTTGCTGGAGAGATTTTAAGCTAGCAGCGGCTACTGTCGACTTGCGAAAGTGGGCGCACATGCGCCGCACTTTCACCAGTAGCTCTGGAACATTGGGGTAGCTCTTTAGGAAACGTTGCACCACTAGGTTGAAGACGTGGGCCAGGCATGGAACATGTTGGAGTCCGGCAAGCTCCAGAGCTGCTACCAGGTTCCGGCCGTTATCACAAACGACCATGCCTGGGCCCAGGTGCAGTGGCTCAAACCATATTGCCGTCTCATCGAGGAGGGCATCCCTCACCTCGGAGGCAGTGTGCTGTCTGTCCCCCAAGCTGATCAGCTTCAGCACAGCCTGCTGACGTCTACCAACGCCAGTGCTGCAACGTTTCCAACTCGTAGCTGGGGTCAATCTAACAGCGGAGGAGGAGGCGGTGGCGGAGGAGGAGGCGGTGGCGGAGGAGGAGGCGGTAGAGGAGGAGGAGGAGGGGGGTGTTCTTCTCGTGTCCCTGCCAGGAATGTTAGGCGGGGAGACGAGGTACACCGGGCCAGTTTGGGAAGCAGTCCCAGCCTCAACTACATTCACCCAGTGTGCTGTCAGTGAAATGTAGTGTCCCTGTCCGCATGCACTTGTCCACGCGTCGGTGGTCAAGTGGACCTTTGTGCAAAGCGCGGAACTAAGGGCCCGCCTGATGTTGAGTGACACGTGCTGGTGCAAGGCGGGGACGGCACACCGGGAGAAGTAGTGACGGCTAGGGACGGCATAGCGAGGTGCCGCAGTTGCCATCAGGTCCAGGAAGGCGGGAGTTTCAACAAGCCGGAACGCCAACATCTCCTGGGCCAGCAGTTTAGCGATGTTGGCGTTCAAGGCTTGCGCGTGTGGGTGGTTAGCAGTGTATTTCTGCCGCCGCTCCAATGTCTGAGAGATGGTGGGTTGTTGTAAAGAAGCACCTGATGGTGCCTTTGATGGTGCAGGAGAAGGAGATAAGACAGGAACAGGGGAGGATGAGGGAGAAGTCAACAAAGTGGCGGAGGCAGATGAAGTGGTGTCCTGGCTCGTCCTCTGGAGTGCATCGCCAGCACAGTCAGCAGTGGCAGTGGCAGAGGCAGAGGCAGTGGCAGAGGCAGTGGCAGTGGCGTGAACGGCAGGCGGCCTTTGTCCTGCCGTTGCTGCCTGCCACTGATTCCAGTGCTTGGATTCCAAATGACGGCGCATTGAAGTGGTGGACAGGTTGCTCTTCTCAGAGCCCCTAATCAATTTCGAGAGGCAAATTGTGCAGACAACACTATATCTGTCCTCGGCGCATTCCTTGAAAAAACTCCACACCTTCGAGAAACGTGCCCTCGAGGTGGGAGTTTTTCGAGGCTGGGTACGAACTGGAACATCTTGGGAGATTCCGGGTGTGGCCTGGCTTCGCCTAAGCTGCTGACCTCTGCCTCTGCCTCTAGCTACCCTTTTTGGTGCTGCACCTGCCTCAACATCCACACTACTTTCCCCGCTTGACATCCCCCCTGTCCAGGTCGGGTCAGTGTCCTCATCATCCACCACTTCCTCTTCCAACTCCTGTCTCATCTCCTCCTCCCGCACAATGCGCCGGTCAACTGGATGCCCTGACGGCAACTGCGTCACATCATCGTCGATGAGGGTGGGTTGCTGGTCATCCACCACCAAATCGAACGGAGATGGAGGAGACTCTAGTGTTTGAGCATCTGGACACAGATGCTCCTCTGTTAGGTTCGTGGAATCGTGACGTGGAGAGGCAGGTTGAGGGACAATGAAAGGAGCGGAGAACAGCTCTGGGGAGCAGGGACAGTTGGGGTTATTGTTCTGTGAAGCTTGGGAATTTTGGGAGGAAGGAGGACAAGACTGTTGGGTAATAGGAGGAGAGGAGGCAGAGTCTGACTGGCTGCTGGACAATGTGCTGTAAGCGTTCTCTGACAACCATTGCAAGACCTGTTCCTGGTTCTCGGGCCTACTAAGGTTTGTACCCTGCAGTTTAGTTAATGTGGCAAGCAACCCTGGCACTGTGGAGTGGCGCAATGCTTGCTGCCCCACAGGAGTAGGCACGGGACGCCCTGTGGCTTCACTGCTACCTTGCTCCCCAGAACCATTCCCCCGACCTCGCCCACGGCCTCGTCCACGTCCCTTTCCGGGAGCCTTGCGCATTTTGAATTCCCAGTTAGAAATTGGCACTATATACCAGTAGCAAAAATTGTGGGTGCACGTAACCCCAATATATTCTTTGAATTCCCAGTCAGACAATGGCACTATATACCAGTAGCAAGAAATGAGGGTATTTATAACCCCAATATATTTTTTGAATTACCAGTCAGAAACTGGCACTATATGGCAGTAGCAAGAAATGAGGGTATTTATAACCCCAATATATTCTTTGAATTCCCAGTCAGACAATGGCACTATATACCAGTAGCAAAAATTGTGGGTGCACGTAACCCCAATATATTCTTTGAATTACCAGTCAGAAACTGGCACTATATGGCAGTAGCAAGAAATGAGGGTATTTGTAACCCCAATATATTCTTTGAATTCCCAGTCAGACAATGGCACTATATACCAGTAGCAAGAAATGAGGGTATTTATAACCCCAATATATTCTTTGAATTCCCAGTCAGACAATGGCACTATATACCAGTAGCAAGAAATTAGGGTATTTATAACCCCAATATATTCTTTGAATTACCAGTCAGAAACTGGCACTATATGGCAGTAGCAAGAAATGAGGGTATTTGTAACCCCAATATATTCTTTGAATTCCCAGTCAGACAATGGCACTATATACCAGTAGCAAGAAATGAGGGTATTTGTAACCCCAATATATTCTTTGAATTCCCAGTCAGACAATGGCACTATATACTAGTAGCAAAAATTGTGGGTGCACGTAACCCCAATATATTCTTTGAATTACGAGTCAGAAACTGGCACTATATGGCAGTAGCAAGAAATGAGGGTATTTGTAACCCCAATATATTCTTTGAATTCCCAGTCAGACAATGGCACTATATACCAGTAGCAAGAAATGAGGGTATTTATAACCCCAATATATTCTTTGAATTCCGAGTCAGACAATGGCACTATATACCAGTAGCAAGAAATGAGGGTATTTATAACCCCAATATATTCTTTGAATTACCAGTCAGAAACTGGCACTATATGGCAGTAGCAAGAAATGAGGGTATTTGTAACCCCAATATATTCTTTGAATTCCCAGTCAGACAATGGCACTATATACCAGTAGCAAGAAATGAGGGTATTTATAACCCCAATATATTCTTTGAATTCCCAGTCAGACAAGGGCACTATATACCAGTAGCAAGAAATGAGGGTATTTATAACCCCAATATATTCTTTGAATTCCCAGTCAGACAATGGCACTATATACCAGTAGCAAGAAATGAGGGTATTTATAACCCCAATATATTCTTTGAATTACCAGTCAGAAACTGGCACTATATGGCAGTAGCAAGAAATGAGGGTATTTATAACCCCAATATATTCTTTGAATTCCCAGTCAGACAATGGCACTACAGTCATGGCCAAAAGTTTTGAGAATGACACAAATCTTATATTTTCACATGATCTGCTGCCCTCTGGTTTTTATGTGTGTTTGTCAGATGTTTTTATCACATACAGAAATAGAATTGCAATCATATTATGAGTAACAAAAGCTTATATTGACAGTTAGAATGAGTTAATGCAGCAAGTCAATATTTGCAGTGTTGACCTTTCTTCTTCAGGACCTCTGCAATTCTCCCTGGCATGCTCTCAATCAACTTCTGGACCAAATCCTGGCTGATAGCAGTCCATTCTTGCACAATCAATGCTTGCATTTTGTCAGAATTTGTAGGTTTTTGTTTGTCCACCCGTCTCTTGATGATTGACCACAAGTTCTTAATGGGATTAAGATCTGGGGAGTTTCCAGGCCATGGACCCAAAATCTCTATGTTTTGTTCCCTGAGCCATTTAGTTATCACCTTTGCTTTATGGCAAGGTGCTCCATCATGCTGGAAAAGGCATTGTTGATCGCTAAACTGCTCTTGGACGGTTGGGAGAAGTTGATCTTGGAGGACATTCTGGTATCATTCTTTATTCATGGCTGTGTTTTTAGGCAAGACTGTGAGGGAGCCGATTGCCTTGGCTGAGAAGCAACCCCACACATGAATGGTTTCAGGATGCTTTACAGTTGGCATGAGACAAGACTGGTGGTAGCGCTCACCTTGTCTTCTCCGAATAAGCTGTTTTCCAAATGTCCCAAACAATCGAAAAGGGGATTCATCAGAGAAAATGACTTTACCCCAGTCCTCAGCAGTCCACTCCCTGTACCTTTTGCAGAAAATCAGTCTGTCCTTGATGTTTTTTCTGGAGAGAAGTGGCTTCTTCGCTGCCCTCCTTGAGACCAGGCCTTGCTCCAAGAGTCTCTGCCTCACAGTGCGTGCAGATGCACTCACACCTGCCTGCTGCCATTCCTGAGCAAGCTCTGCACTGCTGGTAGCCCGATCCCACAGCTGAAACACTTTTAAGAGACGGTCCTGGCGCTTGCTGGTCTTTCTTGGGCGCCCTGGAGCCTTTTTGTCAACAATGGAACCTCTCTTCTTGAAGTTCTTGATGATGCAATAGATTGTTGACTGAGGTGCAATCTTTCTAGCTGTGATACTCTTCCCTGTTAGGCCATTTTTGTGCAGTGCAATGATGACTGCACGTGTTTCTTTAGAGATAACCATGGTTAACAGAAGAGAAACAATGATGCCAAGCACCAGCCTCCTTTTAAAGTGTCCAGTGGTGTCATTCTTACTTAATCATGACAGATTGATCTCCAGCCCTGTCCTCATCAACACCCACACCTGTGTTAATGGAGCAATCACTGAAACGATGTTAGCTGGTCCTTTTAAGGCAGGGCTGCAATGATATTGAAATGTGTTTTGGGGAATGAAGTTCATTTTCTAGGCAAATATTGACTTTACAAGTAATTGCTGTTAAGCTGATCACTCTATAACATTCTGGAGTATATGCAAATTGCCATTAGAACAACTGAAGCAGTAGACTTTGTAAAAATTTATATTTGTATCATTCTCAAAACTTTTGGCCATGACTGTATATACCAGTAGCAAAAATTGTGGGTGCACGTAACCCCAATATATTCTTTGAATTACCAGTCAGAAACTGGCACTATATGGCAGTAGCAAGAAATGAGGGTATTTGTAACCCCAATATATTCTTTGAATTCCCAGTCAGACAATGGCACTATATACCAGTAGCAAGAAATGAGGGTATTTGTAACCCCAATATATTCTTTGAATTCCCAGTCAGACAATGGCACTATATACCAGTAGCAAGAAATGAGGGTATTTGTAACCCCAATATATTCTTTGAATTCCCAGTCAGACAATGGCACTATATACCAGTAGCAAAAATTGTGGGTGCACGTAACCCCAATATATTCTTTGAATTACCAGTCAGAAACTGGCACTATATGGCAGTAGCAAGAAATGAGGGTATTTGTAACCCCAATATATTCTTTGAATTCCCAGTCAGACAATGGCACTATATACCAGTAGCAAGAAATGAGGGTATTTATAACCCCAATATATTCTTTGAATTCCCAGTCAGACAATGGCACTATATACCAGTAGCAAGAAATGAGGGTATTTATAACCCCAATATATTCTTTGAATTACCAGTCAGAAACTGGCACTATATGGCAGTAGCAAGAAATGAGGGTATTTGTAACCCCAATATATTCTTTGAATTCCCAGTCAGACAATGGCACTATATACCAGTAGCAAGAAATGAGGGTATTTGTAACCCCAATATATTCTTTGAATTCCCAGTCAGACAATGGCACTATATACCAGTAGCAAGAAATGAGGGTATTTGTAACCCCAATATATTCTTTGAATTCCCAGTCAGACAATGGCACTATATACCAGTAGCAAAAATTGTGGGTGCACGTAACCCCAATATATTCTTTGAATTACCAGTCAGAAACTGGCACTATATGGCAGTAGCAAGAAATGAGGGTATTTGTAACCCCAATATATTCTTTGAATTCCCAGTCAGACAATGGCACTATATACCAGTAGCAAGAAATGAGGGTATTTATAACCCCAATATATTCTTTGAATTCCCAGTCAGACAATGGCACTATATACCAGTAGCAAGAAATGAGGGTATTTATAACCCCAATATATTCTTTGAATTACCAGTCAGAAACTGGCACTATATGGCAGTAGCAAGAAATGAGGGTATTTGTAACCCCAATATATTCTTTGAATTCCCAGTCAGACAATGGCACTATATACCAGTAGCAAGAAATGAGGGTATTTGTAACCCCAATATATTCTTTGAATTCCCAGTCAGACAATGGCACTATATACCAGTAGCAAAAATTGTGGGTGCACGTAACCCCAATATATTCTTTGAATTACCAGTCAGAAACTGGCACTATATGGCAGTAGCAAGAAATGAGGGTATTTGTAACCCCAATATATTCTTTGAATTCCCAGTCAGACAATGGCACTATATACCAGTAGCAAGAAATGAGGGTATTTATAACCCCAATATATTCTTTGAATTCCGAGTCAGACAATGGCACTATATACCAGTAGCAAGAAATGAGGGTATTTATAACCCCAATATATTCTTTGAATTACCAGTCAGAAACTGGCACTATATGGCAGTAGCAAGAAATGAGGGTATTTGTAACCCCAATATATTCTTTGAATTCCCAGTCAGACAATGGCACTATATACCAGTAGCAAGAAATGAGGGTATTTATAACCCCAATATATTCTTTGAATTCCCAGTCAGACAAGGGCACTATATACCAGTAGCAAGAAATGAGGGTATTTATAACCCCAATATATTCTTTGAATTACCAGTCAGAAACTGGCACTATATGGCAGTAGCAAGAAATGAGGGTATTTGTAACCCCAATATATTCTTTGAATTCCCAGTCAGATAATGGCACTATATACCAGTAGCAAGAAATGAGGGTATTTGTAACCCCAATATATTCTTTGAATTCCCAGTCAGACAATGGCACTATATACCAGTAGCAAGAAATGAGGGTATTTGTAACCCCAATATATTCTTTGAATTCCCAGTCAGACAATGGCACTATATACCAGTAGCAAGAAATGAGGGTATTTATAACCCCAATATATTCTTTGAATTCCCAGTCAGACAATGGCACTATATACCAGTAGCAAGAAATGAGGGTATTTATAACCCCAATATATTCTTTGAATTACCAGTCAGAAACTGGCACTATATGGCAGTAGCATGAATTGAGGGTATTTGTAACCCCAATATATTCTTTGAATTCCCAGTCAGACAATGGCACTATATACCAGTAGCAAGAAATGAGGGTATTTATAACCCCAATATATTCTTTGAATTCCCAGTCAGACAATGGCACTATATACCAGTAGCAAAAATTGTGGGTGCACGTAACCCCAATATATTCTTTGAATTTCCAGTCAGACAATGGCACTATATGGCAGTAGCAAAAATAGTGGGTGTATATAGCCCCAATTCTATTGCTAGGGGACTTGAAATTTCCCCAAGGTGGGACTATTAAAGGATTATCTTATCTTATCTCTTGCAGTGTATTTCTGGGGTGAAGGTGGGGGGGCACACCGTTGGAACGGGTATCGGGGGTATATATCGGGTATACGGGAATACACTGACAGTGTATTCCATTCAGGATCCTGGGAAAGCTGGGTTGCGGCGATTGAGCCCGTCAGTGCCACGTTACACTGACAAGCTTCTCCCTGGAATTGAAGTTATATGTAAGCCCAATATATTCTTTGAATTCCCAGTCAGACAATGGCACTATATGGCAGTAGCAAAAATAGTGGGTGTATATAGCCCCAATTCTATTGCTAGGGGACTTGCAGGGTATTTCTGGGGTGAAGGTGGGGGGGCACACCGTTGGAACGGGTATCGGGGGTATATATCGGGTATACGGGAATACACTGACAGTGTATTCCATTCAGGATCCTGGGAAAGCTGGGTTGCGGCGATTGAGCCCGTCAGTGCCACGTTACACTGACAAGCTTCTCCCTGGAATTTAGCTCTTATAAGAACTGTTGGTTGTCTTCTCCTTCCTATCCTAGCCTGTCCCTGCCTAGCCAGAATCTAAGCCCTAGCTAACTGGACGGAAACCTCCGTCCCCGGTGAATTGCAAGCTCAGAATGACGCGAAGCTGGGCGTCGCTGTTCTTTTAAATTAGAGGTCACATGTTTTCGGCAGCCAATGGGTTTTGCCTACTTTTCTCAACGTCACCGGTGTCGTAGTTCCTGTCCCACTTACCCTGCGCTGTTATTGGAGCAAAAAAGGCGCCAGGGAAGGTGGGAGGGGAATCGAGTAATGGCGCACTTTACCACGCGGTGTTCGATTCGATTCGAACATGCCGAACAGCCTAATATCCGATCGAACATGAGTTCGATAGAACACTGTTCGCTCATCTCTACTCTGGAACATTGGGGTAGCTCTTTAGGAAACGTTGCACCACTAGGTTGAAGACGTGGGCCAGGCATGGAACATGTTGGAGTCCGGCAAGCTCCAGAGCTGCTACCAGGTTCCGGCCGTTATCACAAACGACCATGCCTGGGCCCAGGTGCAGCGGCTCAAACCATATTGCCGTCTCATCGAGGAGGGCATCCCTCACCTCGGAGGCAGTGTGCTGTCTGTCTCCCAAGCTGATCAGCTTCAGCACGGCCTGCTGACGTCTACCAACGCCAGTGCTGCAACGTTTCCAACTCGTAGCTGGGGTCAATCTAACAGCGGAGGAGGAGGCGGTGGCGGAGGAGGAGGCGGTGGCGGAGGAGGAGGGGGGTGTTCTTCTCGTATCCCTGCCAGGAATGTTAGGCGGGGAGACGAGGTACACCGGGCCAGTTTAGGAAGCAGTCCCAGCCTCAACTACATTCACCCAGTGTGCCGTCAGTGAAATGTAGCGTCCCTGTCCGCATGCACTTGTCCACGCGTCGGTGGTCAAGTGGACCTTTGTGCAAAGCACAGAACTAAGGGCCCGCCTGATGTTGAGTGACACGTGCTGGTGCAAGGCGGGGATGGCACACCGGGAGAAGTAGTGACGGCTAGGGACGGCATAGCGAGGTGCCGCAGTTGCCATCAGGTCCAGGAAGGCGGGAGTTTCAACAAGCCGGAACGCCAACATCTCCTGGGCCAGCAGTTTAGCGATGTTGGCGTTCAAGGCTTGCGCGTGTGGGTGGTTAGCGGTGTATTTCTGCCGCCGCTCCAATGTCTTAGAGATGGTGGGTTGTTGTAAAGAAGCGCCTGATGGTGCCTTTGATGGTGCAGGAGAAGGAGATAAGACAGGAACAGGGGAGGATGAGGAAGAAGTCAACAAAGTGGCGGAGGCAGATGAAGTGGTGTCCTGGCTCATCCTCTGGAGTGCATCGCCAGCACAGTCAGCAGTGGCAGTGGCAGAGGCAAAGGCAGAGGCATGAACGGCAGGCGGCCTTTGTCCTGCCGTTGTTGCCTGCCACTGATTCCAGTGCTTGGATTCCAAATGACGGCGCATTGAAGTGGTGGACAGGTTGCTCTTCTCAGAGCCCCTAATCAATTTCGAGAGGCAAATTGTGCAGACAACACTATATCTGTCCTCGGCACATTCCTTGAAAAAACTCCACACCTTCGAGAAACGTGCCCTCGAGGTGGGAGTTTTTCGGGGCTGGGTACGAACTGGAACATCTTGGGAGATTCCGGGTGTGGCCTGGCTTCACCTAAGCTGCTGACCTGTGCCTCTGCCTCTAGCTACCCTTTTTGGTGCTGCACCTGCCTCAACATCCACACTACTTTCCCCGCTTGACATCCCCCCTGTCCAGGTCGGGTCAGTGTCCTCATCATCCACCACTTCCTCTTCCAACTCCTGTCTCATCTCCTCCTCCCGCACAATGCGCAGGTCAACTGGATGCCCTGACAGCAACTGCGTCACATCGTCGTCGATGAGGGTGGGTTGCTGGTCATCCACCACCAAATCGAACGGAGATGGAGGAGACTCTAGTGTTTGAGCATCTGGACACAGATGCTCCTCTGTTAGGTTCGTGGAATCGCGACGTGGAGGGGCAGGTTGAGGGACAGTGAAAGGAGCGGAGAACAGCTCTGGGGAGCAGGGACAGTTGGGGTTATTGTTCTGTGAAGCTTGGGAATTTTGGGAGGAAGGAGGACAAGACTGTTGGGTAATAGGAGGAGAGGAGGCAGAGTCTGACTGGCTGCTGGACAATGTGCTGTAAGCGTTATCCGACAGCCATTGCAAGACCTGTTCCTGGTTCTCGGGCCTACTAAGGTATGTACCCTTCAGTTTAGTTAATGTGGCAAGCAACCCTGGCACTGTGGAGTGGCGCAATGCTTGCTGCCCCACAGGAGTACGCCCTGTGGCTTCACTGCTACCTTGCTCCCCAGAACCATTCCCCTGACCTCGCCCACAGCCTCGTCCACGTCCCTTTCCGGGAGCCTTGCGCATTTTGAATTCCCAGTCAGAAACTGGCACTATATAGCAGTAGCAAGAAATGAGGGTATTTGTAAACCCAATATATTCCTGGAATTCCCAGTCAGACAATGGCACTATATGGCAGTAGCAAGAAATGAGGGTATTTGTAAATCCAATATATTATTGGAATTCCCAGTCAGACAATGGCACTATATGGCAGTAGCAAGAAATGAGGGTATTTGTAAACCCAATATATTATTGGAATTCCCAGTCAGACAAAGGCACTATATAGCAGTAGCAAGAAATGAGGGTATTTGTAAACCCAATATATTATTGGAATTCCCAGTCAAAAACTGGCACTATATGGCAGTAGCAAGAAATGAGGGTATTTGTAAACCCAATATATTATTGGAATTCCCAGTCAAAGGCACTATATACCAGTAGCAAGAAATGAGGGTATTTGAAAACCCAATATATTCTTTGAATTCCCAGTCAGAAACTGGCACTATATGGCAGTAGCAAGAAATGAAGGTATTTGTAAACCCAATATATTATTGGAATTCCCAGTCAGACAATGGCACTATATAGCAGTAGCAAGAAATGAGGGTATTTGTAACCCCAATATATTCTTTGAATTCCCAGTCAGACAATGGCACTATATAGCAGTAGCAAGAAATGAGGGTATTTGTAACCCCAATATATTCTTTGAATTCCCAGTCAGACAATGGCACTATATAGCAGTAGCAAGAAATGAGGGTATTTGTAACCCCAATATATTCTTTGAATTCCCAGTCAGACAAAGGCACTATATAGCAGTAGTAAGAAATGAGGGTATTTGTAACCCCAATATATTCTTTGAATTCCCAGTCAGACAATGGCACTATATAGCAGTAGCAAGAAATGAGGGTATTTGTAAACCCAATATATTATTGGAATTCCCAGTCAGACAAAGGCACTATATAGCAGTAGTAAGAAATGAGGGTATTTGTAACCCCAATATATTCTTTGAATTCCCAGTCAGACAATGGCACTATATAGCAGTAGCAAGAAATGAGGGTATTTGTAACCCCAATATATTCTTTGAATTCCCAGTCAGACAAAGGCACTATATAGCAGTAGTAAGAAATGAGGGTATTTGTAACCCCAATATATTCTTTGAATTCCCAGTCAGACAATGGCACTATATAGCAGTAGCAAGAAATGAGGGTATTTGTAAACCCAATATATTATTGGAATTCCCAGTCAGACAAAGGCACTATATAGCAGTAGCAAGAAATGAGGGTATTTGTAAACCCAATATATTATTGGAATTCCCAGTCAGAAACTGGCACTATATGGCAGTAGCAAGAAATGAGGGTATTTGTAAACCCAATATATTCTTTGAATTCCCAGTCAGACAATGGCACTATATGGCAGTAGCAAGAAATGAGGGTATTTGTAAAACCAATATATTATTGGAATTCCCAGTCAGACAATGGCACTATATGGCAGTAGCAAGAAATGAGGGTATTTGTAAACCCAATATATTCCTGGAATTCCCAGTCAGACAATGGCACTATATGGCAGTAGCAAGAAATGAGGGTATTTGTAACCCCAATATATTCTTTGAATTCCGAGTCAGACAATGGCACTATATACCAGTAGCAAGAAATGAGGGTATTTGTAAACCCAATATATTCTTTGAATTCCCAGTGAGACAATGGCACTATATGGCAGTAGCAAAAATAGTGGGTGTATATAGCCCCAATTGTATTGCTAGGGGACTTGCAGGGTATTTCTGGGGTGAAGGTGGGGGGGCACACCGTTGGAACGGGGATTTGGGGTGTATATATAGGGTATACGGGAATACACTGTCAGTGTATTCCATTCAGGATCCTGGGAAAGCTGGGTTGCGGCGATTGAGCCCGTCAGTGCCACGTTACACTGACAAGCTTCTCTCTGGAATTTAGCTCTTATAAGAGCTGTTGGTTGTCTTCTCCTTCCTATCCTAGCCTGTCCCTGCCTACCCAGAATCTAACCCCTAGCTAACTGGACGGAAACCTCCGTCCCCGGTGAATTGCAAGCTCAGAATGATGCGAACCTGGGCGTCGCTGTTCTTTTCAATCAGAGGTCACATGTTTTCGGCAGCCAATGGGTTTTTCCTACTTTTTTCAACGTCACCGGTGTCGTAGTTCCAGTCACACCTACCCTGCGCTGTTATTGGAGCAAAAAAGGCACCAGGGAAGGTGGGAGGGGAATCGAGTAATGGCGCACTTTACCACGCGGTGTTCGATTCGATTCGAACATGCCGAACAGCCTAATATCCGATCGAACATGAGTTCGATAGAACACTGTTCGCTCATCTCTAATGGTAACCAGAGCTAGGCAGCAAAGGCAAATGACTTAATGGGGTTGTCCAGTTTCATCAAATAAATGTTATTGTTTATATAAGGAATAGTTATATCAATATACTTTCTGTATCAATTGATGTTCCAAATCTGTCATTTCATGTTTACGTCCAGTGGATAAAAATCAGTCTATAACTTTTCATTATACAAATAATAACATTTATTTCCTAAAACTGGACAACCCCTTTAATAACTGTCTATGATCTTTACACAGAAAAGCCTGTGAATAGAAACCGAGCAGGGTTTGAACCAGATATCCAAATTGTTTGGCCTTTTATAAATTCATCCTCACTTTCCCTTACCTCTTTTGGGTCTTCTCAGGTAGTTGTGTAAAAAATGTGAAAACTTTTGTGCAAGGCAACCTACCTACTCTATAGCGAATTCTTGATAGTAATGGTTACAGGTGCTGCAGCAGTACCTTAGATACTTGAAAGGGATACAACTATGGTACCCCAACCAGTTATCAAGAATATGATGTAAACAATAGCTACATACTGTGGGAAACAACTGATCTGTGGGGTCATTACAGTCTAAGAGATTTAAGAGATCGGGGAGGTCCAACACATGGGGCCCCTGCTGGGGCAACTGCTACTGGGGTGCTTTTGCGCACACTTTGATTCTGTCGCTTTTTACATTGCACAGTATATATTGGCACATCGGCACACTCTGGTACCTACTGGGATTGCAAAAGGTTCCAAATCTAAAATATATGCAAAATCAGCCCACCAGTGTATAAGAGGCTATTAAAGGGTTATCTTGTGAAAAACATTGAGCACCAATCTATAGATAAGGTATACAGGTACGATGGTTGGGGGTTACACTGCTCGGACCCCCGTTATCACTAGAATGGAGGTCCTTAGCCTTCCAGTCTTTTCAGTTGATCACCAGATTTATTATCAATATGACAGATAGAAATAGTCGAGTACTGTACTTGGTTGTCTCCATCAGCCCCATAGATGCCGAGTGTGCATGTGTGACCACCAGTCCATTCAACGTCTTCTCACTACAAGCCATGTTACAGTTAGATTTGTTACACTAGCTATACATTGCCATTGCAGGTTCTTATTTCAATGTGTACAGTACTGAAATGTATTTTACCCTCTGCATCTGGTTTTGCTGAATTTAATAGTTTTAATAATAATCAATCTTTCTGGCAAGAGAAAGATCTCTGTGTTTTTCCTTTCTATCACCTCCCCGAGCACATTCAACTGCTATTACCATATTACAGAGCACATTATACTGATAAACAGTATATATCTGTCACTTTTGTAGATTTTGAGAAAAACAACTTTGAAATCTTATATAAATGAGGTTTTTTGTGCACTGGGGGCAGGTCTTCAGCTCTGGGAGCACTGCTCTTGCTGTACAAGAACAATGGGTGATGTCATAGCAGTGAAAGGGTTAACTCTCACTGCCACGGCCTTAAGATATGAGTCTTCAATTTTGTCACAGACGTGGGTTATATCGGCATTATTATGTGTTGCGATGCTGGCCTGACCGATGTGACACCTGTGACATCACTACAGAAGCCGAATACATTATGGAGTCACATCAGAGAGGTGAGTAACACTTTTTTTTATGTTTTTTCCCCTCATTATACTGTAGGGTCTGGAGAGATCCCAGAGTATAATAATAGCAGTATTTGTTGGGGTTCATCCAACAAATATTGTTGCCGCAGGCCCATGGCTTACGTACCAATCCCCATTCCTGCACTCAGCCGCCAGAAGGAGCCTGTGGGCTGATGTCTCTCCATTTTTCACTCTTCTTGTATGGTTATAATTTACCAACTCTTTATTGTATGCCTCCATGTATTACGGTATCCTCATACTGTGGGTGACCAAGAAACTTACTTGATTTGCGTATAAGCCAAGTTCTAGTCTTCTGTTTGGATCTTTAAAATCTCTGTGGCCCTCGTGCTTTTAGTTGACCACATACATGCTCTATGTGACCGTACTGTTACCTATTACTATGTGCAGGTTATGTCAATTGGCAAATTTACTGTTCCTCCTCACGTCTTGTCTTTCTTCCTCTCCTATTCTTGGAGGCCATCAGCTGCTTTTCAGCCCTGATTTGAATTAAAGGTAAAAAAAAAAAGCAATCCCTGTTCAATACCTGCACCTGCATCAATGAGTCAAGTGTCTCTTGGCTTATTAGTTCCATACAATACAGATGTAAATGTCACCCATGAAGTCATCTACAGTAAAGGCATTCGTAAGTAGGTGTAAATATCTGCACACCACCATAACCGAATCAGTCAATTTCATTCGGCAGAGATTGGGCATAATATTCACATTTCAGAGTTCGGATCTATGTGGGTCAGTATGATCACATTAATACCAAATTTCGAAAGCTTCTGTTATGTTTTAATACCATTATAAGAATATAAAAAATTCCATGCGCCGCCATTTTCTGACACCTGTATATTTTTCGATGTGCAGAGCTGAGTATTTCCAAGTATTTTTGTGGGACAAGTTGTAGTTTTTATTGATACCATACTGTGCAATGTTTCACTTTTTGATAACTTTTCATTAAATTTTTTTAAGAGGCAAAAATGCCGATTTGAGTATTTTGATTTTTTTAAATCAGTAATTACTAAAGATGAGTGAACACTAAAGTGTCCGAGGTCCGAAATCCGAATCGAACAGCCGCACACTGTTCGACTGTTCGAACCCCAATATAGTCTATGGGGGGAAATGCTCGTTTCAGGGGTAGGCAACATTTGATAAAATCATACTTACCAAGTCCACGAGTGACAGTCGGGCTGGATTCTGCTTGAAGTCTTTTCCCGGTGCAGGGTCCCCACGTCCTCTTCCGGGTGGAATTCACTCTGCCTAGGCAGAGCTGACTGCGCATGTGCGTGTGGCTCGGCCCAGGCCCGACGCCTGAGCAGAGCCGACTGCGCATGCGTGTGTATGCGCTTGCATGCCCGCGCATGCGCAGTCGGCTCTGCCTAGGCCAGATACCTAGGCAGAGTGAATTCCACCCGGAAGAAGACACGGGAACGCAGCGCAGAGAAGACTTCGGAAAGGTAAGAGAAGAACCAGCGTTGATTGACAGTATGTATAGCATTCTGCCAATCAACACTGGTTCTGCATCGAACATTAAACTTCGAACAGCTAGTAGTGTTCGATCGAGTACGAGTATTTCGAATACTGTAGTATTCGATCGAACACCTACTCGATCGAACACTACTCGCTCATCTCTAGTAATTACTATTGCAAATAAACAGAAATGTTGAGGGCAAAAAATTGTTAAAAATACAACCTTCAAATAGTGATTGCCTAACATACAGTTTTACTATCTCATCAAACTAAGCCTTCCCTTTGAGCAGTTGGGTTTTAATAGTTTATAGTAGTCTTTTATAACCCTGAGAATACTGAACATGTTTATTTTCTGGTTATTTTTATGCGTAGGGTGGAACGTGATGTTAATTTTAATATTATTATATTTTTGGAACTTTTACGATGTAAAAAAAAAAGAAAGAAAGTTTAATAAAGAAAATTAAATTAAAAAAATAAAACATTTTTTAATTAAAAAATTATTTTTTTAGAAGCATGAAAAAAGTGAGAACAGACACGTTTCCCCTCCTATTTTGTTTGCATTTTCTTGGATGTTAAAATAAAAAAACATACAAAAATAAAAAACAACATAAAAATAAAGCCTTATGTGTCAAAGGATAAATATGCAAAAATTATTTAAGTAACCCAAAGGAAAAAAATGTTCTAACCCTCAAAACCGCATTTACAAAAAAAAAAAAAAAGTGCCAGACACTGAATTAGGCAAAAATAGCCTGGTCCTGAAGTGGTTAAAGAAAGTCTACTTTTTTTTTTGAACAAGCAATTAGAGATGAGCGAATAGTATTCAATTGATATATACACAAGCCTTAGTCGGAGGTCTGGATCGTGCACCCAGGTTACTTGAAATCGACAAGCCAAAGGAAGGTGGTGAGCTTTCAGCTTTCTTTTTTCTTCTAATTATTCAATTGAGTAGATATTCAATCGAATGCTACGGTATTCAAAATATTCGTACTTGGTTGAATACCATGCGTAAAAAATCGATTCCCCTCCCACCTTCTCTGGCGCTTTTTTTTACACCAATAACTATGCAGGGGAGGTGGGACAGGAAGTAGGACAGCGTAGGCATTGAAAAAAAAACCATATACAGTGTATATTTATAGTGTGAATTTTTACTGCGTTTACCGAGTGGTATTCGACCGAGTACGAGTATTTTGAATATCGAAGTATTCGATCGAATATCTACTCAACCGAATACTATTCGCTCATCTCTATAAGCAATCATTGGATTGCTTATACCATGGACTGCAATGCTACAGTTTATGGTAAAATCTTCAGATTTGTATTAAATTCTGCCTTTGATGAGTTTGCTACTAAGGAGTTGATACAGAGGTAGCAATCCAAAATCCGTAGACATGTAAAGTTTCAGTCTTAAAGGGGCTCTATCAGCAAAATTATGCTGTATGAGCCCCACATATGCGCTTATCTTATTTTAATCCTCCTCCCCTGTTTTAAAATAAAACTATAAAAACATATATGTAAATCATTCCTTTGCATGCACGCTGGGCGGTCGTGCACGATCCGACATCATCTTCGGTCCCCCCTTCCTCCTCTTTCTTCTTCCAGCGACGTCCTCCTGTCCTGGCTCTTCTCCGCCTTCATCTTCTTTTCTTCTGGAGTGAAGACGTTCGCGAGCGTACTGCGCAGCTCGCGTAGTTCTAAGGGATACTTAGAACCACAACAATGGCGTCGGCACGTGCGAAGTAGCGCTCCGGAGGGAGCACTATTGCGCACGCGCAGGATTTGAACACAACCCACCGGAAGAACAGAAGATGAAGGCGGAGAAGAGCCAGGACAGGAGGACGTCGCTGGAAAAAGAAAGAAGATGACGTCGGATCGTGCACGACCGCCCAGCGTGCATGCAAAGGTATGATTTACATATATGTTTTTATAGTTTTATTTGAAAACGGGAGTGGGGTTTAAAATAAGATTAGTGGTGCCTGAATAGCCTTTTTAAAGCCTATTCACACATATGTGGGGCTCATACAGCATAATTTTGCTGATAGAGCCCCTTTAACAAGTAGACCTTCTTTAGACAAGGATTGTACCAGAAGAGCAGAGGATCTAAAGGAAGGAAGCCCTGTAAGGGCTAAGACATAGTTCACTTGGTTTTACTTTAGGTTTACATAAGCGCTTGTGTTTCTATTCTTTGGTAACCCCATAAACTGTAATGGGGTTCGCTGGTTTTCAGCCTGGTTTCTGCCCGAAAAATTTGGAATGGGGAGTGGAATTCTTGCGTGCTCAGCAAGCGCAGATGTGAACCGGGCCTTGTTAGCTGCAGTAAGTGCATCCTGCTGTGTGCCAGAAGTCCTTGATATTGAGTTACGGTTACACCTGCCGACCTGTCCCACCAGCCAAAAATAGGGATCATTAAAAATAGTAGAATGCTTTTCTTGCAGAGTAATCTTGGACATTGATGTCAGCAATAAAATATGCATGAGATTGTTCTCATCATTCTTTCTGTATCCTGTATCTTCATGGATGTTATTTGAATAGAAAGAGTCAGTATAGCTGCAAGGTTTACTAGAAAAACGCTTCCAGGGCAGCCCTATTAAGGAATCCAATTTCAGCAATATGACATATAACATATTTCATATTTCACATAAAATCTTTCATGTATGGAGCCCTATGGTAACAGCCAGACCATAGTCATATTAGATAATAAAATAAGAATAATTTGAACCAGTAAGAAGCTGAACTGATATAAACCCTTCTAATGCCAAGAACCAGATCTGACATTTAAGATTATTAATCTATAAACACAGAATAAATTCCACTTTATCTTGGATATTATATTGCCTCTTGAGGAAAAAACATATGGTTCTTATTGTGGCACACAAACGGGATTGCACTGATTTCATTGCATTCCATTGACACTGAGAAGATATCTAAAGTTGGACATTTTGGCTGGATTGAAAGTAGTGTCTTATTTAAACAATATAAAATGCTCCATTTTAGCCAAGAAGTTACAGTCCAAATGTTAGACGATAAGACTAAGAGGACAGAATAAGGAAGTAGAACACGGCATGTTACGCAAAGCCCCATTGTCCTTGACAGTTACCAAAAGCCAACCAGATTGTCTAAGATCAGTGGTTCCCAGTCAGTAGCTAGGAAGCCATATATGATTAACAACCCACATCTGTGTAACTTATGGAAGCCCTCAGGTATGGCCATAAGCACTGGTTACACTAGGACATAAATATTGGCCATGTTAAAAATGTATCTGAACCTCTTAGAAGTTCCAATTTAGATGGTGTCAAATTAAACCACTAGTATCATTACAGTTATGTAGATGCATGTTTGCAATGTCAGAATTTATTTCATGATATGACATCATAATGGTTAACTGTGGACATCATAATAGGGAAATGTGACATCACATTGGTCTACTGTAGATATTACAATGGAGAACTGTGACATTACAATGGAGAACTATGACATTACAACGGGGAACTATGCCATTACAATGGAGAACTGTGACATTACAATGGAGAACTGTGACATTACAATGGAGAACTATGACATTACAATGGAGAACTGTGACATTACAATGGAGAACTGTGACATTACAATAGTTAAATGCAACAATCATAATAGTTAACTGTGACATAATAATAGGGTATTGAGACAGTGGTTAATATTGACATAATGGTTAACTGGGACATCATTATGAAGCATTATGACATCACAGGAACTTTGGAATATGTTTTAGTAGATGCTATTTGCTACTATGTCCCATATGGTCAATTTTTGGCAAAAAAAATACACAATATCTTAAACAACAAGCTCTTATAATGAAAAAAAGCTTCTGGAGAAAGAAATATCTCAGAAAGTTTATTGAGGATGCTTCCTGTAATAAAGTTGTGCAAATGCAGTTTTTCTCCAATTTCACCCCATTCAGAATTTTATCATGCAGAATATTAAATGGTACGTCTATAAATTACAATTTTTCCTGCAAAAATAAAGCCTTCATATAGATCTGTGAACGGATAAATAAATCATTATGACTTTTGGAAAGAAGGGAGTAAAAAACAAAAATTGGAAAATTACTGCCGCGGGTTGATGTTATAACAATGTAGCGTAGTAATACATCCTACGTATTATAATCTACAGATACATTGTATGAAGTAGATTACAAAAGTTAAAGTACAATCTGAGTAAAAGTGAGTTGTATTTGAGCACATCTACCAAGTGGAGTAAGACGTAAAGATGGTGACATCCTTATAGAAGTTCATAATAGATTGGTGAAGGTTTTCCAAAATGACAGAGTGATTTTTGGTTGCGTCACAGGCATTGCCACATGAAAACTGTTCTTTCCATTACAGGAAAACTATATATGGGGAATGTCTGCCATGGCTTTTTTGGTTCTTCCCTGTGATGTTAGCAGCTCCAGGTCACCGGTGCGGACTGTGGTTGGATTGACTTGAAGGAGGAAGGACAAATAACCTGTATCACTAGTAATCTGTATCAGGGGGTCTAGGTTTACAATTCTAATGATATATTCAGCCAGCCCCCATGATACAGGTAACTAGCAGTGAACATGGAAGAGGAAGGATGAGATGGAGCAACTTGACCAGGTCCTTGTTCTGCTCATATGACCCAGAGGCAGAACCAGCCTGTTTCCCTTGGGTACAAAGCCTGTAGGAAGTAATGATACATTCTATGGAGAACCCCTTTAAGTAATTATGCTATCTATTATTAATTGTCTGATCATTTTTAAGCTCTGTTTTATTGTTATATCTCAATAGTGTTTAATCCTAAAATACAATTCTCAAAAAATGAAGGCTACAATTAAATCACACATTGGATCTTGATGCCTGAAAGATTCAAGTATGACATCTTTACTGATACAAATTGTGTAATTAAAGGGGCTCTATCAGCAAAATTATGCTTTATGAGCCCCACATATGCATGAATAGCCTTTAAAAAGGCTATTCAGGTACCGCTAATCTTATTTTAACCCCCCTCCCATTTTAAAATAAGACTATAAAAACATATATGTAAATAATACCTTAGCATGCACGCTGGGCGCTGCACGCCTTCCTCTTCTTTCTTCTTCTTTTGGGGATGCCCTCCGGTCCTGGCTCTTCCCCAGCTTCATTGTTGTCTTCTTCCGGCGGTTCAAATCCGATTGGTTCAAATCCAGTGTGTGCGCAGTAGCGCTCCCTCCGGAGCTACTGCGCAAGCTCCGGCGCCATTTTTCTCAATGGCAGTGCGCACGCATAATTTTGCTGATAGAGTCCCTTTAATTGAGTACCGAATGACGTATCATAGTAACTTATGATGTGACTCAGTAGCGCCCCAGAGGTCACTTCACTTTCTCCCTCCTCTCCCATTTTCACAGATAGTTACCTTTACCATGGGAGTATAGCAAAATCAGCCCCCAAAACACAAGTAACTACTTTTGTAATAAGGAAAGGAGGGAGGAGGCAGAGAAGCTGGATTTCTAAACTAAGCTAAACACCCTCCTCCATCTAACTTCTAACTTACTCACTTTACCAAAAATGTATATTTACCCATTTATCGCTGGGGTGGTCTTGTGTCTGCCCCAGGCACATTTTCAGATTTTCTGGTGATGTTCCATATTTCTGGGTATGGAACGTCACCAATATTAACTTTCCTCCATGCCACCCCATCATAATTACCTGTCTTCATGTTCGGATCGTCTGGGTACAGAACATCATTTCTCTCTGGGGTGGGCTCCTCCACTTCTTGACATCTTCTGGCCTCCCATGCCTGCATAATAGTGTCAAAGTGGTAGCTCTATTGTACAGGTGCCAGCATACAGCAAGAGGAGGAGGAGCCGGCCCTGTAGAAAGATGTGATCTACCTTGCCCAGAAGATCCGGAAGGAAGACAAGTAAGTATGATGGGGTGAGTCAGTTAGATATGAAGGACTAGCTAGGGAAACAGTGAGGGCGAGTGGATTGAGAAAGGGAGGGGGAGGTAGTGTGAGTGAAGAGCAATACATCATGATAGTTGTAGGATAAAAGAACAGGAAGTTATACCTTGTAAACAAATGCAAGGGATGCCAGGAGCTCCAAGAAACCCAGAAATCACTCAAAACACTTAAAAAACAAAAAATAAATTTTGCCTGGAAAACCCCTTAAATGTGTGACCCAAATTGGCTGCAGATACCAGCTCATGCTACCAGTAGTGACAACATTGCGCTATGCTTTCCTGATGTCATAGTATTGTTTGCTATTATCCTTACCACACAGGATTGGACTGGCACACCAGACACACAAACAAACTCTAAAAGTACATTTCAGAACAACTCCTTGTGCTTGTTTTTATCCCTGGGCTGTTCTTTATTGTGTTGATGTCAAAATAGTGGCAGAGATTTATTGGGATTGAACTTCATGTTGTGACAATAAACCGTGACTTCATTTATAATCTGTTTTCTATCGTATTTCATGTCACAATGCTGTTGTTTTGATAAGATGTGTTTGAAGATGTCACAATTAGTTGTGTTTTTGTATATAAGCTATATAGTATAATGTGACACTTTATTCCTAGGCTGTGTTACATTGTGGTCATGTCATGCCTTTATTACTTCTGTATATTGTGCTGTATAGTAGTGGTATACAATAGACATTCACTATATATATGTGTGTGTATATATATATATATATATATATATATATATATATATATATATGATATTTTATATTGTGACATTTAACTTTGTTCCGACCTTTTTATCAAACGTGTTTGATTTCTTTAAGACGTTAATGTGATTGTGTCTTCATTTTCAGGCTGTCACGTGATGATGTCAGTCTGCCTTACTTAGGCTTTGTTCTGTATTATGAGGTCACTGTAGTCTGTATTTTTATTTCCCTTCTGTGTTCTATTATAAAAAACTTCACCTTGATAACTGGGTGTCACCATTTGCCTTGTTGGGCACGTTCCTACACACGTAGTCATATCAGACTGTATAGGGACACACCCTGGGGATAAGGGAAATGGTAATACCCAGTTGTACGAAAATATATTTTTGTTTATTAGTTGGTTTTGATATTGACATCACAAGATACTGGGTATCTTGTTTTCTATTCAGAAGATTTCAGTTTTGTGTCTTTTACTGTTAGGTTGTGTTCTATTGCTGCCTTTTATTATTGTGTTATAATGATGGTGTTTCATCCTATACTTGTTCTCCCTGTGATGATGTCATAGTATTGCTTGTCATCATTTATTGACTAATTTGATATTGTCGCTACGAGTTTTCATCTATGAGCTGTGTTCTAATGTCACAAAGACATAACTGTTTATCCTTTTTGTATGTAGTATTGTGTGTCGCTGTTGTGATGTCACAGTTTAGTTTGTTGCTCTCTCTAGGCTATAGGGAAAGATTGGTCAACAACAAGATTTTCCGATGAGCCCACAAGAAACAATAACGGGCGCCAAAGAACAAACAAAAGACAGGTTTGACTTTGGACAAGTGAACATGAAAGTCTAAATATTGTTCATTACCAGGGGTGTAACCTGAAGGGGAGCAGAGGGTGCAGTCACATCGGGGTCCAAGATCCTTAGGGGGCCCATAAGCCCTGACATCAGTATTGAGATTGCAGCTTCCATCTGGTCCATAAACCAAGGAGACCCACAGATTACCCCTAACCACACTAAGGTTTATTAAACTCCTTAGTATCCGTAACCATCACTATCAAGAATTCACTGTAGGGATGAGGTAGGGGGCCCTGACAAAAGATTGCACCGGGGTCTACAAGACTTTAGTTACCCCACTGTTCATTACATTATAGGAGTTAGAGAGACAGAGGCATAACATAAAGCTCTGAGGCCTCAATGCAAGATTGTTAACAGAACCCCACTTGTGTTATTTATAGGAGTTGTGCCCTATTATACTGTGCGGAGGCCTTTGGGGCACCTCAGATTCCAGGGCCTGGAAGCGATTTCTAGCTCTGTACCCTTTATAGCTATGTCCCTATTAGGAAAAAAACACGTCAGACAGTCCCTTAAGATGTCCTTACATAATAAATTTTAGATTGCTGTTGTTCATCCAGAATGAACGTTTGCTAATCACTCATTCCAAACACACAAACAACATCGAATATTCTGACTAAAAATTGGCAGTGAAATTTGGCTATTTCTATGAAGCAATAAAAACAGAAGATGACATATATTATTTTTTTGGGGGGTGGGAGTTGGTAGTACAAATACATGCCCACAATATACAAGTCACGCAAAGGTCTGTCAGTCTAACCACCACACAAACAATTACAGCCCAAAATATCCAAGCCAACTGATGCCTACATCTGCACTGGCTGTCACTTGAAACTATGGACGCTCCCCAAAATTAGTCTTAGAGGGGCAGCATCCCCAAATTAGACCTTAAAGGGACAGCACTTTCTCCTTAGTTTGTTGCCGCAACACTCCATATACCGGGATACAGGGTCAATTCGAGTCATATTGACCACATCATAGGAGGCTGCACTCTCTAAGGGGTTATTTGCTCAGTTCTGAGACCATGTTTGATCAGATTTTGCTGCTTCCTCTTCTTGACTTGGATAGGCTTGGTGTTTATGCCCACCATAGGTGGAATCTTTTATCATTTGTAGATGCAATTTTTAATCAAATACTTAAGAAAAGTTACATTGTATTTATTTCTCATTGGGCTTTCAAGGTTCTTTCGGTAAAACCTCTTTATTTTTTAAGAAAGTAAATTGCACTTCCCTGTGACTTCAAAAACATTATGATTTCTGTTGTGGTTGAATTCCTCATAGCAGATTTTCTTGTTTTGTGCGTAAAATGTAAAGTTGTCTCTTACTTTCTTAATATGAGTTGACCGTTCCTTCCTTAGCTACAAGATGAGATTTTCACAGTTACTACTTAAGACATTCTGGTAGAAGTTACAGCTCTCACAACATTACAGGTGTGGCATGTCTCGTCTTGACGATTTCCAAGAATAGTTTCTAATTTTCATCCTCGAGGCAGAATCTGTATCCGGAGACATACAACATCATCAAAGGCAAAGGAAAAAAGCGATGATTTATGTTTATTTTCAGTAAAATTCTGTTCCTATTAAGCTGCTTACACATCTGAGAACAGCGTTTTAATGTACTAGACAATATCTGCAATAATCATTTAAATAATCTGCAATCAATTAAGATATATGTCTGTGTACAGTGGGACAGGGGCCTCATTCATGGAGATTAAGTGTCCAATCACATCACTACTTCTGTCTCCAATCCTGCGCTAAAATAAACTAAACTAAAATTTGATTGGCTACTATAAAAAACAGTTTGTTGTTTTATAAGCCACCCCGTTAACCCCTTAGTGACAAGCTTGTTTTGGCCTTAATGGCCAAACAATTTTTGTATTTTTCTGTTGTTGCGTATCAAAACATCATTTTTCCATCCATACAAGTTGCTGACAGACTGGATTGTTTTTTCTATTGCAAACCGTTTTGCCTGGAGAGGGGTTTCGGCCGTGCAATTTATGGGATGATCCCCAGATTTGCTGGTGCTGCTACAATTGTTTTTCTTTAAAATATATATATATATATATATATATATATATATATATGTATATACGACGCTCAAATGTTGTGACACGATGCGGCCTATGGCGCTAGTGTCGCCAGGATATCTGAGTAGTCTGATGCAGACGGGTGTCTTGTGAACATGGCAGCACATCACGAGTGAAGTGACTTTGAACATGGGATTATAATTGGCGCAAGACGCATGGGGAATAACATTTTGGAGATTATCAGGGAATTTGGGTTTCCGAGGTCAGCAGTGTCTCGGGTAGACCTGCAATATCGCAGAGACAATGTTGGCAGCCGCCTAAAGTGGCACACTGGTCGACCACAAGTGTTCAATGAATGGATGTCATGTCACCTCCGCAGAGTCATATGGGGCTCTCGACGGTCTACTGTGGGTCAAATCACCACCGATTTGAATGTGGGGCGCCAGGACCCCATTTCCACCAGGACTGTGCACCGAGAACTATACTTCATAGGCTTCAACAGTCCATGCCCGACCCATGTCCCTCTGCTGACGCCGCAACATAGAGCTCTAAGACTATCATGGGCCCGTGGCCATCGTCATTGGACCATGGAACAGTGGCGGCATGTGGCATGGTGTGATGAATCACGGTTCCAGTTGTCGGGAGCCGATGGGCATGTGAGAGTATGGCGTACGCCCCATGAAGCCATGGATCCTGCATGCCAACAGGGACGTGTCCAGGCGGGAGGTGGCTCCGTCATGGTCTGCTTCATGTTAACATGGTCGCAATTGGGTCCCATCGTCCGGGTGCAGGGATGAATGACTGGTGCTCGATACGTGCAACTTATGGCAGACTATCTGCACCACTTTCTGGTGTTGGAGTCCCCTGATGGGGATGCTGTGTACCAACAGGACAAAGCAACATGTCATCGCTCGTTGGTGGCATGGGACTGGCTTAATGGCTTTTCTTTTGATTTGATTATTTTTGAAAAATAATGTGTTATTTTCTAATAAAAAAAAATGTATTTCCAGGTAACATAGTTCCAAGACTCTATTGTTTTCCTGTCAACAAAATTGTGTTGTGAGGTGCTTTTTGATTTTTTTTTTTTTTTTTTTGCAGGGAGACTTGATGTTTTCATTTAGGGGAACATGTAACTTTTTGATTACTTGAAAAAAAAAATGTGACCAACAGACAACTGTAGAAGATTTTTAATGTTTGCCAAATTTGTCCGGGCCCCCTCCCTAGAGCAAATTCCTGATAGTGCCAGTTACGGGTTCTGCAGTGATAGCTCTAATACTTGAAAGGGGTACAGATGTAGTACCCACAACTTTAGTTATCAAGAATACAGTGAGTGAGCAGAGCAGCACCAGCATGTCAACAATACTGGAACAGTATTATGAGCTCCACAATGGCCCCCAAACAGTATTATAAGCCCATAGTGGCCCCCACTGTATTATGAGCTCCCAAGAGCCCCCATCCCTCTAGCCAGTGGTATTATTATACTTTGGGGTCTCCTCAGACCCCAGCATATAAAAAGTAAAGGCCCAGGGGAATGGTTACAAATTACAAACACTTATACTCACCTTACCTTACCTTTCCTGTGTATCCTCACTCCTCTTCTGTCTTGGGACTAAGGTCCTGCAATGCAAATGTCACTGCTGGGGCTTGTGTTTGGGCCTCAGTGGTCATGTGGGGTTTGATGATGTCATTACGCCAGTGTGCCCCATGTGTCTACAGGGGCCAATCATATGCACCCAGCAGTGAGGTTTGTGGTGCATGACCTCAGAAACTGGCCAGAAGATCCCCAGAGTGGATGGTAGGCTCAGGACAGGTGAGTATCATTTATTATTTATTTTTGTAATCACCCCATATCCTGGGTTTGGCATTAACTGGAAAGGAACTTGACGGGGCTGCTTTCTGTTAACATGTATAGCGGTCGGGGGAAGACTGGTTCTCCAACCACTATCATGGTAGTCCAGGGCCCCAGCTATTTCCAGCTCTCCATGGACCTCATAACCCTCCGGGCCCTGTCACATCCCCTGCAACCACGATTGTTACGCCACTGTTCTGGAACCTGTTTTTTGCCGAACATCTCTATTGCTGAGCCAGTAAGTAAACTCTAGAGTCCACAGTTGAAGCCATGGTGGAAAGGGTCAGATAATTGAAGATGGGGTACACAGCATTAGCCATTCCCGTCTGTGTACGTACAGTGCCATACATGTGGAGCCTGAATTATGCCTCCATGTTGCTTTGTACCTGAATGGTATCTGCTTGAGTTGCCTGACCTACCAGAGCATCACCTGTTTCAACTACCAACATGTCTCCTGTGCCTTTATTCACACCTAACACCAAAGGCACCCCGAAACACCAACACATGGGAGATGAATAGCAACAAGTGCCCTAGGGATCCTCATCACCGTCCCAAGGCCTGAAAGAAGCCTTGGCAGTAAAAGTCAACGTGACAAGTGCAGTAGTCATCTTGGGCCTATTCCTAATTGCGTCTTTTCCACAGTTTTAACCCCCAGAGCACTGGTCAATGATTTACAACAGCGATTGTGTGCTAATACCAGGAGCAGGCCAGAAGTACAGAACAGATGCAAATCTTTCCATTACACATTAACATTCTGTAGTCTCCACGCCTGGTTTTGGCTTACAAACACTGATACAAATTACTGACCACACACTGACATGTGAATAAGACTTTATACACTTCCACTTACTTATGAACAAAGAAAATAGTTAATATGCAATTATTCGTGGTCTGTGGTTGCCGTTTAGTATGTAGTGCCCTGATTTCTATTCCTCATTCCTTATATTTTGTTATTTTCAGATAAATAGTGGGAGTTGGCATATTTTACTATTAAATAACTACGCTTTCTTTCCCCTTGAAACATGTGCTATGTGCCTGGTACAAAGAGAAAAAAATATGGCACGGAGTAAATGCCAGCAATTCAGTGCTTACATAACATCCCACTGAGTTTGGCTTTGGTAACAAAAGGAGAGCAGCTTAGCGCTGTAGTCTTCAGCTCTCCCGTGTTTGCTTTGGAGAACGGCCAGCTTTCCTGATCCCTTCCCTTCAACTGCTACTTATTTCATGAAAAAACCTCAGGTCACTGACAAACATTGCGTTACTGTAGACATTTACTCTCGCCCGCTTGTAGCTAATCATATTGGTGAATAACTTAATGATGAAGTCAGAACGGAAGAAAATCAACCAAAACTTGCATTTTATTTCCTCATATGGCTTTAAACTATAGAAAATCCAGTAAAACCAGAATGGAAAGTTACAAAGCAAATAGGACCTAAAGGTCATCTTCACGTTACCTTAGTTCAGGGCAGATATGTGGATCACCACTTGTTGAAGTGCTACAAATGCTATAAATATATATATATATATATATATATATATATATATATATATATATATATATATATACACAGTGGGGCAAAAAAGTATTTAGTCAGTCACCAATAGTGCAAGTTCCACCACTTAAAAAGATGAGAGGCGTCTGTAATTTACATCATAGGTAGACCTCAACTATGAGAGACAAAATGAGAAAACAAATCCAGAAAATCACATTGTCTGATTTTGTAAGAATTTATTTGCAAATTATGGTGGAAAATAAGTATTTGGTCACCTACAAACAATCAAGATTTCTGACTCTCACAGACCTGTAACTTCTTCTTTAAGAGTCTCCTCTTTCCTCCACTCATTACCTGTAGTAATGGCACCTGTTTAAAGTTGTTATCAGTATAAAAAGACACCTGTGCACACCCTCAAACAGTCAGACTCCAAACTCCACTATGGTGAAGACCAAAGAGCTCTCAAAGGACACCAGAAACAAAATTGTAGCCCTGCACCAGGCTGGGAAGACTGAATCCGCAATAGGCAACCAGTTTGGATTGAAGAAATCAACTGTGGGAGCAATAATTAGAAAATGGAAGACATACAAGACCACTGATAATCTCCCTCGATCTGGGGCTCCACGCAAAATCTCACCCCGTGGGGTCAAAATGATCACAAGAACGGTGAGCAAAAATCCCAGAACAACACAGGGGGACCTAGTGGATGAACTGCAGAGAGCTGGGACCAATGTAACAAAGCCTACCATCAGTAACACACTACGCCGCCAGGGACTCAGATCCTGCAGTGCCAGACGTGTCCCACTGCTTAAGCCAGTACATGTCCGGGCTCGTCTGAAGTTTGCTAGAGAGCATTTGGATGATCCAGAAGAGCATTGGGAGAATGTCCTATGGTCTGATGAAACCAAACTGGAACTGTTTGGTAGAAACACAACTTTTCGTGTTTGGAGGAAAAAGAATACTGAGTTGCATCCATCAAACACCATACCTACTGTAAAGCATGGGGGTGGAAACATCATGCTTTGGGGCTGTTTCTCTGCAAAGGGGCCAGGACGACTGATCCGGGTACATGAAAGAATGAATGGGGCCATGTATCGTGAGATTTTGAGTGCAAACCTCCTTCCATCAGCAAGGGCATTGAAGATGAAACGTGGCTGGGTCTTTCAACATGACAATGATCCAAAGCACACCGCCAGGGCAACGAAGGAGTGGCTTTGTAAGAAGCATTTCAAGGTCCTGGAGTGGCCTAGTCAGTCTCCAGATCTCAACCCTATAGAAAACCTTTGGAGGGAGTTGAAAGCCCGTGTTGCCAAGCGACAGCCCCAAAACATCACTGCTCTAGAGGAGATCTGCATGGAGGAATGGGCCAACATACCAACAACAGTGTGTGCCAACCTTGTGAAGACTTACAGAAAACGTTTGACCTCTGTCATTGCCAACAAAGGATATATAACAAAGTATTGAGATGAAATTTTGTTACTGACCAAATACTTATTTTCCACCATAATTTGCAAATAAATTCTTACAAAATCAGACAATGTGATTTTCTGGATTTGTTTTCTCATTTTGTCTCTCATAGTTGAGGTCCACCTATGATGTAAGTTACAGACGCCTCTCATCTTTTTAAGTGGTGGAACTTGCACTATTGGTGACTGACTAAATACTTTTTTGCCCCACTGTATATATATATATGTCTATTTTTTCCATCCTGCTAACTTACGGCAGACCTTTCACCACCTCCGCCAACTCTTTGAATCATTTTATAGATACTGCTCCACTGATTCTGACACAGTTGCAATTCTTTCTACTGTTCCCGCTGTTAGTTTTGGTGCCTGATATACTGTTTAGTCTCTGTACTGTCAGGAGGAAAGTGTCAGGCAGCAGCAGACTAGGGGTGTGATTCTGAGCTCTGACACTGCCTTGGAACTCTGCATCACTTCCCCTTGTCTGCTCCTGCCAGACACCGCCCTCCTGACAGTACAGAGCCTAAATAGTATATCAGGCACCAAAACAGCAGACAGCACTTATTGCTTGGAAATGGTGGGGACTAAAAAAATGTTTATTAACTGCAGTGGAATCAGTGAAGTGGTGCCTATTAACATCTGCGAAGAGTTTGAGTTGGAGGAGCAGGTGAAAGGTTCTCTTTAAGGCCGGCGCAAACGCTGCAGAAAAAATCGCGGCAGGCGCAACACGGTGGCTCAGTGGTTAGCACTGCAGCCTTGCAGCACTGGAGTCGTAGCTTCAAATCCCACCAGGAATGACATCTGCAAGGAGTTTGTACATTCTCCCCGTGTTTGCATGGATTTCCTCCCATTCTACAAAAACATACGTAAATGAAAAAAGAAAAAAAAAACTACATTGTGATCCCTATATGGGGCTCACAAACTACATTAAAAAAAAGAAAAAAAGAAAAAAATTGCGGCATTTTACAGTATCCCATGCCCACTTTGTGGAAAAAACCACGGTGCGGACATGCCACAATTTCCAAAACCGCGCGTTTTTGGAAATCGTAGAATGTCAATTATACCTACGGAAATGCTGGCGGTTTTCCCATAGGTATAATTGTAAACAAAAGTCTGCAGAGGAAAAATCTGCGAACTTTCTGTTTAAAGCGTTGCGGGAAGAACTGCAATGCATTTCCGCTGTGGTTTTTCGCGCAGCGCTGTTTGGATGTGGGTCGTCCCATGGGGCCTTAACCTAAAAGTGTCTTCATTCCACTGCTGCTGCTTCAATCATTCATTCATTCATTCATTCATCTATCACTCCAAGAGACTGATGAAGATAATCGAGCACAGTGCTCAGCTACAGATGTGGCAAGTGCCAAATGAAAGATTCCTCCGCACCATGTTGTGCTACACTATTTCCATAACACAACTACTTCAATACGAAGAGCCAACATAATATCTAAATAGAATAACTTGCTATATCTTGAGCTTTAGTTCCATATAGCAGGAGATGTGGGATCTCTGTTCTTATGATCGGTGGTGGATCCAAATGTCAGGGGATATTTTTCATCCAGAAGTTTTGATTCTGGGACAACCCCTTTACAATAGCCTCATATAGCATAGAATCAATATTTTATTACTTCGAAACTAAGAAAATCCCCGACCTAATATAAAAAAAAGATACCAAAACCACTTGATATGATATTCTTGACCAATCCATTTATATAAAAACTGATTGCCAACCTCTGCAGAGCTCCATTGTCTTCGGCCTCCACCAGAAGAAACATAGAAATTCAGGTTTGGGCGAGTCTAACTGGAATGGTTTTTAATGTCTCTTCTCCCCATGCTAAAACGATGTCTCATCTTTCTCTTCCTCTAATAACCGTCATAAACTTTGACATAGGTATTTGTCACCTTTGTATAAGTCTTACTTTACACTACACTACAGATATGGCTTTGGGTAATAATGGCCCATTCTAAGGTGACAAGTCAGTTTTATATGGACTCTACTAACTTTTATCTGGACCTTCTAAATCCCAGTGCCACATTGTTTATACATTATAGATATGTGAAGGTTTATTGACTTCATTTTGATTCTAAGATATATTTGGGATAAAGGACCCACCTTAAAGAGAATGCTTTTAGATTTGGATATCCAAAAAGCATTTGATTTGGTCTCTTGGAGTTACCTTATATCTAAATTTGGAATTGGTGGTTATTTATTCCTCTCATTCCTCATGTATTAAGATTGGAGAACATGAGTCACCTACGTCACAGGTCTGTTAGGTCTATTAACATGCCATAACATTAAGGGGATTTTTGCCAATGATACTATTGCATCTGAATAAATTAGAATATCATCAAAAAGTTCTGGACTGTTGCTCAGTGGCCAAAGGTGTTTTCAGATGAAAGTAAATTTTGCATTTCGTTTGGAAGGTCCCAGAGTCTGGAGGGAGAGTGGAGAGGTCGCTGTACACAATCCAAGCTGCTTGAGGTCTAGTGTGACATTTCCACCATCAGTGATGGTTTAGGGAGCCATGTCATCTGCTGGTGTAGGTCCACTGTGTTTTATCAAGACCAAAGTCAGTGCAGCCGTCTACCAGGAAATTCTCGAGCACTTCATGCATCCCTCTGCCCACAAGTTTTTTTTAGAGATGGAATTTTTATTTTCCAACAGGACTTGGCACCTGTCCACACTGCCAAAAGTACCAAAACCTGGTTTAATAACTACAGTATCACTGTGCTGGATTGACCAGCAAACTCACCTGACCTTAACCCCATAGATAATCTATGGGGTATTGTCAAGAGGAAGATGAGAGACCCCAGACCCAACAATGCAGACGAGCTGAAGGCTGCTATCATACAACTTGGGCTTCCATAACACCTCTGCGGTGCCACATTGATACCATCATTCATGTAAAAGGAGCCCCCACCAAGTATTAAGGGCATTTACTGGACAGACTTTTCATTTGGCCAACATTTTTGTGTTAAATCATTTTTTTTACAGTTGGTCTTATATAATATTCTAATTTTTTGAGATAATCATCAATATTAACAGAAATAAACACTTGTGTGCCACTTTTTCAATTGAATTACTAAAAAAAAACAAAAAACTTTTTGATGATATTCTAATTTATTGAGATGCAATAGTATACTATTAATAATCGTGTCTCTGCTAAGATCTCTACTCGATTTGTGTAGAACTTTGGATCTACATGCAGTTTGTACAATGTTAGCACTTCATGGTAACAATAACATATCTGAAGCTTCAAACATTGAAGGGGTTTTCCTGGAGTTCAATATTGCACCTCTAAAGCATTGTCTAAGCAGACTCCCTACTTTTCACTCTTTAGCCCCCATACGAGGATCTGGACTTTGATGTGGAGGGTCCGCCAGGTCACTACTTACTGAGGCGGTCCTGATTTGGTGGCAGCTGACCAAGCAGTTCTAAGCTATGGCATGGCACAACACAAAAACAGACAAAAATGCAGCGTGAGCATCAGGGAAAACAGAATATGTGCACAGTCTAAAAACTGGCAGGGATTCACAACTGATAACAAAGGTACAGAATCAGGAACAGACTTCCATACAGATAACACAAGCCAGGCCAAAAACAATAGTGCAGAGCAGGACATCAGGAAAGGTAACAGAGGTACAAATATGGCAGAAGCCCGAAATCCAAAGGTATCTGTGGTATGCATAAACCCAAAGGTCGCAGGGAGCAGAAATATTGCAGAAGCCCGAAGGCTACAGGTAGGAGAGGCATCCAGAAGCCCCTTGTCCTAGTAGCAGAATTACAGAAGGACAACCCTCCAACCATGACAGCCATTGACTAGAACATAGTTCAAGACATAGTACATGAAAGGAAATATACATCCAAATGGCAACATCATTCAAACATGATAGAAGGACAATTCTATGTCCACATTCCTTATGGTTACAGATGCATATTTGGCAGAAGCTCATAGTTCACACAGAAGGACATGCTTCCAAACATGATAGACATAGACTGCAACATCATTCAGATATAGCAGACAGATTTGCATCCAAACAGGGAGGGCATAGTCTAGGACATAGTTAATACATAACAGGCGAAAGGACTTTTGTCCCAAGGGGGCAGACAGAGGTTCCAGTATCAGACAAAAAAACAGCATGTGTGTGCGTGTTCCAACAAATCATGAACAGGTACCTGAACTCATTGCTGAGCAAAATATGGCTAAAGATGCAGACTTATAGACATAGGCAGAAGGAAGTTTAGAAGGTGATAACACTAATTCTTGAGATACTGTAGCATGCACATAAGTAGCCACGCTGCTACAGTAGGTCTGCTGGGACAGACAGCAAATGCAGAGCACCTATGTTACACATATGGATAACATGTCCTTAGGGTAAAATCACCAATATGTGATTGATGGAGGTCTGACACCTGGGACCCCCACAGATAGGCTGGTCAAAGGGACATGAATCCCCACTGATCACATATTGTAAACTATCTCCTTTACTAAAAAAGAAAATCTATATAAAAGTTATATTTCCATGTTTTATCAAAGTTAGAGGAAAATCTTCATCTTTTGAGTGCATACCATCTCACTTGGCTTTGTGACCCATACACTATCAATATGATATTCACATTGGCTCAAACTGGAGGTCCATCTTAGTTAACTTTTGGAGATATATGCTCAAGATGCATCTACACTTGGACTAGTACAATAAGTCACTTACAGTTAAAGACTTTTACATGGGTGAAGAACAAAAAAAGCAGCTCAATGTATGACTGCCACGATGCTCTACTTAATGTAAGGGATAAATTGTGTATAAAATCAGGTTTCATGTCTGCTCATACACCTGCAGTCTCTATGATATCTAATCCTCAGTCCTTCTGGTTCACAGCCTGCTTTATAGAAGTGGCATTCTTATAAACGCAGTTCATATAAGCTTTTCACCCGTTTGCTTATTTTGAAACTACATATGGCTATAAAGGGCACAGAGTTATCTGATTCTGTATAAAACAGGGACCAGACATACCCCCTACCATCTGATTCATGCAGGGGTCGGCTGTCAGCCCCCCACCAACCAGATGTTTATGACCTATACTAAGGACCATAATGAAACAATTGTACACACCCGCTTTAATCTGATGGGGATCCATCTAGACCAGGGTAGGGAACGTACGGCTCTCCAGCTGTTGCAAAACTACAACTCCCAGCATGCATACATGATCTGCTTTCCTTGGAACTCCCATGGAAGTGAATAGAGCATGCTGGGAGTTGTGGTGGTTTCACAGCAGCTGGAGAGCCGAAGGTTCCCTACCCCTGATCTAGACCATCTGATCATGACACTTCAAAAATGCTCAGGAGGAGCTGAACAGAATGATATATAATTAGAGATGAGCAAATTTTTCAAACATTTGATTTGACCAATTTACTGAATTTTCCATAATGATGAAAACATGACTTTGGCATCCCCAGAGTTTTTATTATATAATGGGGTCCTGACTCCCCCCCCCCCCCCCGCAACGGTTTATAGGGTGAAGATGCTCAAATTTGGCAGCCGGGGGTCTGACCAGTGACCCCAAGTCTGTCCCATCGCTGTTCCTCCGCATACCTGGTTGATCCTGCCTTGAATGGAGACTGTCAGCCTATGCGTCTACATGGGCTGACATCCTCCTATACACTGCAATACACGTGTATGCAGCGTATACCTATTGAAGAGCTGGTGCTACACCCCTTGGATGCCGCAATCATGTTTGACTGCGATATCCAAGAGGTTAAAACCCCTGATTAGACTTGTGTGATTCATTACCACGAAGTGTGAAGAAATCTGGATTCAATGCGAATTGAATATTTCCTGAAATTCGGATCGAATTCCACTTCATCAGCTTCGATTCACTCGTCTCCATATATAATTCCACCCAATATAACACATCTTTTCTTGATAAGTGCATTTGTCCATCACCTTTATTTCTTAGAATGAGATTTAGTTATATTGTATTTTACATTTTATTATATAAAATCAATAAAAACATTATGTTAGACAGTTGTGGCATTTGTGCCATGTTAGATAGACTCTCTTGGGTTTATTTACACCAAGAAGCTTTGACTATTCCATTTTCCAAACTTCAGTGTTCTGTTTGGATATAAATAGTGATATTACCATAGACCGCATCATTTTCTGTAAATTACATGCAAAGAAAATCCAGCTTTAACTGCAAACATTCAGTAATAATAATGTTTACTTTCTACTTAGAAGGCTAATGAGTTATATAGCCAAGAAGTAACAGTACAAGACACTCGCGTCCCCTGCCAGACGTGTACGATATGGGAGGTCTGTAGAAAAGAAATGTAAAACAAACGGCTCAGGGATCTAGAGGATTTATACAATTTCATTCTTGGCAAGCAAATGCAGAACAATTGAGATGGATGGACTGTATAGTAATGCATGTGTATTTATAGCGGTTTAATTATCCATTGTATACCTACTACATGTAGCAAAAAGCCTGTAAAACACAGGTGTCAAACATAAGGCTCAGGGGTCAAATCCGGTCCACAGGCCAGGTGCCCTTAAGCAGTGTTACTCAGTTTGTTCCATCTTTGGCCTGCAGGTCCCCAGCACATTCCAGCCAAAGACAGAACAGATAGCTTTAGGGGTCATAACAGTCATCCTTGTGACCTGGCCTCTAAGCAAAGGAGCCTTGTAGGCCCCTTCACCACTACTATGTCCAGGTGTATGGCGTTGAATACTTAGCTCTTCTTCCGGAAAAGTGCCGATGCAGCTCTGGGCTTCCTTCCAGCCATGTGGTCTCCTGCTTTATGGCACCACTTCACAGAGTAGCCGGGAGGGCAATAGAAGAGGTGCATGGCTGGGCAAGGGATCAGCTCTTTGCAGGAAGAAGAGGAAAGTATAAAATTAAGAATGTAATTTGATATGGGTTTAGGAGAACCATTGCCTCTGGAGGTCACCAATATCTATGTATTGTCATTCTGTATTGCTCATTTCCCTAACTACTCTGCTCTCTACTACGGTGCAGTAGGCATGAAGAGAAGAGTAGGGAAGAGGGGCTGAAGTTTTGCAATAGGATCCATGATCATTTAGCTACACCCCTGTACTACTGTATCCCATGAGTACCAATTTCCTAACAACTCCCATGGAGTATTCAAGAATACCTCTTCACTGATGCCCTCTCAGTAAAAAAGTGTTACATACCTCGGCTGGGCTCTGGCCTCCAATCATTACAATCTGGGCTCTGAAGAGACCTCAAAGTATAACAGTTTTTGGGTGGTTAACACCAAAAAGTTTTGGTTCTGTCAAGACCGAAATGTTTGCAGTATTAGTAACGAACACCAAAGGGACCATTGTGGGACAGACGATTGTGTGGAGGAGCCACACATCCATTACTATACAGTCCATCCATCTCAATTGTTCTCCATTTGCTTGCCATGAATTAAATTGTATAAATCCTCTAGATCCCTGAGCCATTTGTTTTATCATGCTGTGAGTAAATGGGGTGTTATAACCTGTGGGGGGCCAGCAATGGAAGTGTTTTACCAAGTGGGGGCCAAGAAAGGAGGTATTATGCCATGTGGGGGTGGGGTCCAAGTCAATCGTTTGGCCCAGGTCTTTGCCAAGTATGCCCCTTAGTATCCAACTATGTGAGATATTGAGATAATGAACAGTTAAAACTATGGTCATGTCATGAGTTCTATAAGTCAACACTATTGCCGTACTTCTACTCTGGTCAATGCAGAACTAATACTATGAAACATGTGAATGAGGCTTTATTCAGAAGGAGCACTAACAGTTATAGTGACTGCTTTGTCAAGTTATTTGCTTACAGTCAGCAATGTAACCAATGGATGTTTGCATTCAAGTAGTCTTGGCTACGTCCGTGTAGATCTGCATATATGAGTACTAGTAGTTACACTGGCATTTCCAGTCTATACTAGGTGCACTAAAGCCCCTTGCAGATGATCGTGTGCTAGGTCAGTATGCTATCCAAATTTTCCCAGATATCACACGGACCCATTAAATTCTGTTGGCCCGTGCACATTATGGTGAATTACATGGTCCCTGTGTGCGGGGCACAGTCCTGGCAGCAAAATATGGAACAGGTTCTATTCCTGTCTGATTGAACAACCATGCTTCCTTGGCTCCTATTCACTGAATGAATGGGGCAAGGAAGAACAGTCAGTGCACAGATGGCACACATAACATCCCATGTATTGTTCATGTGCTGGCTGTGCCATTCATTCACAGCGGGCAGAAAGCACATGGTTGTGTGGAACAAGGCTAACATCTATAGGCAGAATTTGTGGGAAGCTAATTATATATATATAAAAATTTATTTTTTTCTTTGTAGGTACATGAAACTCAAAACAGTGCTGAAGTTACACAGTTCTGAAATTTCCCCACTGTGGGACTATTAAAGGATTACAGTATCTTATCTTAACTAAAGCAACAAGGGAAAAAAAAAATTAACTAGACGGGGTCCTGAACAGAAATAGGGTTTAAAAAATATCAACTTATAGACAACTGTTGTGCACTCTTAGAGCACATGTGCAGTACAGCCTAGGTAGATTTGTAACCGCGTTGTAGAGCCTTTTCTTCCTGATGTATTAACAGTGATTTTTTTTTTGCCATATTGGAGCCACCATTTCTACAAGCAACAGATTTGCCACTTACCAGTTCTGTCCTCTGCCCTGTTAATACACATTACTTGCATGAAGCAGATGCTGCTGTGATCACAGGACTTTATTAACTAGACGCAAACAATTTGGATTTGCTATTTTGGCTTAGATACATTTGTGTGTGCTTGTACCTCTCCGCAGAAGGATGGAATGAAGGGTTCTAGTAAGTGAAGATCATTTCGCACAGAGAACTAAATGATCCTGAAGTCTTCCTTCTTTCTTCTCTTCCTTAGATGCTATGGATTCCTAGTATTTTTTTTTCTCAGCTTATGTGTGTCTACTTCTGTAATATATTACTGTTTATTATCCTGCATCTGTATTACTATGCTGCTGTAACACACTGAAATTTCCCCACGTTGGGACTATTAAAGGATTATCTTATTTTAATTCAAGACTCTTTCAACTCTGCTTTAAGATTCACTTAATATTCAAGATTACTTAACTACCAACTACTGAAATCTACAGAACAAATATATAAAAGGCAGCTTTTAGGTGATGTGAATGGATGTTTTGAATAATTCTCTACCTATAAATTTTCTCCTGTGAAATTTTATCTAACATTGTAGGTTATTGAATGGAACTGCAAGCCTTGAATATCCCCCAGCAAGCCTAGTCTTAAAAGAAACACCGCTGGCAAAAGTTATACAATATTAGGCAATGTAATACAGGGTCTAAAGAAGGTGGCGCAGGGCTCAGAGATGGAAAGACGACCAAAGAGCCTGTCCTACCACGCTATGCACTAACAGTATCAACTTCATAGATCAGTCATTTTAGAACGGCTTATTTTTGTTGCTATAACATTTCCTTAGCAATCACCATGTATTTCACTAGATTTACACTGAACAATTTTGAAAATTGCAAACAAATTAGTGGATTTTCCATTAGACAAGGAGTTTCTTCTCCTGAGCCGTGTCCTTATTACCTAGCGGCAGCTCTCCCAATAGTCATGCAGAATAAACATCGGCCAACAATTAAGAGATTTTGTGGCGTTAATGAGTAAATGAAGATGATCGTTGTCCAGTGTACACTAGGCTTAACCCAGCTCTTCCGATCAAGTCAAATTAGTCCGAGAAGGTCACACAAGAGGCAAGGAACACTATCTCATTATCCTATTAAAGGTGTTAACCCACTGTTACAAGTGACGGCATTACTCTAGGATTTGCAATTACTTGGTGATCTGTGTATTCGATTGCTGGGGTCACAGTGCTACTTTACTGCAATGGCCGACAGGATGTGTCTCTATAAGTTGGACCCCCACCACCCATTACATGATGGCATACTGTATACTACGGTAGTAATGCAATTTTGTATAACTGGCAGGAAATATCTTTATGATGATCTTGTCTTACAGAACAAACTACTGTAGCTACTGCAGCAGTACATTATACAATGACTAGAAGGCCAGGGCCCCATGGGACGGAAATGCTGTAATTTGCCTTCGGCAAAAACGCAGCGGGAAAAATCATGGCATTGAAGGGTATGTTCACATGGCGGAATTTGCATTCCGCGTGTGAACATTACACGTGGCTAGCCACGATGGGATGCCGGTGCACTGCCGGAGCCTTGCGCTGTGGACGTGGCAAGAAGGGTCATCTCGCTTTTTCCCCCCCACTACTAGCTAGCGGAAAAAAGTAGCGAGTGGCTCCCATTAAAGTCAATGGGAGACAGTATTGGCAGCGGATTTTGAGGCAGATTCCGCGTCAAAATCTGCTGCCAAAAAACTCTGTGAACGAGCCCTTTCAGTAAGTGCAAAGTGAATGGGATTCTAGTGAATCCCATGCCCACTTTGCGGTAAAAAGCACTGTGCGGACACATTGCGATTTCCAAAACCATGCCGGTTTTGGAAATCGCAATCACAATATGTCAATTATATCTACGGAAACGCGGGTGGTTTCCCCATAGATAAAGTCCGTGGAGGCAAACTCTGCAAACTTTCTGTATAAAGCGCTGCTCTTTTTGGCTGCAGGACGTCCCATGGGGCCTTAGCCTAAAAGTTACAAAGTAAGTGTCCACTATGATTTTATACATTATAATAGCCACATATAGAACTGCGCAAAATAATTCTGAAATTGTGCCAGCCCAGTCCAGTCCATACGATTGTCTTTTTATTAAAGAATATATAAAAAAAAGAAAAAAAAAACACAAATGTGATTTCATTGTTTTCTGCTTCATTTTGAATTACACAGAATACAATTTTAATCTGAAGGATTTTCTTCTGCCATACACTGGCAAATAAACTTTCAGTATTATAAGATTCTTACATAGAAAGCTGCTTTTGTTCATTACATATAAGTTACACGGCACACACAACGTCATCACTTTAACATATACATTTTTTATTATTATT
Organism: Leptodactylus fuscus; assembly: GCF_031893055.1. Taxonomy (NCBI): domain Eukaryota; kingdom Metazoa; phylum Chordata; class Amphibia; order Anura; family Leptodactylidae; genus Leptodactylus; species Leptodactylus fuscus. The sequence continues at coordinate 181,273,449 of NC_134268.1, read as the reverse complement.
TCAAACATGGTTGCACCGAGTATCGATGCATCTACAATTCAAAGATTTATTTTTTTTTTTTTTCAGATTAAAAAAAAAAAAATACAAAGTATTCTTTTAAAAATTAGATTTTTTTTCTTTTTGTAAACCTTTTTGTGTCCGACAAGACTGGAACAAAAAAAAAAAAAAATGTGTTGGGCAAGTCTTGACACCACAAAAAGCGACGATATAGGAACATAGAATTGTGTTTACACTTTACACCTTATTGAAAAATAAAATAAAATAAAAAACTATATAAGTCAGCAGGTATAATAACATGTAACAATTCGCACACGGGTTATGCTACAACTCAAAGCAGCCTTCATGGTGATTTCTGTTTTTATGGTTTTTGTGTTTTTGTTCAGAACGCAGGTTTGATTTATGATCCTTTAAGACATTTCTTGTGCCGGCAATCGTTGTGGTTTGTACACGGTAAAATAGGAAATCATATGCAAGCGGCAAGTACAACAGCTAGAAGAGGCGGATTATTCGGAATATGTTCTACAGTCTTGAATCTGGACATTTTAGTGTAACAGGCTGAGGACAGAGCATCTTCCACCTTGGAGAAGCTCTCATGACAGACAAAAAATAAACAGTGCTGCAAATACAACATGGCTGAAGCTTGGAAGATAATGCATATTCAATGCAACCGAGGAATCCTTCATTCCAAGCAAGCATGGACTCCATCAAGTGCAACGTTAGTGAGGATTTCCGTATCTAAATAATGCATAAAACTGACTTTTTTTTTTGTACTTTGTTTTTTTAAGAAAAAAAACAAAACAAAAAACCTAAAAAACATAACACAAAGCATTTACTTTCATTCGTTACACTCTAAAGAAAAAAAAAATCTCAATACTGTTTCATTTTCTACTATACAAACAAACCCTAATGCAGATGCCATCCTTGGTGACTGGACAGGTTGACATGAAAAACATTGCATAGAGTCATATATAGATATATATATATATTTATATAAAATAAAATAAGAAGAAAAACAAGATAAGGCACAGGCTATTTTCCTGGTGCTTGGAAAGACTTTCACTAGACCAATGCCATATTGGCTTCCCAGCCTCACAAGGAGAGACAAGTACAAGTTTCTTATCTTACAATACATTGCTCTCCTTATGGCAAATCCGGATTTGAAACCTGTTTATATAAAATGTGGTTAAGTGTAAGATTACAGGGGATGAATAATGTCGGGTTGTTAGAAGAACCTCCTGATGATTTTTGGGGGGGTCTTCGAAGTATCAGAAGTAGAAATTGTTGTAGCTGTTAGGGAGCATGGCTTCAGAGAGTCCATTTCCCTGCAGCACCCCCATAGGGGAAATGAAGCATTACATGCTGCAAACTAAAAATCAATGGACTGTGTGTGGGGGGCACGGCAAAGATGGGTTCTTCAAAAGTCTCACTCAACTATGGCTGATATTTAGGGATCCAGAAAAGGGCAAGATCCTCGGAACTCCCAGTTTCTTAAATGTATTCGAAAATCGATAACTTTAAACAGTACATGTTACCAGGTCAGGGGTGAATCAACATCTACAAATAATGGGGTTCCCCCAATGCACACCACTTATTTCCTCTTCACTACGACTCTAATGAACCGGGGGACAAAGGTCCACTATCATGATCAGTGGGGGCCCAAGCGAACTCCCCGAACGGAATACTGAACGCAGATGTGAACCAGGTCTAATATTGCAACAAATTTATCATCCAGCATTAAATACTTTGATAAATCTGCTGCATTTTAAGACTGTCTAGTCTAACTTTGCAATAATTTAAGAGTTAGTATATCTAGCCCATTGTTTGTAAAGGTTTAATAGGGAAATATCTTACAGATTCACCTTTGTTTCAAAATGGAATACATTACTGTATATATCACGCTAGCATAGACTACTGATACTACCTGGATACAGTAAAGGCAATACCAGTAACATTACTGCAGGTAGGATAATGGGGGGGATTGTAGCTGATGCTAGAGAGCTAAAATCCTTGAGATAAGTATATGTAATTATTAGACATTACTAAAGGTTTAGGGCACTTTGGAATCCTACAGTTTGTTGTCTATGGAGCAGGTCCAAAATTTTAACACTAACAAAATGAAAAATTTAAAATTCTAATAAAAGTGATCTGGAAATTATACTCACATTTAAGACTGTACAAACTGGTAGAAAAAGGGATTGTTCTCAGATGGATGGGAAACCTGTCCTCCTAGGTGTACTAAACTAACCATGCCCCTATTCTACATGCATTGAGGCATATCGTTTCCACGCATCAAGAATTTTGGTATGTACGACAGCAAGCACAGTCTGTACTAGTATTCTTACCGACAAATTCCCAAGAGTGAAAGGCGTTTGTCCAAGGGCAGCGCATATACTCTAACCACGAGACACAGTAAGTGTAGCACACACTGGGGTTCTACAACTCCTACCAGAAATGATTGGGAGAACAGGGTCCCTACACCCCTGGTATTAATGTAATGCACTTGCTTCACCACTGCTACAATAATAAGCATTATATTCTGTTTTCTCCATCAGTCACATACAAGTGAATGGAGAAGCAGTAGTGCATGTGTGCATGCGCTCCGTTCATGTGCTCCTGTTCTCAAACATTGGGGGTATTAGTCACAGCCCTAGCGATCAGTTATTTCCCCCTAAGTTTATACCTTTTAATGAGGTCCATTCCTAAACAGATCACAGTGGATGTGGCATACCTTATGTAATCTGGACTAAGGGAAAGAATTACTTGAAACCTATATTAACAGATGTCAAAAGTGAAATTGGATTACAAAAGTACAACATATATTCGATGATCTCTGTATATCCAAATTACATGATTAAAGTGGCAGCAATCTGACATCCAACAATAATCGTAGGGGAAAATTGCGTCATACAATGTATGTATATCCAGCCATACCTCCTGTTTTTTTCTGACTCCGAATCCACCCAAAATACACCTGACTCCGACTCTACAACCCAGTGTGAAGGGGCCATAGCACATGCTTTAGCTGACAGCTGGGTGCCAAGAGTCAGATCTCCATCGATCTCATTGATGGCATATGTCAAGGCATCCATACGGTTATTTTGGAAAACCCCAAAGGAGTAGACATGAACTCTACTACTACTATATTCATTTCAAGTGTAGTGCTTGGATCCAGTAGTTTTCTGGGCAGAATCATGTGAACTATATATAACTACATAAAACTGAACGCATTGCTTAAATTTCCACAAAGTTATTCTATTTGTTGTCTCTTTGGGTCAAGTTTTTGCAAAAAAACTGGAGACTGAGGAATCTTCATAATATCCAGTAAGTGGTCAATACAAGTAAAGTAAAAGTGTAGTGTGGAGGCAGATAAAAATGGACGGGTAACATAAAGTCATCTTCTCTTTAGGGATCTACTAGAACTTACCATCTTTAGCATTGTGCTGTATAGGCCATAGTCAATGTCGAGGATAAAGGGGGATTCTACATAAGTGCAGCCAAATATAGAACTACATCACACACTCGGAGGACTGAAAACTCCTAATAAAAGTCTCCAGCTGATTGTCTAAATGAACTTCCAGTGCTGGAATATACATCACAACTACTTTGGGCTTCACTATCTCATCATAATATATAGGCATTAAAGTGACACATTCTAAGGACTCCAGTCTACCCGACAGTGCAAGTGGTCAAGACACAGTGAATGGGAACTGCCACTTTAAAAGTAAGTGCTTTCTATACGTGACGTTATCATTTTTAGAAGGCATAAAATTATTAAAAGGTAAGAAAACGCTCTTTCTAGAAAACGGTAAAACCTACCATTGGTATTCAAAGGGTATAAGTGCTCTACAGAGGTAAAATGTCATTGGGTAGCAGTGAAGGGGTAAAATCAACCACTCGCCTTATCTTGTTATTTATCCTATGTCGTATATTATACAGAACTGTATTGCAAAAATACATTGCCTTAAAATTCCACTGAAAATGATAAGTTCTTGTAATAAGTTGGGAAAACCAATGCTTTTCCTCTTCTCCAAAATAAGCTCTCTCTACATCCGGATGTGGCCTGGCCAGCCCAGTCCAATCGGTAAGCGGTAGGCGGCCTACCAAGTGCAAATAGCCCAAATAAACTCTTTAGGATGTAATGTGGCTTTTTAAAGCATTTTCAGCATCAGGTCTTTGTTTACAGAGGTCGACAGAAATACACACGCAAGTGTGCACAGGGGCTGATCTCCTCGCATTTACAAGAATGACGGCAAGTCAGGATAAAGTTTGGAATTTGCGGGAAGATGATGGTGAGACGGTAGAAGGGTGGCAGTCTGGGTGCCGTTTGCCATATCCATCGGTGCTGTATAGGTTTGGTTCACATTTCCTCCACCGAAACCATTTTGAAATTGCTGAAAACGGTAAAAAAAAATAAAAAAATAGAGTAACTATTATTGATACAATTTACAACAACTGAGGACAATTCTTTGAAACATGGGGGTCACAAACTTTAACTTGGCACTTGGAGTATTGCTAAAATTTATTTTCTGGAGCATTTGGGATATGAATACATTTTTTAATATACTTTATTAACAAATTTGGTTAGCTGAAATCTGTACACCACTTGTAACTAGAATACGGGTGCAGGAAAGCTGAAGCTGGGTGGGGTTTAACCATATAAAAGCTTTCATCAAGATTGATGCTCTAGCTGTATTATATTCAGTGATATCATTAGTGGAAAACCGTGTAGGACTGGAATAATTAGAATATACAATGCCAGAGATATAACGGATTCACTTTTCCCAGCCTCTGCTGTCCTGCGCTAGACATAAGCATCTGCACTCCAGTCACTGGAGCATTCACAATAGAGCGCCATTTTCTGCAGCTCACTTACTGTATAGACTAGGACAAGAGTAAGCAGAGTTCTCCCATTCTCACTACAGCTTGAGCTAAGCTACTAACAGCTTGGCCTAAGATAAGACTCTCTTACTCCATGGTCCTCATTCTTAACTCTAATGGTGAATGAAACTAATTAAAGACACAAAACATTCCCTTAAATAGGACCTTTCACCTCATCCAACAATTCAAGTGCTTAAGATCTCTCAATAGGCATTGCTCCTCTGATTCCAGCTCAGTTGGAATTTTTTTCTCTAGCCACCTTTGTTCCTGAGCAATCAATGCTGTTAGTTTTGGTCCCTGATATGCTATTTAGGCTTTTTACTGTCACACAAACCCCTGCCACCCAGCTGACTTTGCCCTTCAGATATTACAAAGCTTAAATAGCCCATCAGGCATCAAAAATTGATGGGGGCTAGAGAATAAATTTCAAATGAAGGTATTTTTAATGGGCAAAAACTGTAACTGTGCCAGAATCAGTAAATTCTGTATTAAATGATGTAAAGAGCTGGACATGATAGATGATGTGAGAGGTCCTCCTTAAAAGACTACCTTTCAGCACTCCCTCCAAGACCAGTTTTCAGCACCCCATGCCTGCTCCTAGCTGACACCACAGAGCCTAAGTAGCGTAGCAGGTGCAAGAACAGTGGGGGGCTAGAGAACAAAATTCCAAATCAGTGGAGGGGCAGCTAATAAAATATGGAAAGAACTGAAGTTCATGGAGGTGATGAAATGGCAATATATTAAACGCAATGTCAAAATTATAAAATGGCTTGCCCTGTCACCTCCATGATGAAAGAGTCTTCTCCAAGTATCGTGATTAGGCCTGTACACTACTACAATCCGGTACATATTAGGAAATCTATAAAACCCCTTCATAAAGCCATATCAGAACAATCTGTAATTCCTAATGGCGCCATTTATTATTCTATGCTGAGAAGCTGGAAGCACTGCCATTTTCTTACAGACAAAAAAAAAAAAATTATAAATTTTTAATCCAGTTTGTTCTTTTTTTATCCTTTATTTTTGTGTTTTTTAACTTTTAAATTTTTTTCTGAAACCTCTTTTCTTACGGCTGTGTTGATGGACAGTGTGAGGCATGTGTTATAACACACCCAACAGATAACACTTAGTGGTAAATTTATTAACACCGTTCTAGTAGGAATAATAGGAATGTACAACACTGTTGTTAAATAATGCAGAATGCGAGTATTTTCAACAGAAGATGCGACAGGTCTTATTTAAATTATCGCCATCCAGTAACATGTGGGATTTATGGAACCTGTATGGCGTCTGCTCTTCTGTACCTCCGATAGAGTTAGACCAAAGCAGCAGTTTACATGTAGAATCATCTCTCCAATTCCACAACAACATGGCCATTCTAGTGAGGTGGAATGACTGGATTTGGGCTCCCTGTACTAGTGATTTGTGCCACTTGAGGGTCCCCAGTAATATAACATTTATTGCCCATCTAAGTCATGAAAGATAAATGATGATTATAGGATAAATTAAACCAACCAAAAATAAAACAATAAAACCATTTTTAAAAAGTCATGTGGCCCCAAATGAAAAAGATATGGGTCAATAAAAAAAAACTATAGCCCATTCTGCACAAAACAAGCCCTCACACTGACACCAGAAAAATCAAAGTTACAGGTGTCAGAATATGGTGCCCTAAAGATGATAATAATAATAATAAATAATAATAATAATAATAATAATAATAATAATAATAATAAACTATATCCATTTGGTATTTCAGTAAATGTAATGACCCACAGAAAAAGTTACTTGCCATTATTATTGCAAAGTAAACTAGTAACAAACACAAAACAAAAGAAAGCCAAAAAAACTGACAGAATTGCAAGGTTTTCTCATGCCAATCACTAATAAAAACTAAACAATATCTGAACTCCAGAATATTGCCATCTAAAAATATCCTGCAAAAAAAAAGGTCCTTGTATGACTGTCAATAGAAAAATAAAACCCATAACGGGTTAAGTAGTCTCTGACTTGCAGCTTTGATCGTTTCAATGTGTATTAGATGGGTATTATTATTACTACTACACTAGCTGCACTTTTATTGGCCTTTGTTTTTTGTGGTTTGTCACCATTTGTGATATGAATAGTAAGGGCTCGTTCACATCTGCGGCCCGGTCTCCGTACTTAGGTTTCCGTTTCCTGCCTAAAACACAGGCAGGAGACGGAAACCTGCAGGAGACTTTCTCACCCATTCATTTGAATGGGTGAGAAAGCTGTCCGGCCGTGCGCGGCAGTGAGCGTTTTGCGCTCTCCGCCGCGAAACTGGGTTTTATAATCCGGACACAGAGTCGGACATGCAGTACTCTGTGTCCGGATAAAAAAATCCGGTTTCGCGGCGGAGAGCCTAAAATGCTCACCGCCGCGCACGGCCGGACCCGGTCTATGGTTTCCGTCTTCTGCCATACAGAAGACGGAAACCATAGAACGGAGACCCCAAACGCAGGTGTGAACCCAGCGTAACAGTAAAAATCGCATAATCCGGATTCTCCTGTATCTTTCAATGAAAAGGGCGGAGGTGGTTTCGACTACTATACAGGTTGGCACTTGAATTTTTGTCTTTATACTGGACCCCACCGAAATGAAAGGTCAGTAAAAGCTATTATGGGAAAACCTCGGTAAATTCCTTCATTTCTTAAGTTGTTGCAGACAAACACTTTTGTTTGCAGGGATACAAGCAGTGAAGCATTGCTAATATTCCTGACATGACACGGTGATGGAACATCTGCTGTTCTCTGCGTCCAAAAACATCATCATTCAATTGTCAGAGATGTGATCAGCGCTCGTTTTTACACACTTGTATTTCTATTTTCTATTCATAATTTTGGCCCAACTTAAGGAGTTACCTGAAGATTTTATGTTCTCTTCTATGCTGACCGATAGGGGTCTGGCTGCTGGAACCCCTATCGAACACGAGAACAGGGGGTTTCATTCCCTGTCTGTGGGATTGGTAGAGAGAAGACAACACTGTAATCTGCTATCTCCAGCATTCTTATAGACAGTGACAGAATCGGCAGGACTTATTCAGTCCATCAGAGCCTTTGTGATGCCTAATGGATGAAAGTTATTGACTCTCTCCAATGAAAACTCAAAGGCTTCTAAGGAGAAGTTCACACGGGGTTTTTTGGTCAGGATTTTGAGGCCGTACCCCCCTCAAAATCCTGACCAAAAAGTTGGTTCCCATTGAAATCAATGGGAGCTGGTCAGTTTTTTTTTCCTGGAGCAGTTTGTTCCAGTTCCCAAAAAAAGAAGCGACATGCTCATTCTTTCAGGAGGATTTGCCTCGCGATTCGGCCTGAAGACAATCCCTCCCGAATAGGCTCATTCATTTGGGCCTAATCTGGAGCAGAATGTGCAACTGCGATCCAGTCACAGTTACCCGTATTTTGTACCGGAACCTGAGGCGGCCTCCACCTCAGGTTCCGGTCCAAAAAACCCCATGTGAACTTACTCTAAGGCTCTGTTCACATATTATTTAGGCACGCCAGAGGCATGCGCCAGGAGTTTTTCCAGAAGCATTCCTCCAATGTAAGCAATTGTATAGGCTAGGGCTGAAGTTAATCGAAAAATAACCGAAACCGAACATCAGCCAGGATAACCGGCATGATTTTGGTCACATGGGTTATTACAATATTTGCAGTTTTGTTTGTATTGAACTGAAACTGCTATTATTATAATGTGGACCAGGGGAGGTAAGGAAACAAACAGTGTTACTTACCTCTCCAACACAACGGAGCAACACCCTGCTGTCTTTGGCACTTGTGGCTGAAGTCACGTGGTGACACTGGCATCTGTGTGTCACGGCACCATGTGACGCTGGGGCCCAATCAGCAGCCCGTGACATCAGCCAGAAGTGCTGAAGACAGAAGGGAGTCGCTTATCACAGCTTATCTACCCCCCCCCCCTCCCTTTGCACAATGACTTCTGCAGAGGTCACAGAGCATGCTTAGAAAACTCTCCCACAGACATGAATAAGGTCTGCTCCAGACCAGTGTGTTTATGGTCCTTACACCATATCCAGGAAACAAAAAGTGACAGACTACTTTAGGCTTAGTGGCAAGAGTTGAAATTGCAAGATTCTCAGGGTTTAGTTCATTCAAGGGTCTCAATGTTGGACCAAATAATGGCCCAGCGTATTCCAAAAGGAGACTCTTTGGGACTTGCTGGGTGAATGGGGTTTATAGACACATTTTCAGACACATCAGGGAAAACTTCTATGACCTTTCACCCAGGCAGCCCAATCCCTATTTCTCACTGAGAGGCAATAACCTCTGCAGATTGGCGGCTCTTTATTTAGGAAGATCAATTCTGGCTTGGCTGCAATCCGCTACTTACTTGGTTTACCATCGGTTGCTGACCGGGCATCACAGCATTATATTGCATTGGATTCAGACAGGATGGCTGAGGTTCCGGGAGGCACTGATACATGGACACTGCACCAGAATAGCAAGGCTGGGAAGTCATCATAACTGTCTGAGTATTTAAGCTACACTCTTGGAGCTCAGAAGTCTGTGGGAGACATTCCAAAAACCCATCCAAGTTCGAGGAAGAGGTATACATGGACTGGTCCACATTTCCTAGTTCAAAGTCCATGTGTGTAAGGTTAGAGGGCAGTGGCACTGCAGGCAATGAGTCCTGGTAAGGCATATATTCCTGTTTGCAAGTATATGGAGCACTGCTCAGTTCAGATTTATAAAACTCCTGAGCCACATTATTGAGGCTAGGTACATATTGCTCAGTCGGCTGCTGTTCTTGGTAAGTGATCGGTGCGCCACTCACAGGGTTCCAGTTTGTGAGCAAGCCATTGACCTGCATGTGCTTCATTTTTTGACACAGCTGCTGCGGCATCATTTGGTTTGGCTGCTGTTGAAGCATCTGAGGCGTGTTGACGCTCTCCTGTGTCGCTTTGCTGGAGTCCTGCGCACAAGCCATTTGCGGAAGAGAGTTCATAAACATACAGTCTGGTTTTCTATTTAGGGAATCCTGCACATAAGTGAGGATTTCATCCGCCACATCAATATCTCCAATATCGGGATACTCAAACTCGCCTCTAAAAAACTCTTCGTCTTGCTGTAACATCTCCAAATCATTAAGGTCAATCCCTAAATTCTTCATAATATTGTAAAGCTCATTGTTTTTAACCTCTGGTAAAACATCTGTGCGCTCTATAGACGGCAATGTGCTTTTTACTTGGGAAAAAGCTCCTTCCTCTTGCTTCATATTGTTATTTGCCGCTGGTTCCCGACTGTCTTGCCAAAAGTTATTGCTCAGTTCATTTCCGTCATCTGTGTAAAAGCTCTCAAAAGAAAAGGTGTTTGGAGCCGGAGGGCAAATATACACACTTTCATCCTGCCTCAGCATGGCACCCAAGAGGGAGGCAGGATTGACGGGTCCTTCACTTACAGTCGCTTTGGCAGGAGTCCCTTTACTGGAGGAACCTTTAGGTTTATTTTGTGAGGATCCCATTAGAGCTGGAGGGAAGGGGAACGAGGCTTCATACAAAACCGCCTCACCGGTTGCAAAATTGAAAGGCAGCTGTGTGCTCCGCTTTCTTAAGTGCTCGGTTCCTTCTTCCTCTCTAAGATTAAAAACAAACAAAAGACATGTTGAGAAATCAAAGTGAATTTGGGAGGAAAAAAAAAAAATTGTAAAACTGTGAAGACACCGACAATACTTTACTTAGATATTTATCTACCTACCTGGATTATAATCTAGAGCTGTATTCACAGAACTGCTGCTTTGTACCGGTAACAGTCACAAAGCATGATAGACAACAAACTCCTAACACCATAGGCCACATAAACCCTGTTATTGCCATAGGTTTAGGATATATAGGTTACAATAGGAGCTTATGAGTGAATTGGATGCCATTGTGTGGCGTCTCTCACGGCCCTCTGTTAGCAGGATACGTTGGGAAACTCCAGTGATCGCAGTGTCCATAAATGGACACTATCACATGAGATACGTAAAAGATATGAATCCAATAGTTCCGCTACCGGCTGGCTGTAAAGAAGGTCCAACGGAGAATTGTCTGGGAATGGGGTGGTCCTAAGTGATCCCTTTGAAGGTTTGGTTGGGTGGATCAGAGATCTACTCAGGCTGAGCAGTAACATTAACATTGCCATGAATGCCCGGCCCAGTCTGATCACACATCACAGCCCGCTATTTTCCCCCTTGGTGGACTCCGGTGTGGTCAGATGCACTTTCCCTGGGCAGGTTATTGTGCACTCCCCTTTATTGGTTTTCCCTTCATCTTTTCTTCCTGAACTCAACCTTCCCAAAACAAGTTGTGTACAAAGCCAAACAGCCCTGCTGGGAAACTGGAGTGAGACTTGCTACACATAGTAAATGCCAATGTACTATTACACCATCGGGGCTTCCCTCGCTGGTCTTTTTTGGGTGTGAGCAATGGCTATGGCTCAGTTCAAACTCTAGAGATCTGCTGAATGCTGCATTGCTAAGTCACACGAGTCCTGAACATTGGGACACTATTTATAGAGCAGTCTGCTGTTTTGGGACCATCAGCTGTGCCCTTGGACTTCCCAAAATAGTGACCCCGGATACTGAAGATGTGGGCAGAGAGAGGAATCCCAAATATTGCCCAGCACCAGTATGTATTGTGGTGAGAAAGCTCTGTATGGGTGACTTCTCTCACTCTACGCCTGTATATAGTGAGATACGTTGCGGCCCTGTCTCAGCGGTACGATACCTCCAATGAAAAACAGTAATGTGTTGTGAATGCCAAAGCTGAGCTCCAACAAAGCAATGGAAAAGTTATCTTTTCCCTCATCGTAATGTTCCCAGGATATAAAATACACTCCGTAAGCTCTGTGTAAACATGAAGCTAGTAGGAAATACTCTTAAAGCAGCAGAACTGATCAGTCAAGGCATTACCAATGTAAAAGGAATCCATAGTCATGTCTTGATTAGAAACGTTGGTGAAATAGGATATTACGTTAGCTTTTAAAGGGGTTTCCATGCAATAAATATTGACGATCTTTCCATAGGACAGGTCACCAATATCATATTAGTAGAGATTTCACATCAAACAATCGCATAGATCAGTCTTCAATAGTTGATACACAGAAAATACAGCAGGAAGTTGATAGTCTGTTCTCAGCCTAGTGGCCAAACCAGATTACTGCAGATCAACTCTGATTCACATGAATGGGAGCTAAGCTGCAATAACTCATTGAACAGTGCTGTCTGCTCCATTCTCTGTGTGTCAGCTGCTGAGAACAGCTAAATGATGGGGGTGCTGAGCAATGGACCCCCGCTGATCTGAAACTGGTGACTTACACCAAAGGTACGTCAAGATTTTTAACCCAGGCAAAAACAAATCCTGTAAGTCAAACTCGCAGTACAACATTTTTTGGCATAAATCAATAAATATTAATACATAAAAAACTTACGAAAGAGGTCTTTGTGTTGCAATGATATAATCCGGTCTTCCGTTTTTATAAACAAGCCGTGCATTTGCTTGAACCCAAGCCCATCCGTTTTCTTTAGTGAGAAGTCTGAACACCGTCATGCCACTTTCGCCAGTTTTGATCACTGCATTAAAGGAGTATATAGGTTATATAATTCAGCAACAAGGAATCTCAACCCATATGTTACACTGCCAACTATTACCTATGACCTAAGATTAAGACAATAGGACAATGGCTTCGGAGACTACAGTGTATTAAGCTTACCTTGAACTGAGTAATATTTTCTGTACGGTTTTATCTATATGCACACACTGCACACCCCCACCCTGCTAAAGCGCTTAGCTGTCATTATCATCACCTCTTCTTCCAGCCGTCTACATTCACATAGGCTGGAGCAGAACCAGCTGCAGTACTGACTACCTTGAAAGATTCCGGTTTAGTGGGTCATTTTTTTTTTAAGATATGACACTAAACAGAACCAGCCAAAAATAGAGAAGAGAAAAAAATAACAATACTATATGTAGATTACAAGTGTCTGTCTGCGGTGTCTGTAAGGAATCGCTGTAGAGGGGAAGTAACCAGATGGTCTCAATGACTATACATACATACAGGGGTCCTTGTACGGAAACGATTATTACCCACTAAAGGGATCTTAGTAGTGTTCCTTAAAGAGTTTACAGTACAGTGAAAGCCTTTAGGATCTCTAGGACTTACTTCGGACGTGATTGTCTGCGCAGTACAACATATCTGCAGCATGAATAAACTGATAGCCAGTTCCTCTAATACACAGCTCCGCTTCTGTGTATCCCAGCACAATGCTTCCTCTGCAGGAAAACAAAGCCCAAAAGATATTAATTATAATACATCAACTCATAATGAAACAAGACTGAGAACATAAGATACACAACGGATGACAGACGAGACTAAAAACATTCATCGCTATAGAGGGAGTCTGGCTCTTACTTAGCGTCACATCCTATAGGTGTGAAGTCTAGCTTATGCTTTGTTCTGAAGATGAAATTTTTGGTTCGGATCTCCAAGATGGAAGGTGATTGCAATGGAGTTGCCAAAGCAAAGAGTGCAAGCTGAGAAGGGACTATGGATCCATCTTTCCCTTTCTTATTCTGTCCATGAAGATACTTCAGACGTCCTTGAAAATTCATCGCCTGGTGTAGAACAGAAGAACATACAGACAGTTACAATAGGCCCGGAGGTTTATGTATACAAGCCTGCTATAACATGTGGTCTATATATATTGTTTCAGCAGTCACAGATGTATAGCAATGTGGAAGGCAAAAACCCCCCACAAATTGTCAAGTCCATCTACCTGCTTGATGTCTACTTACACTAAGTTAACACCTGCGCTTGGCTTTCCGTTCTTTGGGTCCGCTTGGAGACCCGAAAGATGACTAGATAGACTATAAAGGGGTCCACCAGTCTGCCGGGTTTCCACCCAAAAATGCAGAGAGAAAAGTCCTGCTTGAGATGTGACAGAATTACTAAGAGGCTTCAGCCTGTAAATAATATTGGTGTACTGCAGGCGATGCCATGTTGCGGAATTGAAACCTACACCAGAGACTGGCACAGACTGTTGGTATAACTCGTGCCAGTATTCCGACATGAGTTCTAATAAATCGGATAGACTGAGGCAAACTTGTCCAGGGTCAACTTGACTTCCACCTTTCTCTGCCTACGGGCACACAGATAGAAAGTGGAGCCAAAGATGCTGTAGTTCCAGGCCTGTTTCCTTGTGCGAGCCTGATAATAAATTCCTTCTAAGGATTTCCATATTTGTTTACGTGTAGCTACTTAAATGTGATAGCCAATTTCTAATATGTGGATTTTTTATTTTTTAAATAAAACTTAGCTTTTTTTTTCTTTTTTTAACTTTTTAACATCCATTTAAATGTTATATGTACACAAGATGACAAATGCAAAGGAGAATAAGGTTATAAGTAGAGTTGAGCGAATATACTCGATGGAATACCGCCGCCGCATTGCTCCTGGTGCAAAAACACTTCGGGAGCTTCAAATTTTTACTGCCCCTCCCACCATCCCTGGCGCCGGGAGCTATGTGGCCGAGGTATTCGATTGAGTATATTCGCTCAGCTCTAGTTATAAATATTAATAAACTCAAAGCAAAGCATCAGAGCCAAAAACTTGTGTCAATAAATCCATATTCTTAATTGATACTTAAACAATTTATGCAATTTGGAATGAATTTTTGGATGATTTTTTTTACAAAATGATTTGCTCTGTATTATTATTATTATTATTATTATTATTATTATTATTATTATTATTGTGTGAGCAGACCCCTCCTCAATGTTGTACTTACTGCAGGGACATATCTTGGAGTCACTTTGTCACGTCTACTTCCCTTTTTAGTAGTATTAGGGAATGACATACAGACGGTGTCTGAACCTACTAAAAGTGGTCACAAGTGGAATGGAGAAGTGTGGGCAATGATTGTGAAACTATCCATATACTATACATTGCCCTAAATATAACAATTCATACAGTTGTTTACTTGGCTTGGGACTTGCATCACATACCAAAAATCCTGAAGAGTTATCCAGCAGACATCTTAATCTGCAGACAAAATTTCTCTCCATAAAAGATGAATTCTCAGGTGGAAGTTGCTCAGGGTTGTAGCAAGATGTGATCATTGCAAATTCATTGCCATCTGCAGAAAGAGGAGGAAGATTCAAGAAATACAATAAAGAAGTTATGAAATCTAAGTTATAGCTGTCCTACAGATAAGGCCCTGATCACACTTGAGCTAATTCATAGGAGCAGAAAAATAACAGTGTGCTGGATCGCCTTGAGAAGCAGCAAGATCACACAGCAGCCTCACGGACGGAGAAAATAAAAGGTCTGAGATTAGATACTTCTATTGGGTGTTCTATCTATCTCGTCATGTTATAGGGAATGTACTGTACATGTTACTTACTATATATTAAAAAAATACTATATCCTGCAACTTTTACTCTGGCCACAGCCTAAAAATAGACAGCTTCTTGCCAATTCTGTAGGAGATTTCTTTGCAGCAGTAATCTCATTTTCCTCAAAGACAAAAGAAGTCAACGCCTCTATAAAAAGCACCACTGACCCATCATTGCATCCACTACTGAAAATATATCACATCACAGCTTATCTTCTCCCCTCAACCTCAATCAGTCGGTTCCAATTTATTGCTGTCTAAGAATGCCGTAAAGTATACTGCTAAATGCTGTTAACAGAGCAGAGGAGAAGCTCATGCAAGATGACAGCCCCAATAATTACATACAAAAATGTAAAATTAAGGAAAAAAGAAGTCTACAAATTACAAGATCTCAAACAAAATTACAAATGATATTAATGATTCATGATATTAATAAATACATCAAAAAAGGTGACAAATGGTGGGGAGGTATTGGAAGCCTATTGCACTGTATTTCAGAACCGCAGGCCTGCACTAGACACCGAAAATGGCAGAATCATACCCCAAAAATAAGTTGTATATAGTTTATTCCCAACAAGAAAAAACACTGCTATGTCAAATATTAAAAATAAATAAATATAGATAGATAGAGAGGGAGAAGAAAAGTGGTGTGCTAAGTTCAAGTGGGCGACTTTTTCATCTTGAAGAATATATGAATGGCAAAGCAAGTTTTCCTGAACTTTAGAAAACAGTAAATGTTTATTTCCAGAGAAAGTTCAGGAAAATTTGCTTTGCAATTTATATATTCAAGATGAAGAAAACTCTCCCACGCGCGCTCATCACCCAGGAAAAATATTTATCTCTCCTAATGCGTCCTAAATTCCAGACTAATACAGTAACATTACAGGATGGAACCTTTATTAATCAATGAGAAACACTCAGACTTTCCACAGACACAATGATAAGAGTCTTCACATGGAAAGTACCCAAAAATGCCGCACCTAGGAAACATTATATGGCGTGTAGACAAAAATCTGCTGATAGGATCCTACCTAAGGGCTCGGGTACAGAGCTATTCTGCAACTCTGTCCATTTACAAAATGGGGACAGCTAATGTTATCCTAGAATATACTGTACACAACATTATATATATATATATATATATATATATATATATATATATATATATCTTATTGTATACTAAAGGACAAACTGACCAAGTACCCCATTAGCATCAACGGAGGCACGTAAACAACCTGTACGTTCTATGAAGGCAGGAAGAGACACCCATGCTTGTCCACCTTTCACACTTCTAAATCTGCTTAAGAAGCATTGACAGAATGTGTGAAGAG
This sequence comes from Leptodactylus fuscus, assembly GCF_031893055.1. Classification (NCBI taxonomy): domain Eukaryota; kingdom Metazoa; phylum Chordata; class Amphibia; order Anura; family Leptodactylidae; genus Leptodactylus; species Leptodactylus fuscus. Next base: position 181,256,830 of record NC_134268.1, on the reverse strand, counting down.
TATTCATTGATTTGCTTCAGTACATCCTGAAAATACTGACCACTTATTCCTATTACTTAAAGTATACTTAACATTCTTTTGAAGTCAAACACTTTATGGTCATACGACTTGTACCCTGCATTATAGCAGCTTTTGCCTAATTCTTTGTTGTCCTTGTGTTAGTGGGTGGAAACTAGCTGCTATGTCTTCTCCTATAGACAGCACACTAAGAAACAGGAGATCCTGCTCCCTAACTCTCAAACACTCACTTAGAAGCAGTGACACCATATATGAAGTACTGAACACTAATACATGAATAAAGTACGTGGGATAAACGTGAATAAAGCACTTGGAATAAAAGTGAATAAAGCACTTGGATTGCATGTGTTGTTTTGTTAGTCTTCAGAATCTTCTACATGATCTGGAGGCAATCTTTCTGAAATTTTGCAAACACTAAAAGGAAGTTATATCTGTAGTTTACTTTTACTATTCGTTTCTAGTTTTAGTGACCATTCAGTGCATTACCTCCATAACTATGCTTATATGTAGGATAAGTACTGTGCTTTTGTAGAGGTTTTGTCTCCCTTTATACTCTTAAACAATAGAAGGCATACACAATCCAAAGAAGAAAAACAGCAAACACGTCCCCATAAACTGCCCATATGAGGTCATTCTATGCAAGCGTCTAATTAGCCAATTATGAGATTAAACGCAGGGAGGGGCTTGGGTCTGGGCCGGCTGCACGGAATAACCTACAATTAACATGGAGACTTTCAGCGCCTGTCATAAAACTGCAGAAAACACATAATTACTAGGAAAAAGCCCAGCTTGCTTCATTTTAAGGGAATTGGTAAAGTGAAAATGTTTTAATCCTCCACCTCTGGTTTTCTATTGTGTATTCTTGCAATGAACTTCAAGATAATTTCCAACAATCTGCTATTATATATATATATATATATATATATATATATATATATATATATATATACACACACACACACATATAGACAGGCCAACAGCATCCCATAGCTACATAAGAATAACACCCCATAATAACTCCAAAGCGTGCGTCAATCCTGTACCTGAAGACCTCTGCGTCTCTGAAGGCTGAACAGGGTCTAAAGCCCAATGTAGCTGACGCTGAAATTCAGGCCGGTCTTCTGTATGGATGAGCTCGAAAACACTTTGGTGAATCACGTCAGACTGGTGAAAAATGAAAAAGACAATGAATTACATTACAATGCTGTGAATACAGTACACAACTATAACCATCACTAACTGGAGGCAATGGTGGACATCGCTGCTGCAGTCAGTCATTGGCTGGAGTGGTCACATGGTGGTATAGTACATCATAGATTCAGCAACATAAATACAGCCTATAAAGTCTGCAAATAGATTTTATATCCCTCAATTCTCACTATAAAAAGAAACTCCACTTATTATGACAAAAAAAAAAAAAAAACACAAAACAAAAACAAAACAAAAACACATAAAAAGTTCCTAAGGGACCCCTCTTCCTTTCTCACGAGCAGTTTGCAACTGAGCCCCATTCACAAAGTTTCTGGACCAGATGAAGAAAACAATTTGCTCCCCCCCCCCCCAAAAAAAAAAAAATATAATACAGATATAATGTTCTAATTATATACAATTATATATATATATATATATATATATATATATATATATATAAACAAGTCATCCCCTTAATGTTGAATCTATGCAGTGCAAAATCCACGTCCTCCTTTTTTGTACCACTACCATAAGAGTTTGGTATCCAGATGAAAGCAGTAACCTACCCTATGTAAAACCGATAAGTCACTAGTGCTGTGCCTACATCCGCACAACAGAACCAGATAAACCCATTGGGCCATCTTTCCAGAGCTGTAGAGTCAGAAGGCCAAACCGCCCACTCAGACTTCTTTATTTTTCACAACTAGACTCACTAGACTTCACAAATGGCTGCCAGCCAGAGTCAATCAGGAGCTGTAAAGACTAGAGATGAGCGAACACTAAAATGTTCGAGGTTCGAAATTCGATTCGAACAGCCGCTCAATGTTCGTGTGTTCGAACGGGTTTCGAACCCCATTATAGTCTATGGGGAACAGATACTCGTTAAGGGGGAAACCCAAATCCGTGTCTGGAAGGTCACCAAGTCCACTATGACACCCCAGGAAATGATACCAACACCTCTGGAATGACACTGGGACAGCAGGGGAAGCATGTCTGGGGGCATCTAACACACCAAAGACCCTCTATTACCCCAACATCACAGCCTAACAACTACACACTTTACACACTCAATACCACCTCTCTGACAGTAGGAAAACACCTTGAAACATGTGTATTTGGCACTTGCAGTGAGGAGAGCTTGTCACCAGCAGTGAATTTGGCCCTTGTAGTAAGTTGAGGTTGGCACCAACATTTGTTTTGAAAATCAGGGTGGATTGAGCCTCTAACCAGCAGAGTTTGGACCAATTCATGGTGGAGGGAGCCTCTAAAACCCCCAGTTTGGACCAATTCATGGTGGAGGGAGCCTCTAAACAGCCCAGTTTGGGCAAATTCATGGTGGAGGGAGCCTATAAACAGCCCAGTTTGGACCAATTCATGGTGGAGGGAGCCTCTAAAAACCCCAGTTTGGACCAATTCATGGTGGAGGGAGCCTCTAAACAGCCCAGTTTGGACCAATTCATGGTGGAGGGAGCCTCTAACCAGCAGAGTTGGTGGAAATCAGGGTGGAGGGAGCCTCTAACCAGCAGAGTTGGTGGAAATCAGGGTGGAGGGAGCCTAGTATTAGCAGAATTGTGCAACGCTTATGGTGGATGAGTATGAGGATGCGGAGGAATTGGAGAGGTTGAGTACAGACATGGAGTTTCATGTTGGGGTGCTTTACACAGGTGGGCCCAAAAATGAAGGCTCTATCCAGTGGTGGTTCATTTTTATCAAAGTGAGCCGGTCGGCACTCTCAGCTGACAGACGGGTGCGCTTGTCAGTGATGATGCCACCGGCTGCACTGAACACCCTCTCAGATAGGACGCTGGCGGCAGGACAGGACAGCACCTCCAAGGCATATAGGGCAAGTTCAAGCCACAGGTCCAACTTCGACACCCAATACGTGTAGGGCGCAGAGGGGTCGGAGAGGACAGGGCTGTGGTCGGAAAGGTATTCCCGCAACATGCGCCTATACTTCTCACGCCTGGTGACACTAGGACCCTCCGTGGCGGCACTTTGGCGAGGGGGTGCCATCAAGGTGTCCCAGACCTTAGACAGTGTGCCCCTCGTTTGTGTGGACCGGTGAGAACTTGGTCGCCTACTGGAGGAACTGCCCTCCCTGCCGCCAACGTCACATGCTGGAAACATCTCCATCATATTCTGCACCAATTGCCTGTGGCAAGCATTGATGCGATTGGCCCTCCCCTCTACCGGAATAAAAGACGAGATGTTGTTTTTATACCGGGGATCAAGGATAGCAAAGATCCAGTACTGGTTGTCCTCCATGATTTTGACAATACGCTTGTCGGTTGTAAAGCACCCCAACATGAACTCAGCCATGTCTGCCACAGTGTTAGTTGGCATGACACCTCTGGCCCCACCGGAAAGTTCAATCTCCATTTCCTCCTCATCCTCCATGTCTACCCATCCGCGCTGCAACAATGGGACGATTCGAAGTTGCCCGGAAGCCTCCTGTATCACCATCACATCATCGGACAACTCTTCTTCCTCCTCCTCCTCCTCCTCCTCCATTAAACGCAGTGAAGCGGACAGATGTGTGGACCTACTCTCCAGCTGTGACGGATCGGATGCTATCCCTAACTCCTCTGTGTGATCTGAGTTATCCCTGATGTCAATCAGGGATTCTCTCAGAACACACAAGAGAGGGATTGTAAGGCTCACCATCGCATCCTCAGAGCTCACCCTCCTTGTGGACTCCTCAAAGACCCGTAGGATGTCACAAAGGTCTCTCATCCACGGCCACTCGTGGATGTGAAACTGAGGCAGCTGACTTTGTGGCACCCTAGGGTTTTGTAGCTGGTATTCCATCAAAGGTCTCTGCTGCTCAACCACTCTATTCAACATCTGAAACGTTGAGTTCCAGCGTGTGGGGACGTCGCACAAAAGCCGGTGTTGTGGCACATGCAGGCGTTCCTGGAGAGATTTTAAGCTAGCAGCGGCTACTGTCGACTTGCGAAAGTGGGCGCACATGCGCCGCACTTTCACCAGTAGCTCTGGAACATTGGGGTAGCTCTTTAGGAAACGTTGCACCACTAGGTTGAAGACGTGGGCCAGGCATGGAACATGTTGGAGTCCGGCAAGCTCCAGAGCTGCTACCAGGTTCCGGCCGTTATCACAAACGACCATGCCTGGGCCCAGGTGCAGCGGCTCAAACCATATTGCCGTCTCATCGAGGAGGGCATCCCTCACCTCGGAGGCAGTGTGCTGTCTGTCCCCCAAGCTGATCAGCTTCAGCACAGCCTGCTGACGTCTACCAACGCCAGTGCTGCAACGTTTCCAACTCGTAGCTGGGGTCAATCTAACAGCGGAGGAGGAGGCGGTGGCGGAGGAGGAGGCGGTGGCGGAGGAGGAGGCGGTGGCGGAGGAGGAGGCGGTAGAGGAGGAGGAGGAGGGGGGTGTTCTTCTCGTGTCCCTGCCAGGAATGTTAGGCGGGGAGACGAGGTACACCGGGCCAGTTTGGGAAGCAGTCCCAGCCTCAACTACATTCACCCAGTGTGCCGTCAGTGAAATGTAGCGTCCCTGTCCGCATGCACTTGTCCACGCGTCGGTGGTCAAGTGGACCTTTGTGCAAAGCGCGGAACTAAGGGCCCGCCTGATGTTGAGTGACACGTGCTGGTGCAAGGCGGGGACGGCACACCGGGAGAAGTAGTGACGGCTAGGGACGGCATAGCGAGGTGCCGCAGTTGCCATCAGGTCCAGGAAGGCGGGAGTTTCAACAAGCCGGAACGCCAACATCTCCTGGGCCAGCAGTTTAGCGATGTTGGCGTTCAAGGCTTGCGCGTGTGGGTGGTTAGCAGTGTATTTCTGCCGCCGCTCCAATGTCTGAGAGATGGTGGGTTGTTGTAAAGAAGCGCCTGATGGGGCCTTTGATGGTGCAGGAGAAGGAGATAAGACAGGAACAGGGGAGGATGAGGGAGAAGTCAACAAAGTGGCGGAGGCAGATGAAGTGGTGTCCTGGCTCGTCCTCTGGAGTGCATCGCCAGCACAGTCAGCAGTGGCAGTGGCAGAGGCAGTGGCGTGAACGGCAGGCGGCCTTTGTCCTGCCGTTGCTGCCTGCCACTGATTCCAGTGCTTGGATTCCAAATGACGGCGCATTGAAGTGGTGGACAGGTTGCTCTTCTCAGAGCCCCTAATCAATTTCGAGAGGCAAATTGTGCAGACAACACTATATCTGTCCTTGGCGCATTCCTTGAAAAAACTCCACACCTTCGAGAAACGTGCCCTCGAGGTGGGAGTTTTTCGGGGCTGGGTACGAACTGGAACATCTTGGGAGATTCCGGGTGTGGCCTGGCTTCGCCTAAGCTGCTGACCTCTGCCTCTAGCTACCCTTTTTGGTGCTGCACCTGCCTCAACATCCACACTACTTTCCCCGCTTGACATCCCCCCTGTCCAGGTCGGGTCAGTGTCCTCATCATCCACCACTTCCTCTTCCAACTCCTGTCTCATCTCCTCCTCCCGCACAATGCGCCGGTCAACTGGATGCCCTGATGGCAACTGCGTCACATCATCGTCGATGAGGGTGGGTTGCTGGTCATCCACCACCAAATCGAACGGAGATGGAGGAGACTCTAGTGTTTGAGCATCTGGACACAGATGCTCCTCTGTTAGGTTCGTGGAATCGTGACGTCGAGAGGCAGGTTGAGGGACAATGAAAGGAGCGGAGAACAGCTCTGGGGAGCAGGGACAGTTGGGGTTATTGTTCTGTGAAGCTTGGGAATTTTGGGAGGAAGGAGGACAAGACTGTTGGGTAATAGGAGGAGAGGAGGCAGAGTCTGACTGGCTGCTGGACAATGTGCTGTAAGCGTTCTCTGACAGCCATTGCAAGACCTGTTCCTGGTTCTCGGGCCTACTAAGGTTTGTACCCTGCAGTTTAGTTAATGTGGCAAGCAACCCTGGCACTGTGGAGTGGCGCAATGCTTGCTGCCCCACAGGAGTAGGCACGGGACGCCCTGTGGCTTCACTGCTACCTTGCTCCCCAGAACCATTCCCCCGACCTCGCCCACGGCCTCGTCCACGTCCCTTTCCGGGAGCCTTGCGCATTTTGAATTCCCAGTTAGAAATTGGCACTATATACCAGTAGCAAAAATTGTGGGTGCACGTAACCCCAATATATTCTTTGAATTCCCAGTCAGACAATGGCACTATATACCAGTAGCAAGAAATGAGGGTATTTATAACCCCAATATATTCTTTGAATTCCCAGTCAGACAATGGCACTATATACCAGTAGCAAAAATTGTGGGTGCACGTAACCCCAATATATTCTTTGAATTACCAGTCAGAAACTGGCACTATATGGCAGTAGCAAGAAATGAGGGTATTTGTAACCCCAATATATTCTTTGAATTCCCAGTCAGACAATGGCACTATATACCAGTAGCAAAAATTGTGGGTGCACGTAACCCCAATATATTCTTTGAATTACCAGTCAGAAACTGGCACTATATGGCAGTAGCAAGAAATGAGGGTATTTGTAACCCCAATATATTCTTTGAATTCCCAGTCAGACAATGGCACTATATACCAGTAGCAAGAAATGAGGGTATTTATAACCCCAATATATTCTTTGAATTCCCAGTCAGACAATGGCACTATATACCAGTAGCAAGAAATGAGGGTATTTGTAACCCCAATATATTCTTTGAATTCCCAGTCAGACAATGGCACTATATACCAGTAGCAAAAATTGTGGGTGCACGTAACCCCAATATATTCTTTGAATTACCAGTCAGAAACTGGCACTATATGGCAGTAGCAAGAAATGAGGGTATTTGTAACCCCAATATATTCTTTGAATTCCCAGTCAGACAATGGCACTATATACCAGTAGCAAGAAATGAGGGTATTTATAACCCCAATATATTCTTTGAATTCCCAGTGAGACAATGGCACTATATACCAGTAGCAAAAATTGTGGGTGCACGTAACCCCAATATATTCTTTGAATCCCCAGTGAGACAATGGCACTATATACCAGTAGCAAAAATTGTGGGTGCACGTAACCCCCATATATTCTTTGAATTCCCAGTGAGACAATGGCACTATATAGCAGTAGCAAAAATTGTGGGTGCACGTAACCCCCATATATTCTTTGAATTCCCAGTCAGAAACTGGCACTATATACCAGTAGCAAAAATTGTGGGTGTATATAGCCCCAATTCTATTGCTAGGGGACTTGCAGGGTATTTCTGAGGTGAAGGTGGGGGGGCACACCGTTGGAACGGGGATTTGGGGTGTATATATGGGGTATACGGGAATACACTGTCAGTGTGTTCCATTCAGGATCCTGGGAAAGCTGGGTTGCGGCGATTGAGCCCGTCAGTGCCACGTTACACTGACAAGCTTCTCCCTGGAATTGAAGTTATATGTAAGCCCAATATATTCTTTGAATTCCCAGTGAGACAATGGCACTATATAGCAGTAGCAAAAATAGTGGGTGTATATAGCCCCAATTCTATTGCTAGGGGACTTGCAGGGTATTTCTGGGGTGAAGGTGGGGGGGCACACCGTTGGAACGGGTATCGGGGGTATATATCGGGTATACACTGTCAGTGTATTCCATTCAGGATCCGCGGAAAGCTGGGTTGCGGCGATTGAGCCCGTCAGTGCCACGTTACACTGACAAGCTTCTCCCTGGAATTTAGCTCTTATAAGAGCTGTTGGTTGTCTTCTCCTTCCTATCCTAGCCTGTCCCTGCCTACCCAGAATCTAACCCCTAGCTAACTGGACGGAAACCTCCGTCCCCGGTGAATTGCAAGCTCAGAATGACGCGAAGCTGGGCGTCGCTGTTCTTTTAAATTAGAGGTCACATGTTTTCGGCAGCCAATGGGTTTTGCCTACCGGTGTCGTAGTTCCTGTCCCACCTCCCCTGCGCTGTTATTGGAGCAAAAAAGGCGCCAGGGAAGGTGGGAGGGGAATCGAGTAATGGCGCACTTTACCACGCGGTGTTCGATTCGATTCGAACATGCCGAACAGCCTAATATCCGATCGAACATGAGTTCGATAGAACACTGTTCGCTCATCTCTAGTAAAGACCCTTTAATTAATTAAAAGCCTAGATTTTGCCCGACTTTCCCACAAGCCTTTGCTGCAATGATGCATACAGACGCACCATTTACCTATTTAAATCTTAGGAAACAGATTTGCATATTCTTCCCTTAATCCCCTACAGTGGAGCGAAAATGGCTTTGTAAGACTCCACTACCTTGTCAGGTGTGTCTCTCCCCAAAGAGTGACATTATCCCCAGAATCTGGAGTAGAAGTCTTTCACCTCTGCCAAGTCAGTTCTCCCTAGACTGCACTGATGAGATTCAATCAGATCAAAACAGTGCTGTCCACAGCTGGGAAACTGACTTGGCAAAATTCCGCATCACTGCAGCAAAGGCTTGTGGGAAAGTCGGGCATGATGTTCAAGGGAGCTTCCCCTAGAGGGCAGCATACAGAGGCACTGTTTCCCTATTCACATCTTGGGAAACAGATTTGCATACTCTTCCCATTAAAAGTCTAGTGATTGTCACATTTTTGCTTTCGTAGAAATTCAATCTATGCATCTAATTAATCATACAACATAATGGTATATTGTAATTAAAAATAATTATTTTAAATCTCAAGTCGATAACTTTTTTTCTGACTCCAAATGAAATTGGGCCTGACTGCTTGTTTCAATTCCATATTCGTTATAGCTCTGTGTAGTGCTGACCGCATCCTATTAGAATTTTATGAATAAATTAACAGTTGGGCATTGCCATTCACTTTGTTAGTATGCGGGAATTTACATGGACACGCCCACAACTGGTGAAACCAAGCGGACAATTTATTCATATATTTCTGGGAGAAATAACTAGGGAACGGCATAACATAGAAAAGAATAAAACATGCTCCAAAATTGTTCTTTGATGTAGAATACAAATAATTTACAAAAAAACAAACATGTCAATAAAGGCGACAGTTTCCCTTTAAGAGCCCTGCTGAAACAGGCTGATACAAAAACCATCTGGTTCATAACTACTAGTGTTGAGCAAGTAGTATTCGATCGAATACCTTGCCGCCATAGGAATGCGTGTAAGCGGCCAAACACTAAGGGGTTAAACGCATCGAAAATTCAATGCGTTTAACTCCTTGGTGTTCGGCCAATTACACGCATTCCTATGCCAGCGAGGTATTCGATTGAATACTACTCGCTCAACACTAATAACTGCGCTTCATGGTATTGCCCTGGAGTTCAAGTAAAGTAAAGTTCCACTTTTGGGAACCTTGAGCAGTGTACAAACATTACAAAGTAAGCATGTAATGGCAGAAAACAAGCCCGTCTAGGTGGATACTCTCTTCTGTCCTAACTGGACGCGTTTCCTGCTAATACTGGACATGACAATCTGTGGCTGATCGAATTTTATGAGTCTACAAGGTGGGCAGTTAACTTTTTCCGCTTTGGCAAAGTTTACAAAAAAAAAAAAAAAAACGAAAAAGCGATTTGTGTTGCCATTACACATTCCCAGTTATGTTGTAAATAGCTCCTAACAAATCATGTGAAGCTCCACAAAGCTGCCTCCGACAAAGTGAACCAAAGATTGCCGCATGTTTTGGGGAGTTTCACGCAGACATAACATCTTATTAATAACGTAAACTACAAATGTCGAACGCTGAACAAACATGTGGAACCGAGTGCGAGAAGACGGCAAAGTTTTTATTTGGTGCTTTATTTAGCGTGAGCTAATATTTGGATATAAAACTTTATTGGATGCGGCTAGGTCTTGGTTTAACTTAAAAGAAAGCAGAATTGTAAAAATAAAGAATTGGATTTTACAGTAACAATTAGGATGAGCCAAACCAATACTGTTCAAAGCCAAGGAGAAGAAAAAAGTTGCATTCCAACTGGATGAATACTCCAAGTACAAGGTAACTAAGAAAGGAGATAAAAGAACAATATATCTTTCTTTATTTTCAAGAGCCATTTTTAGAATTTCAGGAATCCACACCACTGTGGTCATCCAAATCTCCAGATAAGTAGAACTTCTAGGGGTTTGGGTGCCGATGTCGAAAATGCAATGGAATCAGTGGAGTGGCCCTTGCCGAGGAAGTGAAAGGACATGTGAAAATATCGTAATCTTTCAAAAACACCCAACACAAAGCAAAAACTACCACCAATGTATCTAAAAAGTCGACATTGTCCATTTTTTTAAGAGATTTTTTTTTAAGTTTCTATCATTAGAGAGACCCCACTTTAAGTGAATCTGAGATAAAGGAAGCCCTGACATGAACAGACAGAGCCTACGACAGCTTCACATGGTCAGCACTTGTCAGGAGCATTGACAAGCCAAAACCAGAAAGAACCTGTACACAGAGAAACCACAAAATGTACAGACGTATACCACTTCCATGTTCCTGGACCACCTCTGGTTTTAGCTTACAAATACTGATACTCACCAAGTTCTGGTCAGTTACGGCCATAAAAGGGGTTATTCCAAGAACCCGCTCAGCTTGCCAAGCACAGACATGCAAATAGTAAAGCAATAAAAGGCTATGAAGCCCTAAAAAGTTTTTAAACTTTTTTCCGGCTCCATATCATTTTTTCACAAAGATGACGTAGTGCCTAGACCATAAGTATGCAATCTGTCAGGGTCGGATACCCAGGTCATCAACATGGAAAAAATCAATTTGTGTACAGAAGACCCCCTTTAAGGCAAAGGCCCCATGTTGCAGAATGGCTGTTGGAAGAGTTTGCTGCATTTTTTTGGGAGAAGTATATGTGCATCCTTCACTATAGTGTTTTGTGATATGTTCTCTGTCTGTGGGAAGATGCAACTTCTCCGACCAGCAGAGAAGACTGTGCAGATTCAGGGAAAGCCTGTCAATGGATATATATCCTCAATGTCAGTCCATAACACTTTTCTGCAGCAGATTCACTCCAAAGTACCAGTCTGCTCTGCACCAGTTATATGTGGAGTGCAGATCTGTAACTAGTGTATATGTTATAGTGATCATGCCTTGGGGGTGAATATCACACTCGCCCACTGTCTATCCATCCTTAATATGAATTCCAGCTTTATAATGTGATTAGAATTTACACCTTGGAGAACGGGAAGTCTCTCCCAGACCACCAAGTCTAGCGGTGACGTTTTGTAAGCCTCCATCCTCAACTCATACACGTGAGTAAGGGGCCGGAGTCTCCCAAAACATCTCCAAATCCATCTCCCCCACGGACCTATGAATCTCTATAAAGCTACAGACACAACACAGAGGGCTATGTTACATAGGTTTAGGTGAATTGGAGCTTCTGAGATAGATTCTATCTTTCCTAAACAGATACAGCTATATTTAATGGTTGCCGTTGTACTGTAACTTTAAGAGTGTCAGCCCGGGGTCTTTAAACGGAATTCGTCCTCTGCACACAGTATAACATTTCAATGCCTGTAGTTCTACTGACACCGTTTTAATATAATAGAAACAAAACCCAAAAGAAATCTGTTTTACTTGGCTTGGGAAAGCCGGGCCTGTGCCAGCTGATACTGAGGAAATACCAAAGCAATCAAAGTCATAGTATTTAATTAGAACTTCACACGCAAATTTTTTTTTTTTTTTCCAAGGCTTGGACCTTACAGCCGGAAGAATAGCAGGGCATGGAGCATATTTAACCCTGTCTTTACAGGTCTCCCAGCAAAACAGAGGAAATCCTAAATATAAATCAGGACAGAAATAGTGTTCTCTGCTCGCAGCTTTCCTACATTTTTTTGAAATGATGTTTTTACGATGGCTTCATACATCAGTGATCTAAAGGGAATGTGCTATCTGGACAATCCATGTACGTATAACTTATCGGAACATATGAATGGGGGTCCACTGCCAAAGTGGGCTCTGGCAAATTCATTCGAAGGCCCAGCATATGATTCCCTTATCTGAATACAGGAAGAATATCTGGCAGACTGTAGTGTGCCTCAACAAAACCAGATGTTATCCCTTAAAGGGGCTGTCTAGTTTCAGCATATAATTGTTATTTTCTGTATAATGAAAAGTTATTCAATTTTTCATTGTACTTTCTGTGCCAATCCCTCAAGGTTTCCTATTAGAGATGAGCGAGTACTGTTCGGATCAGCCGATCCGAACAGCACGCACCATAGAAATGAATGGATGCACCTGGTACTTCCGCTTTGACGGCGGCCGGCCGCTTAACCCCCCGCGTGCCGGCTACGTCTATTCATTTCTATGCAAGCGTGCTGTTTGGATCGGCTGATCCGAACAGTACTCGCTCATCTTTATTTCCTATATCTCTGGTGGTTGTCATTCTGCTTACTTGCACTGGATAAAAATCAGTCCATGGTCATGTGATCAACACACATATGCATGGTTTGTTATAGTAACAGCACAGTAATCAGAAAACTGCCTTGTAACAAGCTGTTCACCTGAGTGTCCATCACACGACCATGGACTAAGACTGGGCGATAATTCGAAAATGAACCAAAACCGAATGTCACCGAGGATAACCGATGTGATTTTGTTCACCTTTGGTTATTACAATATTTGCTAGGTTCTACCAAACATGTCCAAATCTGAACTGCTATTATTGTATTGGAAGGGAAGGGGGGGAGGAGGTGATGTTGGGTTTTCAGACCGCAGAATCCTCTTAAAATCATCCCAACTGGTTTTATACTGAAATACCACATAATAGTCTATGAAGTCCCCATGCGGACTCAAACGGCAGAAACCCAAACGATAGGGTGAACTTAGTGTAAGGCCCCTCCACTGGAGCGGGAGATGCTTACACTTATCAACTGTCAGTACAACAAGATATCATCTCATCTCTAACTTAAAGGGGCTCGATCAGCAAAATTATGCTGATAGAGCCCCACATATGCGTGAATAGCCTTTAAAAAGGCCATTCAGGCATTGCTAATGTTATATTAAACTACCCGCCCACCCCCGTTTTAAAATAAAGCCCTAAAACAGAATATGTTCATCTTATCGAATGTATACGGGGGCGGGTATTCGGGGGTCTGACGTCATCTTCAGCCACGCCTCCTCTTCCAGTGATGTCCTCGGGTCCTGTCTAACTCGCGATCGGACATTGATAAAAAATGGCGCGGGTGCATGCGCAGTAGCATGTTGCTACTACTACTGCGCATGCACCCGCGCCATTTTTTTTTTTTTTATCAATGTCAGTTCGCGAGTTAGACAGGACCAAAGGACATTGTTGGAAGAGGAGTGGCTGAAGATGACGTCGGACCCTGAATGCCTGGCCCCTGTGCAAGTTCGGTAAGATGAACATATTCTGTTTTAGGGTCTTATGTGAAATTGGGGGGGGGGTAGTTTTAAAGGCTATTCACGCATATGTGGGGCTCTATCAGCGTAATTTTGCTAATAGAGCCCCTTTAAAGTGTAGAAAAAAAAAGACATTCATCAATGCAAAAAATCTACACATTTCTGTATAATTGTAAAAAATAAATACATACTTGCTGAAATCCAAGATAATCTTGAATGGTGGATGAAGCAAAAAATACAAGTCCATCTGAGGCAACCACCAAGACAAATCCATTAAGTGCCTGCAAGAGAAGAAATTGTTTAACACAGTATGATCAAAAACATAATTTTAGTAACGAAAAGAACATGAATTTTTTCCCCTACTTGCTTTAGAATTACAAAATGGAGACAACACAGAAGATTTTCCTTTGATCAAAAACATGGGCTAAGTCCGCAAAAATTAATTACATTTTTTATTATCATTGACTTATTTTACACTGGCTGTGTATACTTTATAGCAAAGAATTGGAAGCCAAAAGATAAAAAGAGTGAAAAAAACCATAAATTGAATAATACAGTCTATAAGGCCTTATACACACTGGCAAGAAAGCAATTTGCCAGAAAGCTGCTGAAAAGGTATAAACATTATGTTAAGTTCCATTCTTTGGGCTCGTTCACACGGGGCAAGAGGGGGTGGATTTTGATGCCGAATCCACCTCAAAATCCGCCCCCTCACAATAGAAGTCTATGCAGACTGATAACATCCTTTATTTCGTAGCAGTTTGATCCCACTCACGGTAAAAAAGCAGCGAGCTGCCCTTTCTTCAGGCAGATTCCGCAGCTGATTTATCCACGGCGTCCACCTCGCGACAGCACCCTCCAGACTGGGCCCATTCATTTGGGCTTACTCCGAAGCGGGAAGCTGTGACAGTCGCGGCAGGCGCATTTTGGTCCTATTCTGACGCAGCTCCCCGCTTCAAAATCAGGACCAAAATACACGGTCCTTAGCCCAGTGTGAACTAGCCCTTTGGTTCTGCTTGGGAACCCGAAGAACAGAAACCTAACCAACTTAAAGCAGTTACCCACGGAAACCTGCGGACTCCATAGACTATAATGTGGTCCACTGGGTTTCGGCTGAAAAAATTTCGGAGAGAAAAGTTGTGCTTGCAGGACTTCTCCCAGCATTTTTTAAGCGGGTTTGGAAATATAAGAGCAGGAGTGAACCTAACCTTAGTCTAAAGGTGATCAAAACACATGATTTTTACTGAAAAGATCACCCATCAGGTGAAACGATACAATGTCAACCGATGACCCAACAGTCGCTTGATCAAATGATCAGTGAAAAACAGTTTCAAGAAAAGTCGCTTTTTCTTCATCTGATGTCATTGAACGTGGCCAACAATAATGGTCAATGTGGACCACCTTTCTTATTAGACAAGGTAATTGAACAAAATTAGTTTCCTAGATTTGGTAAAATCTGATGAAAATCATATGAAAGAATGTAACAAAATAAAAGCAAACCAAATAATAAAAACAGGAAAAAAAACATTTGTATACAGGAATAAAGATTGAGAGCAAATTTGGCGAAAGCTATAGGTGTAAATGGAGTAGAGGAAGTGTAAATGGAGAGGAGGGTTCAATGCCTGGACTTCAGGCACCTCAGGGAACAATCCAAACACATAGTGACATTGGGAAACATTTACAAAACCACTCTTTGCACAGCAACTTAATTCTCAGTCTTGTAAAATGTATAACACAGCAGCAGGGTCAAAGGGGTAAGACAGTTTTATGGTTTAGATCAAGGTGTGTAATTTTTGGTCTTAAAGGGAATCCATCACTAGGTCACCAATAAACCATGATCATGTGGTTACTGAGACAGGGTTTAGGTTTGGCATTTATGCAGTAAAAGAAGTTCAATATAACCAAAAACCAGTGATAAGTGGGTGCAAATTACACAATAAATGAAGGTGCCCTGAGCTTCATCTACGCAACGGAAATGTAGCCAGTATCACTAGGCAACTCTCTTGATCTTGATGTTGGCAATTTATATTTTTATTTCTTACACAATGCTAAGGCTAAGAATATATCTGCAGCGGAGTCTCCAGCAGAAATCGACCGAAAGAAAACGTCCTCACTCCACAAGTTTCAGTATAAAATTGATGGACACCCAACAGACCCAGTTACAGTTTATTGGGTCTGCCAGTGTCTACACTCTACGGCATTCTCATCCTTAAATAGACCCAAACAATGGAGAGCCCAGCTCAGATGTGAGCCTACCCGAAGAGGCAACATTTTTAGAACCCTAAACCGCACCCACATAATGACCTGATGGTGGTTTGTAGGCACCAAACCTTCTAACACTCCCACTTGGCTAATACATCCTAAGTGTGGGTGCTCTAGAGAGAACCTGTCACCAGGTCTCACAAAGGTCCCTGGTATACTACATCTGAGCATACAGATATTTTGCCTATCCAAAACTGTTCAGCCATTCTATAATACAAGTCCCATTAGTGGTTATGGAAATTAGTATCTATTAGCCAAGTGGGCGGTAACATGCATGGCATACAGCAGACAGCCACTCCCCCAGAGAAACAATGTAACCACCCACTTGGCTGGTATACTTTAGTTTGCATCAACGCTACCAGGGCTCAGGGTGACAGCACCCATAAGAGGACCTGGAGATGGATCCTCTTTAAATTGGAGATATTATATATTTCTTTTGCAAGACCAAAAATAGAAAAAAAAAATCTATAAAATAAAAGTAGAGTTTTGTATGTACCGTATATACCCGAATATAAGCCGAGGCCCC
The DNA here is from genome assembly GCF_031893055.1 of Leptodactylus fuscus. Taxonomy (NCBI): domain Eukaryota; kingdom Metazoa; phylum Chordata; class Amphibia; order Anura; family Leptodactylidae; genus Leptodactylus; species Leptodactylus fuscus. Next base: position 181,240,581 of record NC_134268.1, on the reverse strand, counting down.
TAATTTTACCACAAAAAAACTGGGAAAATTTATTGACTCGAGTATAAGCCTAGGGGGGGAAATGCAGCAGCTACTGGAAAATTTCAAAAATTAAAATGGCCGGAGTTTTTGGGTGAAGTAGATGCTGGGAAGGGGAGGGGGTGTTTTGGTTTTTGCCTGCCCCTTCCCTGAGCTTGAGGACTGGGGTTTTTTTTTTCCCCTCACTTGGAATTCAGTCTGGCTGAATATAGGGTATGTGCAGTGCTCCTATTAACCCCTTCCCAACAGAACAGGAGCACTGCAGATCCCCTATATTCAGTAGACCGGGCACTTTCAGACACAGGGATACCTAATGTGTAAGTGTCTCACAGTAATTTTCTACTTTTATATGTATTCTAGGGAAAGGAGGGATTTACAACTTTTATTTACTTTATTTTTTATTATAATTTTTTTAAAGCTTTTTTTTTTTTCACTATTTTATGGGAGATTCTATACATTACTATTGCGGCTGGTCATAGACCCCCCCCCCCCCCCCCAAAAAAAAAAAAAAAAAATAATATATTTTTTTTTTTTTGCTTGACTGGAGTATAAGCAGAGGGGGGCTTTTTCAGCACAAAAACTGTGCTGCAAAATTCAGCTTATACTCGAGTATATACGGTAATACTTTTTTTTTTACAGCCCTATGTTACATTGCCTAAGAACTGCAAATTTTGGGTTAAGCGTCTAAAAGGACAAAGTCTCAATTTGCTTATTAAATAAAGCAAAAGGACAAAAATCTGATTTGGACAGATCTGCCTCTCCGTAAACAAGTAGACAAAACGGCTCCTTTTGTGATAAGTCACGGAAAGTGCATATATCTGCTCGTACAATCAACATGGCCTATGCCTTGTTGATAACAAACAAAACATGTAAAAATTGGCAGCACATCTACTTGCACAGATCGACTTCCAGTAAAAGGAATTAACAAAAGCCAAAATAAATGAAGCCGTTTCGCGATCCAATTTCTTCTTTATACAAAGCAGAAAAGAAAACGTAATCTACAATTAGTCTGTATGTGAAAGTACATTGTGCTCGAGCCATACGGAAACAAACCTATGAACTGCTGCTGTGTAAGCAGAGAAGAGTAGATGGAAAATGCAAAAAAAAATTAAAAATCTCCTACAATTCCATTAACGTTCATGAAAGCCTACTATGGATGATCAAGTCTAGATCATCAAGTCACAGAACTTGTAGCAGGCTCCGCCACAATAACTGCATATACATGTTCAGGGTAAGGATAACCAGACTGGGCTCCAACATGGTGTTGAATCCCTGCCCACACATGGTGCCAACAGCCGCAGGTAAAACGGTGTTATTGTTAACACATAAATACTACTTTTTTGTTGTTCTATGAAAGAAATCATCATCCACATGTGAAATGGGCCCAGAGACGTTCATTATGTTATTATCATTGTTCATTATGACAAACATCCCAGCTCATACACTTGAGTTAAATCTGCTAAAACAATGGTGGCTTCTTCAGCATTCACACTCCATTAGTCAGGGAGATGGATATGGATTATTGCAGCTTTAAGCCTATAAAATCGGAGTAGTACCGTAAAATGGACAAAAACTGATTACAAAGTAAGCAAACATTACGTTTTTCATAAGCTCCAAGTGTTACAACGCTACATGCTATATTAAGTGTGTCTGACAAGTTTTCATGAATTGAGAATACAGTCATTTTTAATCTCAATATCCATGGATCCTAGCTAATGGGAAACATTCCTTAAATGACTGGGGGGTGGGAAGAGTTTAGATTGTCTGCCGAATATTTCTTACAGATCCTATAGAAATGGGAAAGCAAGTGTAATTCTGAACCAGACTGAAATGTAGAAAATATGAGGGGGGGGGGATGGATAAGGAAGTCTAAGGGTAAATTCACACAAGGTTTTTTGGACCGGAACCTAAAGTGGAGGCCGCCTCAGGTTCCGGGCCAAAAGACGAATAGCCGCAACCGGCATCCAGTCGTGTGCTCCACTCGGGATTAGGCCCAACGAATGGGCCTAATCGGGAGGAGGGAGTGTTCAGGTCAAATCGCGAGGCGAAACAGCCTGAAGAATGAGCATCTCGCTTCTCTTTCCGGAACAAGCCGGCTCCCGGAAAAAACACCTGAACGGCTCCCATTAATTTCAATGGGAGCCGTCTTTTAGGTCAGGATTTTGAGGCAAATACGGCCTCAAAATCCTGACCCAAAAAACCCAGTGTGAACTTACCCCTAAAGGTGCTGTACTGCAGCTTGGAGGTTGCATAGAGCTATAATCTAGACATGATAGAAAACTGACTAAAATGTGACTTCTAAGATCAGTATCTGTAACATTTCTCGAGAATTTTGGAATCTAAAAGTTCTGGATCTCTGGATCTTTTTAAGATGAAAAAATGTCATTATGTAATGTGCGACATGTGCTTGTTATTTAATCCTAAAATATGAAGTGTGCTAAAAAACGATCAGATCTATGACGCAAGATGAGGCTTTTTTTTTTTGTCACTTTAAGCAAACCAGTTGGGTGAGGTCCACTGTCCTGAGAATAGGATGCGAGAGGGTGAGAAGCCGAGCTCTGTTATTATATAAGTTTATGTGATTTGGACAAGAATTTGAGTAAAAAAGAAAGTAAATTCTCCCAGGAGAGAAAGTAAGTCCAGCGCTCCACGTTGCATTGTGGACAGGTGGAAACACCATAGGTTAGTCCACATAGGATGACTGACAGCTTGTGTCAATGTGTGTACAGAGTAGCCGGTCAATCACTGTGTATGGTTGGGTTAAGCAGGACATCCACAATCTACTTGGAGTCCTGTCAAGATTTACTTTTTTTTACTCAGAAATCCAGACTTTAATGGTGTGCAGGACTTTTTCGGACCAGAATTTGACACTGAGGCAGTCTCAGATTCCAGTCCAAAAAAACGGCTAGCCGATGCACTGCGGGAAAAGGAAATGACTGGTTCCCATTGATTTCAATGGAAGACTGTTTTTTGAGCCGGATTCTGATGCGGATTCAGTGTTAAAATTCCGGTCCAAAAAACTGACATGTGAACTTACCCTAAGAGATGATAAATTACAGAACTGACTTTGGTGGAATTAGTTACGTTATAAAGATGGCTTAGTTTTGTTTTTGGCTGTAATTTACTGAAGCCGAAGGAATTTGAGTGACATTCTTACCATCACAATCTCAGTCTACAAAGAGCAGACATTTTGTAAATCCAGTCTCCTTCCGAGGAGGTGTCTATGACAGGCAGGCCACTTAATGACCACAGAGTCCGGGATCTATAGTGTTATTTGTCATAAAGCTTAGCAAAACTCTGCGCCAGCCATTTACAAAGCAGCAATCTTCTTCATTTTGAGCTTGCCCAGGGGTAAAACCCGCTCTAACATATGCCAATTTACTCTCAATAAGTTGCTTATTGTAAGCACTTCCATGAAGAATTCATTAGGAAAGAAAGTTAAAATGAATATGCGTTGCGTCGAGGACAAATGTAAACGCCAATTACCTTAATGACTTAAAAATGCTTTGATACAGTGCGACGGTACAGAGTAAATCTACATTAGTAGGAGAGGCCAGGCAACTTCATAAAAAGGAATCCCGGCCTTTGATGTGGCCATCTCAAGAAAATGTACCCATAAACCATATAGTTTAATGACATACAACTCATAATTGTTGAAACATGTACCAGAATGGCTCATTCAAGACATCTAAAGGCCTCTATATAACCTATTGTGCTTGTCTTCATTTCCTACTTTGCCAAATATGAGCCTTGACTATAATGGAAAAAAAATAACATACAAACATAAGTATTGTTTGCTCAGGAAGTAGTGAAGTAGTAGAATAGTACAAAAAAAATCTAACAATACAAGGGAAAACAATATAGATTTGTTAGGCAGACAAATTTGAGATTGCCCAAGAGATCAAGACAGACGTGAATTTTTTTTTTTTTAACAAAACACATTTTGATAAAAATGCCTCTAAAACCGTAATCGATGATTTCATCAACTATGATACACCATTACCGTCATTCTCCTCGACTACAGGAAGCCAAACTGGACAAATCACACCTTGTTACTGAGGTTTTCTACACTCTTCAGGCTGAAATTTTGTGTCCATACCATTGAATTTAGCAGCCTTTCAGAACAAGCATGAAACAAAAGTAATCGACAAATACTAAATGAGAAAATAATTCTACATGGATGATGGGTTCCCATACCTGTAACAGAAGTTCTCCTTCCAATAAATGCAAGTCTTCTCCACTTTTCACGCCCCTTCGAAGGTCACCGATTCCATTGCCGTCTTTCCTGTTTTGTAGTGCAACTGCAAAATAAGAACAAACGTATTAAACAATGTGGTCAATTCCAAAACTGAACCACAGCGAGGTCAAGAACTAAATAATCTTTCCCTTTTAGTCAACTTTCCATGGCAACGATGATGGTAGCGGCACAAACAAACTAAAATAATATACAAACAGTTCTACAAACTTCCTGAACACTGTTGTAACTGCACACTGTATACAGTATATATATATATATATATATATATATATATATATATATATATATATATATATACACATATATATACACACACATATATATATATATATATATATATATACACACACACACACATACACTGTACATATATATATATATATATATATATATATATATATATATATATATATACACATACACACACACACACACACACACACACAGTATATACACACGACCTCTCACACATAGCATATAGCATTTTTAAAAAAAATGGTCCAGCATTGGATAAATTAAAAATTATTCGAGAAAAAAAACAAAACAAAAAAAACAAAAGGAAAAACAAAAACCAAAGACATTGACAACTATTGTACTTGTTCAGTCAAAAAAGAAAATGCAAGAACAATGAAAGACACTATACAAGCCCAGCAGATGAAGAAGAGTAAGCAAATATGTTATTTCATCTTATGAGTCACTCAGTTATATCTTGAGCTTTGTAAGAAGCGGTTTATACACATTTGGGTAAGGTACTCTTACATAATCTAAAGAATTCTTGGCTGGCCCATCAGACCACACCTACTGGATAAACATACTGAATATCTCTATAACCTAGCCAAAGATTATTACCGTATATACTCGAGTATAAGCCAAATTTTTCAGCCCAGTTTTTGTGCTGAAAAAGCCCCCCTCGGCTTATACTCGAGTCAGCAAAAAAAAAAAAATTTTTTTTTTTTTTTTTTTTTTTAGGAGGGGGAGTCTATGACCAGCCACAATATTAATGTATAGAATCTCCCATAAAATAGTGCAAAAAAAAAAAAAAGATAAAAAATAAAAAAATAAAGGTTCTAAATCCCTCCTTTCCCTAGAATACATATAAAAGTAGAAAATTACTGTGAAACACATACACATTAGGTATCCCTGTGTCTGACAGTGCCCGGTCTACTGAATATAGGGGATCTGCAGTGCTTCTGTTCCGTCAGGAAGGGGTTAATAGGAGCACTGCCAGACTGAATTCCAAGTGGGGGAAGAAAAACAGTCCTCAAGCTCAGGGAAGGGGCAGACAGACAACCAAAACACCCCCTCCCCTTTCCCAGCACCCAGCATCTACTGCACCCAAAAACTCTGACCATTTTAATTTTTGAAAAATTTTCCAGTAGCTGCTGCATTTCCCCCCTAGGCTTATACTCGAGTCAATAAGTTTTCCCAGTTTTTTTGTGGTAAAATTAGGGGGGTCGGCTTATACTCGGGTCGGCTTATACTCGAGTATATACGGTACATCATATCCAGGAGAAAATGCATATGCTTATTATGTATTTAAAAAAAAAAAAAAAATCAACAAAAATATTCTGAAACTAGAAAAGATTCTCATATTATAATGAAACAATTAATGTTGGTATCTTGGCCTATTTTTGACTGTAAGACCAACCAATAAATTTAAACCAACTTCTAGACTATGAACACATTGACTAAGATTTTGACAAGATCTTAGGATACTAAAGCTGATCAGAAATTATTCGGATTGAAGATCAATTTGGCTCATAATAAACACAATTCCTGCTTTTTAGACGGGAAAAAAAAAAAAAAAAAAAAATAGTCTACAAATCCTCTTTTCTTAAGAAGCGCTTCTAAAGTTCCATCTCCAGCTGACCTTGTCGTCTTGTGAAGGAACTGACTTCACAGGCCATTTATAAAACAGTGAAAAGCTTTTTGTGAAAGTGAAGACTGGTGTAAAATACGGCAAATAAAAATGGGCAGATGTTAAAGACCAGTATAAAATTCCACATAAAAAGGTGTGAAGGCTGTTCCTAGCTAAAAACTTCAAGAGGAACAGAAATTTGAAGCGAAGGCCACAACCGAACAAGAGTCAGTAAAAGAAACACGTTATCTGTGATGTCACTTTGGAATTATTTCTGGAAAATTAATGCCATTTAAGCAGATAATTACAAAAATAGATTTGTGTTACTTTACAGAAAAAGGAAAAAAAAAAAAAAAAAAAAAGGGGGGGTGGCTCTCAAAAGGCAGTGCCACATCAGTTTGTAGACTTATCCCATTCTAGTGAACATGGCTGAAATAGAAACACTTGGTCTATTGGGTTCTTGTATTAAAGGGGTTGTCCAGTTCCTAGTTTTATGCTACTGGTCAAATAAACACAAAGGCATACTCATCTGTCCTTGGGTCCAGCGCCGCACCTCCCATGAGGCGACCTGAAGCGAGCGCTTCAGGCGGCGCTATGTCAGGACCCCAGGGAGGGCGGCATTTTTGGTTACCTAAGCCAGTCCAGGACAAGCTGTCCTGGACTGGCTTAGCACCAAGCGGTGGTTTGGGGAGGCCACTGGAGCAGCGCTGCTCCAGCAGCCTCCCCTCACACTCAGGCAGAGAGCAGGTGATCTCCGTGCCTGCTCTCTGCCTGCGAGCGGCGCTAAGCCCCGCCCCTTCACCCCAACACGCCCCCTTCACTCGGCCACGCCCCTTCGCTCCACCCCCTCCTCGGGGGGGGGGGGCGGCTTTCTGTAGTTCGCCTCGGGCGGCAAAAGGGGTAGGTTCACCCCTGCTTGGGTCAGTAGCTCCCTAGTTGTGTATATGGATTAGGGGAGAGTTTGCGGTCATAATTTGGCATTTTACCTTGATCATGTTTAATGCGCGATTATTTTAAGCCAAGCACTTTTGTTGATAAAGGCTTTGGGGAGGTGAGCAAACATAAACAGGCCCGAAGAGGACAAGGAGTCCAGGAGAGGTGAGTATAACTGTTGTATTTAGTCAACTACCCAGGTCTTCCGCTCATCTTGCTCAAGGACCTGAATAGACCATAGAGTATAACTGAAGTTCCAGTATGGAAATGTTCGGTTCACACAAAACCGTAGATATAACACCGCAAATACGGTAACAACCGATGTGCACAAAATCACACGCGTTAAAAGAAAAGGGACTGCTGCAGCCAATCACAGCCGCCAGTTGACTTGGCTACAGACCAATGGAGTGGCTGCTGCTGGAAACGGAGATAAGGGTAAAGACAAGTACTGGCGCAATATAGTTACAATCCCAGTAGAAGCCATATTGATAAAAATACGAAATGGACAAACCCTTTAAGTACAAAGCTTTGCTATGTGGCTCCACCAAAGCTCCTGAACTACAATACTTAAAGGGATTCTACCATTAGGGTGCATTCAGACTACGTAACGCCGGGCGTGTATGAGAGCCGTACACGCCGGCATTACGGCAGACTGCCGAACACTTCCCATTCACTTCAATGGGAGCGCTCGTAACAGCGGCGTTTACGAGCGCTCCCATTGAAGTGAATGGGAAGTGTTCGGCAGTCTGCCGTAATGCCGGCGTGTACGGCTCTCATACACGCCCGGCGTTACGTAGTCTGAATGCACCCTTAAACTACTTTTTTTTCTAATTACCATGTCGGAATAGCCTTAAGAAAGGCTATTCATCTCCTACTTTTAGACGTGGTCTCCGCTGCGCCGTTCCGTAGAAATACCAGTTTTAAACGGTATGCAAATGAGCTCTCTGCAGCAATGAGGGTGGGCCCTAGCGCTGAAAGGCCGATGAGCGCATCCCCATTGCTGCCCGAGAGCTCTTTCCTGCGCCACCTCCTTCCAGAAGAGGCGGAGTTGCTGCAGAACAAGGAGATGGCGCAGGTAAGAGCTCTGGGCAGCAATGGGGACGCGCTCATCGGTGTTTCAGTGCTGGGGCCCGCGCTCATTGCTGCAGAGAGCTCATTTGCATACCGGTTAAAACCGGTATTTCTACGGAACGGCGCCGCGGAGACCACATCTAAAGGTAGGAGACGAATAGCCTTTCTTAAGGCTATTCCGACGTGTTCATTAGAAAAAAAAAAAGGTAGTTTAAGGGTAGAATCCCTTTAAATCTCCAAATTTTATATATGGCGCACAGCACATACACAGGTAGAAAAATAATAAAATAACTTCCTATTCAATATAAATTTATAAGAGAAACTTGAAAACAAAAAAAATTGAGTTTGTTAGGAGTTGGAGTGGTTTACAGGCTATTTTTCCACAGCTTGACACCGGGTACTCCAATTTTATCCCACACTCCAAATATTTACTAAAATGTTAACCTGAAATTTTAGGTAGGAGCGTCAATGAGGATAGGATCTGAGCTGAGCGATGACAATATGATGGCAACACATTACAAAAACACACTTATGGCGATAACTTATATTGAGGCCAATATTTATCATTTGGATCCAAGGTCAAATATCTTTTTTGTAGGGCAGAGTCAAGTGAAAAACCCGCCACATCGGACACACAGGTGTCAATCAGATGGACTTGTCATGAGGATAAAATGCATGCTACACGTTTCTCAAGGTTGGATGCTACATGTTAAGAGCTTTTTATTCACTCCAGAAATCCAGTGCTTGATCGAATTTGCTTTCATTTGTTTTCGGCTGGAACCACAGATTATAAAATATAGAAGACTGAAGTGTGCTAACATAGCTGGAAAATTATATGAGGCAGACTTAAAAGATTTGTAGCTGGGGCCTGTAGCAGCGACAGACTCTTAATATTGTTGTATCAACACTATAAATTATTTAAGACTTAGGGGAATAAAGATAAGCTTAGCTTTTCTCCAAGCTTCCAACAGCATATTTCACTCAGGAAATGGTAATGCTGGAAATCGCTGCTAAAATATGCTGGGAATTAAGTAGATATACTTTTATAGACCAGAAAGGAGGGCAACATTTCTGATACTTCACTTTTTTTTTAATAGACCCAAAGTTTTAGTAATCAGGATGCAAATGCATTTTTCCTTAAAGGGATTCGATCATTAAAATGCAGTTATTTCTGGGTACCTATATCTGAGTTCTGAGCTATTCGTCTCCTACCTTTAGATATCTTCTCTGGGCCGCCGTTCAGTATAAATTCCGGTTTTCGTCGGTATGCAAAGGAGTTCTCTCGCAGCACGGGGGGGTGTCCTCGGCGCTCAAACAGCACTGGGGGTGTCCCCAATGCTGCAAGAGAACTCTCCAGCGCCACCTCCATCTTCTTCAGGAATGGGCTCTTCACGCGTCTTCTTCCAGTGCTGGCCTCAAACTTCTAGGCCTCGGGCAGCCGACTGGGCATGCCTACCAGCCACACGCAGTCGGCTTTGCCCTAGGCCTAGAAGTTTGAAGCCAGCGCCGGAAGAAGACACGAAGAGAGGCCGTTCCAGAAGAAGATGGAGGTGGCGATGCATCGGTATCCAGTCGCGACTAGGCAATTTTTTGACCGGATTCTTAGGTGGCCATCACGTCAAAATCCAGTCCAAGAATTCCTGTGTGAACCTGGCCTAAACGAGTCTGACCATATAATAAATATATATATATATATATATATATATATATATATATATACATATACACACACACACACACACACACACACACTATATAAATATACTTAATAAATAAAAAGAAAAAAGACATTTTATATAGTTTTAGTGTTTATTTTGTTATTTTTGTGTATATGTATATATTTTGTGTGTGTACACAATTTCATTATAAAAATTTACTTTTTTACCGAATTGTACCGAATGCTGTCTTTACATAAATGACCATTTTTAGGGGCTATCAAAAAAGATTAAATTAAAAAACACACAAAACATGTGGAAGGCTTGGATACTCCCCCAACTAGTGACTCCTAGTTGACTCTTTTATTTTTCCCCACAGACCAACTCCAACCTCAGCACCTTCCCAAATGGCTTTCGTCAGTGGCAGTAAAGATCCCTTAACTCAGTAAAAAGTTTGTGATTGAATTCCTATGAAAGTAAATATGTAATAACCTATACATCTAATTCATTATACAATATTATGCATTTACATTATATATTGTATAATATAATAAAAATAAAGCCCTGCTAGTAATATCCAGTCATCCATTTCTAGGAGGAATGGCACAATGAAGCGTTTTAAAGAAAAGATGCCCCAAAATTGTTATTTTATGGGAAAGGCAACTGATTCAGAGACGAGGCAGCACCAAGAAGCACTTGAGACTTTTTTGTTTAACACCCACTCTGGTCACTCATGAGTTTCCTATAATCCCTGGACAAACCCTTTAAAGTTGTGGGCCCATCTCATTCAAGAATATTGATAAAGTACCGTAGACATTGAATGGAATACAAGACTATCACTTCATACAAGTCATTTTGGAATGGGGAGCTTAGGACCACATAGTTGTACTGGCTGGTGGGGGCCATAGCAGTGGGACCCCCAGGCATCATACAGTCATCACTTACCCTGTGAAGAATAATAATCCTGTGATAATGGGATAAGCCCGTGAAGTTAAATTTGCACGAGTGACTACATGTTGCAATTACAAACTGAGGCAACCTTTGTTTGGTACATATACATTTCCATGTGCAGGCAGTGTCATGTCCGGGGGAAGCACAAAATACACAAGCTAACTCTTACTTATAATTTACAATAATATAGCTAAATTGGAAGCAGAGCTTTACGGATAATCCCTACAACTTTATCATTGTTAAAGAGGACCTTTCATCAGATCGGGCACAGGCAGTTCTATATACTGCCGGATAGCTGACAGTGCGCTGAATTCAGCGCACTGTCGGCATTCCCGATCTGTGCCCCGGGTAAAGCGCTATCAGTCCCGGTACCGTAGCGCTTTAGTGTCAGAAGGGCGTTTGACAGTTAGCCAGGGACACCCTTCTGCCCAGCAACGCCTATCGCGCTGTACTGTGTGAGCGAGGAGGAACGCCCCCTCCCTCTCCTGATAATACCCATCTACACGCCATGCCCCCTATTCATAGGCCACTGAATTTTGGTTATTCACATACAACAAAACCTAACAGCCAATAGGTATGGTGTGGAACCAGGAAAAAATTCACTTCAATACTAAAATTTGCCAACCAGTAAAGGTACTTTATCTATATCCCATAACTTTTATGGGAAAAAAAACAAACCCTACAAACAAATGTATTACTAATAATGATCACTATAAGGACACATTTTTTCAATGAAGAAATAATACAAGCGATAATATAGGGGTATGGGAAAAGGGCCTTACCGGGTTTGTAAACTGTAGTACTTGAGTGGTGATTCACATTAGTCATTCTGATTGGATAGACCATAGTTAGCGTCATATCCCTTAGCCAATGGCAGTGAGAGTCAGGATAACGTGGACCCAATATTATCCATATCAGCAAGTTCACATTCATTGATTGAGATGACTTTTGGTTATTTCTCAATAAATTGCCATACTAGCCACATTTATTAACTATATGAAATCTCACTTGCACATATAGAAGTCTGAAGTGCCATTTGTACCTTTGTATACCCCAATGATCATGAGATCTAGTTCCCCCCATATAAATGGAGGTGGGGTACACTCATACTCCAGTCTTGCCCCCCAATGATCTATATATTCTAACTACAATTCTGAAGGTTTAACTCAATGAGGTATCAGACCGCCAATGTATCAATATGGAAGTAAAATAATAGGTGCGTTTAATGTATATTCCGAGATAAGGTAATCGATATGAGCCATATAGTAGTAGTAGTACTCAATGTTTTCAGAGTTTCCTTTCACACGGTGTGAGTGGATTAGTGAAGGGGTTAAAGGTTATTCGGCTCTCCTTAGGGTAAAAGAAAAAAAAACAAAAAAAAAAACAGAACCCATTTCCTGTAATGTAGCCGATGTACAGTAAGAACACAAAAGCTCCACAGCTATCGAGGTAAACTTACATTTCCGAGTTCCGATTTCAACCCTGCTCAGTATCTCTCGACACTGCATGGATTTTACAGAAATGACAGATATTTCCTCCAGATCTGCAAGTTAGATTTCCCTTTGAATTCTATAGGCATGACCAAACAGCAGCTCAAAGAAAGGGGTCGGCTTAAGCTGTACAATCCTATCACGAGTGAGGTTTACTGACTGGGAACTTCTTGTTAAGCAGACGCGGGAAGGAGCCCAGAGTGTAGCAAGGAAATTTACTGACCACCAGCTAATATTTAGGGTACTGGCATATGGATTACAAGGGATCCAAGGTACCAATCCTGTGTGCGCATGTAGGGGGGCTTGTCCTGACACCCCAATTGATCAGATAACTAAAGCTAGGACGTTAACCACCAATTTGTCCCATTGATTTACCAGCAAGACTGCCTTATATTTTGTAGCAACTATACAAAGTACTACAGCTCTCAGAACCTCAGTCCTGTTCCAGTGAATGAGACCAAGCTGCAAGTCCAGGCACGGCCACTAGAAAACATATGGCGCTGCGTATGGAAATAGATAAAAGGGCACAACCACAGCCATACCAGGAACTGGAGTCCCAGAAAATCCCTTTATTGAGGCAACCATTGACATTACATGTTTCATAGCCTCTGACCTGATGCCCACCGTTGTAGAAAATAGTGCAGGGTGCTGAACAAAGTCAATACTAAACAGAATAATAACAGGAAACTAAAAAAAATTAAAGGACTGAAGGAGTAACATGGTGGCTTAGTGGTTAGCACTGTAGCCTTGCAGTCCTGGAGTCCTGGGTTCGAATCCTGTCAAGGACAACATCTGCAAGGAGTTATGTTCTCCCCGTGTTTGCATAGATTTCCTCCCATACTTCAAAGACATACTGATAAGGGGGGAAAAAAAAGTACATTGTGAACCCGATAGATAGATAGATAGATAGATAGATAGATAGAGAGAGAGAGAGAGAGAGAGAGAGACCTATATATCAAAGGACTGGTCATGGCCATGAATGGTGGTGGTCCGAAATATATTTATAATATCTTAAGAATACAGAATTATAGAGGCGTCCCATCCCAGTGATATACAGCTTGAAATCATTTTATTAATCCCAAAATACGTTTACATATTTTTCCTTTGCTTCATCTCCTGAACTTTTTGGCCATGTGAGCACTTTACATAATGCAGCTATTGTAGAGACTGTAAGGGCTGCAATAAACTTTACAATGTTTACAAAGCTCTTCATTGAAGTTTATACTGAAATCAATTCCCCAGCACTCCGCGCCATCGCCGATCACAAACCTCATGTCCAGAGATCTAGCGCTGCTGGTTTACATTGTAAAAGAAAAATAGGAAACAACTAAGACAATCAAAATCCTTATAAAACTTGCCCAATATCTCTTAGGAAAAAGCTCTACAAAAAACAGCGATTAAAAAAAAAAAAAAATGGATTGCATTAACACTGGGCATAGCTTTGACCGATCTGCCAAACAGGTGGGCGTTCGAACATTGCAACCTTACATTTCATAACCAGAGTCAAAAGTTCAACAAATGTATTGTAGATTAGGCACGCAACCTTCCCTTACTCCATTACTACATAAATCAGAGGACAAACAAATGAGGTTATCCCATGGACAAATACCAAGCTTGTGTGTCCTTAGTTTACAGGCATACAATGGACACCTCTGCACAAATACATTATATTAGGACACTAAACACCCATTTGGAGTCAATGGCCAGGGTCCATTGTTGGTCTCTACTTTCAGGTCCCCCTTGAAATGCAGGAAATACCGTATATACTCGAGTATAAGCCGACCCGAATATAAGCCGAGGCCCCTAATTTTACCACAAAAAACTGGTAAAAACTTATTGACTCGAGTATAAGTCATGGGGGGGAAATGCAGCAGCTACTGTAAATTTCAAAAATGAAAATGGTCGGAGTTTTTGGGTGCAGTAGTTGCCGGGTGCTGGGGAAGGGGAGGGGGTGTTTTGGTTGTCTGCCCCTTCCCTGAGCTTGAGGACTGTGTTTTTTTTTTTTTTTTTTCCCCACTTGGAATTCAGCCTGGCTGAATATAGGGTATCTGCAGTGCTCCTATTAACCCCTTTCCGATGGAACAGGAGCACTGCAGATCCCCTATATTCAGTAGAGCGGGCACTGTCAGACACAGGGATATCTAATGTGTATGTGTTTCACAGTCATTTTCTACTTTTATATGTATTCTAGGGAAAGGAGGGATTTAGAACATTTTATTTTTTTAATTATATATTTTTAAAGCTTTTTTTTTTTTTTTCCACTATTTTATGGGAGATTCTATACATTACTATTGCGGCTGGTCATAGATACCCCCTCCCAAAAAAAATAAATACATTTTTTTTTTTTTTTTTGGCTTGACTCGAGTATAAGCCAAGGGGGGCTTTTTCAGCACAAAAATTGTGCTGAAAAATTCTGCTTATACTCTAGTATATACAGCCACCTCTCAGGCTAGGACCCCACGTTGTGGAAATGCAGATTTTGTTGCTGTTTTTTGAGCCAAAGCCAGTGGTGTATCGAGCAAAAGGTAAAAATATAAGAAGTAAAAAAAAAAAAAAAAACAAAAAAAAAAACACTTCCTATATATTTCCATTCCTTTGTAGACATTCTTGGCTTTAGCTCAAAAAAGGTTGGTCACCACAGCTGAACATAACTGGCCGAGCAACAACGCCTGCACGACAGCGAAACAGCGAGAGGAAGTTTTCTGAGGCTTCAGGGGGAATAAAAAAAAACAAAACAACACACATATCTCAGAAAATACATTTGATATTTATTGAACCCAATTTGTATAGGCTGGATGCACAATAATCCGATGTCAACTAAGAAAAAAATAAAATAGAAAACGCTGAACGTCAGACAAAGGCTTGTCTCCTTCTGCCTATTGACAGAACTATGCCAGGCAGCAGTGAACAAAGGAGAGGAGGACAAGTATTTACTTTACATTTTTTCCGCCTTTTGGATTCAATGCTAGCTTTAAAGAAAAAAAACAAAAAAAACACTACCCCTAAAAGTTCAGTCTAAAGACGATCCATAAAAAAAAAAAAATTGTAAATGGCCAAAAAAAAAACCTATGATAAAAAAAATAAAAAAGTAAAATAAAGTA
This sequence comes from Leptodactylus fuscus, assembly GCF_031893055.1. Taxonomy (NCBI): domain Eukaryota; kingdom Metazoa; phylum Chordata; class Amphibia; order Anura; family Leptodactylidae; genus Leptodactylus; species Leptodactylus fuscus. The sequence goes on along the minus strand of NC_134268.1, from coordinate 181,225,246 downwards.
TACTTGAAGGAGGTTTCCCGCAAACATAACCATATTTACATTTGCGGGAAAAAAAAAAACATTTTTGAAAATATAATTTAAAAAAAAAATAAAAAAAAAAAATCACAAATAAACTTTGCAACATTTTCTTGCTAACCAATGGCGTTCGGGCCATTCCGTTCCCCTCTCCATGGGGAATGGCACTTTTCCCTCAGCATTTTTCATGTAGAAACCAAGTGGAAAACATATGGACCCCGTTAGAGTCTATGGGATCCATGGGTTTCCTAAAGTAACCCCTTTTTTTTTTTTTTTTTTTTTTTTTAAAGTGTTTTAGGTTTCTGTTCCAGGGGTTCCCAAGCAGTCTTCCCGAACGGAAACCCATGCACAGACGTGCACGTGAAGAGTATCTTGTCATGAGCAGTTGCCAATGGAGAAGACCATTAACCTTCCAAAGTATGGGACTTGTAAGAAACCCAGACGCCACATGTATGACTTTTTTGTTTTGACAGGCTGAATAAAGGCAATGAAAATAACGTGTACATAGGCAGTCAGCAAAAAGTGCGGACAGCAATTGCACATGGTATATGGATGTCTGGGGTCTCCGGTTTCCTCCGACAATTCAAAGACATACTGATGGGGACTGTAGGTTGTGAGCCCTATGTGGGACAGCGACTGATAAAGCATTACGGAATATGATGGTGCTATATAATTAATCAAAATAATTATTATAATAATAACAACATGTGAGTAAGGCCTTACACTGTGCAAATGTTTTAAAGCATACCAGATGTGAGCAAAATGGAGAAATGTGGCCCCAACAGCCCTGGAATACAGTTTTCTGCACAGATACAGTTCTCATTTTTAGCCTATCACCCATTTATAAAAACTTATAGCCTCATTGAACTTTCTATCCTCATTTCCACCCCCTCTTACCTTCCTGATGTTCCAAGGCTATTTAGCGGAGTAACATATATAGAAAGATGTTCTAACATGGGGAGATTAGAAGGTTGGGCAAGGTAACGTGAACAGGAACCAGAGTGATGGCTGCCTGCATAACCGGAGGATCATCACTGACCCCATCGAAGGGTCACGTTGTATATGTTCAATGGGGACGACTACTGAACACTGTAAAATGATATCTACATATACACGAATACAAACCGTATACACAGAGATACATACACTAAGGGGGCTTCTATTGACATCTCTGATTTAGATAATAGTTTTCTCAAACGTAGCTTTAGTATTTGGCCAATATTTAGTTTCTTTAAATAATAATAAAAATAAATAAATAAAAAACAACCCCCACCACACACACCACTCACTAGACTCAAGTTTAAGAGGATCCGTGAAAATGGACAACCCTCGGAGGTACAAAACTCATCCTTTTCCTGACCGAGCACACAGCCTTGTCCCGAGAGTGACATTAGAACAACGTTAACGCTTTTGCAGTATTTTGACATATTTTTCTACTAGGTGACTGTAATCTTTTATCAGAGTACAGCTCCTTACAAAGTCATAGTATTATTATATGGGTTTACATAGGAGCGTGTAGGTTTATAATGCGATTTCGTCCGACTTCCAGTCCATGTATTATACAGAAAGACATTTTCTGCAATAAAAAAGTGACTTGAAACGTTTGTTTTTCCTCTGTTTGCTCTGTTAGTACTTTGATGCTTGTTCCCTTCTGTTTGTCAATGATACACGGTAGGAGTACTGTTCTACAGATCCGGAAACTCTGGGAAGTCTTGTTATGCCAGTATTGCATGTCCTGAGCACAGTCCCTCCTCTGTATACACTACAATATGTCATTATAGCATATGTTGCTTTGTTGTTATCTGCAGTTACCCGGCACACAATGACTAATACTAATGGCAATAGGAGGAAGAGTCCGGAAGTGCATTCCTCAAAAAATTCCTTGCAGAAAACAAGGTTTCTTTCAGCATTCATGCACTGAGCAACATTTCTCCAAACCAGAGTCTAATGTTCCTGGAGTTTCTCAACTGAATTTCTTATTGAGCAAGGATGTTTTATTGCCAGTAAAGTGAGAAAGAAATGGAAGGACATAGTTAGGACTTGGATTCACCTTTATTAAAAAGGCTATTCAGGCACCGCAAGTGTTATTTTAACAAACCCCCTCCCCCACCGTTTTAAAATAAAACCATAAAAACATATATGTAAATCATACCTTATCGTGCACGGTGGGCAGTCCTCCAAGGTCTGATGTCATCTTGCTGTCACGCCTTCCTCTTCTTTCTTCTTCCAGCGACGTCCTCCTGTCCTCACTCTTCCCTGCCTTCATTTTATTTTCTTCCAGAATGAAGAAGTTCACTTGCGTAGTTCTAAGGGGTACTTAGAACTAAACAAAAATCGCGCCGATGCATGCGCAGTAGCGCTACGTAGGGAGCGATACTGCGCACACATGGGACTTGAACACAACCTGCCGGAAGAACAGAAGATGAAGGCGGAGAAGAGCCAGGATAGGAGGACGTCGCTGAAAGAAGAAAGAAAAGGAAGGCGTGACAGCAAGATGACGTCAAACCTTGGAGGACCGCCCACCGTGCACGATAAGGTATGATTTACATATATGTTTTTATGGTTTTATTTTAAAATGGGGGGAGGTTTAAAATAACATTAGCGGTGCCTGAATAGTCTTTTTAAAGGCTACTCACGCATATGTGGGGCTCATACAGCATCATTTTGCTGATACAGCCCCTTTAAGGTAAATTCATACAGAGAGGCAGTCCTGAACTGAAATCTGCTCCACTGTTTTTAGGCAGAGTTCACACTAACGTTGGATTCTGTTCAGAAGGTGTCCATTTTTTGTTTTTTTTTAAATATATATATATATATATGAATGAGAGAGAGAGAGAGAGAGAGAGAGAGAGAGAGAGAGAGAGAGAGAGAGAGAGAGAGAGAGAGACAATAGTTACATGCTAACTAAACTGAAAAAAGAAAAAAAATCTAAAAATCTATATAGCATATCCTGCCTTTGTACACATGTCCATGGGTAGGATTTCATCTGACCTTGGGATATCTTACAACCCCCACATATCTCTACATTAAGACAATTTATGAAGGAAATAAAAATAAAAGGCGGCGAGACCGTTCGTACTCAGAATCAGGAATTCTGTAAAAAAAAATCCTTTCTAACATTAGAGATTGCATTGGTTGTGTCCTATAAATAATAAATGCTCCCTTCTACTCCACTGAACTCACTCGACCTACATTATATGCAGTAGCTAACCTTGCCAAGGTTATAAAGGAACATATAGCATTGCCGCTTCCCGTTCTTTATATAGACATTTAATACACTTCCTTTTCCATTTCAGCATCAAAAGGACAAGTAAAAAGCCTTTCCCTTAAAATCTCACATCACACAACTGTGCACATGAATGAGAAACCCAGCCAGCGGATCACTTAAAGGGGAATCGTAAAGACTGAAAATCCGAAGTTATCTATATAGTGCATGAGTGCTAAGCCTGTAGCAGGTGGTGAGTGATGGCGGCCGACTGGCAGAAAACGTGTGAACAGAGAAATTCCAGAATACTGGACGGCATTCTTAAAATCTATGGTAGGGAATGCAGCGTCTAGTCATGAGGTTACTAGTAAAACCTATGCAACAGAGACACACAGCTCCAATATGATTAATTTAATATATATATATATATATATATATATATATATATATATATATATATATATATATATGTAATATAAAGAAAAATGCTGCAAAGTAAGAATGGTTCCAAAAATAGAAGGGTTAATAGATTATAAGAGAAACCTAAACCCCATCAATATTAGGTGCGAGGTTCCCTTGGAGGAAGAGTCCTGGATGTGGTGATATGGCCCGGACTTCAACATGCTCCAGTCAGTCTTGGATTACATGAAGAGACAGAAGGATTGGAGCAAGTCTACATCCACAGAAGATCTCTGCTTAGTTGATGTTGGAACAACCTCCCTATCGAGTTCCTTCAAATATGGTCTTACATCTCAAAGATTAGAATACCCCATCAGATGCCGTTGAAAACAACAATTGATTATTCCATTGGAGTAATTCTATGTATTCTAATCTGATTTGTTATCTCCGAGACTGTTATCCAATATCATATTTTCACTCTTTGCTGTATAATCCTGATACCTTGCTGTAATTGTATGATTGTGCAAATGTTGTATTGCCCCGTAGTTGAAAATGATAAAACAATAAAAACTTTGAATTAAAAAAAAAAAAAAGTCTCAAATCTCCCGTTTATTCGTTCACTTTCTATTTTGTTAACTGAAAAAAAAATAAAAAAATCTAACAATTCTATTTTTGATTTATGCCCGGCTCTGCAGCATTTGTCCCACTCCAGCCTAAAACTGTACAACAATGCTGAAGCCACATGCGGTTTATCCAAGAGGTCTTTCCCTTCGACTAGAAATGTTCATTGCCCCATACATTCTAAAAAAGGGCTCTATGAATACTTATGGTGTTGCAAAAAGACAACCCGCACATGTTAAGTAACACACTGACATCTTTACGAGCTGGTTTATGCTTGTACTCACTTTAAGGCCACATGACATCAGACAGCGGTATCATAAAGGTAAAGCTGACACTTCAATGGGAAACAGAGACAATAAGGGTAGAGACAAAGCCGCCTGTACTCATCACATGTAAGGGCGACAGGAGTGACAAGGACCAGGCCCAAAGGAGCAGAAATAACAGCAGTCTAAGACTATAGAGGCTATATAGAGAAGAAGATTTCTTTTTTTTCTAAACAGAAGTATTTCTATCAGGTGATGTTTATATGAGGTCTATGGTAGAGTTTTCTAGACATCCAGGGAGGGAGAATAGATAAGCTGTGAAGCTGTAACTGACTATAGTCAAAGGGATGACCGGCACCTGTAATAGTCTATAGGATAGGGTCCCACCCCAGTATAACAAGTAAATTAAAGGATCCCAATAGATGCATATTAGGTAGTAAATTCCGATTTTATTTTTATTTTCATTAGCATTGTGCTACACGTGGTGAAAATGCAGCGTTATGAGCAACTTTTCGGCTGTAAAAGTCTATATCGAGCTCATAAATTCAATCTTAGTGCTATAGAAATGCAATGAGGACACCAACGGTACCCCCTGTGAGCAGCAATACCCCTTGTACAAGACCCTACAGGTCACATGGGCCCCTCGGGAAGACACTGTCGACTCATATTCATCCTGAGTCTAACGAAGGTCTACCTAACCGGCCTCTTGTAACTGACTAGATCTATCAATCTCTCTCATATCTATCTCATATCTATCTGAATGAAAACCACTCTATTGAATTGGTGAAGGTCACTCTACTATTAGTCTTGTTATTTATTTATTTATTTTTTTTAATAGTGACTCAGAAAATAAAACCTTATCTATCTATCTATCTATCTATCTATCTATCTATCTATCTATCTATCTATCTATCTATCTATCTATCTATCTATCTATCGCCGAATCCACATGTCCCAGTCATGGCAGGCTTTCTTGCCATGATCTTTGTAAAAGCAATCATAGAAAACATGCCATAAACTGCAACACATACTGTATAAGTTCCCTACAAAGCTCATTCATTCTGGCAAAAACGGGCAATTCTAGACTATAAACTTCATCTATGTATCCTTTTCATAGAAGATAGTTTTAGGGTGCATTCACACGGAGTAACGTGTCGTGTGACCTGGCACGTATACGCCGTGTGAGATTTTGAGCGCTGTATACGCTCCCATTGATTTCAATGGGAGTTAGTCTCGTATACACAGTGTTAATTAGCGGGCGTGATTTTGCGGCTGCAAAATCACAGCCGCAAAATAACGCAGCGTATACGATCCAGGCTCCCATTGAAATCAATAGGAGCGTATACGGCGCTCAAAATCTCACATGGCGTATACGTGCCAGGTCACACAACACGTTACTCCGTGTGAATGCACTCTTAAATGGATAAAAGGAAAAAAATATATAAATAAATATAAATGAAACAATATGTTGTGGAAACATTGTGGGCAACAGAATCTAATAGTACAATATGGACTTGGAAAAAACAAACTATTTTTTTAAATAAAGATATATAAAACTATATATTATCTCTATCATGTATCTATCTGTCTATCAATCTATCATCTATTTATCTATCAATCTATCTATCTATCATTTATCTATCTATCTATCTATCTATCTATATTCTATTTATCTATCATCTATCTATCCATTCTCACGTGCAGTCTCTTCTGTCATATTAATGAATGAGCTGAAGGTACAGAAACCTATAACTCTGATTCAGTCCGCTCTCAGGGTGATATAACATACTTTCTTGTATATACATGTCCTGCTGAAGCTCTCGCTCCTAATGAGTTCCTGTTATTGTAACGGATGTTGCCTTTATGAGGCCATGTTTTATAGGTGTTGGCACACGACTTTATGACTTATGGCAGTTCCTTTGTTACATTTCACTTATGGTTAAAATGCTGTTGCCTACTCTGACTATCCTAAGAAACAAATGGAAAAAAACTGAGATAAAGTAAAACATGCCCGGCACTTCGCAGAGGGGAGTCAAAAGGCTAAACATCAGAGGATACAAGGATACAATGTACGGCTTTACTTAACAAGGCAGTGCCAAAAAGATCTGAGGCTGCAGGTACATGTCCAAAAATGTCTGGCATACTACGTAGGAATCTGTACTAATCCTACGGGATGAAGATCATTAGTGGTATAAAAAATCCTGCCCAATACGTGCTTAGTCTGTCCCTCTGCAAATTCTACAACAATACCACACAAACACCCCCACACAGCTAATAACACCCTGCTAACTGTATGGGATATTCTCCTGTCATTGACTGCTATAGCCGCACTCATCTGCATCGCACCTCAACACCTCATCTGTCTCATGGGAAGGGTTCCTTGATCCCAACTTGTGGCTGCAGTGAGAAAAAATGGACGCCATCCATGTACTAGCCGAGCACTTAAGAGACCTGATCCTCTACGTAAACATAGAAGAACATGATAAAACACTACCTGCCCATAGTCACCTCTATGAGGATCTTATTCTTATGGTTTCTTCATATGGAAAAGAAAACCAGATGTAAAGATATATAAAGAAAATGAATCCTACCACATTTCTGACAGTATTACCGGTACATCGAAAAAAAATAATGGTGTTTAAGGGCGGATGTTGTACTCCAGTCACACGGCTCATGGGTTAATCTTTACTACAATTTTTGAAAATACAAATGTACATCTATACACTAAAAAACAACTTTCAGTGTCTTTTTAGATGTAGGTTTTCATCAGATTATGGATCTTAATCTGAATTATCCATGTAATATGATTTTATATAGAAGCATTTCTATATTCATTGTATAACTATTGTTTCATTTTATTATTATGGAACCATCTTTATTACACATCAGTTTTTCGAATTTCGCCTTCTGTATATTCTGTTGACCCCATGAGCCTAGATAAATAAAAGTAGTGTCATGATACAATTTATCAATTTTCTAAAATCTGTATTGTACTTCTAGGTAGAATTTTAACTAACGCCATGCTGATTTTTACCTTTGTGTTTCAATAGTGTGTGAATCCTTCATTTATTCTAAAGTCAAGAAATTTGCATCTAGGGAATGTATCATCAGGACTGTCTTTATTAAGTTTGCATGCTGACCACTAAACCTCAAACCAGATTACTACTTCCTGTTTTCTAGAGATCACTTCTCAGCAGCCATTATCATCACTGGTGGAATGATCAGACAACATTATGGAGGGACCATGTGATTGCTGTGAAGAATCTCTGAACTGCTGGTAACAGAGCAGAGCACTGGCTCAGGCAACATATCTATGTGCCAGTGATGTACCTTATAAAAAAAAAAATAAAAAATTACATAATGGATTACAAAAATTACTTCTTCATATTAGTTTTAGATCCATATGTAGTTTAGTATAAAAGAAAAGGAACTCATTCCCTCTAAATGCATTACGATAAGTCTTTATGCAGTCACCAAAATAAGTTGTGTAATTGCATACAAAAAAAAAAAAAAAAAAATCACTAATAAAGCTAGAGATGTTTCAGGAACACAATGGAGCAGATCTACATTTCATTTCTCGAATTTAGACAGTATACTATTAAAGGGAATGGATCAACAGAACTGACCTATATTTTAAACCATGTTTTTGGGTGTAACATATTAATGCTTGTAATTTTTCAGATCAATATCTAAAAAAATAAATAAATAAAAACAAAAAACAAACAAACCAGGTATGTAATCTACACAACCAGCTGTAAAGAAGAGAGATTTAGTTACCGTATATACTAGAGTATAAGCCGACCTGAATATAAGCCGAGACCCCTAATTTTACCACAAAAAACTGGGAAAACTTATTGACTTGAGTATAAGCCGAGGGGGGAAAATGCAGCAGCTACTGGAAAATTTCAAAAATGAAAATGGTCGGAGTTTTTGGGTGCAGTAGTTGCTGGGTGCTGGGGAAGGGGAGGGGGTGTTTTGGTTGTCTGTCTGCCCCTTCCCTGAGCTTGAGGACTGGGATTTCCCCCCCCCCCCCACACTTGTTATTCAGCCTGGCTGAATATAGGGTATCTGCAGTGCTCCTATTAACCCCTTCCTGACGGAACAGGAGCACTGCAGATCCCCTATATTCAGTAGACCGGGCACTTTCAGACACAGGGATACCTAATGTGTATGTGTTTCACATTCATTCTCTACTTTTATATGTATTCTAGGTAAAGGAGGGATTTACAACTTTTATTTATTTTTTTAAAGCTTTTTTTTTTTTTCCCCCCACTATTTTATGGGAGATTCTATAAATTTATACATTACTATTGCAGCTGGTCAATTTTTTGCTTGACTAGAGTATAAGCCGAGGTGGGCTTTTTCAGCACAAAAACTGTCCTGAAAAATTCAGCTTAGACTCGAGTATATACTTGCAAATGATAGATAAAGCAATGGGTAACTGGGCAATAACGTCAGCCAGCTTAACCCTGAATTCACACGACTTAGGGCCCATTCACACAGAGTAAATGCGCATGTATTTTGGCAAAATACATGTGTAAAAATAAGACTCCCATTGACTTCAATGACATTTTTTACATGTGTAAAAAAAACACGTCAAAATACACGTGTAAAATGTCATTGAAGTCAATGGGAGTCTTATTTTTACACGTGTAGTTTTTACATGTGTATTTTGCCAAAATACACGCGCGTTTACTCCGTGTGAACAGACCCTAAGTTTCACCCATAAATCTCAGAGTGTGTTGGTTGGATTGACCGGCCTGATCAGTGTGCCAGGAGGACTCTCAGCAATATCTACAGTATGTGCCGGCCTGTCAGTGACATACTGTCCTGTACCACATATCCCATGTCTTTTAGAGGCAGGGTCTCCTAGCAGCATATCCGTCTTGCTTGGAGTCCTGATTCAGGTTGGTAAATCCAGTTTACACACGTGTAACTCGGTCATGTGAACGTGGGGTAAGCTACAAAACGGAATATGATCCTTAATAAGGCACTGTGGGTCCAGCAAGAAGATTTCTACTGCCTTGTTTTTGTCTCTACACGTTCTGACAGACATAACTGATCAGTATGGATAGGAGTTAAATATGTGGATTGCACAGCTGAAAAATGGAAAAACCAAGTTTAGGAGAATTTTTATTTTTTTTCTTCAAAGAAGTTACCCCATATGAACACATTGTCACTTCTGCGGTGAGGTTTATACAGGCACATGAAGGGGAGAGGTGTAAGTAAGCCCCCTCCCAGGACAATTATAGCTAAACACAACCAAAGTCTCACAAACTTCAGACCAGAAAATAGTAAGACTCCTCCATCATCGAGTTATACTTAAGCACAGGAAGCCATAATGGGAGTCTCTTCAAAGCAGAAATCCAAGCATGACTTACAAGGGACGTCTGTGAAATTCAGGATATTTTCCTCAATGCCTCTTCTCAGTATCTTACATCAAAGTCTTGCAATAAAAGGTATTACTTAGATGCAACATCCTGTTTTAGTGAGGATGACTAATATGAATATGTTGTGATTGTTTTTTTTTATCCACACATAGGTGATAACATAATTACAGTGTGTGTGTGTGTGTGTGTGTGTGTGTGTGTGTGTGTGTGTATACACTATATATATATATGTGTGTGTGTGTGTGTGTGTGTGTGTGTGTGTGTGTGTGTGTGTGTGTGTGTCAAAAAAATCTTAATTTAAACTATATCTGTTGTCTTTTTATGCAGTGAAACCTCTCTGAGACGACCGTCCAGAATGGCATTAAAAAGCAACGTGGTGTCTCAGTGATTAGCTCTGCAGCCCTGGAGTCCTGGGTTCAGATCCCGCCAGGAACATCTGCAAGGAGTTTGTATGTTCTCCACATGTTTGTGTGAATTTCCTCCCATTCTACAATGATATACTGATAGGGAAAAAAAAAAAAAAAGTTGTCCCATAGTGCGATGGTCTTCTGAAAAATAGTGACTATGGAAAACTGAAAATCTGTCACAGAATACGTGGTGGTCTCAAAGTGGCAGTCTTTTGGAGAGGTTTCAATGTATATTTTGTTTTTGTTTATTTTTTGTCTTTTCCTTAGTGTATGATATACACCTGGAGTGGGCGATTTCTATTGTTGTCCGCACCTAGCTCAGGTCTTATTGTTCTTTCCTTCCTCATCGATGACTAAGGACTCAGAGTCGTAAACACGTCAGAGGAAAGGACGCTGTGTGGAGATGGTCTGTATTGCTGAATATTTTACCTGTCCAAACGGACAAATAAAGTTGCGGTAGATTCTAGCCCAATGAGGTTTGGATTCTCGTTAGTTTTCTATAATTAAATTAGATGTATATTCTGTTACAGACTTACTTTCATAGGAATCAATCCCTAGCCTTTACTGCTTCGGATTGACCATCAGCCACTTAGTCACAAGGTGGAACAAAAGAGAAGTCTGTGGCCAGCCAACTCTAGAGCCCCGCAGCATACTCTCTGGTATAAGGAAACCTAGTACTGCCATCATGACCAAATGGCCCCTCCGACCAAATAAAAAACTGAGTCAATCCATTTTCACCGTTATTGATTTCCCAACGTTGCACTCCATTTACACATTTACCAGCTAAAGCATCCAACAACCTAGGAAACATGATGCACAGGACCTCACCCTGACCCTGTATGATGCAAAAGGCTTATTAGACACATACACAGATACACATTTTTTTTTATATTATTGATATTTATTCTTATTAATTAGTTGTCTACATTGTGCATATATCTTATGCAGCCCTATGCAATAAGCTGCTTCATGTACAATGTCTGCATGTATACATCGAAAGCAGTCACAACCAAAATGATGACTAAGGGGGCTATGGGGCTGGACATAACTTACAGGCCCTCAAATGGCTCCGATAACGCCATGACTAAGCCCCCTCTACCCCGGCACATATCCTGCTGAACAATATAGCATAAGAGGTTTCTATGGGAAGGCCAGAAGCTGGAAAACGCAGTGTCGCTGCAAATCTGGTCTGGTAGTGGTCCTAGAGACAAATGAAAGCCTGTGATGAGCAGCAACATGCTACAACGTGCATTTACAGTATGCGAAGGAGGAATGTTAAACAAAGAATTCTTTGTAATGACTTCTCCGCAGACAGAAATGCAGGCAGCTCACTGCCAGCATTAAACAACTCATTTTTGTTTGCCCAGATCTCTCAGATTTCTATGATGCCTGTATGAGAATGTCTCTTCTTGAACACAGGGCTGATTGTAAAGCCTTTAGAAGGATTGTGCAGCGAGGTCAATAACTCCATGTTCCTCATCTCTTCTTTTAAAAGCATTCCCTAGACACAAACAGCGCTTCCGGTTCACTGCACAAAGTGCTCCTTCAGCAACGCCTTCTGTGGGATCTCTCCACAAAGCAATGCCGTTTCAGAAACCATCTCATCAGGTGTCCAACCCAAAAGCCATAACCCCTGTTCAATAGCGGAACCAATACTGACCACGAGGCACTTAGAACAGAACTTCAGACATAACCAAATTTCTCTAAATGAATAATACTGGTGAAAATGACAAACATTGTAATCTAGCTTTTTTAAGAAATCTGTTTTCTTGACTTTATAGGCAGTAACTTTCTCCATATTAGTCTATGAAGAGAGGAAGGGGGATACAAAAACCACAGTGCTAGGTTGTAGTTAAGAGGCTGCTAGTACACAGCATGAGGCAAGAAATCAGTTAACCAGCCAATCAGGAGAATTCTGCTCAGCTCCTCCCTGGTCTATAGAGTTGTATGTGTGAGGCTGAATACCGAAATAGAATGTCAACATACAGTTATATTGCACTCCACACATACAAATTGTATATTCTCAGACACTTTTACTTATATGACCTGGACCATTGTACCAAATAAGCCCTCTTACCTCCTGTGTCCCCATATTTTCTCATAGATTGTAAGCTCCTGCGTGAAGAGGTCTCACTCCTATTGTCTGATATAATAATTCTTTGTCACATTGTAGTCTGTTCATGTACCCTCAGATTTGTAATGTGCTGCAGTCTATGTTGAAATGATATAAAGGTAGTAGTAGTAGTAGTAGTAGTAGTAGTAAGATACAGAGCACGAGAACAAATTAATAAAGTGGAGGAACAAACAGATCTCCTTAATAAAGATACCGAATCTTACAAAGTCTCTATAATGCACTATTCACTCATGAAAAGTTGTTTAGAACCGAATGACAATCTGCTAATGTGATGTGCAGCCATGGAGGAAAATACCAGAAATATCTGAAATATCAAAGTGATAAATGACTGAGCTAAAAGGGGCTGTCCTCTATCAGATCAAAATTCAGAGACAAGTATTAGAGTTTGTATAAGGGAAAGCTGTACAATTCTCCAATAGACTTTCCTTACAGTTTTCTAGATCTCTGCTAGATGTCATTCATTCAGCTTAGGGCGGGTTCACTCTGCGCCCGGTCTCCGCTTTCGAGTTTCCATCTTCTGCCACAAGAAACTGGGCAGGAGATGGAAACTCGGCGAACAGCTTTTAAACCCATTCACTTGAATGGGTTTGCAAAGTGGTCGACCATGTGCGTCTTCTGCCTGTCCGCGGTGAAGCCAGCTTTTTTTTTACCGGACACAAAGTCTTGCATGTCCGACTTTGCGTGCGGCTAAAAAAAAAAAAAAAAAAAAAGGTTTTGCCGTGGACAGGCAGAAGAAACACACAGGCTGTCACTTTCCAAATCGCCACTTTGAAAACTGACCGCCGGGTTTCTATCTCCTGTCCAATTGCTCGGGGCAGAAGTTGGAAACCTGCCGGATTGCGCAAACTGAACACCAGGCGGAGATGTGAACTCGCCCTTACAGTCCATGGCCATGTGATGGACACGCAGGTGCAGAGCTCGTTACAGTAATCAGACATCTGCCTGGTAAGGAGCCCTGTGCTTGGTAAGCAGATACGAGGACATCAATATCATAGTCCCAGATCACCCCTTTAAATTATGGCATTAATTCATATGCAAATGACAGGAAAGATGCTTTGGGATGTGTCTTGCCTGGATTTGGTCTCAGCAGTAGACTACTAAGCAAAGCATTTTCTCCTTATTTACGTATTAATAAGATGCCAAAGATGAATAAATGGGGCTCAAAAGAGGCATTTGGATACTGTAGACTCAATTCTACACGTGACTGGCATTAGGTTTACAACCAATTTGCTGCTGACAGACTCCCTTTAAATAGAATATACTCAGCTTTTGATCGTCACAAAGTTTTATGATGGCAGCAGCACAGCAGGGATATAGCAATAAGAGCGCTTTTAGGAGGGGTTGCATCCATAGTCATGTTATACAGGGGCATTATGTGTGCTGAACATAGGCTACTAGAGAATCATGACTTGTATCCGCATATATACACACCGTATACACTCATGACAACCAGTCTGAAGTCATCTGTTAATAGCATTATACTGCCTCATTTATGCTAGATCCTGTATAGGCAGAATAAGTGATGACCTCCTGAGGTTATTATGACTCAGGCTATAAACCGCTTCCACATATTAAAGCATCGCAATGATATCACATGACATTTGTAGTTCAGGGAGTTCACTTGAAAGTCCACAAACTATGACAGTACAGTACTTATCCCGTCTTTCAAGTGGAACACTAATCACTTGTGTAGATGGCTTCTATCCATTCCGAGAGAATACAATGCAACTTTAAAGAGGTTTTCCGGCCCAAATAGCATCTCTTATCTACAGGTCATCAGTAGTGGGGGTCAGTATCTGTTCGCTGATCTGGTAGGGATGGGATTGTGCAGCCCTGCGCCTATTACTTGGGAGTTACTTCTGACCTTTTCCACTGCAGAAGCTTCCAAGGCCCAGAATCAGCCTGATCAGCGGCTGCATGGGGGTTCCAGGACCCCCTACCAATGAGATGCTAATGGACAGTCGTTTGGGTAGGCCATCAGTATAAAAAATAAAAATTTCGAAGACCTAAAAAACCCCTTTAACAACCCTTTCACAGAATAAAATAAAGGTTTTTGCAAAAAGGGGTGCCGTAATCCCTGTCAAGTCTTCGAATTCATTATCTGTTCAATTCCCATGTTAAATGGAGGGTGAGCTCAATGATAATTTGGTCAGGACGCCATAAAAATTACAATAAGCTCAGTAACATAGCATTATCTGCAATAACTAATGCTAGGCACAGGTGGCCCAAAGTTGATAGCACAGGGCATGCATCCATTATATACTCACCAACAATTCCCCTCCCCATCCATCATTCGCCATGCTGTAGACTTCATTGACATCCTACTCAGAACAGCTACCGCTGACATCACACAGAGTGAAGGAAAAGTGGGCACGATTATAGTAAAGACTGCGGCCACAATCACGACTAGTCAGTTACGACTGCAGGACCATCCTGCGACTAACATGGTGAAAGGCACTGTTAGGGTAAGTTCACACGGAGTGATACGGATAGCGGATACGGCCTCAAAATACTGACCAATCTGGGCCTAATCTGGAGCGGCATCCAGTCGCAGCTACCCGTATTTTGGACCGGAACCTGAGGCGGCCTCTGCCTCAAGTTCTGGTCCAAAAAACCCTGTGTGAACTTATCCTTATAACTTCAATTTCTTGGTCCTAATAAAACCTACATGTTTAAAAAGGTATTTCTATAGAATTGTGTAGGGTCCCTTTAAGGCTGTGAACAAATCTCATCAGGATCATCACTTCATTCCTTGGTATTTTGTAACTCTGCACCCAAATTTAAGAAGTATGAAAAAAAAAAGTATTGGCAAATAATGCGATGTTTTGTCTGCTGAATCCTTTGGAGGTATAAAGGCCTGAAGAGCAGCGCTCAGAAATGAAGCTTTCATTGATAAATATTTGGACTGTACTTCAAAGTCTACGAAACGCCACCAGTCTGTTTCATAGCTCTCAGCAGGAGAAAGAAAACCAGGTCATATATCCTCTGGAGGCTCCGGCTAGGAGGCAGCTGCTGCTAGATGAAAATGGAGAAAGTTGAAGACCAGGGATAGAAAATTGTTACTTGGAAGTCCTTCCCGGTTAACTTGACTTCCTTCGCTTTTGTATTGACACAAACAGGCAAACAAGACAATATTAAGCGTGCACTCAGACAACACATACGATTTGCAGGTTCTCTTATTTCCTTTCTGAGCTGAGAAACAAGAGCCGAGCATTGTGGATTTTATCCATTTAGTGCAGAGATGTCAACAGCTGCATGTGACAGGCGCCCGACGAACAGGGAGCAATTCTCCAGTGCTGACATCAACTGCAATGATGTCAATGTCACCAAAACAAGCATGTAAGTCTAGGGGACACAGTCTGCAGCTGGTCCCCCGCGTGCTCCTACAATACTTTTATTATTAAAAAGAACGGCGTTTATGAACGGAATAACAAATTCTATTTACTGATCTTATACGACACCCATACATTCAATTCTAGAGAAAAAAAAAAAACTACAGGACCATGATGCTTTGTAGTGCAATATACGGGGGTTTCAAGGGGTTGTCTAGAGGATCAATGTCTTATTAAAGACTCAAAATGGCACTACCAGAATGGGAGCAGTGGGAGAGTCTATGACTTTTGTGTCACTCTTGGGGGGGCGAGAATGATCCAGCAGTCATCCCCTTAAGGCGGAGTTCAGATGGGGTTTTTTTGGTCAGGATTTTGACGTGGAATCTGCATCAAAATCCTGACCAAAAAACGTCACCCATTGAAATCAATGGGTGCCAGTCATTTCTTTTTCCCATGAGCAGCTCGTTCCCTGAAGAAGCGACATGCTCTTTCTTCAGGCGGATTCCGAAGCCGGTTCAGCTGTGGACATCCGCCTGAAGACACTCCCTCTTGACTAGGCCCATTCATTGGGTCTAATCTGGAGCAATGTGCCGCGACTGGATGCCGATGCACTGCACTGGCATCCAGTCGCGGGTACTGTTTTTTTGGTCCAAAATCTAAGGTGGCCTCCTAGTCAAATTCCAGACCAAAAAAACCCGTCTGAACTCAGCCTTAAGGCCCACTCTCATGGAGGAATTGAATGTAATCTTCGACCCTAAATGGGAGTGGATGAAAGACTTTGCCGAAATTTCCAAGCAAAATTGTAAAGGTGGGACACAATGCTAAGAGCAGTAGGAGGTCAAGCAAAGCAATGACAATGACCTGAACGGCCCCTCACCGTGGGCTCTGCAATCACTGACTGGCCCCCGTGGACATCAATGATGCGACGGACGACCGCACAGACCACCAAGGCCAAAAACTGGCTGTAGTAGCTGCATGAGGGTAACTTAGATCATTACTGGATCAAAGGATATGGAGACCCCCAGGGTACCACCACAAAGAAGGAGGGCGGGTATCACTACATTTTAGATTTATCTTTTCATAACTTTTTTTTGAGCCGGAAAACCCCTTTAAATAGTTAAAATATTGGCCTTCAACTTATTTCAACTCGGATCAAATGTTTTTCTTTAAAAGATATCTATTGTTACTGGCAGAAAAATCGGCTTCCTTCCAAAGCAGATGATATGATTGCACATTTATATTTTACTTTCCTCAGGAATTCACACCCCCCCCATTCGCATCCTGTTATTCACAGACTGCTTCATCTTAACTCTAGTTACAGTCCTAGCAATAAATAGAGGCAGTCATGTAAACCAGGCCCTCCGACTGACAAATCCCTATACACTGACCTTCATATAGCATGGCGGTAAATACTGCTCAAAAGACTTCATTTAGTAGTGATGGATAACATTTACTTATTATAGAACCTGGTCAAACCCCAGAAAGCGGAGCCTGTTAGAAGTATGAACATGTCAGGATCACATACTTAAAGGGATCCTATCATTAAAAACACAATTTTTTGTGACTAACACGTAGGAGTAACCTTAAGAAAGGCTATTCTTCTCCTACCTTTAGATGTCTCCTCCGCGCTGCCGATCGATATAAATCCCGTTTTTTTGTCGGTACGCAAACGAGTTTTCTTGCAGTACTGGGGGCGTCCCCAATGCTGCGAGAGAACTCTCCAGCGTTGCCTCCCTCTTCTTCAGGAACGACATCTTCATGCGTCTTTACTTACTGTGTAAGTGGCCATTTTTCTTGTGGTCGCGGGTTTGACGCGTGAAGAGGTCATTCCTGAAGAAGATGGAGGCGGTGCTGGAGAGTTCTCTCGCAGCATTAGGGACGCCCCCAGTGCTGTCTGAGCGCTGGGGCTCGCCCCCAGTGCTACGAGAGAACTCATTTGTATACCGACAAAAACCAGGATTTATACCGAATGGCAGTACGGAGATGACATCTAAAAGGTAGGAGAAGAATAGACTTTCTTTTCTAGACTACAAACTTCTGGCACCCGGAGGCTGAAGCAACAGGTGAAGGTTGCAGAGTTTAGGTGTCGGCCTCCACAGACCACACACTGAAGAAAAAAAAAAAACATGTGTCTTGGAAAACCCCTTCAATATCTTGACTTCACAATCTTTTTAGGCCATGCAAAGCACATTACAGGATATTACGCTATATACATATCTACAAGGATATCAGTGCCCACCCACAGATGTGTAATGCTACACACAGCCCTTTTGTAGTGAGAGTAATAAGGGACAGCTGCAGTCGACAGCTTTCATTTCGTTGCGTACAGCTCAATGTGTCAGCTACAGCACAACAGTTAAAAATGGAAAATTTCACCACAAGATGTCCATGTGTGGGCTTAGCCTTACAGTGAGCAAAGGTTATGCTGACAATGCAAACTTTTTAGCTCTGAATCACACCCCCCTGCCTGACATTACAGTGCTTAAAGGGATTCTCGCATTAAAAAATAGTTTTTAAACTAAAACCACGTATGACTAGCCTTTAGAAAGACTATCCATCCCTTACCTTTATTTTGAAGATCCTCGCTGCCGCATTCTGAATTTTTCTACACAAGCATACTGTGTAAGCGGCCACAAAAAACTGGCCGCAGACATGAGCAATCAGCCCTTTAAGCTAATTGTGCTCAGAAAGCACAGGGGCGTTCTCCCTGTGTTCAGAGCACAGCAATGTTATCCATTCCAGTGCCTTCGCTGTCTTCAAGGTCTCTTCCTCTTCACTCCTCTTCTTACACGAGATCACCGCATAATGCCAAACTGCGCACATCCGTCGGCCATTTTGTGGTGGTCTTGTGTAAGAAGAGAGGTGAAGAGGAGGAGACACAGAAGACAGGCATTGCAGGAATGGATAACATCGCTGTTCTTAGAGCACAGGGGGTATATGCCCCTGTGCTTTTTGAGCACAATTACCTTAATGAAGAATTAAAGAAAAATTTAAAAACGTCCACGAGGACCTTCAGAATAAAAGTAAGAGATGAATAGCCTTCTATGTGGTTTTAGTTTAAAAACTTTTTTTTAATTATAGAATCCCTTTAACCACTACATCAGGCCTCAAAACAGCATTGATTGCTCATAAATGGTGGGGGTTAGAGAGTAAATGCCAACTGTGCTGGAATTAATGGAGCAGCGCCTACTCACGGATGCCAAGAACTTGATTTGGGAGAAGATGGTGAAAAGTTCTCTTAAAGAGTCTGACCGGCTGTACAAACATTTATTTATCATGCGCAAATGCAAAGTAATTACGGTAGCTTTAATTTTGTAAACTTCTCAGATGGTTGGATCTGTGATCCTCTAAGTGGAGCTTCTGCTCTAAGTTACAACTTTATGACACAGACTCTGGTGGCAGGGAACTTTCTATCAGGTTTGTGACATGTTCGAAGGGGCCGGCTATCCGGATTGTTTCATTAGTTAATCCAGTCCTGTTCTCATTTGCTAAATCCACAGGAAGGGGGACGGATTTAGTTTATGAATGGAGCCAAACACCCCCTTCATCATCATTGCTGACTCAGACATAGGTGAATAGCTAAGCCCTAAGATTGCTAGGGACCATAACTCCACCATCTAGATTGCATATCCTTATGACAGACCAATATGGTGAGCCCTGAAAAACCCCTTTATGGTGCAAGTAAACATATTTACTTTTTCATATATTAGTAGTGCAGGTGAAAGAAACCAACTTTGCAATATAATTCTCTAAAGAAAAGTGACTTTGCCATGCATTTTTTCTGTGTAATTGAATTTAGTCTGTGCTCCATACAGAAGCAGTGTAAGTTTACACAGAAGTCTATGGAGGAGAGGGATAGGAGTCCATTTACTGAATTTAAGTCATTTCTGTAAAAAATCTAGATAGTAATTGATTATAATACTGCTGAACACAAAGTCTTTATTTTTACATTTGAGCACAGATATACTGATGTTTTCTTGTTTGTGCTGAAATCCCCAAAAAATAAAAAATTATCTATATTATAATATATGAGTAAAAACAGCCACTTGCACTCCAACCTGAATACATAAACATCACGACATAAACATCCCCTCTCAAAAATGTATATGTATATATATGTATCTATATATCTCACTATTTCATTTGAAGAGGAAGTCGCAACAGTTTTCTAGGCACAATGTTATTTAGTATATCCCGGCAGTAATATTATCCAGCATATAAGGGAATACAGTTGCAGTTTGCCATCTGCATTACATTCTTTTCAATACCGCCATTATCTTGAGTTATATACCTTCTCCTATTTTTTTGCAGAAATAAACGAAACTAGGCCTAGAGCAAAGCAAGGAAAATGTCAAAGCTCCTATACACAAGTACAAGTCTTATGCTTACAATTACATGCATGTGATGTAGGGTAATGACTTCCAGTTCCTCCGAGGACGCTTCCTATTACACAAGGTATATTTTACTTCTTATTCACATACCTTACACTAAGCTAAACTAAATGGAAAATTATACTATAAAACTTCACAACACACCCAAAGCCTATCCAAATATTGTCCGCTTCAAAAATTATACTAAATACTGTTCTGCATAAACCTTTTAAGGAAAGGAAAATAAATCTGTAAGCAGTCTTAAAGGGCTTGATCCATCTGGAAAATCTTTTTTAAAAGGGGTTATCCAGGGAGTTGTTAAACAGGCTGTCCAGTACCCAAACTTTTTCTAAATATTCATGCCATCTGCAGTAAATTTGTAATATATTGCTATAACCAGAATGGTCCATTTCTCCCATTTCCGATATAGTCATGTGACCACGTGGTCCAGTGCCTCACGCTCCTCTAGCGCACATGCGCCCAATCTCTGGTCTCTATATACAGGAAGAACAGATATCGGACACATGTGCAATAGAGGAGGGCACTGAGAAGTAGACAAGTAATGCTCACAGGTC
This sequence comes from Leptodactylus fuscus, assembly GCF_031893055.1. Lineage (NCBI taxonomy): Eukaryota > Metazoa > Chordata > Amphibia > Anura > Leptodactylidae > Leptodactylus > Leptodactylus fuscus. The sequence continues at coordinate 181,204,535 of NC_134268.1, read as the reverse complement.
AGGGCGGGGGAAGGCTAGGTGAACCCACATCAGTGAATGCAGACACCACGCCAGGACAGGGATGAGCAGGTATATGTGACATTGGTGCAGCAAGTAGAAAAAGTCTGGGTTCTGGACAACCAGTTTAAAACACTTACATGCCATTGGTTCTATTTGGATGGTACCTTTGATTTTTAGGTTGGTTCCGACCCTGGGTCACATGATTAGAACCAGCATCAGAGGTCCAGCTACTCCTGTGTTCAGTTATGGGGACTGACAATCTAGGTTACAATAGTAAAGTGAGACGGGTGTGAGGGTGCCATCACTTGCCAGTTCTAATGCAGGGTCAGATCCAAGGCACAAATAGAACCAGGGGAAGTATCTAAACACATTGATAGTAATGTATAAGGAACACTGTGTGGGAGAAGAGTCACTGCAAAATCCAGCTTTTACTCTGGTGAACACTGTGCAAGTTATTCTTTTGAATGGACACTGTGTAATACCACATTTTACCTCTAGTGGCCACACAGGGGCTTTTCCTGGGGTGGGATTGTTCTAACAATAGATTATCCAGAGTAGACAAAACTTAGATTTTCAAAAACTACTTACACAAGATGTGGAAAGAAAGACTTACTCAACCATAGATGCAAACTCATACGTAAATGTAAGATATACATGGAAACGTAACATTCGACGTATGAAACTTACTTTTTAAATGTAAAGCAAATATGAAAACATATATATCACTGGACTACTTATGTTGTCCTGGCATTACCCACTTAACACTACAAAGAGGTATCTAGTCTACCTAAAACAAGATAAACCTAGTGAAATACACAAGGAAGCCAAGACAGTAAGTTATCCTCCATGTAAGACGCTCATCCTCTAGGACCATGATGGCGAACCTATGGCATGGATGGCAGAGGTGGCGCTCAGAGCCCTCTCTTTGGGCACCCATCTGTGCAGCAGATTATACTGTGTGGGGGCCACTGTGCAGCAGATTATACTGTGTGGGGGCCACTGTGCAGCAGATTATACTGTGTGGGGGCCACTGTGCAGCAGATTATACTGTGTAGGGGCCACTGTGCAGCAGATTATACTGTGTGGGGGCCACTGTGCAGCAGATTATACTGTGTGGGGGCCACTGTGCAGCAGATTATACTGTGTGGGGGCCACTGTGCAGCAGATTATACTGTGTGGGGGCCACTGTGCAGCAGATTATACTGTGTGGGGGCCACTGTGAGGCAGATTATACTGTGTGGGGGCCACTGTGCAGCAGATTATACTGTGTGGGGGCCACTGTGCAGCAGATTATACTGTGTGGGGGCCACTGTGCAGCAGATTATACTGTGTAGGGGCCACTGTGCAGCAGATTATACTGTGTGGGGGCCACTGTGCAGCAGATTATACTGTGTGAGGATCAGTGTGAAGCAGATTGGACTGAGTGGGGGTCACAGTGGAGCAGATAGCTCTATAAAGCCCCGTTCGTATGACCATATTTTGCAGGTCTGTAATTGTGTGAAATTGTGGATCCGAAGATCATTAAGGTTAAATTGCCGCGTTGGCACTTTGTGATAAATTAGTGGGTTTTGAGTTGCAGTTTGGACACTCAGTTTCTAAAAGGTTCGCCATCACTGCTCTAGGACAACCATAACAGTGGCCTAAGATGCTGACAAACCCAATAACACCACATGTAACCAAGATAAAAAAAAAAAACGCATAGAAAACCAAGAATCAATCATAATAAATGCAACCATCCTATAAACATAGTAAATGATCTCAAAGTCCACAACAAGCGCTATAAATAACCCAATATTGTGATCAATAAGGAACTTCCTTCTGAAGCGAGATAGCGTACTCATATCTTACCTTCAAAAAAGCCCTTGGCCCTAAGATAGCTGACACTGAGCCGCAGCACTGAAAGCTTGTCGAGTTTAGATATAATTTCCTGCGGGAAGGGCAGAAGGCTGGCCAGTCGGTCCAGTTCTGTGTTCAGGCGGTCTCGATGCCTCTTCGATGGGTTGGACTTAATTCCATCAGGCGGTGTGGGTTTAGCTCTGTATAAAAAGAAAAACAGCAAAGAACACAATAAGTTGGTGGGCACATTATGTAAGGCTTTTAGGCTAGGTACACAGCTTTATTGGTATTCCTGGTGTTCACCTCTGTTATAGAAGAACAACAAAACCAACATAAGTGGCAGATCAGTTTATAGATATGAACAGAACCCAACTGACCCCATTGACCATAATGGAATCTGGTGGGTTTCCAATAGAGAATTTGGCATTTTACTGTCACTTTTTTGATTTTGCAATGAAGAGCGAAATACATCATCAAGTAACCAATTTAAGACCGGCAAGTTGACCTCTCCTCCTCTACAGGTACATTTCATTATCGCTAAATCTAAAACCCAAGATTAAATACACATATTAAAAATATTTGGGCCTTTTCACGGTGGCAAATGTGAAAAAAATTGCAAAAAATAACCAAAATAGCAATCATGACTTGTGAAAGGAGCTACCCAGGCTAAGAAATTGATGCCCTATCCTTAGCCCAAGCCCTCAGCTGATCCACTGTTTTGAAGAGGCTACAATATTCAGAGACCAATGGACGTGACGTCACATGGCCAAGATAGGTCATCAATTTAAAAGCCCCAGAAACCCCCTTATGGATTATTTCTTGAGCTTTATAAAAGTAAAAAAAAAAAAAAAATCTAATATGTTTTCACTATTGCAAATAAACGAAGTGAACTCCTTCCAGTAGTGTAGCATATCTGTCATGGGATCCACGGCAGGGCTCCACTCACACGCTTGTGAGCAATGACACAGCAAACTAATGTTTGAACAAAGATTAGTTATTCGTGTTCTCATTTCTGTTTGCAAAATAATGTCCTCTAAGAGAATGGAAGGAACATGGGGGCGAGGGGGGGGGGGGGGGATTCCAAGCTCCGAAATAGGCACAGCTCTCCAGGTCTGCAGTTTGGGAGGAGAGTTTGTCTTTTAAAGGAATATAAAAATATATATATATATATATATATATATATATATATATATATATATATATATTTGTTTTCAACATGCAATTCAGCAAAGTTGAATTGTTGTGATGCCACATGGCCTATGAAGCAAAAAACAGCTGATCCATGGGTCACAGGTGTCAAATCTCTATGAATCTATCCTAAGGCGAGGTCTTCAATAAACAAGTCCAAGAAAACCCCTTTAAAGTTATAATAAAAAATTTAAAAAAATCACAATGAACATATCCCTTTAAATAAACATATACCTCGAATGAAAAAAAAAAAAAAAAAAAAATCTAAGAGAGTACAGGTAAGTGATCTCAAGAGTAGAAGTTAGACTCCAGGAAACTTACAAGGAATATAATTGGGAGGGAACTTAGCAACTGCTATACCACAGAAGAAGCCGATCCCTTGACAACTAGAGGATACATATTCCCCCAAGACAAGCCATATAGCAACATGAAATCCACAAGTGTACAAACATATCATTTACACCACAAGATATGATGGTGTCATAAGGCAACACAGTATACTATACTAAAGGAACATCCCTCCAGTGTTAACAAGCGAGTACATAAAGTGAATAGGAGGTTTGACTTGATAAATGATGGGGTGGAATAGAGTATAATATAGTATAATAGAGTATATCCTTGTGTTCATCTGGCAAGAAAAGCATTTTATACCCGTTCACAGCGTACAGATCCACAATGGGCCATCATAACTCCGAGAAGAAGAAAAAATAAAAAATACAATGCAACATTTTAACAAGGAAAGTCCTTCCACTTTATTCCAGAAAAGCACTCTCTTTCGTTACAGATTTTGCTGCGTTTCTTGAGCCAAACCAGGTAGTGGCTATAGAAGGAATTGGAGATATATAGGAAGCAGAGTATACTTCTCCCTTCTGCTCAATCCATTCCTGGCTTTGGCTCAAAAATGCAGCAAAAGCGCAAAAAAGCAGCTTTTCTACAAAATGAGGCCTCAGCCTAAAGCTCTGGATTGCATTCTTCGTTCTATGGCCATCATTGTCTGGTTGGTGGGGGGTCCCAAACTTACCTATAAGCTATTTCTTGGGACTGCGACTACTTGATGTTTTATATCAGTCCATCTACATGCAGACTCCGTTTACCTAATAAATACTTAATACATTGATATTTTGGAGAACTACTTAGCAATCCATGTGGTGACTTTCGCGGAGGTATAATGTGAAGACTCATGCACCCGGGAAAATTCTAAGACCCAAAGCATAATAAAGCATATTAATCTGAAATGTGCAGTGTCTAAATATGGCTAATCCTGACAATGAAACAGGGTTCCTGTGAAAAGTGAATAATTGATTCCTCCGCTGTTATTCACATACAGTGTATGGCGTTGGAGAGATTGGCTCCAATAGTTCCCATTGAAGTGTAGTAATGCTGCCAAGCCACTGCACAGTGTACTGCGCTATCCACTTCTGGCTCTATACACTGTGTAGTACAAGGAGAGGATACAGCCCTGAACAGCTGTTCAGTGCAGGGCCAGCTATCTGTCTCCCACTGATCAGATGATATTTATGGTCTATCCTACATAGATGCCACAAAACACTGCTGATCATACAAATTATTGTAGTGCTTAAATCGACAGAGATGCATATAGTGATGTACTTGCATAGTGCAATTTTAATGCATGTGATTATTATAAGCCCTCGCGGGCAGGGCCCTCTACCCCACTGTGCCAGTCGGTCATTGTTAGTATTATATCTACCTGTACATTCTGTGTACTGTATGTAACCCCCAAATGTATAGCACCATGGAATTAATTGTGCTATATAAGTAAACAATAATAATAATAATATACAAGAGACTTTACTGAATGGTGGCAGAGCACCTTAAAATACTGCATTTGGTTGCTACATTGGACAGCTATGGTGACCATTCATCTAGACAGGTTTGCAGACTAGAAAGCAGCCACATGTATCTGGTGAGACAAATCCACTAATACTTGTGTAAGAGGTGGGCATGCTTTTGCACAGTCCCCCCTGCTGAGCACACCTACTATATAAGTTCTGGGTTCACCAAATATACTACGTATATAGAGAACCTCCAGATTCAATCTCCTTCTCATATGCCAGTGGTCAGGGTGCAGGCCACCGATAAGCACTGTGCTTTGTACCTACATGTATATAGCTGATGCTGCCTGTCATTTAAGAAAGTGTTCCCCCTCCCTTGTTATTTTTGTCATTTTTTCTTCTTTTTTTTTTTTTGTGGGGGGGGGGATTAAAAAAAAAAAAAACAACTCAGTTATGAATTGGAATGTATGAGGTCTCCAGTCAATTTCCTGATGTACACCCTCAACAGATGCTGCTACATAGTGGCATCCATTGCCCATAGGCACCGGTGTTTATATAAAAAAAAAAAAAAAAAAAAAAAGAAATGAATATACAATATATATATATATATATATATATATATATATATATATATATGCTATTCTATTCTACAAAAAATAAAAAACTAAATATATATATATATATATATATATATATATATATATATATATATATTTAGTTTTTTATTTTTTGTAGAATAGCATAGTCAATTGCACTACTTCATACCACTAAACAAAGGTGTGTTGGTGTACAATCAATAGAAATTAAACGATCACTCTAACTCATTGCAGCTGCCATAAAACACCACACATACTGTTGTACTGTCTATACACATAAAAACGGAAGGATGAGTATGTGGCTAATATTACAGACCCCATGGATGCGTGGGGGAGGGGAAAAATATCTATTGATCTATTAGCTTAGGAAAATTTTAAAAAAACAAAACACACACACATGACCCAAATGTATGAGACCAACCAAAATTCAGTACCTTATGACCGTTCTAAAGAGATTCTAATCCAGAGTCTTGGCCCGACCATGGTTGGTGCTGATTATCCGCATTTATAGGACAAGCTTTGCCCTCAATGATGTGCCCTAATTCATTGTGTACACAGTTTTTATTTACTTTCTTCATCCAGAAGTGCTTTAAGGACAGTCAGAACTGGCTATGGAGAGCGAGAGTCAACGAAGCAGAAACATAATGAGACATGAAAAGGCCTAGTGATAAGAACAAACCATTACACATGCGGCCATTTAGAGGCTTTGAAGTGTGTTATGAGTGCAAAGGCCTTTTCTTAATTTTTTGAACCGGTCAATTAAAATAGCGCAAATTAATTATAGTGCGTTTATTTGATTAAAGAAAGGATTCTGAATAAACTATGAAATAGGCCTCCCTTCTGCAGCACACACGCAAGGTGCACGTGACATAACTACACAGAATACAGCCGCTCAAGCCTCATACGAGCCCTGCAAATACCTATAAGAGGTTTTGCCATTACAGACTTTTATCCCCTATCCTCAGAAGCCCCATAAAAGCGCGAGGTGTTAGGATCACGCAAGCGCACTGGCGCGTCATTCATGGGGGGACTTTTTAGCCGACTATCATCAGACCACCAGTTATGTGGCACTTATAGGGTAGGGGATAATAGTCTATAACATTTAAAGCATACTTAAACTTTCAAGCAACATGTGTGTCATTTATTCATTTTATTAACACATCTCGGTGTCCTGCACCAAAATCTACTTTGTCGCTTCTTTATTGTTCTCTGCTTTCATCTATATACTGTTTCTCATCAGAATATAGGGTTGTGTAGGCTATTGTACACAGTCCAGTCACATTACTGTGACCCCCTTTCAAAATCCAGAATAACCACCTTTAGCACAGCAGACCGCTGCGAGACGAGCAGGAAGAGAGGGGATGTTGTGATGATGATCACTGGGATGTTGAGCCATGCCAACTCCAGTGCCGTGGCCAGCTGCGCTAGGTTACGTGGCTGACCATCCATGGTGCGAACAACCTAATCAAGGAGGTCCCACAGATTCACAATTGGGTTCAAGTCTGGGGAGTTTGCTGGCCAAGGGAGTACGGTAAACTCATCCTGGTGCTCCTCGAGCCACGCACGTACAATATGAGCTATATGACACGTCGCATTGTCCTGCTGGTAGATGCCCATCATCCTGACGGAAAACATTTAGCTTGTAGGGGTGAACATCGTCCGCAAGGATAGATGCATACTTGGGTTGATCCATCGTGCCTTCCACAATGATGGCTGATGACACGTGCCTTCTGTAATTAGTTATTTAACGTTGGCGTCAAAAGTAGGTGCTGGTCACATTAATATGACTGGACTGTGTATAATAGAAGCTGATGTACTAAACCGTTATATCTCGGGCATTATAAAACATAGAACAGTGTTTCTGGTGTCACAGCACAGATGAGATTCTCAACTCTCATATAACACCATGACTGATATTATTTCCAGAGAGATCAACAGTTGAAGACAACACAACTGGACTGGCAAGTTTATATGCAGCGAATCCTAATCTCATCTTTCAGATGACACCAGGAGCACTGTTCTATGCCTTATAATGCCCAATACTACTGTTCAAAGTGACCCCCTATCCTCCCTCAGCTTCACTGCATTATACAATATCCTACCTACCTATATACCACTGAGAAGCAGTGTATAGATTCAGGTTACAATACAGAAACTGTGAATAGCATAAAAGCAGGGCAGGATTTCACAGAAAGGCAACAAATTCTGCTAATAAAAGAGAATCATTGTTTGAATGTTTACGTCCGCTGTAAAGAAGTAGCCTTTCAAAAAGTAGGCATGCCCATAAAGTCAAAGGATCAACAATGGTGACAACTATACGACCCTGTGGATATCCGTGCTGGTCGTATATCTAAGGGACACCTTATGTGGTGCTCTGGTTAGTAGGTCTCTCTTTTTATAAATACTACTGGCTACCCGACTCCTGGCATCTGCAAAGCCTACTAAAATATTATAAAGATGGCTACAATTAATAAAAAGATCACACCTATATAGCCTTCATTTAGAAATCCTGAAAATTGTTACTTTTAATAAGGTTTGCAGTTTATAAATTGTATACATTTTGCAATAGTTAAAACATCTAAAAACTTTCAATTAAAAAAAAAAAAAATTAAAATTATTAAGGATTTCTTCACATTATATTGAAGGCGTTCCAATTTGGGAAAACCTTATGTACAGATCTTAAGATTAGATTTATAATGTCTTACTGAACACTACAGAGAAGGACATGGCTGGAGATAACAAGCACATAAGATCTACAGAGCCGCTCTGTGCGCCTTCCATCAGGGTTACAATATATAGTTTGTATATCACACAGCGAGTACAGGACGAAGAAACGAAGAAAATGCTGAACTCACCACTGAAGAGCAGTCTTAGCCGGGGATTCACAAGGCTCTTCTGCAAGTGTGTACTAGTTTATAAATGACAGTGCCAACCAGCACTGGAGGGGGATGAAATCGCTGCGAGGATCCACCTCAAACAAGTGGCGCCCAGCTAGTGACTGACAGAACAGACATGGAAGAAGTGTATACACAAGCTCCGAACGCCACAGACAAGGATGGAGACCAGAGCATTGCTCTACGAGCTTATCTCATATAATCTATAGGGAGAACATCCTGACCGGCCGGAAAATGGATTCATAACAACAGTGATACTATATACACCAAGGAACGATGACTAAATATCATAGTATTTAGTCATTGTCCTGACTCTCTACCCCCAACAATATAGAACTTGCTGAAGGCTCTACATTTACAATGCAAAATATGTGCAAAAAAAAAAAAAAAAAACTCCATCCATATTGTGTCACAGAATCTATCAGCAGTGTTACAAGTGTATCCTGGACGTGTGAAAATAGTAAGAGTCGTATGCAACGAAACCGGGTGGGGGAAAATAAGCCATACAGATATATACCTTTCTGCCACTTAAGGATGGTTTTAATATTTTTGCCTGAAAACCATTAAAATAAGACAAAAAATAATGGATTGCCACCAATATTTACAACAAAAAAATAAAGTCATATAAAATTATTATGGCCCGTTATGCTCAACAAGGAGAAGGGTCAGCCATCTCGAGTGACGCTATCCTCAGATACAAAAGTGCTCTACTAGTACATAGGTCATTACATTAGAAGTCTTTATAACATAGATTGACTGCCGAGACTTCTCCACTTTTACATGACAGGGGATCTGCAACAAGTCGAAAATGGTCTCACAATGAATTTGTATGTAAAGTTCCCGCATAATCCACTGATCGCCATGTTATTTGGAGGACAGATGGTTTTGCAGACAGTACAGCTTCTCACAAATACCAGGGGCCACTAACCATCAAATGAATTAAAGCTTTAAAATAGTAAACCCGACACTCTTCTCCTATCCAATTGGTAGGGAATAATTATCAGATTGCTGGAGGTCTAACCGCTGGGACTCCCAGGATCAGGAGGAGGAGGACTCGAAAGTCTCTCATGCATCCTGAGAGTGAAGGAATGAACTTGTGTTTCTATGACAGGCGCACCATTCACGCCTATGGGGCTTCCAGAATTGCAATCCATGGAAGTCTCACAGACTTGAATGGAGAACCCATCAGGCAAGTGCACTAGCACTTCTTTTACATGAAGGAGGCATGGGAGACTTTTAGGCCCCATTTTTCTCCCAGTAGTTGTACCCTCAGCGATCTGACACTTATCTCCTAACATGTAGAGAGGGGATACAAGTCTTACATGACAAAACCCCCTTTAAATGGTCATTAACTTTTCAACAAACTTTGCATAAATCAATAATGCAATGAATACATCTTACTTTTCAGGCTCTATCCTCCCTACTAAACTGGCGTTCACTCTGAAGTCTTAGCTTAAAGAGGACCTTTCATGTCCTCGGGCACATGCGATTTTATATACCACTAGAAAGCAGACAGTGCGCTTTCCCGTTATGTGCCCCGGGGCAAGAGATATCAGTGCCCTTACCGATATCTCTTCATCTTCAGAAGGGCGTTCCTGACAGTACTCGTCCATAGCTCTATACCGTCAGAGTGGTCGTTCCTTACCACCCAGCGATGATGGAAAGTCCCATTGACTTTAATGGGAGCCGTTTTTCCATGTAGAAGATGGAAAGCTGTCAGACTGGGTCCGGCCGTGTGCACCGGTGAACGTTTTATGCTCTCTGCCGCGGAACCGTATTTTTTTTTAACCCGGACACAGAGTACTGCATGTCCGACTCTGTGTCCGGATTAAAAAATAAAATAAAATTTCGCGGCGGAGAGCATAAAACGCTCACCGGCACTCACGGCCGGACATCTTTCAAACCCATTCAAATGAACGGATATGAAAGAGTCCTGCAGGTTTCCGTCTCCTGCTCAGTTTTGTGCAGGAAACGGAAACCTGCATGAACGGAGACCGAGCGCAGATGTGAACGAGCCCTTAGGCATACTGATGTATAATATTACAGCTTTACACATAAGTCTACGGAGAGGGGAGAAGGAGGAGCGAGCAGGAGCTGAGATAGGAAAGAGAGCCTGCTGGAGCTGAACTGGAAGAATACATAACAACCAAAGTCATATATCCACAGCAATAGTAGTCAGTATTCCTCTGTAATGTCCTATATGATCCCAATGTGCAGGGAGAGCGTTACCACAGAAAACACATCTTCTCTACCTTACAGTGCACTGTATGATAAAGGGGAAACCTGATGAGAAAAGGGTTATTTTCCTCATGTACACCTGATGTACTATAGAGCTATGCAAAGCCTGGTAGGTATGCTTTATACAAGCAGTCTTTCCTGTAAGCAGCAGGTTATAGAGCCAAACAAAAGTGACACAGAAATGATGCAACAGCGCTGAATTGCACCAAAGAGCTGACATTTTGTAGGGTTTTTTTTCACCATGCTGAACACTTTTTAGGACAGACTGTGAAGAGAAAGTATCATGGCGGGCAGGGAAAGAAAACCGGTAATAATTCTGGTGCATCTCAAGTGGTGCTTTGTAGATATTAAGAGGCAGGAGCCTCTTAAAGGAGTCTTCCGTCTCAAACCAAATTTTCATACTGATGACCTAGTGATCTGTCAGGGTGTGACGCCCAGATCCCGCACAGTTCATGTGTCCTAGCAGACTCCAGGTAACAGAGATGGCTTAGTGGATGTGCAGTTCTTACTTGCCGCAGGCTTCACCCGTACACAAGCAGCTCCGGCATCTGGAGGCCGCTAGATCTGGATAGGTAATGAGAATGAAAACTCAATTTGGGGCTAGAAAACCCCTTTAATTCTGGATACATTTGGTGCCAGCAGGACAAATGATTAAGACAGGCATAGGAAAAGTCAACACTGAATTGTTTCTTCACCCCTCAGTTTTGTTGTTACAAGATGGTAAAGATATATGTCTTAGGTTTGCTGAATAGATTAATTTGATCCACACATGCCAATGCTGTAGTGACTGCCATGTCTGATATTTTGGCGCTGCACTTCGGTAATGGAGACCGTATCACTTACTGTCTAGTGACTAGTCCGGAGTCTCCTCACCTTAAGGTGCGATGCTGCAGACATTTCTAAACACACACAACATTCTTGGAGAATAATGAAACTGTTCCAGTCTCTAAATTGCACCCAAGCAAATTAGGGCAAGTTACATTTCTATGGGCAAGAAGCAACACGACTATTTTTTTCATCCATCAAAAGGTCTTATTATCTGGAGATACAAGGATTAACACATTAAAGAACAAAAAATAGAACCAAGAAAGCCAAGACAAGTCTGAAGTGGATTATTTAAAGGGAAACAAGCCTACAACATGAACCTTTAGTAATGTGAACGCAGTCTGCCGGAGGACAGGATCCTACTGGATGGAGCCGTGCACTACAAAGGAAAATGATGCCATCAGGAAGTTATGCTGCTTTGTTCTAAAAGGGCTGGATTTGCAACAAATCATGCTGAGAGATGGGGCCCCGCACTACTACACATCACCCCACCACCAGTACCCTTTATCTTCTTAGTATAATTTTACAGTGGATTGTCCCACAAAAACCACTTCTAACTTATCCACAGAATGGGTGATGATTGCTGGGAGCTCCTGCACAGAGCCCCCTCCTCCTGTCCCAAGCCCCCCATCTAGCATAGATTAATGGAGTGGAGCAATGGTCATACACGCACACTACTGCTACAAACAGATAGCCAAGCGCCAGAAAGTTTGGTAACCACTTCTTTAAGGCACTGGACTGAACATGTAATTTTACAAGACCAGGGAATTGTCAAATAGAACAATGTGCATTGCTATGTATATGCTAATCTATTAGGTCCTGTCAGTAATGGATTAAGAACATTTTACTGCATTAAATTCTCAAGTTGCACGTGCAAAAGCATTTCCACCTATAAGGCCCAGTTCACATCTGCGTTCGGGCCATTCCATTCCCCTCTCTGCATAAGAAAAATACAAGTAGCACTTTTCTCTCTGCATTTTTTGTGCGGAAACTGAGCCAAAACCACACGGACCCCCATTATAGTCTATAGGGTCTGCGGGTTAGCCAAAGTAACCGTTTTTTTTTTTAAGTGGATTAGGTTTCTGTTATAGGGGTCCCCAAGCAGATTCCCGAACAGAAACCCATGTGCAAATGTGAACCAGGCCTTATGCTGCAGAAAAGCTGTGCATTTTTTGAGTCAACACCAGGAGAGGATTTAGCAGAAGAGAAAAAAAAAAAAGATTCCTTTATATTTCCAAATCCTTCCAAAGCTACTCTTGGCTTTGACTCAAAAATATACAGAAAATCTGCAACAAAAAAAACTCAACTTTACCCTTCCATGGTACGGTCCAGCGCGCCGCGGCTTCCGCCTGAAGAAAGGCCATGACGCTTCTTTTCTCCGCTAGCAGCAGCCCGCCGCTAGTGGAAAAAAGAAGCCCGGTGGTCTGCATAGACCACCATTGTAAAGGGGCGGATTTTGAACCGAAATCCGCTGTCAAAATCCGCCCCTTTGTTCATGTGTGAACGAGCCTTACAAGGCATTCCCGCAGTGTTTTGTGCCCCGCTATATAGGGCCTTAGCCTAAAAGGGGTTGTCCAGTTTCCACAAATAAATGTTATTGCACAGTGCGTTACTGAGCTGTGACTATAATCAAACATCTGTCTTGTAACGCACTGTGCACCTGTGTGTCCATAACACAACCATGGACTGTATATGACATAACCATTACTGTATATCACATGACCATGGACTGATTTTTATCCATGGGATGTAAGCAGAATGAATGACAGCAAGCAGAGATCTAGAAATCCGTGAGGAATTGATACAGAAAGTATGTTGGAAAACTGTATAAGATTTTATTATAGAAACAATAACATTGACGCTAGGTTCACACCTGCGTTCTGGTCTCCGTTCTGTGGTTTCCGTCTTCTGCATGCCAGAAGACGGAAACCATAGACCGGGTCCTGCCGTGAGCGGCGGTGAGCGTTTTAGGCTCTCCGCCGCGAAACCGGATTTTTTTATCCGGACACAGAGTACTGCATGTCCGACTCTGTGTCCGGATTATAAAACCCGGTTTTGCGGCGGAGAGCGCAAAACGCTCACCGCCGCTCACGGCCGGACAGCTTTCTCACCCATTCAAATGAATGGGTGAGAAAGACTCCTGCAGGTTTCCGTCTCCTGCTCTGTTTTAGGCAGGAAACGGAAACCTCAAGTACGGAGAGGAGAACGCAGATGTGAACGAGCCCTTACTTGTGGAAACTGGACAATCAATTTAAAAATCAGCCATTATGGAGAGAATCTGTAAAGGAATCTACGACATTAGGAGTAAAAGGACTTCACATAAAACCGCATGCACACAATAAGCATCATCGCTGCCACATTGATCAGTGAGACGACTTGTCAGACATCTGATCAGAAACTCATAAAGCCAGAATCCGCCTGACACTGCCACGTTTCGCCTGCACTAATTTCTAGGAATAACGCCCATCACTATCGTGAACTGAGTTCAGCCATCAACTGCATCTCAACCAGAAGTTTACTCCTACTGCAGGGAAACCCAAGGGTCTTAGATATTCATGCAAACAATTTACAACGGAAGAATATCTGTGTCTCTGCAGATGTCGAGTTTCTTTACAAATTCTAAATTGACAAAAAAAAATTGCACGTTCTTGTTACAAAACTGTCTGCCCAGCAATTTGTGCAACCTCTATAGTACATTACATCACAGGCAAACGCTGCAATACTAGAGGCAGATTTGTTGGGACTCTAATTCAACAAACTAATTTTACTAATTCAACAAAACGAGAATGAAACAAGGAAAAACAAAAATGACATTTTTAGGTCTTTAAAAAAATAAAAATATTTCTCATACAAAACTAGAAATATTGAAACAAACTGTAAAATATATATATATATATATATATATATATATATATATATATATATATATATATATATTTTAGAAACCTTCTATTCCTTCTAACAAACCATGTTACAATGGACTTGACCCTCTCCTGACATCTTCTGCTTCTTCATTTTTTTTTTTTAATTTTTATAAACATGTATTGTGCCAATGTTATTAATCCTCCTAAAAACGTGTCACTTTCTGTTTTAGGATAAAGCCCCATGTAACGAAATGCAGGAAAAAACGTTGCGGATAGAAATGCATAAAAAACAGAGCTTTTCCGCTACAGTCTTTTTCTGCAATGTGTGGATGACATTAGCCAGCAACTCCATCCACTTTGCAGGTAATGTAAGACGCAGCATTTTCGCAACGTGGGTCTTCACACTTAGGATGTTTCTCTTGTTTTGAAAAGAAGAAAGACGTAACAAACAGTAACAAGGACAACATGCGGTCCAATCATATAATACGACGTGTGCTCCGCTTATTTGTTCACATGCAATGTACCGAGTCAGTTATTACACCCTAGTAAGTGCTTTGTTTTAAATGAGAGTTCCCATTTTGGGGGCTTGTCCTTAAACACACAATTCATACACCAATTGTCAATTTATTGGTAAATTTCCAGGAGGAATAACAGAAGAACAATACAACACACAACAGAGTTCTAAGAAAATACGCTACGGAATTGTTATACTACTATAGTATTTTCTTAGGGCCCATCGGGAGAGGTGACAGGTCCACGGCCCCATATATAAGAGCACAGCCTTGGCTGATGTCATCTATTGTGACATCTCATGACCTTATCATCCACTCACACTGACACGTATGACATTACAGAGGACGCTACACCGGCCCCTGCTCTACTGCTTAGATAAAGGAGCAGAATTTATGAGTCTTATGAATTTTTTATTATTATTTTTTTTTAACATAAATGTATAAGAAAGACAAGTGATTTGTTTTTTATTATAAAAAGAATGAAATATCCAGAAACCCTGTTAAAGTCCACACATTAAGGAAAAGCTGTGTTTTGTTTGTTTGTTTTGAGCTAATGCCAAGAATGACTTCACACGGAAAGGTAAATATAAAGAAAACACTTACACTTCTCCCTTCTTCTAAGTCCTCACACTATAAATGTCATTTCTACCTCCCATCCATTTACTATCTGGCCGGTGTGATATTGGGAGAAGGTACAGGGCTATTTCTAGCCCGTAAAACTCAATACTAAGCTGGACAATTTGAGAGAGTCCATAAAGGTGACAGAGTTTAACCAATTAGGGGATAATGTGATTTGGCCACCCACATTTGTAGTCACACGAAACGCTCGCGCACACATCTCTGTCTACATGAATATACTAACCTCATCTATTATTCGGCCAGGAAGGGGTGTGAACGGCAACACTCTCAGTTATGCATAAATCATAGACTATTTCAGATAGTTCGATCCTCACCCTACAGCCTTTCCATTCTGTATTTCCTGCACACAAGACAAGGCTAGAAACTTCCCTGTGCAATAGAACGGATAAGAATAAGGAAAGCTCCCAGTTGCCCACCAGTAAAGGGCATAGCCTTACAGTCATGTGTGTACACAACCCTATTACACAGTCCATGTCTCCTTTGTGGAGCTCTGCTGCTCTCCACACCCCCGACTAGCCAGTCACAAAGCAAAGCATATCTAATCGAATGAGGGAGGAAAAAAAAGACCTCAGCGCTGAACAAGTTCATGTCATGTACAATGTCAAGGCGCTGAATAGAGGGAACAAGGCTATGGCTGAGCGGAGAGAGGGGGCTCTACAAACACTTAATATAAAGCAGCGCTCCCGAAACTGGAAAGGGACCTGCAAAAATCTCCTGCAAAAACGATGCAGCAGAGTCATTAAAAGGCTGAAGATCTTTCTAAATAAAGACCAAAGGTCTTCCCGCTGTCCTCTGACATATTATTTGGCATGAAGCCCACTCTTGCTGCATTGTAGCATACCACTAAGCCGCCAGTAACCCTTTCCTTACCTAATGCGAAAAGCAGACAAAAAAAAAAAAACTACATTCACGACTTTATATAACTTATCCTTATATAATAGCGTATATCAACAGAGATATGAATATCATTGTAAGAGATAGGGAGGGGGCAGATATTTTTGTGGATTTTTTCAGGAAGAACATTACAATTATCGCTGTCTAAAAATCGCTCCTCATAAAGAAAAAAAGATCACGCAGCCTTTAAAGCGACATTTGCATTAATAGAGCCAAAAGAACAATTTATACACGATAATACAAACAAAAAGTAAAAAGGTAATAATGCTAAGTAAATATTACAAACAAATAGCAATAAAAATAAAATAATCCAATAAAATAAATAATCCAAAGTCACTACAAATCACCACAGGTGACTAGGCAGAGAACACAAGCTCATCGGGAAGGAGACATCGAAATAACTGTATGCAAGAGAGCAAAAAAATGGTGACAAAAATAGCAATAAAGTATTGCAGAAAAAAATTCCCATAAGAAATCTAAAAAAAGGAAATACATAAAAGAAACCGGGTTTGGATTCAACTCTGAATTCCCTGAATGACAAGGCGCTGTTCACATGTTTATTTGTTGCCATTTTGATGTTTTACCATTTCCTGCTAGGTGTGAATTAATTAATAGTATAATTAATTAAGTAATTAAGTAATTAATAGTATTCTCCAATCGCTTCCGAAGAGGTTATATAGATTAAAAGACAGGAAAAATAAGGGAAACTTTATAAAATATTGGGATCTATATTTGAGAACCTATATACAGTATCCAAGGTCTGTGTGTATTTTGTCGCCAGTGCTTGGGTCTGGCCTCTTCCAGTGAAGCAGTAAATTAAAGGGCTTCATCACATTTCCAGGCAGCCCACCCTCCAACTACACCCGATCACTAATGTTAGGATGACAAACAGGCTAAGTAGTATCATCCTACAAGTCCCAACAAGCAGCGCTCCCACCACCGTCTGCAGCAGTGGCACGGAAGAAAAGAAAGGAGGCCCCTCAGCGTCCAGCCTGGGTCTCTCTGCTAAACCGCTGGTATATTTCTTTGAAATTCTGTAATTGGAATTTCCCACAATGCATCGGTATACATGACACCGTATTAATTTCGGGATGGTGTCATAAGCCACTGCGACAGGGGTTTGGTTCTGCATTATTATTCAGAAGGAAAATATTCTGAAACGGGATTATTTCCTGCAAAGTTTCTGTCGCGGGGAGAGAAGAGGGTTTGATTGTAAGAAATCTGAGACAAATGGATGCAATCTCCCAAGCATAGACAAAATATGCGTGTAGGTTTCATAAGTATTTCATAACTTCATTGTTGTGATATTTACATGACTCATCTTGGAGATGGATTAAGGGAAGCAGGAGACTTGTGAAGGCTCGGCGGCCATTACAAACATGTAGAACAAGGCAACAGCATGAATTTACTATATTTTTGTACGTAAATATCCTGGATCTATCGTCGAAGTCCTGGCATCTCACTTGGATGCAGAGACCATTTTCTCCTCTTCTTGATATTTCTGCCCTAAACTTATATCTAAATACCCTGGCAAGGGCATGTTGGCACCCACCCTGGCAAATGCCCCCTGCAGCAGCTACACCTTTGACCAACTCAATGAACATAATTCTCTATTTCGGACTCATATTCAGAATTAAGCAGATACGTAAACAACCACCACACCACAATGGTACTTGTGTCTATGTAGCTGCTCCTCTATCAGTATGGCAGGCAGGAGGGGACTGACCACAGGCGATAGGCAAGTCCGATACGAAAGTGCACTGTGGGGTGAAAATAGGTCAACTGGGTTATACAATAGTATGGAATGGATGGACTGCAGTTGTTTCAACCACCCCAACTATTTAAAAACTTTTTGCTATTACATTAACATCCTGAATGTCACTGCAGCTCAAATACTAAATAATATACGGTATAATATACAACTGTATGGCATAGTGAACGACAAGGAAAAGAAGCCTCCAAACAATAAGGGGTGGAGCAGGCTTAGAAAAGCAGCACACAAAATGCTTAAAATGTCTGGTAAAGTACACACTACACAGTATAAGCAGGGATGTAATCACTGGGGTAATATCTCCACCGCAAGTGCAATACATTATATAATAAGGCTAACAACATCTATATGTATACAGCAGACACTTCCAACACCTCCAGTACCATACAGATCACTGTTAACCCCATCCTCTCCTTTCGGCTTATATACCAGAACAGTAAACAGCCTTTGCCTAAGCAACCCAACGTAGATGTGAAGATGGTAGACAGGTTTCCTGTAACTAAACATCTTCCCCAAATATCTAACCTAAATTTCACCACTGTGTACAGGGGCACCACTTATCAGAATGCAGGGGGAGGGGATATTGCTTATCAGCATGCAGGAGAGGGGGCACAAGAATGCAGGGTAGGTAGGGCAAGGCTTACCACATGGACATACTAGGTGGAATCAGCATCCAAGTCACTGATGTATAATCTAGAAACATATTATACTGCGTCCAGTCCGATCCTAATACATATATGTGTGTGCAATAGAGGGAAAAAAAATCTTTCACATATATATATATATATATATATATATATATACACACACACACATACAAAACAGGCAGACAAAAGTGTCAATGTCAAGAAAAAAATTATATATATACACAGTATAACAGGAGTTTAATAACATAACTATATCTATATAATATACACACACATATGCACAGAGCAGGCATATAAGAGTGTCCTAGCCCTATCCTACATGTATACAATATAACATAACTATAGCTATATAATATACACACACATATGCACAGAGCAGGCATATAAGAGTTTCCTAGCCCTGTCCTATCCTACATGTATACAGTATAACATAACTATAGCTATATAATATACACACACATATGCACAGAGCAGGCATATAAGAGTGTCCTAGCCCTGTCCTATACTACATGTATACAGTATAACATAACTATAGCTATATAATATACAGTACACACACATATGCACAGAGCAGGCATATAAGACTGTCATAGCCCTGTCTTATCCTACTTACATACAGTATAACAGGTGTGTATAACTTACATACAGCTATATATAATATACACACACATACACAGATCAGGCATATGCAAGTGTCAGTGCCCTGTCCTATCCCTGGGCAGTCATACACCTCTCCTCCAGGGGGCGCCCTCTCTCATTAACCCGTGCATGCCCTGCATAGAGTGACAGCCATGTAAACAAGCAGTGTGGGCCGGTGTCTCCGCACAGGACACATACATTGTGGCTGTGCTGCCCGGGGTGTTGTGCACAGCAGTCAGTGCTAGGCCTATAGGACTGTGTGCAGAGCCGGGGGACTTACGTCTTCTGCACGGGTTTGCGCCTCTTCCTGCTGGCGTACATGATGTTGGTGTTCATGGCTTCGTCTTCTCCCGCACTCACTGCCGTCAGGGGATCCAAAGCCGCCTGAATATTTAATGGCTTCCTCGCCCCCTTCCTCCTGCCAGGCCGGCAGCGGGTGTAAAGCTCCAGTAGCCGTCCCGGGTCCGCACAGGTTACGGGTTAGGTCCAGCACATTGCTGACGGTGACGAGCGGAGACAAAGTGAAACTCCGGAGCCGTCACTGCTGCTGCTGCCTCCTCCTGCTGCTGCTTACTGCTGCTGCTGCTGCCACAGGAGATAATGGGACCGCCCAGCCTGGACACGGCTCTGTGTGTTTTCTCTCTCTCTCTTCCCTGCCTGAACTCTCGGTAGATGCAGGATCCTGGGCAGCGAAAGGACCTTCGGTGATGTCATGACCATGTGACCTGTCACATGAGGGGGAGGAGTCAGGCGCGAGGCTCCCACTAGGAGAAGTGACAGAGCGTGGTAGAGAGTAGGGCGGTGTATGCGAGAGAGCATAGGAAGGAAGTGTAATACAGCCCTAAGTAATACAGTACTGTGTGATACAGTGCTATGTGATACAGTGCTATGTATAATACAGTGCTATGTATAATACAGTGCTATGTAATACAGCACTATGTATAATACAGTGCTATGTGATACAGTGCTATGTAATACAGTGCTATGTAATACAGCACTATGTATAATACAGTGCTATGTAATACAGTGCTATGTAATACAGCACTATGTATAATACAGTGCTATGTGATACAGTGCTATGTAATACAGTGCTATGTAATACAGCACTATGTATAATACAGTGCTATGTGATACAGTGCTATGTAATACAGTGCTATGTAATACAGCACTATGTAATACAGCACTATGTATAATACAGTGCTATGTAATACAGTGCTATGTAATACTACGTGCGGGATGGAGTGGCCCTGTATAGGGAAGGAAAAAGTAGCAGAGTGTGTAATAGTGGTGTGTGTAATATATAAGTAGCTGCGCATGAAATATACAGGTGTGTGACTGAAGCAGAGCTGTGCATGAAGTGTACACGGAGTGTGGTAGTGTGCATGAAGCAGAGCTGTGTGTGTATTGCACAGGGGGATAGTGGTGTGTATATGTACAGTAAGTAGAGTAGTGTGTAATGTACATGAAGCAGAGTTGTGTGTGTATTGCAGAACTGTGGAAAAAAAAGTATAGGTATAGTGTATGAAGCAGAGCTGTTGTATGATGTACACAATTATACCCATAGATTGTAAGCCCTCGTGGGCAGGGCCCTCTACCCCACTGTGCCAGTCGGTCACTGTTAGTATTATATCTACCTGTATATTTTGTGTATTGTATGTAACCCCCAAATGTAAAACACCATGGGATTAATGGTGCTATATAAATAAATAATAATAATAAGTATAGCAGAGTATGTAGTGTGCATGAAGCAGAGCTGTTTGTAACTCAATGGTTTTCCCTCTACTTAGAAAAAAAACAAGCTATGCACTAACTTTTATAATGTAAAATAATAAACACAATCCCAGTGTATTGTTATGGCAGTGATGTGCTGTGGCCCCTGTACCTGATCAGTAGCCCCGTGCTCTCCTGACATATTATGTGACCTTCATATCAATGAGCCAGTGTAGTTATCTCCAGTAAATCCAGAATCAACCTTGCACTTCCCCTGCAGTGGCTGCGTATACATTAGGTTCCTCACTTCCCCTTGTGCAAGCTCTAAGCCTAGATTCACACAAAGGAGGGGCACCTGTTTTCACTGATCCCAGATACATTGAGGTGCCGTAATGCCATCAGGCCACTGTACAGTGTATGGAGCGCTCTGATTCTGGATCCATATGCTGTATATAATAAAGATTAGACACAGCCTCAACTAGTTGATCCATGGGCTATCTTAAGGATCCTGGAAATCCCTTTAAGTAGGAGGGACACGTCAAAGTAAAATCTTCATAAATGTTAGGAATCAGGGTCTCCCAGCAAAACATTGACTACATTTGTTTGACTTTTCATAGTGCATCCAGGTAGATGATGCACAACCATCTATCCACATGATCTACAGAAAACCTGATCCATCAGACACCTTCTCCTGTGGTCTGGTTCTGATCCTTACATGCCTGCATTTGGCAGTGAACAGGACTCAGCAATGGCTACTCTGACTGCTCAACAGCTATGAAGTCCCACATGTAGCACGCTACTACACTCAATGTGTTCTCTGTGGTAGCCAGCAGTAACTTGTGCTTTAGCATCTCTTCTGCAGGAGTGGCCAAAATGGACAAGCCTTGGTCTGATCCTGACACGCTCATCAACGAGCCTCTCACTAGTTAACAGTTCTCCTTCCTTGAACCTTTTTTGGTAGGTACTTAACAGAGTATTTCTAGAACAACCCATAATACCTAATATTAGCTGTCACAAAATAACTTTTAGCAAAGTCAGTCAGATCCTTGCACTTCCTTCCTCTTGCCCTTTTCTTACTAGGGAATGAATGCAAAGTTATGCAGTTATTAAAATATAATGTCTGTACCAATTGCTTATGGTCTTTAAGATCTCTGCTTGCAGTGAATGGGAAGTTCTTTATTTACTTGCATTACACTAGTGGGCAGCTTGATACAGTAACAGTCACCAGAGCTGCGGTTTGTAAGAAGTTGTTCATCTGTATGATCATCACGTAACCAGGACAGATTATCTCCTGCAATAATACTAATCTTTATTAGCTTGCTCTGCATCACTTTACATTTCATATGGTTCAGAAGTAACTAATAGTAGTGAGTGCCCTGCTCACAAGTCTTTATAAGATATAAATAAAGAGGATTGACACAGGACGGAGAAGTGATTTTATACTGAATTGTATACTACATATAGAGCTGCATGAGTCACCCAGCCAGTATCTATCTAAAGCAGGTATAGGCAACCATTTATATACGGCGTGTCAATTTAAAGAAAAGAAAGGATGGGGTACTTGCAGTGCCATGCCATAATTAATATTCATGTTTTGACCCCATAACAGGACTTGCAGCTGTAATACAGAAAGTAGATACTGTATATACTTTGTTAGAAGCTTCCATGTGTGGTAGAATGCCCGGACTCTGTATACAGTATAAGGCTCTTTGTTGACCCTTATACACAGTATAATGCTCCTTATTGCCCCTATGCACATTACTATGACCCATTATAAGTTTCCCACACAACATGATGGTGCCCATTAGTGGCCCCACAAAGTTTAATGTCCCATTAGTGCCCCGCATGGTATTTTCCACCTCTACACCTTGTGCTTTACTATTGATGATTACTCTGACCCCATTCTGTCAGCCCATCAGGACCTGCACATGCCGGGAATTTAGAATGTAAGCCATGCTTGGGACAGTGACTGATGGCAGCGGCCTAGATATACTGTTTGACATTGTATATTTAGACTGGCAGTCTGAATATGTGCTAAATTTATCACAGTTGCTGGTGCTTGATGTTACATCTAGTGTATCTTTAGACTGTCAAGTTTAGGTTTATACTATGTTTTCCTTGGCTTATTTTAAAAAGTTTGAAAAATTTTAGTACAAACTACATGTCCTGAGATGCACCACATTTACATCTAGTCATAGGAGCCACAATAGTAAATCTGGGCCAGTGTCTGTAAAGTGCTGCAAAAAATCATGAGGATACTTAGAATAATAATGGTCATAGACTTGCTTAAAGGGGCTCTATCAGCAAAATCATGCCTTTAAAAAGGCTATTCAGGCACCGTAAATGTTATATTAAACTACCCCCCTCCCCCCCCGTTTTAAAATAATAACCTAAAAAAAAATGTGATCTACTTACCGAACGTGCACGCTGGGCGGGCATTCAGGGTGTGTCTTCTTCTTCATCCACGTCTCTTCTTCCTCCGATGTCCTCCGGTCCCGTCCTCCTCCGGCGCTCGCTCGCGGACACTGATATAAAAAAATAGCCTGGGCGCATGCGCAATAGCCGTAGTAGAAGCCGCATGCTACTGCGCATGCACCCAGGCTATTTTTTTATATCAGTGTCCGCTCGCGAGCGCCGGAGGAGGACGGGACCGGAGGAAGAAGAGGCGTGGACGAAGAAGAAGACACACCCTGAATGCCCGCCCAGGGTGCACGATCCGTAAGTAGAGCACATTCTTTTTTAGGTTATTACTTTAAAACAGGGGAGTAGTTTAATATAACTTTTATGGTGCCTGAATAGCCTTTTTAAAGGCTATTCACGTATATGTGGGGCTCTATCAGCATGATTTTGCTGATAGAGCCCCTTTAATTCTGTTTATTGGAAGTCCTATAATTAAAAGTTATCCCCTATCCAGTGGTCAGCGGTTAGACCATCACCAATCAAGTTGGTCCTGTGCGCCTGATATGACTGGAGAGGTATGTTACACGTCTTCATTTTCACTATAGAACTGCTGCAGAGAAGCTTGGCCTCGTCCCATAGACAGCAATGTTGTCTTGCAGCACTGGAGTCCTGGGTTCAAATGGAGTCCCCATGTTTGTGTGGGTTCCACGTGGGCATGCTGGTTTTCTCCTATACTGATCGGGAATTTAGACTATGAGCCCTACTCGGGATAGTTTGCATACCTGTAAATCATTGTGAATATGATGGTTCTATATAAGTAAGCAAAAAATATAGAAAATACAACTGAATGGAGCCACAGCATGCATGCACAACCATCCGCTGCATTCATAATGGGCATTCTCATGACTAATGGGGGTTCCAGGGCTTAGACCCCCAATGATCAGATCATTATTGAAATAACTTTCTAATCTGACACCCAAAGAACTGGTGCATCACAGGAAAAGTTTTGGAGACCGTAGTGAGAATCTGAGACTCCATGCACACAACTGTAGTTATCATTAATATATTGTCCTCAATTACTGATCTATAATTGCAGATAGAATATGGCCCCATGTGCACACTGGTAATTTTTACAGGTCAATGTCCAGGCCATTGAAACCATCTGCAAAATGGTTTGGTCCATGGTTGCAGATAACATAGAGATGCAATATTTGCGGAATATGGATCTGTTTTTGCAGACAGTAAAAACCACTATGGTTGTGTGCATGTGGCCTTAGACGAAACAGCAGTCTGTAGATAAGAACCTATTCCTTTCAGAACAGTTATACTGGTTTGGCTATTGTTCTCAGATTATGAAAACCATGAAAGGTGATGCTAGGAGCACATTTCTTTTTTTTTGGCTGATAACAGAGAGCAGAAAAATAAGCTATCTAAACCAGTACAGCACTACGAGATAGTGACAGACACCCAAACACCGTCACCATCTGCAAGGCCATATGGGCTTTGCTGAATTTGGGCGTCGAAATTATCACAAGAAGAATATATATGCCTCTTCTTCAGCTAATTGCATAAGCATAGTGCCAGTCGCTACATTGGCTGCCTATTCAATATAGAATAAAATATAAAGTTATCACCCTCATCCACAAGGCTCTCCATAATGCCACACCTCCCTACATTTCCTCCCTCATCTCTGTCTACCACCCAACCCGTGTTCTCCGCTCACTCAATGACCTAACACTTACATCCTCTATTATCAGAACCTCCCACGCTCGTATACAAGACTTCTCCCGAGTTGCACCACTTCTCTGGAATGCTCTACCCCGAACAATCAGATTAACTCCCAATTTCTACAGTTTCAAACGCAAACTAAAGACGCATTTTTTCAGACAGGCCTATCATAATTCCTAATGCAAACCCTTCTTGATGCCTTTTCAGCCTAACATATTTGTCCATGCTCTATCCACATGTTAAAGGACACTACTAGTGACGGTCCATAAAGCTTTGTTTGTGTAATGGCTGCAACCTCTATTACAAAATTGTCTGAACACTGTATAAGCAATGCCGCCCCTCCTACCTCTTGTTTCATCCTCTCTACCTCATAGATTGTAAGCTCTTGTGAGCAGGGCCCTCAGTCCCATTGTGTGAAATGACGTTCTTTGTTTTGTATCTGTCTGTATCTGAACCCTACAAATTGTACAGCGCTGCGGAATATGTTGGCGCTATATAAATAAAATTTATTATTATTATTAAGCATAGGGAACTTCTGAAACTGCAGGAGCTTCCCCAGTAGACATGGTAACCTTGAGGCCGGGGCCCCACAGGCCGGAAATGCCGTGATTTGCCGCCGCGGGAAAAATCGCAGTGTTATACAGTAACAGCAAAGTGGATGGGATTTGCATGAATCCCATACCCACTTTGCGGTAAAATTGAACATGCTGCGATTTCCAAAACCCCAGCCGCTTTCCCGTAGATATAATTGTTAGAGATGAGCGAACACTGTTCGGAACAGCCGTTCCGAACAGCACGCTCACAGCACGCTCCCATAGAAATGAATAGAAGCTGCCAGCACGCGAGGGGTTAAGCGGCCGGCCGCCAGCAAAGTCTGCGTGCCAGGTGCTTCCATTCATTTCTATGGGAGCGTGCTGTTCGGATCGGCTGATCCGAACAGTGTTCGCTCATCTCTAATACTTGTAACAGAAAGTCTGCGGAGGAAAACTCTGCGAACTTTCTGTTTAAAGGGCTGCGGGAAGAATCGCGATTAAAGATGAGCGAGTAGTATTTGATCAAATACCTCCCCGCCATAAGTATTCGTGTAAGCGTCCGAACACCAGGGGGTTAAGCACATCGAATATACTGATACTGATGCGCTTAACCCCCCCGGTGTTCGGACGCTTACACGAATACCTATGGCGGGGAGGTATTCAATCGAATACTACTCGCTCATCTTTAATCGTGATGCGTTCCCGTCGCTGGTTTTCCCGCAGTGCTTTAGCGCTGCAGATCGTCCCATGGGGCCTTAGCCTAAAGGTATAGCAGTTGAATTTAGAATCCTGACACCTTGTGCAAGGAGCAATTTCGTCTTCTTTTTTTTTTCTTTTTATCAATGAGGGCTTAGTTGCATATTCCTTACCCAGAGTTCTTAGCAGGGCACGCATGGTCTAATTAGTCCCTGTACCAGTCTCTCCCTAATGAGAGACATTACCCCTTCTGACTCTCCACCAGCCAGTGTACTACTCTGCACTGACGTGAGCCAAAAACCTCAAAACAGCTTGCTGTGCTTTGTGCCTCAGCCTTTTGGCTAAGATCAAGTGTAAGTTTTTTATGGTTCTGTCTTGGTTGGAGATGCCTCAGGTACTCTTTGCCCGAGGGAATCCTTCAAGTTCATAGCCTGGACTTCTCTCCGTCTCCTTCTTCATACCTCCTCTAAACTAATAAGATGAGCATATAAGTTAATAGGTCACTTTTTCAGTGTAATTCTATCAATATCTAATGTAAATGTAATGCGCTCCAGTGGAGTTATGTGACATCCCACAAGAGATGTTTTCTCGTAGCACAACACAAATTAAACTAAAGTGCAGTCCAGAAATATTTGCACACTGAAAAATTTAGGAAATTCTAACAACATTTTATGTAGATTTATGTCAAAAAATTATCATAGTCTAAGGCAATAAATCAATTGATGAGTAATGAGAAGCTATAGCTGCAGACCCTCCCTGGACACTTCCAGTAGATCTTCCTGTCTCCTGCACTCAGGGCTATGCTATTAATTAGATTCATTTGATTAATTCACCATTTCAAGAATTCATGATTGTAATTTTCATCAGAATCATAACATTTTGGTGCCATCTTGGACAGCCTGGATGTCGAAGAAGAGGATTAACCCCTTCTCTTGTGGATAGGAATCTCTTCCTTTTGCAGAAGTCAAACTGATTTAGCTAATATTCCCAGATTATGCCCTTACATTTCTTTGAAAAACAGGTGTTAATCTATAGGGAGCTACCTTCCAAAAGATGACTCTAGGAGCAAATTCCTCTTTTTCCTATCTTAGGCTGAGTTCATACAGGTTTTTTTGGGCCGGATTTTGTTGCAGAATCCACGTCAGAATCCAGCTCAAAAAAACGCCTCCCATTGAAATTAATGGGTTCCTTTTTCTGCGAGCAGTTTGTTGCCGCTCCTGAAAAAAAAATGCTATTATTATTATTATTATTACACTATTATGTCCCTTAGCGGCCCCTGCACACAATGTTATCCCCCATAGTGGCTCCTGCACACAGTATTATCTCCCATAGTGGTCTCTGCACACAGTATTATCCCCCATAGTGGCCCCTGCACACAGTATTATATCCCTTAGTGGCCTCTGCACACAGTATTAGGGTGCATGCACACTACGTAACGCCGGGCGTGTATGAGAGCCGTACACGCCGGCGTTACAGCAGGGCTGCCGAACACTTCCCATTCACTTCAATGGGAGCGCTCGTAAACGCCGCTGTTACGAGCGCTCCCATTGAAGTGAATGGGAAGTGTTCGGCAGCCCTGCTGTAACGCCGGCGTGTACGGCTCTCATACACGCCCGGCGTTACGTAGTGTGCATGCACCCTTATCCCCTATAGTGTCCCCTGCACTCAGTATTATGCTCCACTGTGGACACCCATAAACAATTATTATACTCTGGGGTCTTTACAGACCCCAGAGTATAATAATCGGAGACCCGGGGGAATAAAAACATTAAAAAAAATACTGTTGCTTACCTGTCCCCCGGCTCCTATGCTGTCGGCCGCCGCTCTCATCCTTTTTTAATGACGTCAGACGTCACATGACCCGGGACGCAGGCTGGGATCATGTGACGTCAGACAAGTACCACAGGCCTGAGGCATGCATAGATCGTGGAGAGGTAAGTAACAGTGTTTGTTACATTCCCTTAACCCTCCTGGGCCTCCGATCATTATACTCGGGGGTCTGAAAAGACCCCCAAGTATAATGATAGTCTTTGTGGGGCCCGCGGTGTCACTTACCGATCTTGGCCCTGCCAGGATCAGTGCGTAAATAGGGCCCGTTACCGTCTGAAGTAACGGCCTATTAAAAAATGTAAAAAAAAAACCGCAGCAATAGCGGCTGTCACCGGGCCCCTAATGTCCCGGGCCCTGTGGCAGCTGCCTCTGCGGTAGTTACGCCCCTGCTGGCTGATAACCAGCAGAAGAACAATCTATTTAAAACCAGCACAACGGGATAGAGACAGAAACCCAAACACCTTCACCAGCGCCAGCCGCAAGGCCAGATGGGTTTTACTGAATTTGGGCGTCAAAATTATCACCAGGAGAATATATATTCCTCCTCAGAGGCTAAATGGATAAGCACAGGGAACCTCTGAAACTGAACACGGTAACCTTAAAGGAATAGCAGCTGAATTGAGAATCCTGACACCTTCCAAAAGGTTATGTTAGGATCAAATTCATCTTTTTTTTTTTTTTTTAATCAATGAGGACTTCGTTGTATATTCCTTACCCAGAGTTCTCAGCAGGGCATGCATGGTCTAATATGGAGTATATCAGATACTGAAACAACTGACAGAGATTTAAAGAGGATCTTTCACCACTTTTGGGCACATGCAGTGTCATATACTGCCAGAAAGCCGACAGTGCGCTGAGTTCAGCGCACTGTCGGCTTTCCCGATCTGTGCCCGGTGTAAAGAGCTTACGGTGCCGGTACCGTAGTGCTCTATGGTCAGAAGGGCGTTTCTGACCATTAGCCAGAGACGTCCTTCTGCCTCGCGGCGCCAATCGCGCTGTACTGTGGCGCGGGGAGGAACTCCCCCCTCCCGCTCCTGATAATGCTCGTCTATGGACGAGCTGTGTGAGCAGAGGGAGGGGGCCTTCAAAATTACCATCATACAGTGAACATTTAGTAATAAATACTGGCAATACACAGGATTATGCAAACCATTTGAGGGATACAGCACAGGAAAAATTGAGTTGCTTACAGGTGACATAAATGACCATAATTGTTCACATTTCCTGTCTCTTCCATCTGGACCACCATGACCACTTCTACCAGCTGTGTCTCTAAAGTTTGTAACACAGACATCTTTAGCTCCTCACTTTTTCCAGGCACCTGCTGCACATTTTACTCACCTGCACACCCATCCTGTTGCTACCCCAATCATAACATCTATAATGAATAATATTCCATATGTGCACCTTTAGGTTAACAATACTTCCTGTGCGCCCCCTTAAATTAGTAACATACCTCCAAATACCTTCTGTACCACGTCCCCTGCACTGTTATACTGTATAGGTGTCATGTACCTTCTGATGTACCGCCCAGAGATCTCTGGTACATAACCTGTGTGCACTTTCTATTCTCCTCTGGGGTCCCCTATCTACTTCTCACTAGTACTGCAGGACTCAGGGGCAAATCAGGAAGTACACACAGGCTGTGTACAAGAGCCTATTCTATTATTAGAAATCTTGTAAGTTAAGTGTGGTAGAGAAAGAAGCCATCAGCTTCCCCCTCTACCATATATCAGCTTCCTCCTCTACCATATATTTCAACTGTACTGGTGTTATGCCGATTCGATTGAAATTGCCACGTTGTGGTGCTCCCAACCTTCCTGTTCCCCCCCACTAGCTATTCCTCTGGTTCTCATTATCCAACGAATTTATTGGCTGAGACTATAATACCGCTTTGACATATATCTACATAAAGTGTTCTGTTAAAATTTGCTAAATATTTCACTGTGAAAATATGTCTGGGCTGCACTTTAGTTTTATTTGTGTTGTGCTACAAGAAAACATCTCTTGTGGTATGTCACATAAACAGGAAAATGTATGTTACATAACTCGTGGAGCGCATTACATTGACAGAATTACACTGAATAAATGACCTATTGACTTATCATGGCTTGCATACTTGTCATTTTAGTTTAGAGGAAGTATAAAGTAGATGATACCACAGGGATCAATGAATCACCACAATGATCAATGAATGATTAAATGTGTTTTAAGGATCAGAATAAGTCAAGGGTTTTATATGATACAATGCACCCAGTATTTCCGAGTGACACGTGACCATTATTTTGTCGTTTTAGGAATGTTTGTGACAAAAATAACAGTGTTCTACAATTGTGATGGTACATAGCATAAAAAACCACAATTCAGAAATAGCATCCGTACACTGAGGGAGATGAGGGCCTTTCTAATTATAGAAAGAAGCTGCTAGCAGTAGTCGCATTTCTTAGAATGCTGCTCCATACTGGATAGATAAGGTCTACAAGGTGGCCCTATAGCTCTACTGTGGGTCATATACAGTTCACGACACTAACGCTAGGTTCACACTAGAGTTAATTTTTCCGTTCTTTGTGTCCACTTGGGGATCTGAACAATAGAAACCCTATACTCTTAAAAAACGGTTACCAACGGAAATCCGTGGACCCAATAGACTGTAATGGGGTCTGCCCAGTTTCTGCCCGAAATCGGAGAAGAGAAAAGAGTCCTGCTTGCAGGACTTTTTTCTCTTCATGTTTTAAGTGAAATAGGGGGATGGAATCCCCAGACACTAGTGTGAACCTTGTAGCTAGTATGTTGTGCAAATTTTTTTTACTGGAAGACCTGGTGGGTTGGGCAACGGGGATCTAATAGGTCATATTATAAACGTAAACAATAAAAATTTTAGGATAATAAAATAACTAGCTTCAGCCTCATCATGTTGCGCAAACCACCAGGGGCTCATAAAGGGTTCACCAGGTCTTCCAGTATCAAGTTTTCAAGAACCCCCCATACATTTAGTGTACAGACAGTGAAAATGGGCAGAAATAGAACGAGACCTATATTTTGACATTCTGTGACAATGGACCATCAAAATTACGGTCATATGAATAGCCCCCACTGTCTGACAGTGAAATTAATTCTGTCATGTGACGTTCATTAAAAAACTGACATCACAACTGACTAATCTGATCAGCTTCTATGAAAAGGTCAGTTCATGACATGGGTAATGCAGTGGATGTGGTGAATCTGTTTTCAACAACATAAAAGGTTGGTATGCAAAATGAGAATGTTGGGACTGGGGGAAAACATATGCATTTGGGTTAGCAACTGGCTCACTGATAGGAAACAGAGGGTACTTGTTAATGGTAAATATTCAGACTGGGCCACAGTCACCAGTGGGGTGCCGCAGGGGTCAGTATTAGGTCCTCTCTAGTTTAATATCTTTATTAATGACCTGGTAGAGGGTTTACAAAGCAGGGTGTCCATATTTGCAGATAATACTAAACTTTGTAAGGTAATCAATAATGAGGAGGATAGTAGAATATTACAAGGGGATCTAAGGAAGCTGGAAGCATGGGCGGAGACTTGGCAAATGAAGTTTAATGTTGACAAATGTAAAGTAATGCACTTTGGTCGATGTAATAAAATGTCTGACTATGTACTTAATAGTAAATTACTGAGTAAGACAGCCAATGAAAAAGACTTGGGGATTTTGGTGGACAGCAAGCTTACCTTTAGTGACCAGTGTCAGGCAGCTGCTGCCAAGGCAAATACAATTATGGGATGCATCAAAAGAGGTCTAGATTCTAATGACAAGGACATAGTTATGTCTCTATACAAATCACTGGTACGGCCACACTTAGAATATTGTGCGCAATTTTGGGCCTCAGTATACAAGAAAGACATAATCCAATTTGAAAAAGTTCAAAAAAATGCAACCAAAATAATTAGGGGAATGGGTGGACTGGAGTACAACGATAGATTAACAAACTTGGGGTTATTCAGTTTAGAGAAAAGACATCTACGGGGAGATCTAATAACAATGTACAAATACATGAAGGGACAATACAAAGATCTTTCTAAGGATCTTTTTACTCCTAGGCCAGTGACAGTGACAAGAGGACATCCTCTACGTCTGGAGGAGAGAAGGTTTCATCGGCAACATAGAAGGGGATACTTCACAGTAAGAACAGCGAGGCTATGGAAGTCTCTGCCCCAGGAAGTGGTGATGGTGGATTCATTACACAAGTTCAAAGAGGGCCTGGATGTCTTTCTCCAATAGAACAATATTACAGGTTATGGACTCTGGATTTTAAGGACACGTTCCAGGGTTTTTATACTGACTGCAAGATTGGAGTCGGGAAGGGATTTTTTCCCCCTGAAATGGGGCAATTGGCATGAGCCTCATGGGGTTTTTTGCCTTCCTCTGGATCAACACTGTAGGGGATTGTAGGGTTATAGGTTGGACTTGATGACTGAGGTCTCCATCCAACCTCATCTGCTATGTAATATGGCCAGTATTTACTATCATGTGAATGTAACCTTACTCTCTAATGTTATGAGGGAGATGTCAATCATGCCCTAGACGTGTGATTAGTAACTGGACAGTTTGACAAGACTGAAGCTAGTGACTACTTAGAGTAATATACTAAGGAATTTTTATGCTTTCATATATTTATAACTTCACTTTGCTGCAACAGAAAGATCACAGAACGACACTAACGGAAATGGATGTGCTTGATCCTGCATATAACAAGGTCAATTTATGGTGGAAAAACTACCTGACAGGTTCCCTTTAAATTGGGATAATCCTATCTAAGACATTTTGGAATGGGCCCCATGCAGAGTAAACACTATGGCATTTTACAGAACCTGCAAAGGGGATAGGATTCTGGCTAATTCCATCCACACATTGAACAAAAATATCTGCAGTGAACATGCTGCAATTTTAAAAACAAAACGTTTTTGTAAATCGCAGCATGTCAGTTTATACCTAAGAAAACGCCAGTGGTTTCCGAATAGGTATAATTGAAGCAGAAAGTCCACAGTGGAAAACTTTGCAGACTTTCTATGAAAAACACTGCAGGAAAAAAACGCCTTCCCACTGCACTCTTTGGCTGTTACGTGGGGCCACTTCTCCATTCATTCCCCTTCTGGATGCAGCACCCATAAGATGTATACGACGAATAGTTTCGAGTACTATTCGCTCAACACTAGTGATATTTCTTAGTTGCACCATTTTGGGGTATATATCCATTTTAGAGGGGTTATTAGG
Organism: Leptodactylus fuscus; assembly: GCF_031893055.1. Taxonomy (NCBI): domain Eukaryota; kingdom Metazoa; phylum Chordata; class Amphibia; order Anura; family Leptodactylidae; genus Leptodactylus; species Leptodactylus fuscus. The sequence continues at coordinate 181,171,051 of NC_134268.1, read as the reverse complement.
AAAAAATTATTTTGCATTTGAGAAAAAAGTCTCAAGAATACATTGCTAAGATTGCCTGAAGAAAGGACATGTCGCTTCTTTTTTCCGCAAATGGGAACAAACCGCTTGTGGAAAAAGGAACCCATTGAATTCAATGGGAGGCGGTTTTTTGAGACGGATTTTGAAGAAGATTCTGTGTCAAAATCCGGCCCAAAAAACCCTGTGTGAACCCGGCCTTAAAGAGGACCTTTCACTTCCTGGGGCACATGTGGTGTAATACACCGCTAGAAAGCCGACAGTGCGCTGAATTCAGTGCACTATCGCCTTTCCCGTTCTGTGCCCCCGGTGAAGAGCTATCGGTACCGGTACCATAGCTCTTCACTGTCAGAAGGGAATTTCTGACAGTGAAAAGCTACGGTACCGGCTCCGATAGCTCTTCACCGGGGGGAACAGAACGGGAAAGCCGATAGTGCACTGAATTCAGCGCACCGTCGGCTTTCTAGCGGTGTATTACACCACATGTGCCCCAGGAAGTGAAAGGTCCTCTTTAAAGGGGCTCTATCAGCAAAATTATGCTGTATGACCCCCCACATATGTGTAAATAGCCTTTAAAAAGGCTCTAAAAAGTCTATTCAGGCACCTCCGTTTTAGAATAAAACCCTAAAAACATATATGTAAATTATACTTATCGTGCACGGTGGGCAATCATGCATTGTCCGACGTCATCTTCTGGCACGCCTTCCACTTCTTTCTTCTTCTTTTGGCGATGTCCTCCAGTCCTCGCTCTTCCTTGGCTTCATCGTCCTCTTCTTCCAGGGGGATTGGTTCAAATCCAGCGCGTGCGCAGTATTGCTTGCCTCAAGGACGTGAGCGTACTGCCATTGACAAAAATGGCGCCAGAGCATATGCAGTAGAGCTCCGGAGGGGGCGCTACTGCTCACGTCCAGGATTTGAGCCAATCCCGCCGGAAGAAGAGGACGATGAAGCCGGGGAAGAGCCAGGACTGGAGGTCATCGCCGAAAGAAGAAGAAGGCGTGCCAGAAGATGATGTCGGACAGTGCATGACCGCCCAGCCTGCACGATAAGTATAATTTAAAACAGGGGAGTTAAAATAACTTTAGCGGTGCCTGAATAGCCTTTTTAAAGGCTATTCACGCATATGTGGGGCTCATGCAGCATAATTTTGCTGATAGAGCCCCTTTAAATAGGCTTTACAGTTTCTAATATTGGTGGCCTATCCTTCGGGCAGGTCATCTAAATTAGATTCCTGAGTGTCCAACAGGTGAGTCCCCCACAAATCTCATATTCAGCTCCCGGTAATGTCTACATGCTAGAAGCCACGCTTCTCACTTGAATGGGACTGAGCTGCAAACAGGTCATATTGCCTATAGATACTTACCAGAGTGAGCACCAGAGTGCCACTGCCACTTCGAAAATCTAATCTGTTGGGAACCCAGACTATTTTAGTCCCTAAAACTCCTTTGACTAGCAAGTTCTCATGTTATATTGTTACATTTTAATCTATTTCTATATATGGCCAACTGGAGGTATATGCTTTAACTGCGAAACTCCTGTATTATTTCATCTGGAAGTATTTACTGTGTTTCCTTTCCAGACCGCTCTTAACTGATCTATCAAGTACTGTAGTGTGGCGCGCTGGGACACTTTTTCCATGTACTGGAGCCCCAAGTGATAATAGAATTTTTTACAACACCTCTTTGACTTTATGATAAGCATACATTTCCCCGACCCCTCGCTGTTTCAGTGACCTCTTTCATTTAAAGGGAGATTGGCATCAGTAAATTGGTTATAAGCCTAATCCAAATATCTTTATGACGTGATTCTACAATTTCCAAATATGTCTGAGCCCTATTTCTATGTAACCAATTTACTATTGACAGACTCCCTTTAATACCTGCTTCAATAGAATTTGCAATTTTATTTGTTAAATTGTCAAAGCTTAAACCCCATGTTAGGTTTCTATGCAGACTTTCTGCATATCATAAATAGCAGATGTCTGCACTGTGGCATCCCTAAGATTGAAGTTAAAGGGGTTATTCAGGGTTATTGTATTAATGTTGTAACCTTAGGATGTTATCAATATCAGGTTATCTCACAACAAGAGTAATAGGAAGGACATCCAAGAGAGCCTTGTACAATGGCTCATATAGTCCTATATGGCTGTATAGTAAGTGTATGAGTACTTTGCAGCTCTGCAGTGTAAGAGACTTGACCACCTCTGTCGAGTTACTAAAGCACACAGGTTTTAGTTCAAATTTGGTTAAAAGCACATTTCATCTGTACAGACAGTGCAGCCCTTACCCCTTACAATTCCATCTTACAAATCTATTATCAAAGTTTCCCAATTCTCATTTATGCAACTGAATGAGAAAAGCAGAGGCTTAAGCATTTCTAGACCTTTATCTATTTGTATAGCGCCTTAAGTAATGCAATATAAAGGTTTTCTGAAGCAAACATAGCTTCCTTTTTCTTAATACAAGTGGTTTCATATAAAAAAAAAACTAGCTTGAAGCTTAAAAACTTTTTGGTCTCTCCTGCTTTGGACTTTACTCATTTAGAAAACAGGAAATTATAGATTAAAATAAACCAAAGTCTTACCTTGTTAGGTTACATTCACACTTTGTTTTTTCCTGTTTTGGGTATACATTGGGAAATGTTCCCAACTAATACTTGTACGTATATATACAGTACAGACCAAAAGTTTGGACACACAAACTATACTTGTATTTTCATGACTATGAAAATTGTAGATTCACACTGAAGTCATCAAAACTATGAATTAACACATGTGGAATTATATACTTAACAAAAAAGTGTGAAACAATTGAAAATCTTTCTTATATTCTAGGTTCTGCAAAGTAGCCTCCTTTTGCTTTGATTACTGCTTTGCACACTCTTGGCATTCTCTTGATGAGCTTCAAGAGGTAGTCACCGGAAGTGGTCTTCCAACAGTCTTGAAGGAGTTCCCAGAGATGCTTAGCACTTGTTGGCCCTTTTGCCTTCACTCTGCGGTCCAGCTCACCCCAAACCATCTCGATTGGGTTCAGGTCTGGTGACTGTGGAGGCCAGGTCATCTGGCATAGCACCCCATCACTCTCCTTCTTGGTCAAACAGCCCTTACACAGCCTGGAGGTGTTTGGGGTCATTGTCCTGTTGAAAAATAAATGATGGTCCAACTAAACACAAACCGGATGGAATAGCATGCCGCTGCAAGATGCTGTGGTAGCCATGCTGGTTTAGTATGCTTCAATTTTGAATAAATCCCCAACAGTGTAACCAGCAAAACACCCCCACACCATCACACCTCCTCCGCCATGCTTCAAGGTGGGAACCAGGCATGTAGAGTCCATCTGTTCACCTTTTCTGCATCACACAAAGACACGGTGGTTGGAACCAAAGATCTCAAATTTAGACTCATCAGACCAAAGCACAGATTTCCACTGGTCTAATGTCCATTCCTTGTGTTTTTTAGCCCAAACAAGTCTCTTCTGCTTGTTACCTGTCCTTAGCAGTGGTTTTCTAGCAGCTATTTTACCATGAAGGCCGGCGGCTGCACAAAGTCTCCTCTTAACAGTTGTTGTAGAGATGTGTCTGCTGCTAGAACTCATGTGAGCCAGTTTCTTGGAAGTGCTTGATGGTTTTTGCAACTGCACTTGGGGACACTTTCATAGTTTTTCCAATTTTTCGGACTGACTGACCTTCATTTCTTAAAGTAATGATGGCCACTCGTTTTTCTTTACTTAGCTGCTTTTTTCTTGCCATAATACAAATTCTAACAGTCTATTCAGTAGGACTATCAGCTGTGTATCCACCTGACTTCTGCACATCACAACTGATGGTCCCAACCCCATTTATAAGGCAAGAAATCCCACTTATTAAACCTGACAGGACACACCTGTGAATTGAAAACCATTTCTGGTGACTACCTCTTGAAGCTCATCAAGAGAATGCCAAGAGTGTGCAAAGTAGGAATCAAAGCAAAAGGTGGCTACTTTGAAGAACCTAGAATAGAAGACAGATTTTCAGTTGTTTCACACTTTTTTGTATATAATTCCACATGTTACATAAGTTTTGATGCCTTCAGTGTGAATCTACAATTTTCATAGTCATGAAAATACAGAAAACTCTTTGAATGAGAAGGTGTGTCCAAACCTTTGGTCTGTACTGTATATAAATAGTGTTCTTATTATATACATTCAGGCAGTACTTGAGGACATACCTTTTATCATTAATTTCAGGGAGTTAGTAAACCTTTAACTATGGTCAATGTAAGTTGTGTATCGACATCACTAATGCCTGTATGGTGATCACAGTGCCATGTTGTGATGCTGAACGATTAGTCCCTTAATGACTTGCAGTCATACCACACACCAGATGAGACACATAGGGAGTGGGAGAAGTCTTATAAGAGGGAGATATTTATAAAGGGTCAGTGTACAGTAGAAGTGTCCTTGTCATGGCAGGAGTGACTGAGGTGTGAGCCCTGGTGACATTGTAGCAACACCTGACAGCCTCTCAGCCAATAAGCACTAGAAGGTGGACAGTGCTGGTGTCATATGGAGTATAATAGCTTGTGCACTTGTGATTAGCCTTTAATTGCTGTAAATGGTGGACATGCAAATAGATTTGTGATCCATCTCACTGCATCATAGGCTAGCACAGTCCAGAAAAAGCAATAAAGAAAAAAACAGGACAGGGGACAGTCAACAGGAGAGGGACAAGAAAACACTTATGCAAGTACTACTGTTAACAATAAGAATGTGGATGTCAACGGCAACACTGCTTCTGATCTTGACAACCCTGCTAGTAGCTGAAGTATTGCCATACTTCCTGAGACAAATGACATTTTTAAACATTCCCCCTCAACATGTAATTTACCATTTTGTTTTTCTATACTGTCAACCATGTCTTCTCGTTAATCCTCATTGACACAAATCCCATTCTCTTGTAGTCATGTGGCATATGCTGAGAATGATATTCCTCATGGCCGAGATTTCTTGATCTTCTTCCTCTTTTTAAAGAGTTGGATAAGAATGGACTGTGTTTTTTGATGTAGAGGAGGTATAGGTGAAATGAGTGTTGGCTTAGGTAGTAAGTGGCAGAGGATGTGCTACTGGGGGTAGTGATGGTAGGTGCTCTGAGGGGAATGTGAGGGTATACAGGAATCCCATTGCAATGATGAGTCACAATAAAGTAAGGAAGGTTTCCTCTGTGGACTTTCTAGTTCCATTATACCTATTGGGAAACTGCTGGCATTTCCGTAGGTATAATTGACATGCTTCAATTTACAAAACATTGGTTTTGGAAATCACAGCGTGTCCTCTGTGTGTATTTTTCCGCAAGGGGGGCCTCGGCCTTAAAGGGATTCTACCATTAAAGCAACTTTTTTTCTAATTACTACGTCGGAATAGCCTTAAAGGGGTTGTCCCACGTCGCATACTTACCAGTCTTCGTTTCTGTGAATTCTTCTGTCTTCCGGCTTTGTCTCGTCATTGGTGGGCAGGGTCACATATGCAAAGCCAAGCGGCGAGATGCCGCCGGCCCTGCGTGCGCGCTCATAGACCAGTCTAGCCTTCACAGTGCAAATACAGACGCGACAGGGTGTCGGGTCTGTATTCGCATTGTGAAGGCTAGACTGGTGTATGAGCGGGCACGCAGGGCCGGCGGCATCTCGCCGCTTGGCTTTGCATATGTGACCCCGGAGCGGAATAGCAGCATCGCTTCTGGGGTGGCTGGGGTGGCATAGAGATGTTGCTGGCTTCACCTGTGCCGGCGTCTAACTGTCCCCAGCATCTCCCTCTCTATTACAGCGGACGCCGGGGAGTGTAGACGCCGGCACAGGTGAAGCCAGCAACATCTCTATGCTTCTGCCCTGCATGAAGCCAGCAGCGGCAGAAGCGATGCTGTTATTCCGCTCCTCCACCCCCCCGCCCCGGAATAGCAGCATCGCTTCTGCCGCTACTTGCTTCATGCAGGGCAGAAGCATAGAGATGTTGCTGACTTCACTTGTGCCGGCGTCTAACCCTGTATTGGCGGCCCCTTCCCCCAAAGGGTAAACTACCCCCCCCCCTCCAGGCTCGCTCCCGTGCACTTAGCCCCTCCTCCCTCCCCCTGAGAGCAGGCTGATACATCATTTGACTCAGGAGCAGCTAGGTCAGGGCTGTGGCCACAAAAAAATGAATAAAGTAAGATAGTGGCCAAACAAAGCAGTTTTGCTGAAGCAATGTATTTAGGAAAAGTCTTACATTCACATTAACAAGCATTATAGATAGGATCCTTGTGATGGGACAACCCCTTTAAGAAAGGCTATTCGTTTCCTACCTTTAGATGTGGTCTCCGTCGCGCCGTTTCTTAGAAATACCGGAACTTACCGATATGCTAATGAGGTCTCGGCAGCAATGGGGGCATCCTTCTTCTTCATCTTCATTTTAAAGAAATCCTTTTTTTTTTAATGTATATTGTGAGCCCCACATAGAGCTCACAATGTACATTTTTTCCCTATCAGTATGTCTTTTTTTTGGAATATGTGATGGGGAGAACATACAAACTCCTTGCAGATGGTTTTTTGCCCTTGGCAGGAGCCTTAAAGAGATCTTAACAAGGAACTCCTGAAATAAATAAAAGAACTTAAAAATTTTTCTAAAATAAATAAATGAGGTTTTAAGGCAGCAGCTTCCACGATGCAGCATTTTACAGTACCTGAAACGGGGATAGGATTCTGGTTAATCTCATCCACACATTGCAGAAAAAAACCTGCAAAGGAAAAGCTGCGTTTTTGAAAATCGCAGCATGTCAGTCATATCTTCGGAAATACTGGAGTTATCATTATAGGTATAATAAGGGCAGAAAGTCCACAGTGGGAAACTGCAAAAATGCATTGAAAAACGTTGTGGAAAAAAACAAGATAAGTTTAGCCTAAAAAAAAAGAAATGTGCATTTTCCCACAGAAACAATGCCTCACATGTGTATGGGCTCTGTCTTGTAATGCAATTCAGCATTATTCATTTGAACTAAGGTGACCTGAATTATCAAACATGGCCAATGGCTTTTTCTAATCCTGGGCAACCCTTTTTGGCTGAGGCCCCATGTTGCAGAAATGCAAAATGCAGGGGGGGGGGGGGGGGTTGTTGCAAATTTTGCTGCATTTTTTTTTTTTTTTTTTTTTTTTTTAGCCAAAGCTAGGAGTGGATTGAGAAGAAAGTAGAAGTATAAGAGCTTCCTCTATATTTCCCGTTCCATTTGTTACCATTCTTGGCTTCAGCTCAAAACGAGCAAAATCTGCAACAAAAAAAGCAGCATCTGCGCAATGTGGGGCCTCAGCCTTAACATAAGGATTAATACACTGAGAGCTGTTTAATGATGCATTTCATTTATACAACTGGTTTAATGTGAGAGTTGTGAACCTCATGTAACATTGATGTTCATTCATGTGTATCCTGTCTGTGGTTTTGTTTATGTCTTGTGTTGCATGCACTCACATGCACAACGCATAGGGCCTTTCTGCCAAGTTGTAAATTCAGCTCATATAATTCCTTTCAGTAGTTACATTAATATAAAATATTGTGTCATTCATGATCCCACACTGGTTAGCAATAGGATGTGGTAATATAAAATAAATTCTAGCAGCAGATAAACTAACTTTATCTTTTTTCTTGACTTTGAGTGTACTTTATGTAGAGGCATTATTAAAGGGTTATGTGGAGATGGAAAAGATTTTGCAGTGAATTTATTGCACTGTATAAACTTGCTTAGTGTATAGCAGACGTTCCTCTCCTGGAACCCCAAGATTAAGCTTTGCAGAGGCCAGCAGGAATGGAAGAACTATCTTTACCATGTTGCCGGTATCGCTCTCTATTATATCATCCACTTTGCTCTACCCCAGCTGCAGGTCCACAGAGTAAAGTGGAGTCAGTCTTGTGACCAAGAGTCTGACCGTCAGTAGAGAAGGCAGAGGAATGAGACTTCCAGTCCTCCTGCTGCGTTCTGTAAAGCTAGTCATTGGGGTGCCAGTGGACTTTTGCTATACACGAAACAAGGGCTAAGTACCCACGGGACATCCCATAGCAAAAAAGTGCTGCATGAAAACTGCGGCGGTCCGTAGGTGTAATTGACATGCTGCGATTTCCAAAACCGTGCCAGTTTTGGAAATCGCATCATGTTCACATGGCAGTTTTTACTGCAAAGTCGGCATAGGATTTGCTAGAATCCCATCCACTTTGCCTGTACTGCAAAACGCTGTAAATTTTCCTGCGGTGTCTCCATCCATGTTTCCGTCCCATGGAGTCGTGACCTAACACTCCATTGATTGCACTTCAAAATATTTCCTATTCAAATACTGTCCAATGGAAAGACATTGGAGATCTTTATTAATACCTGTATAATCCTAGTATAAGATCTATTAGTTTACCATGCAGTGGAAATCAAAATGGCGCATACAGGATGATAAATTGGCTGTGACGTTAGACTTTCTCTTCATTATGTCTTAAACCACATTTATATAATTATGTTTAAAAAATTCTGCACATATTGAATACATTTGGCTTTACGGTTTATCCTCACATCGTGGTCATGTTGCATTTTTGTTAAAATTATTTTAACATGTGCAAAAAACACAACATGACCACAACAAGTAAATCCATCTGTAATGGTGATCATGTACTCAGTTGGGTGCCTAGTTATCAGAAACCACTCTGGCTTGCTCTCTTATAATTCATAGCTATATGTGCTTACTTAGTAATGACATGTTGTGTACTTGTTGAGTCAAATTGGATCCAATTTATTACCAAAAAAAAAAATGTCCTCCAAGAGAAAAAATTATCCCAGTCATCCCTGGTTGGTCCCATTCAACAAGTGCTTACTAGTTCCTATATTCCCCTCCATTACCCTATGTCCTCCATGGACCGTTTTTCACCTTATGGATCAAACTATAAAGCAAGAAATTAAAGAAAAAAAATTACAAATTAAAAAAATTCAATATTAGTATTGCAACATGCTAACAAAATCCGTGACAGGCACAAACACTGGAAAAATACGCACAGACACATATATATAGGATGGACATCTCATGATAGAATATCACAAAAGCATGTTTTTCCCCACAGGTCATGAGATGTGTTGAGCTCAGAGGGAAGCTAAGAAAGTACAAAATCTGTACATCAAAATACATTACAGACAATGACCAAAACTACAAAGGCATAAGATGCTCGTGTGCCCTGTAACATTCATACTGGGTTCTCCAGCTATAACATATCGTTTGTAGTACTGGTCTCCTCATACTGGGAAGAGACACCTCATAGACCCTATAAGGTGTTACTTTCGTGTCTATGCCCAGACCCAGAATCTGCACTGCAGACTGCACTGCTAAGGGAACAGGGGTAGGAGACTTTCCCTGAAGCTACGGCGGCTAGCTAGGCCCTGCCTGCGGGTGGTGGTCAGCTGTTCCCAAGCTAGCCTTGGCCCCGACAATTCCTGGCTCTCTAACACGAAGGCCTAGCAGACAGATAGGGCGAGGGCTACAAGAGAGCTAGGGACTGGGGATACTAAGGTGGTCACCCCTACAGAAACCAAGGTGCAGCTGCAGACAAAACAAACAGGGTGGGATGTGCTGGACAACAGACACAGCACAACATGATACACAACAAGAGAATGAGGAGAGGGATAGTGGAGAGGTGAGGAAAGGGTTAACACAGGACTGGGGCAAAACAAACTGGAACCCAAACCTCACAAATAACCAGATAGTGCCAGGCAATCAGAACTGAAGGACAGGGTGGAGTAGAAGTGTGGAGAGACAAACCAGACTCACACACAAGGCAACACTCACACCACTTCCTAGTCAGTTGTAATTCCACAAAAAAAATCCTCCTCCTTGAGCCACAAATTCTAGTTGGTTACAACGAAAACCGGCAACTAGTGAAGCCAGCCCTCCTCCTAATAAAGGCCCCAGAATCGTCCCATAGGATAAAGGTAACAACCAACACATGAGGTTCGAGCCAAAACCCCTCAAGTAAATTCTGAAGGCCGATACTCAATGCCCAAACAGATGGCCCAATGGCAAGGAAACCACCAGAAGACCCCAGACCACCGGATCCAAACTAATCACCAAAACACACAATTTTTCAACAAGTCTTCAGGTCGTGACATAAGGCTACTGTGCCCCAGTGTGACTGCAGCCTCCTCACCCTCACAAGTTACTCTCCTGTCAAAACAGGTTTAACTGGTTCCCTCCACTACACAGCTTTTTCACATCCTAAATGCCCCTCTCTCCCCTGCTTACTACCTGCAGCAAACACAGACCCAGCAGGGGTTAGCAAGTGCAGAGAGGAGAAAAATTGTCCCTACTAACCTATCACCTCCACGGAATGTCAATTGGTTTAAATCGTGTCCCCTGTGTCTGCAATCAGCTGAAATTTATGCTGTATGTGTAAAACTAGCACATAATACACAGTAATATAGATACTTTGTAACAACTTGAAATATAATACCATCATTTAATTTGCAAGGTGAACACCATACACAATACATATGCCACTATTGCTTTTTGCTTATCCCACCTCTCAAAAATGCCGTAAAAATAATCAAAAAGTCCTACATAAACATGATACTGATACTAATAAAAACTCTTGCTGCAAAATAAAAAAGGAGGCTCTCAAAATATAATGATACGAAGTGTGTGAGGCTGAGGCCCCACATTTCGGAAGCGCAGCATTTTTGGTTGCAGGTTTTGCTGCGTTTTTTGAGCCAAAATCAGTAGTGGATTAAGCAAATACAGAACTGATTGGATTTCTCAATACTGCACCGAGATAGTACGAAAAAGAATTAAAACAGCCAAAATGTTCTTTTTTCCTATTTCTCCTCCTCCATTGATTAAAGGGATTCTATCATTGAAAACTTTTTTCTAACTAACACTTCAGAATAGCCTTAAGAAAGTCTATTCTTTTCCTACCTTTAGATGTCTTCCTCGCCCCGCCGTTTGGTTAAAAATCTGTTTTTCGTCGGTATGCAAATGAGTTTTCTCGCAGCACTGGGGGCATCCCCAATGCTGCAAGAGAACTCTCTCCAGCGCCACCTCCATCTTCATCAGCAACGGCCTCTTCATCTTCTTCTTCCGGCGCTAGGGGTCACACTTGTGCACCTGCGCAGTTGGCTCTGTCATCATATGCGTCCATTTTTTGAGCATGTGCAGTACACTCCTGTAGTTCTATAGAACTACAGGAGCATACTGCGCATGCTCAAAAAAATGGCCACCGGCATGTGCACTCAGCTCTGCCTGCGGCCCGATGGCAGAGCCGACTGCACAGGTGCACAAGTGTGACCCCCTAGCACCGGAAGAAGAAGATGAAGAGGCCGTTGCTGGCAAAAAATGGATTTTTAACCGAACGGAGGGGCGAGGAAGACATATAAAGGTAGGAGAAGAATAGCCTTTCTTAAGGCTATTCCGACATGTTAGAAAAAAAAAAAAAAAAGTTTTTAATGATAGAATCCCTTTAAGTAAAAAGATTCAGACAATTTCCAGAATCATATATAATATAAATAAAAGGTACAGCTCACCCCACAAAAAAATAAGGCCTTTCACAGCACCATACACGGAAATATAAAAAAAATATGTCAGAATATGCTGACACAAAGAATTTTTAACATTTTTTTTACAGCTCAGTGAATGGAAAAATAAAAAAAGTTATGGCTTTTGGAAGGTCGCGATTAATAAACAAAGATAAAAAAAAAATACTCTGTTGCATCTGAGGCACAATGTGGCACATCTAGTTTGGGCTTAAAAATTTTTGTCTTGCTGGATATGTGGATTCTCAGAAAAGGGGTGTGACTTAGATGCACCTCGATGAGTCAAATGATTCTGTCGAAAAATGACACCCCATGCCTTTGTGAAGACATTCTTAGAATTTCCTACATACTACCAGAAAACATCTGTCTGCAGCCGAAAATGCGAAAAATCTAGACTTTCTGTGCATCACATAAATCAAAACTAATTGTTGAAATTTGTTTTAAAAACTGTATTTTTTGGAAATGTACTTGTATAATATTGAAATATCCTGAAAATACACCTAGTAGTGATTGTGTTGGGTACGGCAGCTTTATTCCATTTGAGTTAGTAGGATGAAGCTGCGGTACAGACATTGCTAAGTGTAATATGGGGCAGTATAAATACTGAAGGTGCCTCAGTGCTCACCTCATGCCGTGGACCCTTCAAACAGCTGATCGACGGGGGTGCTGAGAGTCTGATATTGATAACGTTGATATTGATGATATTGATTGATAGGCGTTCAGTGTTGTAATTCCAGAGAGCTGCAGACGACCTTGTGTATTTTGTGGTTCACAAACTAGTAATCAATGTTCCTTTTTTGCAGACCGCGTGTCATCAGTGTGTCTTCAGCATCAGCAGTGCCGTATGTCTGCAAAAACGGACAGTGTGTCATCAGTGTGTGTGATCCGAGTTTGCAGATCTGCAAAAAAAAAAAAAAACACAGGAGACATCTAATAATGTCCCTAGCTTGTCCACAAATACGGACAGTAAAGCGATGGCACACGGAGTACATCTGTGTACTATCTGTTTTTTTTAGTTTTCCATAGGCTTCTATGGGTGAATCCATGGTGCAAACACTGAACAGAATAGGAGCTTCTCTATATTTTGCTGCGCGGACTCATGGCCTGCACATTGATCACTGTAAATCACGGTTGTATGCATGATCCCATAGAAATCAATGGGTCATTGTTCTATCTGGGAAAAACACAGATAGCACTAATAGCACTGATCTCACTCACGGTCATGGGCGTACCTTGAGGGTGTGCAGAGGGTACAGTCGCATCTGGGCCCAGGAGCCTTAAGGGGCCCATAAGCACTGACATCAGTATTGAGATTGCAGCTTCCATCTGGGCCATAAGCCAAGGAGACCCACAGATTACCCTAACTACACTAAGGTGGATTAATCTCCTTAGCACCCGTAACCATCACTATCAAGAATTCTCTGTAAGGATAAGGTAGGGAGCCCCGGACAAAGACTTTACACCGGGGCCCACAAGACTTTAGTTATGCCAATGCCCATGGTCATCTGCAAGGGGCTTTAGAAAGTCCCAACAATCTCATTATACAGGAAAACATACAACTTGTTATATGGAGATGGAACATGTCTGTATATCAGAATGAATTGCTATCCATTAATACAGTAAATTACATTTTTCACGGTGAATTATTTTTTTATTTATTTTCGCTCTCATCATTTTACACTAATATGCCTTAAGTTATCACTCATGATTATTAAAACAAAATCTCTTTTGTACTGAAGCCAACACATCACTTGCCACAAGCTGCATATGAGACATTTTGCGGTTGAAGTGAAAGGTTACATAAGGACTCCATGTATCAGCCTGTGATGTTATTGTACCCAACATATTTAGAGATGTCAGTACATCGAATTTTAGATAAAGAATTTAGTAGTAACTGGCAAATTACTGAGCCATATTAATAGAACAGTATGGTATTTGTGACATAGGAAATGTTCATGTTTAGGAGTTTTGTTCTTCGTCCATTGACTACCTTGGAGCGGAACATTGTTAATTTACTTTGACTAACAATACATTGTTGCCAAGTTGGCTTATAATATTAACAAAAGCTGTGTTTTAGGCTGCTTAATACAAGATTACAATTACAATGTTCTACTCACTGAGCTGTAGTTCCCCTTTCTGTTCTCATTAGGAGCTGGGGTCCTGGCGCACAGTAAGATTAATGAGTAAGAAAAATTATCTAAATTAGAAATGACAAAGCAGCTTTTATGCCAAAATGTAATTTTTGTACCAACAAGCCTAAGCTAATTTTACTAATTATAGAGAAATAGTGGTGATTTCTACTGTTCTGTTTACTGTTATGATAAGCAAAATTGGGATCTCTCAACATGTCCAAATCTTTGTGTGCTAATAACACAAAAGTAAAAAATAATCCTTAAAATCTCCACCGCAGAGAATGACCACCAGGCATAAACTAACTTGACCTTTTATTCCCAAAGATCCAATTGAAATGTTGCAAATAATATTCCTGTCTAGCAAGATTAGCATAAATCAGTCTCACTGCATAAACCTACACAATAATAATGGCATTGTCTATTTCACAACCTTGGAACTGGATAGACAGGTTTTTTAACGCATAAACAGATCCTGCACAAAAGAAAAGCTGATTTCCATTCTAGTCTTCTGCATAACCCTGATGAATGAACCGCCTGTCACATGACCAGGAGTGTTGAGTGATTAGAGGTCCTGTTCTAGGAGACTATTAAAGGCACATACACTAACATGCTCTACATTTACACACGTACGTAGAATACACATTGGGAGGGAATATTTATCAATGTATTCTCATCTACTAGAGTAGAAAACGGGATTACATTGTTACATATTTTCCGCTAATGCATGTTTTATGTATGTATTTTATGTGTGTGTATTTTATGTAATTGTGCTCCTACACCTATAGAAAACTGACGTAGGGGCATCATAAATCTCCATTGTCTTTATGTGTCAGTTTTCATAGCCAAAGCCTGGAGTGCATACAAGAGGAAAGTAAAGTAAACATCCTATGAATAGCTTGCTATAGTGGTACAACCCCATTAAAAAACTGAAACAACTCATTTATATATGTACTCACATGATGCACCCTTCATTTTTTTGACCATCCTTCAGATGCTTCTTTAACATCATTGGAGTCCACCTGGGAAAGGGACACATCTGTCTATTGTAGGGAAGGTAGCTGGGTAGAAGCAGTGGTTCGGACCCAACCAGTCAGAAACAGGGACACAAATCTTGCAGCAAAGCGGTTTATTTAAGAAAAACAGCAAAATATTTAAACGTTTACATCAAGCACAAAAACGGATCACAATAAAATACAGCTTTAATGTCAGGCAAAATAACATCAAACAAAATCCTGCTCGTCTGAGCACTAACTAAATAGTGTACATGTGTCTTACAACCAGGGCCAGCGTCAGGGCACGGCATAGTCGGGCAAGTGCCGGGGCCCACAGAGCCTCTGGGAGCCCCCCGGCACTTGCCCGCCCCAGCACTTGCCTGTCCCGATTTCGACGGACGCCGATGAGCTGAATACATAGACAATTAAAGCAGGAGCTGTGAGCGCAGCTCCTGCTTTAAAGCCGCGGCCCGGCTTGCATGTGTAGGCGCAGCTCCTGCTTTAATCGCCTATGTGAATGGAGTGAGAGCGGAGAGAGGAGCGGCGGGGGAGCGATGGAAGGTGAGTGTGAGTGTAAGTGTTTGTTTTGTATTATATTAAGGTGGAACATAATGAAGGGAGCCCATGAAACTGGGGAGGCAAATGAAGGGGAGGGAACGGCATGACACTGGGGAAGATGAAGGGGGTGGGGAGAGAACGGCATGAAACTGGGGACAGAGATGGAGGGGGCCCAATGAAACTGGGGGGGCAAATGAAGGGGAGGGGGGAACAGCATGACACTGGGGCAGATGGGTGGTGGAACAGCATGACACTGGGGCAGAGACGGGGACATGAAACTGTGGGCAGATGAAGGGGGAGAACATGATGAAACTGGGGACAATGGTGGAGGGGGGGACATGAAACTGGGGGCAGAGGAAGGGTGTATATGAAACTGGGGGAGAGATGGAGGGGGGGCATATAATTTACGGGTGACTGTAGGAGGATTATACTGTGTGGGAGCACATGATAAATGAATGAGTGGGCGGAGCCAAATTTGCTGCGGCGCACAGAGCATATTTTTCCCCTCTTTCTATTCTTTAAAAGTTGGGAGGTATGGCGTTGGTGACGCCACACTCCTGCGTGACGTCACTTGCTTCATCGGCAACACACAGTGTCTCGACTCCCCCCGCCTCCTTTACAAGGGGGCCCACTGAGGCTCTGTCGCCCAAGGGCCCATAAAAACCTGGAGCCGGCCCTGCTTACAACCAATCACACAAAATCAACAAAAAAACCCAAAAAACTTACCATACATAAGGCTCTCAGTGCCAGGACAGACCCAGGCATTTCCTCTTCTCCCAGGATCTGCCCTGAAGTGCAGGCTCTGCAGCTTTAATGGACCAGTAATGAACCTATGAACCACACCGGGGCAGAAACCTATTCCAGACCTGCACTGGACCACACATAAGTCAGGAATCTGGGGCTGATATAGCAGGACTCCAGCACTTTGCGTGTCACCTTCTCACACTATATAAAGTACAGATAATGTGGTTAGCTGCTATGTACTGCACGCAGTAAGTAAGTGAGAATATGCTCCTTAATGGAAACATCTTATATAGCATCGTATAGACTTGTACTGATGTGAGTAAAGCACTTTGGCTGCAATAGAATATTTAACTGCAGTTTGAGCCTAAACATGTGTTTTACTACTCTCTCCCTTAGCTTCTGCTCACCCCTTTCCCTTCCATTCTCTATAGACTTGTGTACAATCTGATCTAAGTAACCTTCAGTCTGTGCTGTGACAGATATAGCAGATATTTCAAAGAAAAAGAGGGAAAGTGGTTAGAAGAGGAAAATAGCCTGCCGACAGGAGAAAGGAGCATTTTTCTTTGATAACATATATTAGAATGTTTCTTATATTCATCAGTACTATTGATTTATGCAAAGTTATTAAAATAACAGGAACTATTTAAATGGAAAAAAAAACAATAAAAATGTATTATACTTCCAAGAGCTTTTGACCTCAAACTGGGGAAAAGATTCACTAGCCAAACCCAGACTTGAACTTTACTGAACATCTTTGGAGAGACCTCATTGACACTCCTCCTGAGTTTGTTGGGATTTTAAGAGAAAAATTAGAATAAACTCTAAGGCTAAGGTCCCACGTAGTGAGCCACACCCTAAAAGTGCTGAGGGAAAAACTGCAGCTGAAATGCAACACATCACAATTTGTTAGAGGTTTCATTGTATTTGATATTTTTATTGGTTTTAAAGTATACAGTGGGGCAAAAATGTATTTAGTCAGTCACCAATAGTGCAAGTTCCACCACTTAAAAAGATGAGAGGCGTCTGTAACTTACATCATAGATAGACCTCAACTATGAGAGACAAAATGAGGAAACAAATCCAGAAAAACACATTGTCTGATTTTGTAAGAATTTTTTTTCAAATTATGGTGGAAAATAAGTATTTGGTCACCTACAAACAATCAAGATTTCTGGCTCTCACAGACCTGTAACTTCTTCTTTAAGAGTCTCCTCTTTCCTCCACTCATTACCTGCATCCATCAAACACCATACCTACTATAAAGCATGGGGGTGGAAACATCATGCTTTGGGGCTGTTTCTCTGCAAAGGGGCCAGGACGACTGATCCGGGTACATGAAAGAATGAATGGGGCCATGTATCATTAGATTTTGAGTGCAAACCTCCTTCCATCAGCAAGGGCATTGAAGATGAAACGTGGCTGGGTCTTTCAACATGACAATGATCCAAAGCACACCGCCAGGGCAACGAAGGAGTGGCTTTGTAAGAAGCATTTCAAGGTCCTGGAGTGGCCTAGCCAGTCTCCAGATATCAACCCTATGGAAAACCTTTGGAGGGAGTTGAAAGTCCGTGTTGCCAAGCGACAGCCCCAAAACATCACTGCTCTAGAGGAGATCTGCATGGAGGAATGGGCCAACATACCAACAACAGTGTGTGCCAACCTTGTGAAGACTTACAGAAAACGTTTGACCTCTGTCATTGCCAACAAAGGATATATAACAAAGTATTGAGATGAAATTTTGTTACTGACCAAATACTTATTTTCCACCATAATTTGCAAATAACTTCTTACAAAATCAGACAATGTGATTTTCTGGATTTGTTTTCTCATTTTGTCTCTCATAGTTGAGGTCTACCTATGATGTAAATTACAGACACCTCTCATTTTTTTAAGTGGTGGAACTTGCACTATTGGTGACTGACTAAATACTTTTTTGCCCCACTGTACCTGTCATTTTTGATGAATTTTCAGACTATGCTGTCACATGTTGCACCACTTCTGTCCACTGTCAACTGTACGACTTCTATTTTGCATTTTTAGCAGTTTTCACTTCTGTTTGAAATTCTCAATCATCCCAGAGCTGGTGGGTAGAGACTAGCTGCTATGAAGTCTCCCATACTTCATACAGTTCAGGAAATCCTATTCCCCTTGCTCTGTCTCACACACACTGTAAATTGGGTAAGATAAACCACTTACTTACAACTGCTGCTGTGTCTCTCTGTGTCTACCTGCCTTTCTCACTCTAGCAGATTACTTGTCCACCTTCTGACCCCTTTACATAGACTTTGATGAGAAGCATGTAAACTGATCTCTCAGTGAGCTGATAGTCCACACAGGATCAGGAGGAAAGGAGTCTTGAGTCAATAAAGATGCATTTTTCTCTAAGATTTATTACATTTCTCAAATTAGCTAAAAAGGCTGGTTGCTGGAGATGGCAGAATTGGGTGTGTCTCTACTCCGCTCAGCCACTCCAGATTTTGAGATGTGTGGGGTTATTTCCTGTTTTCCTGAAGGGTGTTTTCTCCTTCTGTCTCTCCCCCTCTCCTTCTGTCTCTACCCCCCTTCCCTCATAGATTGTAAGCCCTTGCGGGCAGGGCCCTCTACCCCACCGTGCCAGTCGGTCATTGTTAGTTTTATATCTGCCTGTATATTTTGTGTATCGTATGTAAACCCCCAAATGTAAAGCACCATGGAATTAATGGTGCTATATAAATAATAATAATAATAATAATAATTAATAATAGGGCAGACAGCCCACAGGTATATGGCTCTCTCTGCTCCTGGCAAACCACTTGTGAGGACACTGCTGTATTTTGTGTTCAGGGAGCTGTGCAGAAGGCCCAGCTCTCATAGTTAGGTAACCTGTGTTGAAGGTAGAAGCCGGACGGCTAGGATTTTGTTTTTTGTTTTGTCTGCACAACTTCTAATCAAACTGGTTGCGGCCAGTTGCACCACATTCTGCTGGACTGGACTTACATTTTTGTGCCACAAAGTGCTTGTCAAGATTTTATTGTATACATGTTGTCTGGTAGAGAATAAAGATGAGTGAACCTCTCAGGATTCTTTTAGTTTCTGATTTGGGTGGCTCAGGGTCCAGATTTATTTAGGGTCAAACAAGTTCGATATGAACCACAACTTAAATCAGGGTTCCTAGGAACCTATCTATCCAACTTCTAGCCCTCTAAGGCAAACTCAACCGAAGCTATGACTAACTCAAAGGGAAATTACTATACTCTGGGGAGGTCTAAGGGGAAGTTTTGGGGAGGTATAAAAAAAATACAAAAAAAAAATTTATATTCACCTTTCCTTACCTCTTTTGGGCCCTCTTGTAGCCTCTGGTGCTCTCTATTGGCCTCCTCTTTGATGTCATATGCTTGGGGTCACTACTAAGGCCTATGATTGGTCCTCAACGCTGACATGGGCACACCGAGCTTCATGCCACTCATGTGCCCATGTGACCACTGGTGGCCCAATCAGACCTCAATGGTGACCCTGATGCATGACATCATCATCTCTAGTAGTGGCCAATTTTAGCTGTGGAATTGTTGAATGAAAATGGTTAAACTTCAGAAGGTTTGTCATGTCGAGTATTTATTAGCCAATGATATAAACTTTTTCCATGTAATCCAGACGGTTTTGTCTCAAATCTTTTTTTTTTTAACATTTAGCTCATAAATTTTCTAATGGCTGTTTGGAGTTTATTAAATTGTTATATTTAACAAATTGTAAAATAATTAGTTTATTTTTAGTTGCTATTGACAACATTATTGTTCTTGTGACTTTTTTTACATATCCAAGATATGCAGCAAACTGAAGACATCCAGCACATTGTCTGCTTTAAATGCTGGTTTCTGCCGCCTCTTCTCACGCTCAGACACTCGCATTGTACTCTCTTGGAGGACGTCATCTATCTCTGACAAGATGTATCCTTCAACAAGTCTTTGGGTCTCTAAAAACAATATGGATTCTGGATTTAGTTTCACCTTGTAGGTCATATGAACTATACTCCTAGAAGAGATAGCGGTGATATCACCCAGTTTTCTCAAGTTTCCATTATAACACGAAACCTTTCTCACTATACGTGCCATAGAGTCTTACCCACAGACTAGAGCCAGCCTGCCATTACTTGCCACTTCTAGTGAAGTTGTTATGGCTTGTAGCTTTGCAGTGCAGGTATTTAGTTAAAGAAAAAAAAACCACATTGTTTATATTGCCATATCCAGGCCTATATCGTTCAAAGAATTTCCGCTTGGAAGGAAATACAAGCTTTCAACTCATATATCAAAAACTATGAGTCATCTGAAAACAAGAAAGCAATGCAATGCCTAGCAACGTATTCTAAAATCTTCAACATTTTAAGGCTTAGCGCTAAGGTCAAATAGAATTTTTTTTATTTTTCTTTGCACATACTTTGGAAATTATGTAAACTACATCTTTCTTTTTGTCGTTTTGTGAATGATTTGAGTGGCGCTTAAATACATAAAAGACAAAGTAGTAAAAAAAAATATCCTTCTCAGTTCAATGGGCAAAATTTTTTTGTAAAAAGAAAAAGTTTTTCAGCAATATAAAGTGGCTATGTCACAGTCTTGTAGCTGCACCATGATTTTTTGGCAGGGGGTCACTGTTGATCCCTTGCAAGTAGAACACCACCGACCTCGTGTCTCCTCTTTGAGAAGTCGAATGTGAACACGCCCATTTGCCAATTCAAACAGTTCTGGGTAGAATAATTGAGGAATGGTACAATGCAAAGTCATTTTTTTATTTCATTTTTATACAATATTAAGCTACTAAAAAAGAGAGAACATCAGGACACATTATTGTAATATTATATTTACCCATAGTAAGATAAAGACACTAAGAAAGACAAAAAGAAAAAAAAGGGTAACATAAAAATAAAAAAAATCAAGGCATACAATAATTAAAAAATAAATAAATAAAATGCCTGGCCTGGTCCTGAAGTGGTCAAATATACAAAGTAACATGGAAAATTCTTTAAAACATCATTAAAAATGCTTAAAAAATATGGTTAACATAAAACTTCATTATAAAAATAGGCCATTTTCTGTTGCCACTTTCCCTTTAAGCTGTTTACATGTGGGATCACACTGTAGGTATATAATGGGATACTGGAACATATTGACTACTGGCTTCCATTGTCGAAAAAAATAAGGGATCCAAGCAATATCTTTTTTTTACCATGTCACTTTGCATAGGACAGTCTAGTGAAATATTTACAAAACTGGGCCCTCCTGTGCCAGCAAATCATATTCCACTAGTCTGTCCTATGAAAAGTAACATGGTAAAAAAAAGATATTGCTTGGATCCCTTTTTTTTTCAACACACACGGCACACGTGCAACCACCTCTGAACTCAATGTGCCTTGAGGTAGGGAGCCCCATTCTCAGGATGCGGTCTTATCGAGATGTATGTACAGGTTACAGAGATGGACCTGTATCTTTCAGACTTTTATGGGCTCATCCTGTAAACTATTAGGAACTCTCATCCTAATATATTCTTCATGTAAATATTCATCTTGAGGTTTACCTGTAGTTTTGTAAGAACAAACACATTACATTCATTACATAGTAATCTCTAAGTGATTAATTACAAAATATCTCTGAGACAATGAACAGATTGCAAATCATTTTTTTCGTTTATACACTTCTTATTTTTTTGCAGAAGTACATTGGTTGTGAAACATTATCAAGGACGATGGGTAAGAGATTGTAATGCTTTTTTGCTGAGTGCATACGTGATTTATCTCGGTACGTGTATGCTCTCAGCACCCTATAGCAGTAAAGGTATGCTTCCATTGAAAGGAATGCATCCATAATTAGTTTATTTATAAAAACCAGATAGTGAAATATATCATCTTTATCTAATCTGTTTTTCTTTTTAGGGCCGGTTCACACTATCGTTCGGCGACTCTGTCCCCCATTCCACTTAAAATCGGAGGAGAGTAAAGTCCTTCAAACAGGACTTTTCTATCTGCCGATTTCAAGCAGAAACTACGCGGACCCCATATACACAGTATACAGTAAGCTGGTGTAAGCGGCCACAAGAAATTGGCCACAGGCATGACCAGTCGGCTCTGCCCAAGGCTCGATGGAAGAGCTGACTGCGCATACCTAGAAGTTTGAAACCTAGGATGGAAGAAGACGTGGAGAAAGGCGTTCCAGATGAAGATAGAGGCATCACTGGAGAGTTCTCTCGCAGCATTGGGGACGCCCCAGTGCTGTTTGAGTGCTGGGGACCGCCCCCAGTGCTGTGACAGAAATAATTTGCATACTGAAGAAAACCAGGATTTCTACCAAATGGCAGCACAAAGAAGACATTTAAAGGTAGGAGAAGAATAGCCTATGTGTTAAAGAGAAAAAATAGGATTCCAATGATTGGATCCCTTTAAAGTATATTCATAGCTATAGGCAGCTATAGTCTAGAGTTGACTCATTGAGGTCTATGGGAGAATATTTTAGACATATTCAGTGCAGGCAGGGAGAGGGAATAATAAACTGTGACATAATCTATTGTCATTAGTGGATGTAATGATGGGTTACTACGGGTGTTATCTATAGAGGTGTTAACTTCTATCGCAGTTCTGTGTTGTTTGTGCTGTAAAGAAAACCCCTACACAACTGTCAATTGTCAGTCTATTATTAGTAGAGATGAGCGAGCACTGTTCGGATCAGCCGATCCGAACAGCATGCTCGCATAGAAATGGACGTAGCCGGCACGCGGGGGGTTAAGCGGCCGGCCACCGTCAAAGCGGAAGTACCAGGTGCATCCATTCATTTCTATGGAGCGTGCTGTTTGGATCGGCTGATCCGAACAGTACTCGCTCATCTCTAATTATTAGATTTAGATTTATAGTTGTTTCAAACAAAATATACAGATAGTGACAAAGAAAATATTTAAAAAATCAAACATTCCAAAAAATATATTGGACAAGAACTAAGAAAGTTCGTAATTCGCCTTTATATGTACTAATCCAAGTAGTCACAGAGGGTATTGCATAGTGGTCTATTGAATAACAATGTACACGACTAAAATACACATATAAGGGCTCATTATTAGAGATGAGCGAACAGTGTTCTATCGAACACATGTTCGATCGGATATCAGGCTGTTCGATGTGTTCGATTCGAATCGAACATCACGTGGCAAACTCCAAAAAAAATTTGATTCCCCTCCCACCTTCCCTGGCGCTTTTTTTGCACCAATAACAGCGCAGGGGAGGTGGGACAGGAACTACGACACCGGAGGCATCGAAAAAAATCGGAAAAAGTCATTGGCTGCCGAAATCAGGTGACCTCCATTTTAGACGAATAGTGGATTTCAAATCCGGGTCATATGAGAATGTGAACTTTGTGACTAAGAGACAGGGATAGCTGTACAGGCAGGGATAGCTAGGGATAACCTTTATTTAGGTAGGAATGTTATTAAAAATAACTTTTTGGGGCTCTATCGGGGGTGTAATTGTGATTTTTGTGCCGGTCAGCCCATCAGATGTAGCAGAGCCGAGTGTGCATAAGGGTTCTAGTGCACCCTCGGCTCTGCTACATCTGATGTAGTAGAGCTGAGTGTGCACACTCGGCTCTGCTATATCAGATGGGCTGACCGGCACACGGTGTAGTTGAGCAGAACTGGCTCAGCACTGCTAAGTCTGTGCATACCCATAGGAATGCATTGGCCAGCCTTCGGCCAATCAGCGCTGGCTCTGCCGGAGGAGGCGGAGTCTAAGGTCGGACCTGAATAGAGACTGGTGTGGAGCGATCTTAGACTCCGCCTCCTCCAGCAGAGCCAGCGCTGATTGGTCGAATTCCGTACTTTGGCCAATCAGCGCTGGCCAATGCATTCCTATGGGAATGCAGAGACTTAGCAGTGTTCAGCCAGTTCTGCTCAACTACAACGTGTGCCGGTCAGCCCATCAGATGTAGCAGAGCCGAGAGTGCATAAGGGTTCTAGTGCACCCTCGGCTCTGCTACATCTGATGTAGCAGAGCCGAGTGTGCACACTCGGCTCTGCTATATCAGATGGGCTGACCGGCACACGGTGTAGTTGAGCAGAACTGGCTCAGCACTGCTAAGTCTGTGCATACCCATAGGAATGCATTGGCCAGCCTTCGGCCAATCAGCGCTGGCTCTGCCGGAGGAGGCGGAGTCTAAGGTCGGACCTGAATGGAGACTGGTGTGGAGCTATCTTAGACTCCGCCTACTCCAGCAGAGCCAGCGCTGATTGGTCGAATTCCGTACTCTGGCCAATCAGCGCTGTCCAATGCATTCCTATGGGGAAAAGTTAGCTTGCGAAAATCGCAAGCTGACAGGGATTTCCATGAAATAAAGTGACTTTTATGCCCCCAGACATGCTTCCTCTGCTGTCCCAGTGTCATTCCAGGGTGTTGGTATCATTTCCTGGGGTGTCATAGTGGACTTGGTGACCCTCCAGACACGGATTTGGGTTTCCCCCTTAACGAGTATATGTTCCCCATAGACTATAATGGGGTTCGAAACCCACTCGAACAGTGAGCGGCTGTTCGAATCGAATTTCGAACCTCGAACATTTTAGTGTTCGCTCATCTCTAGTCATTATGCATTGGCATTGGTGTATGATAATTTAGGTTTTGGTTGCAAAGTTGGATGATAATAAGATCATCTTTAAATGTAACCTCAGTCTTTACCACAATGTTGATATATATGGGGGGTTTTTAAACTGTTTATTTACATGTTCTGTTTTCCATCTATTTTGCATCTAACACTCCTGTATAAATATGCCTACCATCAGAAATTGTGTTATACCATTCTGATGAAGGGACCTTTAGTTGTCCCGAAAGCTCGAAATATGTCATCAATATTTTTTTTAAGTTAGCCATTAAAAAAGGTATCAACTACTGAGGACTTCTCAAAAAAAAATTTTCATTTCATATCCACTGGCTAACACGGTACAAAGGTATATTTTTTCTTCTACCAATCTTCTAGGCATATTATTAGAAGAAAGCTATGGAAACATCTAGTTTGACAAGTTTTGGGCTGTGTTGTGACGAGACTGACATTTCTAAAAATGTGTCAAATAGTTGACGCCACTTTTTTTTTTTTTACCTATAGGAAGTATTTCTTTGTCAAAAATACTAGCAATTCTTTTCCTATGACAACCTATTTTGGCTACATGCTTTAACCTTTTCAGTGCCTTTCCTTAGCTGGTAAGTTATTTGTAACTTGTAAATCCTTCTCTTACCCTTGGTTTACATCTGCGTTCGGTAATCCGTTTGGGGAGTCCATATGGGGACCCCCCAAACGGATAACTGAACGCATTTGCAAACAGTGTGCAGTGAAAGCACACGGACCCCATATACTATAAGGGGTTCCGTGTGCTTGCCACGAGATCTCCGCACAAGTCATGCGGACAGGAAAGTAGATTGTGAAGTACTTTCCTCTCCGCATGTTCCCTGTGGAGATCTCGCGGCAAGCACACGGACCCCATTAAAGTCTATGGGGATCCATGTGCTTTCACTGTACACCGCTTGCCAGTGCGTTTGGTATTCCGTTCGGGAGGTCCTCATGCAGACTCTCCAAATGTATTACCAATTCAGATGTGAACGAGGCCTTAGGCTTGCTACTATCTCTGCTGGTCCAACATTTAATTTTTTGCTAAGCACAGGCATAGTATGATGAAAGCTTTATGTTCCTCCCCATGAGCTTCTGTGTGGCGGGTTATCAGTGGTTCTAGGGAAGTGTAAAATATTTTCAGAAATTCTGCCATAATAAAAAAACGTGTGCAAAATCAAGCGTTGCAAAACTGTGCAGAATCATGAAAATATTGTATGTTTTAGTCCCAGTGTCGTAGCAACATTTGGCCTTACAAGGTGTGTGCACATCTTTACTCATCTGAATCAGGTTCGCATAAACCCATGCATACAATACAGAAGCAACCCTATTTTGTCATTTGATTTTTAGTTGCAGAAATTTCACCAACAAATTTATTGCATTTGTACATACCCTACAGTCGCATTCACACAACCAAATTTGAGCTGTGAAACCCTAGAGTTGTGTTTGCTTCGTATATCTTCGTTAAAAGGGGTTGTCCAACAATGGCAACTTACCCTGTGAAAAGATGGAAAGTTGTGATTATGGGGTAACCCTTTAATTTAATTAACCCTTTAATGCTTCTTGGAGATAACACAGTATCGGCGTAATCCAGCATTCTGTATAAATAGGTATAAACTTACTTGTCCCTCTGTATAAAATCAGATACATAGGAATGGGATGGATGTACTGCAGTGTATAGGTGGTGTGTTACAGATCCAAAACCCCAGATCCTTACTATGACCATGTGCATGCGCCTCTCACCAGAACCCATCATATCAACCCTGCCCTGAAGATAGATAGATTAGGATTAGGGTTGAGCCGATCTAGAGATTTCAGGATCAATTTTAAAATCCGATTTCCGATCATTTTCTAGCCGATCCCGATCCTGATCGCAATTGTGAAATTTGCTCGATTGCCGATCGGGATCCAATCTTTCCCGATCCTGATCATTCAACCCTAATTAGGATCACTCAAATCAAACAGTGCTTTCCCCTTGTGACTTGGTGCCTCTTCCACCTAGTTATCGCTGATTTTTTCAATATGCAAATTAACTTTTTGGAACAATGAGAATGTTTCTGTTGCTCCAAAGAGATAAGCAGCAAGGCACTCATTCCTCATTTGTATATTGACAAAAATCGCAATACCTTGGCATCGGGGGCACTGATTCACAAAGGGAAAAGACTGTTTGATTCTTTGGGACTGGGTTGACATGCTAGGTTCTTATGACAGACTCCCTTTAAGATGATCTTGTATTAAACATCTTCTGTTCTGCATACTGCCTACACAGTGTCATATCATTTCCGACCTTGCAACTTTTTGCCATGTGTCATATTGTCTGTTTTCGGTTCCTGGCTATGAACCACACAAGAAATTCTCTTTGTCACGGGTGACTTGTAGTAGAGCTGGAAGTTCATCTATGAAACACTGCAGTTCCTACTCCTACACACCCATACGTTTGACAATTTGCTGTAGGTTACGTGTAATTATCTCTGTAGCGTAGTTCAGACTTATCAAAACAGCCGACACCCTAGAGTTGTGTTTACTTTGTATATCTTCGTGTCACATTTAGCCATGATTAACCACGCAAATAACATGAAACATTACTAGTACTTGTTGTAATATTAGGATGACTATTATTATTACACAAGTATCACATAAACTTAAATTACTGCATATAATTGTGTGGTCTCGTGCCTTATTGTATTGCTGAGGCTGCAGTGGTGAGGTGTGTATATGGGCTGCAAACATGTATACATATCCCAGTAGGATTGACTGAGGCTCATTACTGGCAGTGGTGAAAGGGAGGTTGGCAAAATATGGGTTGTTTTTTTGTACTATACCAACACTGCATTTGCCCATTTTCAAAAATAATTTGGACCATCCCTTTCATTTCTAGATACCTATCTTGCCTGGTAAAGTGACCGCCCCAGGCACATTTTCCGACTTTCCGGTGACATTCCGGTTCCAGAAGGGGGAAACAGAATATCACCTATACTGCTTCCCTCATCATACTTAACTGTCTTCCAGTCTAGACCTTCTGGGCATGGGCTGTCACTTCTTTTGGGCATTCAGCATCCTCGTCTTGACACTGCCAGCCGCCAATTCTTACGCTATAGAGCCAGAGTGACAGAAAACCCCTTGTCTAGATGTGGTTATGTTGATCGATTTAATAAGGAATTGGAGTCCTTAACCAAATTTGAGCTAAGGTAATGATTAGGGTTGAGCGATCGTGTTCAGAAAAGATTCGAGAAAATTTCACGATCGCCATCGGAATTCCGAACACGATCTTTTTATGTGGGATTGAGATCGGTGATTTTTCCCACAATGTATTGCTTAGCCTTCACACTGAGTATACGATGTATATTCAGTGTGAAGGCTCCGCTGCAGTTCCATAGGAATGAATGGAAGCAGCCGACACACAGCCTTAACCCCCTGCGCTCCGGCTGCCTCCATTCATTCGAATAGAAGGCTAAACTAAATCTCTAGCAGCTACTTACCTCTAGAGATGGCTGCTCCGGTGCCCTCCTTCTTCTTCTTGCCTCGCTGCCCCGCCTCCCAGGTTAGTGTTTAAAGCGCTAGGTAGGTGGAGCATGTGGCTTAGAGTGTGGGCGGGTAAAAGGCGGGGAGACGTGACGTCTCCCCTCCTAGTACCCACCCACACTCTCCTAACCTGGCAGGGAGGGGGCAGCGAAGGAAGAAAAGCAGCGTGGAGCAGCAGCGAGGCGAAGAATGAAGGCACAGGGCACAGGACCAGCCATCTCTGGAGGTAAGTGGACACCAGGGGGTAGGATTGCTTTTAAAATCCGATCTCCGATTTAAAAAAAATCCCATTGACTTGCATTGGGATCGGAATTGGGATCGAGATCGGGTTCGAATGAAAAATGATCGGAAATCAGATTTTAAAATCGATCCTGAAAAGTCAAGATCGGCTCAACTCTAGTAATGATGGACTCGGATATAGTATTCAGAGTTGATTTGCAATGTTGTAGTAAAAAACAATTAAACACCTAATAGGAAAACTGTAAACTGCTTGTTCTTAGCATGCTAATTACTGTGTATAGAGATGACATATATAAGATTAATAGTCATAACGACATATACTATAACAATGCAAACAGGTATCATAATCAAAAGTACCAAATAAATATTAACTAGACCTAGGAGTATATAGAAGACCCTTAAGCATGGTTTGCATGTGACTTTTTCAAGTGAAAAGTCTCTATACACATGCCTTCAAATTGAACGCACCACAATTTATTCAGAATGCCTTTGTACTAGAATTATAAAAATTGAGAGTCTTTAGTAGTCTTTAGTAGTCTTTAGTCTTTAGTCTTTTTACTGGCTAACAATTTGTATTAGAATACAGAGTTATGGTGGAGGATCTGTTCAGCTCTGTGCATGCTCTATTATGGCTCTATACAGAACAGAAGTAATATGGTCCTATTACCACCTCCATAAACTCAAGTTCTTTGCTACATTTAATAGAAGACACTTCACTGATACCAGAGCTCTGGATCATGTCCCTTTGTCTTCTCTGGCCCAAGACCACCCACTCTGCAGTAGAGAGCGTTATTAGTATGTGGGCCCCTTCACACGGCGGATACGCTCACTGCTTTGGAGCGTGTAAACGTTCCGTAGCAGCGGCGTCTAAAGCAGTTCCCATTGTTTTCTATGGGAGCCGGCATACGTGCGCTCCCCATAGAAATGAATGGAAAAAGCAGCCCATTCATTTCTATGGCGAGCGCGCGTCTGCCGGCTCCCATAGAAAACAATGCGATCTGCTTTTAGACGCCGCTGCTACAGAACGTTTACACGCTCCAAAGCAGTGAGCGTATCCGCCGTGTGAAGGGGCCCTAATTAACACCAATCCTAAAAGCACTGATGGCATGGGAACAGTAGGGGCTAGAGGAAAAATTCCAACTGCATCAAAATCAGTAGAGCAAAGAAGTTGAGAGTAACTGCCATTCTTCCTCTTTTATTGGTTGATGTGCACTAGCATTGAAGGGAAAGAAGACAGAAGTGACATACATGCTGCCTATAGAGAGTATATAATTGCTCTAGGGAGCTCATATGCGGTGCTCAGCCTGTTCCATAATAACTTGCTGAGCTCATTCATGGCATTTGTTGCTAACAGTGTTTTTGTAGCAACACCCATCCAGCTGTGGCACCAGATTCTAGCCAACGGCACTGGGCATGGCGAGGTAATGAAAAAGCCTCCTAGCCCTGCCTGAACTCTCTGCTGGCTTAGTCAAGATGGTGCGTGCGCAATCTTCCTCACAGCAAGCCGCCTCTACAGACAAGGGCGATTGCAGCTCCCATTACCAGTGCACCCCCCTGACCTTGGTGATGGCTACAGCCAATCTATTGGAGACCATAAGGGAAACTTTTAAAGCTGAGCTTTTTTTCTGCTGTAGACACCATTAGATTAGACTGTATACACCAGAGATCCAAGGTATAGGACAGTGTTCAACAGAGCTAGAAGGATGCAAGGATGATACAGGAGATGCCATTAGGGATGAACACAAATTTCACTTGAAGCTTTTTGGAACTATGTCTGAGGAACCACAACCAATTCACATATCAATAGGTACATAGCATGGCTGCCCTCTATCAGCTGCAATCCAGCTTCATCACATGAAGGAATTTGATAAGGCTTCCCTTTTGGCAGATTACTTATTAATAACTAATACTTAAAGGGATATTCTGATCTCAAGATTCCTATCGACACTGCTAGCTTATGTAAATGCAAGTCTTTTCCTAAATACATTGCTTTACAAAGTTTGCTTTGTTTGCCTGATATGTGAGATTATTCCTCTCATTGTTTGCACACCATTGTCAAGACACTCATCCTATTTCTGAAAACACAAGTTAGGACTCGTTCACATCTGCGCCTGGTCTCCGTTCTGCAGGTTTCCGTTTCCTGCACAAAACAAGGCAGGAGACGGAAACCTGGCGGCATCTTTTCAAACCCATTAATTTGAATGGGATTGAAAAGTGTCCGGCCGTCAGCGGCGGTGAGCGTTTTATGCTCTCCGCGGCGAAACTGTTTTTTTTAAACCGGACACAGAGTCGGACATACAGGACTTTGTGTCCAGTTTAAAAAATCCGGTTTCGCCACAGAGAGCATAGAACGCTCACTGGCGCTCACAGCCGGACTCTGCATGATAGGTTTGTGTCTTCTGCATGCAGAAGACGGAAACCTGAGAACGAAGACCCGAACGCTGGTGTGTACCCAGCGTCAGGAGGATGACTCACTGCTTTCTGGGGGGCTGAGTTCTCCGTTATGTATAGCTCTGCTGTCAGGACAATCAGGTCTGCGAATTGCAGTTTGCTGATAAAAGCTTGGATAGTGTGAATTTTCTCTATGGAAACACAAAGATAACATTGAGTTTACTGCAAGTCTGTTGACAGCCCTGGCCGCATATATAAGTTTTTTTTCCTCTCCAAACCTGTGTAATGTAATATACATTTACTGTGTTTGTTATTTCATCTGCACTTATATTAGATTAGGTTTTAAACATTATTCATCATCTACAATGTATACTGAGACATCGCGACTCTCAGTAATTTTTGTTACAATAGGACAGTTCCCCAGTACCTATACTGCAGCTTGTATGATGAGTGAGCAGCGCAGCTCAGAACAGGTGATCTGTGGGGGATTCCACTTGTTGCCCCCTGCAAATCTAATATTGATAGCCTATTGGGATAAATCTAAATGACCCACATAGCAGCATTAAAAATATCACCAATTGTCTTTTTAATTTATATTTTTTTCATATTTTATGGTCTTTTTTTTAGTCCTGTGCAGCCATTTAACCAATCATAACCCTACATGTGATGCGCTAAAAAGCCAATACATGGCACATGGAGCAGAGTGCCTTTCTACCTGGGACTACTGTAAGTAGAGTACCTTTCTACCTGTGTCTACATTCCTATAGAGCAATTAAAAAAATATAAATAAATAATTCCTATCATTGTTTAGAGGAGCCAAGAACATGAAAAAAGTGAGGACAGGTCAATATGATGTTGACTCCCAAGTAGAAAAGGATCTCACGTCCATGCAATAATGAATGCTTTCCTATCTAAGGACTGAAATGTGAATTGTCCCCTTTAAGTCTGTCCTCTGTTCAACTTTCAACCTCTAATACTTCCACAGGAATTATCAACCACAAAAAAGTCCTTATGTTTTTCAGTTCTTACACAGTAGTACAAGTCAGTGCTGGGAAGCCGAACATTTCTGTCTCAATATGAATTTATTTTGACAGATTATCATCATTGCAACGTCCCATGCAGAAAGTTACACACAACAGGTAATGCTCAGATACATTCAGTAAACACTGTCAGTGGTTTCTACAAACATGTCAGTAAATATTTATGGTTACATATTAGGCGGGGTTAAAGAACCTGTAGTCACCTATACATCACCCATTACAGTACATGATACAATTGGCACTATCTGTAATTGGAGCACGTGGGCAGGCTTGCCTCTAAATATAATACCAGTGTATAATCTTTATATACCAAAACTTTTTAGAATGCCATGATGTACACAGTTTGTATTCAACTGCATTACCTAATATGAGTAGTTTTATAAATAGCACATGATAGATGGGGTCCCTGTTACAGGTTTTGCATGGGGTCAACGAGTTTCAAGTTACTCCTCTGGTCTAAGAAGTTCTAATATACAACACTTAATAACCCTTTGGTTTGCCTCACTTTTAATCATATACTCTCCATATACCATTGCTTATTTTTGTAAAGCTCTGCTGAAATTGGAGTTCAAGGGATTCTATCATTACATGTTGGAATAGCCTTTAGAAAGGCTTAGAAATTATAAAATTAGAAAAATTAGATATTCTATTCCTAGCTTTATTTAGCTTTTATCCGACTCTGTTTTTGAAATACAGACTTTATTGTTATATGCTAATTCTGTGCATGGAGCACAGGGGGCGTTTCGGCTCCGAACACAGCACCATCATATCCAGTACCCCACCTCCTCTGGCCGCTACACACCCCTTCATGTGTAGATATCCGTCTATTCTTATTCTTCACTGCGTAGGGAGCAGCACTTCTCATTACAGCGCATGCGTGGAGGAATGGCACAACACATATGGAGAAATTTATTAGGACTGGCCTTTTGTATGAATTATTAAGAAGTATAGTACAATTGTCAGGCCAAGTTGTTCTGCCTTGGTCTCTGCCCTACTTGTAAAAAATATCAAGCAAGGTATAGAAATAGCAATGCAGTGCTAATAAATTCCCCCCATAGTTGCAAGAAAAGATGCCCCAGGACTGTTATATTTTGGGGCAATAAAGTTAAAAAAACCCCCAAAAAACAGATATGTCAGGTGAGGTGACAGATCCTCTTTCATCATGGTGGAATTTTCTTCTAATATTCCAAATCTCTCTATCACTGTGTGGTTAGAGTAGACATCTGTTCCTCCAATAAAATAACATTACATATCCGCAGAATATGGTCGTCTGTTCCTGTTCTTTATATATAGCCTTCCACAAAGCTCCATAAAAGAGATCTGGTACTGAGATATGCTCGATATAATTTGTGGAAATATTGAGCATCTTGACTGGGTACATTAAGCAATGCATAAATAACAGGAAAGTAATGACATGAAAATGTCCCTTTCTGTAAGCAGGAGGGGAAGTGATGCAGCAAAAGGCATCACAGTGAAACAGCATGTGAAACAGGGAAGTGTATAGCAATGGTAACTACTGATTGTGAGAAAATGGACAGAAATCAGTTCTATACAGAGAGATCTATAGGAAAATCCAAGGGATCTAGTCTAGGAGTCAGATGCTTAATGAGCTGGATGCAAGAAGCTTCCAGTGCTCAGTGGAATGTGCTCGCTCCCTGAGCCCATTTTAAGAAAGGTCTGCCAGATAGGATTAAGGATGAGTTAACCTGAATTGACCTACTAGAAGCACTAGATTATTTTCACATAAGACTGTATTTATACCAACCTTGGCCTCCCTAATCGGTAAAATAGTCCCACCATTTACAAATTCAGCATCAACACTGTTAATCTCATAGGAACAGAATTGAGTTCCCTAGGATCTGCAACCTTATAATCGTGTTTGGCAGATTCAGTATGTCCCTGTCTGCTTTGTATGGGATTACCCTTAGGGTCGTGGGCTGGTGGCTTTTAAGGTCATGACTCTCTCTCTCTGAAACATGGTTTTAGAGGATTGTTATATGTAAAGAACTCGTAGCCTCGGCTACTATTGGGACTACAAGTGCCTGTGTATCAATAGAAAAAAATAAAAAAATGGGTCAGCACCTCAATTTAGGTGCACAAAAAGTGGATGTGTATTAATCCATGTGCTACATTTCAGTCCAAACAGGACTTCTTACAGACTAACACATGTCCACTTTTTTCTTCACTTACATTGACTATATATATATATATATATATATATATATATATATATATATATGTATATATATATGCCCAATTGGCTGATCATCACTGATCACATTGAATGGTTGGGATCTACATATTCTCCAGTCTTGCCTGTTGGTGAAGAAGGGTAGTTGTCAGTTGTCAAAATATGAATGTGCTCCAAAGTAAGAATGACTTTCAAAAATAGATAGACAGATAGATAGATAGATAGATAGATAGATAGATAGATAGATAGATGGATGGATAGATAGATAGAGATAGATGGATAGATAGATAGATAGGAGATAGATAGATAGATAGATAGATAGATAGATAGATAGATAGGATATAGATAGATAGATAGGAGATAGATAGATAGATAGATAGATAGATAGATAGATAGATAGATAGATAGAGATAGATAGATAATCAATAGTTTATTTTTTATCTAAATTACATCAATACTTGGTGTGACCGCCTTTTGGATGAGGAGTCCTTGAAGTGAAGTTATGACCACTGATCTCAACATCATCCAGTCTGTCTTGGATTACATGAACAGAGACGGATTTCATCAAGCCTACATCCACAGAAGATCTATGTTAAGTTCTCCAATATCTTTGGAGCAAACTACTGGATGAGTTCCTTCAAAAGCTGTCTAGAAATGTTGGAAAGCAAATGGCAGTTGGATCAAATATTGATGTGATCTCTATTTTGAGATATATATATGGGTTTGGTTTTTCCTTCATTTTACTGTTTTGTAAGATTGTATGCAACATTTCTTATAGTGTTTTCTATATACTGTATAAATGTATTGTTTATTACTTAGATTTCTGATATCAGCATTAGAGGATTATCTTATCTTAGCTTACAGGTATGATATAGTATTTTACCGAGTATTATGTTATCCTCACTTTCCCTTTCTGAAGTATTTTACAAAAGGAGCAGATAAGGGATTGTACTGCATCTAAGTAGAAAGCTCAGGGTAGAAAGCTCGGAAAGCGATTCCATAAGACGCTCCATTGCCTTAGACGGTGGAGATAGTGGACTTTAGAGGATAACTCCACAAAGAGGATGCCAGTAGTTATCTTCTACCCATATTTTCTCCTAAGCCCAATTATGGTGTATTGTAGTTCCATAGTCTTACCGTAGCAAATCCTGTGTCCTTGGTAGAAACGTCATATCATGGAATATCATGGCGATGACTTTACAAGTTACATCTCAGACTTGGTAATAATTTAAATATAACCCCAGGAGTCCCATAAAAACCACATGGTGGCTGGAAACGTTATTTCCAAAAATGATCCTAGAATTATTATTACCCCTGTAATGTGCATAAAAGGGAGAAAAATGACAAGTGGCAATGGTGATGAGCGCATCATTCGGGCACGTCCGTAATAAAACATATACATATTCACTTATAAAATGAAACACAATACCCAAGTTTCTGCTTGCTTGGAAACAGCAATACATTGTTCCTGGAAGTCTAAGCCATTTAATGCTTTAGGAAATTAAGCCAATTAAAGAGCTTATTCAGTTTCTTTGTCCGCAGAGAGTACATCTGTTGTCTTGCTTATACCGTATGTGGCATGGCTTTGGGAAAAGAAGGTCTTGAATTGTATTTCAAGGTTGAGAGGTTAAGAAATTGTGGAATAAGTTGCGAATGTAAATTTATGGAAGTAATTATTAAGTGATTTCAGCCAAAAGCTCCTATACTTATGGGATCATGTATTATATCTGTGTCATAAAGGAAACCTTATAGAGAAAGCCTCGTGTCCATAGCAACCAAACAGAATTAATCTTCAATTTTTCGAGTAGTACTCGATCGAGTAGGTATTTGATCGAATACTACGGTATTCGAAATACTTGTACTCGATCGAGTACCACTCGCTATTCGAATGGAAAAGTTCGATGCAGAACCAGCATTGATTGGCCGAATGCTATACAGTCGGCCAATCAACGCTGGTTCTTCTCCTACCTTTAGAAGTCTTCTCCGTGCAGCTTCCCCACGGTGTCTTCCGGTTCCTCATTCACTCTGCCAGGCATCGGGCCTGGGCAGAGCTGTCTGCGCATGCCCGCTTGTAGTGCTTCTCGGAGGATCCAGCCCGACCCTCACTCGTGGACTTGGTAAGTGTAATTTGATCGAATGTTGCCTACCCCTGAAGCGAGCCTTTTTCCCCCATAGAGTATAATAGGATTCGATATACGATTTGAGTAGTCGAATATTGAGGGGCTACTCGAAACGAATATCGAATCTCAAACATTTTACTGTTCACTCATCTCTACTAATAATCAATCTAGTTTAGGCTAAGTGTTACGTAGCGAGCTGCAGCAATAAATGCAGAAGAGAAGACCACAGCAGAAACGCATTGTGTTTTTTTCTTCCCCACTTTTCACAGAAAGTTCATAGAGTCTTCCTCTGCAGACTTTCTGTCCCTAATATACCAATACAGGAAATGCCAACGTGGCAGTGTTAGAAATCACAGCATTTCTATTGTGGATATTTTTCTGCAAAGTGTTATCCAGAATCCCGTCCACTTTGCAGGTACTCTAATATACCTGTTTTTTTTTGTCGCAGCATATCCACCATGGCCAAATTGCAGCATTTTTCGCAAGAATCCCATGCCCACTTTGTAGTTACTGTAAAACGCTGCTATTTATCGTGTGGCCTTTGCGCCGTGGGCAAATTGCAGCGTTTCCAGCCCATAGAGCCCCGGCCTTAGCTCATTGCAGCAATAAAACACAGTGGCAAAAAAACACATCTCATTCTTTTCCACTGTTTCACATTAAGTCTTTGCTTCATTTTTCTCTGCATTTTTGTTCTTCTATTAAATCTATAGGGAAAAGACTTGCAGATAAAATTAATATGCTGCACATTTTTGAAAAAGTAGATTTTCTGTAGCTTTTTTTAAGCGATATGTGGATGAGATTAATTAAATCTCCTGCACTTTGCTGGTACTATATTTGTTCTGTTGTGTTTCTGCAACATTAGCTTTAAAGGGATTTTCATGTGAATGTTATCATATTCAAAGTTGTAGACAATTGAAAATAAAACATTTTTGGCACATGAATAAAGAAAGATTTTGCAGAGTTCTAAAAAAAATTTCTAACCATCTTAGGCTAGGGTCACACTAGCATTGTGTGACTATTCGGGGACTCTGTTCCCCATTCTGCTTAAAATATGCAGAGAGTCCTGTAAGCAGGACATTTCTCTCTGCCGATTTTAGGCGGAAAGCCAACAGAACCCATTATAGACTATGGGGTCCATGGGTTTCCATGGGTAACCGCTTTCTTTCTAAATTTAATTTTAGATTTTTGTGCAGTAAAATTCATGTTAATGACTGACATCTATCTCTAGAACTGTCCTCCAACCTTGTCCCTGACAACCAAATTCGGGTTGTTTATTCATCTTGCTGAGCTATGCTGTTTTTGTAATACCCATTCACTTTTTTAGCAGTTACAGAAACCGTGTAGATTAGTGAGCTTGGCTGTTTCCATAAGCCTGACCACACCTGAATTTGGCTGTCAGTGGGACTGGGGTGAGGGATGGGGTTTGGGGGGTTCAGTTATGGAAAAGGATGT
The DNA here is from genome assembly GCF_031893055.1 of Leptodactylus fuscus. Classification (NCBI taxonomy): domain Eukaryota; kingdom Metazoa; phylum Chordata; class Amphibia; order Anura; family Leptodactylidae; genus Leptodactylus; species Leptodactylus fuscus. The sequence continues at coordinate 181,133,513 of NC_134268.1, read as the reverse complement.
AAGTCTGCCCACCTCAGTTCCTGCAAAGATCTTCTACTCCACTTTACTCCTATCTGCTCCTCACACAACCGTCTCCAAGATTTCTCCTGTGCATCCCCCATACTCTGGAACTCCTTACCAAGACACATAAGACTGACCCCCACAATCACAGGCTTCAAGAAGCCCCTGAAGACTCACCTATTCAGGAAGGCCTACAACCCCCAATAACCCTACTATCACCACACCACCATCTGAAGAGTCTCTACCCTTACCTTCTGTCTATATATATATTAGTTTAGTTTTGGATATAAATCCCTTTTTGAAATTGCTTATTGCTTAGCAGATAGAAACTAGAATGATTCATAGAGAAAAGGAACATTTGATGAATGAGCCTAAAGAACCTCTCTGGATATGCTATTTCGCCCATTTGATGAGTTGAAATGGGTGTAACACTGTAAATGTTAATATCTAGCAGTTATCAGTAAATTATTATGGGTCTGGCCAAGTTATAAAGCTGCAAATAACTGGTTGTAAAACATAAGAAAGTGAGAAGAACTATCTCATGCTCAGACGTTCCAAAAAGGCTCAAGAATGAAGGAGCTGGATAGAACTTTACAAGTAATGTATCACGAATACTAGAAAAAGAACATTATACTGTGGAAATTTCCCCATGTTAACTGAAAATTAGAAAATAGATGAAAATGTAGAAAAAAGAGAAAATTGTTATGAGTTTTTCATTTATCTACCACTTTTTTATAATATATGTTTATATTTTATATTATATATTTTTATTTTATATATTATACAATATATTTTTTTTGATATATTATATTGCTATATATTTCAAATATTTAGCTCATTTTGCACACTTTTATTAATTTTTAACCTATTGTAAAAGGAGATTCAATTGCTCTGTGATGTATGTAGACGTTCTCGAGAACACAATGATAAACTTAGCTGTTCAACTTTACATAATATAAAATTGACCCTTATTTTTTACTGTTATGATTTGTTATGTCTAATACAAAAATATAATAAAAGTAAAAAAAAGTACCTGGGATCAATACTATATGCCGTGTACTGTCAATAGTACCCTAGTAAAGTGAACTACTCCACTATTTATACTAGGATTCACAATGTTAAAATGTCTATTTTCTGTAACCATTTGCTATATTTATGATACAAATTTAAAAAGATTAACTGAGAATGATATTTGTTCAATTCTTTACTCTATTGTACTCTTGGACACTGTTCCAAAAATTAAAATCAAATTTTATAAAAATCAAGTTGAAAACTTTCTCGGGGTATACATCAACTCCAACCCAACCAGAAAGTAGGTGTTAAACTCTGCTAATTTTTGTGTAGCCCCTCATTCACATCTGCGTTTGGTAATCCGTTCGAGGAGTCCACATGGGGACTTGCCTGAACGGAATACCAAACGCACTGGCAAGCGGTGTGCCAGTGAAAGCACATAGACCCCATAGACTATAATGGGGTCCGTGTGCTTGCCATGAGATCTCCGCAGAGAACATGCGGACAGGAAAGTACTTCACAATCTACTTTCTTGTCTGCATGTTCTGCGCGGAGATCTCGCAGCAAGCACAAGGACCCCATCATAATCTATGGGGTCTGTGTGCTTTCACTGCACACCGCTTGCGGATGCGTTCGCTAGTCCATTCAGAGGGTTCCCATGCAGACTTCCCAGATGGATTATCGAACGCAGAGGCTCTCCATAATGCCGCACCTCCATACAATTCCTCCCTCATCTCTGTCTACCGCCCAACCCGTGCTCTCCACTCACTCAATGACCTAACACTTACATCCTCTATTATCAGAACCTCCCACGCTCGTATACAAGACTTCTCCTGAGCTGCACCACTTCTCTGGAATGCTCTACCCTGGACAATCAGATTAACTCCCAATTTCTACAGTTTCAAACGCAAACTAAAGACACATCTTTTCAGACAGGCCTATCACAATTTCTAACGTAAACCCTTCAGTACTATAATTAGAATCCCCAAAATTTAACCTTCCTCTGTCCCCGCTCCCACATTACCCCACATGATATGATGTCTTTTCAGGCTAACTTTATTTGTCCAAACTCCATTCACATGTTACAGGACACCACTAGTGATGGCTCATAAAGTTTTGTTTGTGTAATGACAGTCACCTCTATTACAGAAGTGTCTGACCACTGTATAAGCAATGCCGCCCCTGCTACCTCTTGTGTCACCCCCTCTACCTCATAGATTGTAAGCTCTTGTGAGCAGGGCCCTCAGTCCCATTGTGTGAAATGATGTTCTTTGTTATCTATCTGTCTGTATTTGAACCCTACAAATTGTACAGCGCTGCGGAATATGTTGGCGCTATATAAATAACATTTATTATTATTATTTATTATTATGAGGGGTAAGACTGTTTTTGAGCAAACATTGTACATTTCTAACCTACCCAAAAAGTGCATGCGGTTGGGTATTAGCAGGAAGTCTCCTTGGGCCTAATAAATTTGCTACAATTTACATCAGAAACTGGAGGAAATTATATAGAAAATCTATGCCAGCTCCTAGCAGTATATTAAGACTACCATATGTAATGCTAGTCATCATGGAGTCCCCACAATCCTTTTACATGGAGATACATTTCACCTGCTGCAATATCCATGTAATAAAATAATGAGTGGCGGGTGATACAAGCCCATTGGAAGGAGAATTGATCTGCGGAAAAGGAAATGATAATCTCTCTGATGAACACAACTCATCCAGTAGTCTCCATAAATATAACAAATGAAGAATAAAACTATAAACATGATAGATTCTTCAATCTCTTTTCTAGTTGATTTTTTATATTGGATCTTCCCAGAGAACTGAATACATTCCAGAGTTAAGCCTGTTGACTCTCATCACTTTCTGTTTGGAATGAATCTGACTCTGAGTCTGACTGTAACTCTATACCTGCTGCTATAAAGTCTCTCCTCCGCACTACTCCCACTCTGTAAACAAGACGGCAGTGTTATGTACGCATGTCCAACAGATATTCAATGTGGTTCATGTGTCTGGTAAAGTCAATTTCTTGATATCCTTCATCCTGTGACCCCTTAGAGTTTCCAAAAACTTTGCTAAAAGGAAAAGTGATCTGTTTATTTTGATTTATTGACATTATAAAATATAATAGTGGTAATCTCATGTAGATATTTCAATATTGAATTATTGTAAAAGTGCAATGGTATTAATTTTATAATCCCTATAAAAATTATAATCCTTGACAAAACAGATATACTTGAAACAAACCTCAGCCAGAGATTTAAGGGATTGGCTGACAAAGACAACTGCTTAAGAAAAATAACCAGGGTTGTGATCAACGGATTATCATGGGTGTGGGCGCCAACCACTGCCCCGCACCACCACCACCTCCCTGCACCCTATTGGACTTGTCTAGCCATAGATTTTTTTTAGGAAATGTAACGTTACAAGTCAACCTTTTACTCAATACATGGATGTCCTGTGTCCATCAAATTAGGAACTGTTCTTACTAGAGGGGAACTCTCCTCTTTGAAGTGCAAATGCTCTACTAGGAAAGGCAGAAGTCATCTTGCAACAACCTTTAAGGGGTTTTCCCCAAGAGGATCCTTCCTTGGCTTCTTTGCATAAAACCTTCTCTTTGGGTAAATCTATGCCAAAATATGGCCAAATGTTAATTTTTTGTATTGGAAATGTGTTAGAGACCTCACCCAACTTTATATCTTAAAAATCTATCATTTTTGGGAAGTGTAATGTAATAATATTATTAGACATCACACTATCCACTAGCTGTTTTATGCAGCTCACTTAGACAGGGACAAGGTCAGTGGCCATCCCATTATTATCATTGGGTGAGGAATTCATTGACGCTTAACCCTTTACTGTATTGTTAGAGACCTAAATAAGACAGTTTCAATATAATTTCCTGCACATATTGTGTCCCTGTCTTTGACTGGTCGGGTCCGCACCATTGCTGCTACTGAGCTACCTTCCCCACACTCAATGCAATTATGGGTACTGCAGTGATGACTTAAAAACAGGTCATAAAATTAAAAACACTGCATGGATTTCCCAAGATAGGTCAACAATATCAAAATTCTGGAAGACCCATTTAATTAATCAATGCATTGTAAGGCTCAGGCCACATGTGACTGGGCATTGTGTCATCACATTACATTGTGGTCTGAGCTTTGCTTCACGTAGGCAGATCAGCAAGAGTGAGTCACTATGACTGCAAAGCTAATAAATACTGATAGCAAACCTAAACAATCTGGTTACTGTAGTATTAGTTCATGCTACGTATGTGGAGTAAACTACCCACATAGACATAAAACCTAAAGTATCACTAATACTGTATACTAATACTATATATAATACTATAGCACAAACAGACAATAGGGGAAGCGCTGGTAGTCTATAAGACGGGCTTAACATCAGGATTTAATGTGCAAAGCTTTAGATCCCATAAATTGTAGGCTGCTGGATTTCTTTAATTCATGTAGCAGGTGGCAATGCAGACAGCTATGTGATAGAGGCTTCTCCAAAAGTCTGGACTATAATTTCACTGTACAGCTGCTCCTTCCATGAAGTGTAAATGTACTTTGTTTCAGCTGGTGCCATGTTTCCTTTGCTGGCTAGGTTCCCAACTTTGCTTAGTTTTTTAATCCATTCAAAATATTGACTACTGTTTTGGAATTCTACAAGTTGGTCACAGATATGGATATTCAATTTACTATCCAAAAATTAGAAGTATTTGGTTAAACAAAGGGGAAGGAAACTGAATGAAACCATCTGAGAGTAATGAATGGAGCCGTTTATTAGATGGTCAGACAGATGTAGCTCCGACTCATTATTTATTTTTTATTTTTTTATTTTTTTTACTTATATAGCACCTACATATTCTGCAGAGCTTTACAGACGTGTCTCATATAGGGCTCACAATCTAAATTCCCTATCAGTATATCTCTGGAGTGTCGGCGTAAACCAAAGTACCTGGTGGAAACCTCACAAAAACTTTGCATAAAGTGACATTAATTGAAGAAACATTCAGAATAATATCATTATAAAGTATTATGCGATATTGGATGGTCATAGAAAAGTATATACGATTCAGTGGTATGGGCAGAAAACACAAAGGAGCAAATTCTAAAATAAAAGGTTCAATAAAACATCTTCATATACATAGAAACAGGAGCCTAGCTATAGGGGATGCAGAGGTAGCAATCGACAGCAGGCCCTGGTGACTTAGGGGGTCCAAAGGCCCCTCTACAATATAAGAAGACTACACATGGTAAGTTGGGGCCACGTTAAAAATTCAGCTTTGGGACCCGGGAGTTTCAAGTTGTGTCTCTGCATATAAATATACAAAACTAGCCTTAAACTGCCCGGTGTCCGGTGTTGTACCTTGCATTGTTTTTCTTCTATATATTGCCTAATAATAGAATCATAAGTGAGAATATACGACCATCCAGATCCATTACCTGCCCATCTGGTTGGGGGTTACAAGTTTAATTCGCCTGCACTATCAGGGACAGTAATGCACCCTTACTAACATGAGATGCGCCTTGTATGATCATATAACTTGCACAGCCTAGAGTAAGCCCAGACTTGTCATAATATGATAGCTAAGACTGTAATAATATATGACATTTCTCTGCCAATTACTATCTATTCACTGGTTTTGCAATGAAATACTCACACCCGGCTGTACTATCTATACAAACAATACAGGAAGAGTGAGTCTCCAATATGTCAGCCTAAAGTAAAAATTAAGAACTCCGATATATTAACAAAAATAGAAATGAATTATTTCTCATCTACAGACTTTTATCTTGTCAAAACAACAAATACTGAATGCATGAGACATTCCTTTTAAATGTGGTCCAGGAGTGGCTTCATAGATGTTCCAGTAGTTGTAGACTAAAGTGTTGTTAACTCATGTACAATTTTTAATTTCAGTAACAGAGAGATATTTTGTTATTAATTTGGAACATATCATTTTTCTATTGGCTAACTACTGTAAAACTACAATACAGTGCAAAAGTTTTAGGCAAAATCAAAATGTTAATAGTTTATATTAGTTAATAAAATTAACCATTGACACTTCTATTTTTGAAAGCATTCTTAAGAACTCTTGCCTAAGACTTTTGCACAATAGTATATTTACTATGACATTCTGAGTAATTATGCAAGAATTACGCAAGCAGTGTACTTCTTTCTTTTTTTATTTCTAACTTTTACTTACTCTTTAACCCCTTTCCGACATGCGCCGTAATAGTACGGCGCGTGTCGGGTCTGTAACTATGGCGACCGCCCGGGAGCCGGGCGGCCGTCATAGCCGCCGGGTGTCTACTGCTTTAAGCAGTAGACAACCGGCTCTAATGCCTCCGATCGGTCCCCGGACCGATCGGAGGCATTAACCCCTCCGGCGCTGCTGTCAAAGGCGCCGGAGGCGCCATTTTCCTGGCGGCGCTTGGGCGCAGCCTGCAAAAGAGATGATTATTTTTTGCAATGCATTGCAATGCATTAGCATTGTAATGCATTGCATTAGTGATCAGACCCCCTGGGGTTCAACACCCCTAGGGGGTCTAATAAATGCAAAAAAAAAAATAAAAAAAAAAGTAAAAAAAAATATAAAAAAATATAAAAAGTATTAAAAGTTCAAATCACCCCCCTTTCCCTAGAACAAATATAAAAGTAGTTAAAAACTGTGAAACACATACATGTTAGGTATCCCCGCATCCGAAATCGCCCGCTCTACAAATCTATAAAAATATTTTTCCTGTTCGGTAAACGCCGTAGCAGGAAAAATAGTCAAAAGTGCCAAACCGCCGTTTTTTCACTGTTTTGATTCTGATAAAAATTTGAATAAAAAGTGATCAAAGCAATAACATTTCCCGAAAATGGTAGAAATAAAAAGTACACCCGGCCCCGCAAAAAAAGACGCCCTATGCATCCCCGTACACCTATGTATAAAAAAGTTACGGCCGTCGGAATATGGCGACTTTTAGAAAAAAAAATTTTTAACACCGTTTTGGAATTTTTTTTAGGGGTCAAAATGTAAATAAAACCATATAAATTTGGTATCCCTGGAACCGTACCGAAACACAGAATACAGGGGACATGTCATTTTGGCTGCACAGTGAACGCCGTAAAACCAAAGCCCGTAAGAAAGTCGCAGAAATGCATTTTTTCTTCAAATCCACCCCATTCTGAATTTTTTTCCTGTTTCCCAGTACATTATATAGAATAATTAATGGTAGCATCATCAAGAAAAATTTGTCCCGCAAAAATTAAGACCTCATATGGCTCTGGGAGCGGAGAAATAAAAAAGTTATGGGGTTTAGAAGGAGGGGAGTCAAAAACGAAAAACGAAAATCAAAAAATGCCATCGGCGGGAAGGGGTTAACTTAAACCATATAAACCGAACACATTTTCTTCAAATATAGATGTTTTACATGACAGCTTTTACAAAAGACGACTTGCAGGTCTAGTCACCTTTACTTCAATTTTCCATAAGCTGCTTTATAGAAAAACCTGCAAAGTAATCTCTACGTAAATAGTGTATTATGTAATAATAATCAATGCTCTGTATATAAAGGAAGATTTCTCAAGCTCATAGAGCGCTGTTTTCGCTTGGCTTAATTCAGCCAAAAATATGATAATAAAAGCAGTATAAATTATTTTTAGTTTTTGTTCAAACAGGCGATTATTCTCATGTATAGCAGTCTTTATGCCAAATGTAATATCCACACATTCACCTCCTGGGTGAGTCTGAGTCCAATAATACATCAGCCTGAATGACGCAAGATAATATTCTAACATTTGGGAAACTTTTCTGATTTTAGCTAAGATTAAACTCGTCTGCATTGTGTGAATAATGTCTAACGTCTAACGCAGGGGCAACACGGTGTCTCAGTGATTAGCACTGCAGCCTTGCAGCGCTGGAGTCCCAGGTTCGAATCCCACCAGGAACAACATCTGCAAGGAGTTTGTATGTTCTCCCCGTGTTTGCATGGATTTCCTCCCATTCTACAAAGACATACTGATAGGGGAAAAAAAAAGTACATTGTGATCCCCACGTGGGGCTCACAATCTACTTGAAAAAAAAAAAAATGAAAAAAAAAAAAAGTCTAATGCAGAATGCATGAATGAGTATAAATGAGCTTAAAGTCAGGGCTGCAGTTTGCCCGTGGTGGAAACACCACAGTCACTTTGAAGTGGATGGGATTCTAGCTGCAATTTCCCAAACCGTAGTATTTGCATCACAGATAATATAGAAGGTATTACAACAGAAGATAACTGGTAAATATTATGATATTACAATATTTAAGGATTAATTCTAGACTGCTGACTTCACTCTTCTATTTTTTTGGTACATGGGTGCGGTTAGGGTACACCATTTTAGAGTTATCCTAATATAGACACAAGGAGGCTTCAGAATAAAGGACAACACCCACTCTCGTGAACATAAATGAGTGACAGACACACATCTATCTGGTAGTTGTCATCCATGGGTCTGCCTGCTATCTCTTTCTGTCATCCTGGGCAAGATGTCGTGACCATCCCAGAGTTCCATCAAACAGATGACCAATCATGACCCAAGCTGGAACTCTACAATATATCCAGATGAAGAAACCTACCTATGAGCTTTTCTGATGATGTAAGCTAATGAGACATTGACTAATATTTCTCTTATTCTGGAAGTTTTCCCTGTATTCATTTCACCTTGAAGTCTTTAATAAATCTACATGTGTTTTTTTCATAATAAGGAGCTTAGTCCTCTCTCTTCAGGCTTCTCAATACGTGATTACAGATTTAACCAAATATTGTATATTTTACAATAACACCTCTACAAATAGCCCCATAGTGACCCATCATTGCATCCACCACTGACAATATTACAGTTTATCTACTCCCCCTTCCTGCACAGAGCATATCTAGAACACTCTCCCATAGACCTTAATGAGTCAATTCTAGTCTATTGCTGCCTATGACTATACTATAAAGCAAATGACTAAATTAAGACTAAAGCTCAGGCAAGATGGCAGCCCCCATAATCTTGTACATAGAATAGATAGAATAATAATAGAATAAACTATCTACAAACTGAAAATAAAAAAAATGAGATAAAAATGATATATTTCACTGAATTTCATATATAACTAATAAAAAACATGTAAAACATATAAACATGGTAATATAATTCCTTCTAAATCTAACCAATGCAACAACTATATAAAGAAGCAATAGCACACTATAATAAGGTAATAAGGGGTATTATATGCTTTTTTTTATACTAAACTGTAACATTACTTACAACATAACTAAAAATCTTTCACAATGAACTGCAAACTATTTGCAGAATATTCACAAAATGTACATTTTCCTTGCAAGATTTTTCTCCTGAGCTACAGTGAGTAATTCATTAATAATGCAGCGCGGTTCTGCTTGACATATTTCGGCATTGGCAACTCAACTCATCTTAATCCAGGAAAGAAGATGACAGAATGTTGAAACATTCAGAGCGGTGCACACATTGTCATAACCTCTCATAACAGCACAGAGGAGGTACAAAGGGCAATGCAGATTTTGTAGATACAGTGCAAATGTCCAGCAAACAGAGATTACATATGACATCTTGTGCGCAGTGCTCGAGATGGCTGGCATAGAGAGGTTACCATTCTCACCAACTAACAATGTTATATGATATATTGTGTACAGTGCTGGGGTTGGCTGGCATAGAGAGGTTACCATTCTCAGCTAATAACAATGTTATATGACATATTGTGTACAGTGCTGGGGTTGGCTGGCATAGAGAGGTTACCATTCTCAGCTAATAACAATGTTATATGATATATTGTGTACAGTGCTGGGGTTGGCTGGCATAGAGAGGTTACCATTCTCACCAACTAACAATGTTATATGACATATTGTGTACAGTGCTGGGGTTGGCTGGCATAGAGAGGTTACCATTCTCAGCTAATAGCAATGTTATATGACATATTGTGTACAGTGCTGGGGTTGGCTGGCATAGAGAGGTTACCATTCTCACCAACTAACAATGTTATATGACATATTGTGTACAGTGCTGGGGTTGGCTGGCATAGAGAGGTTACCATTCTCACCAACTAACAATGTTATATGATATATTGTGTACAGTGCTGGGGTTGGCTGGCATAGAGAGGTTACCATTCTCAGCTAATAGCAATGTTATATGATATATTGTGTACAGTGCTGGGGTTGGCTGGCATAGAGAGGTTACCATTCTCAGCTAATAACAATGTTATATGACATATTGTGTACAGTGCTGGGGTTGGCTGGCATAGAGAGGTTACCATTCTCAGCTAATAACAATGTTATATGACATATTGTGTACAGTGCTGGGGTTGGCTGGCATAGAGAGGTTACCATTCTCACCAACTAACAATGTTCTATGACATTTATAAGTGGTCACCAATAAATAATTTTTCCAAGTGACCAATTTTCTCGGATGCTCTTGAGGAAGTAAAAACTATAGCACTATAGCCGGTGAAATGTATATGGGTAAGTCTGTAAGAGGGTTTGAATGTCCTCTTACAATAAAAGAAGAAGGAAGAGAGGCACCGAGCCGATCCCAGTGTATTAACTTTGATAATGCGGAGATATATTATAGAAAGGTGACTGCTAACCTTGTGTGGTTGTGTTTGTCACAACAACCACTAAACATCCATCAATTGTGTGTAGAGTGCAGCTGCAGGTCACCGTCACCAGGACGTCAAATCATGGAAGAAAAGGACCAGCCTCCAAAGGAAAAGCCAAAGACCAGCGTTCGCCCATATACAATAAAGGACTTTATTAAGCACGATGCGTTCTGGGCCAGGATGCCCTTTCTCAAGTGCAGATAAATCTAGCCGCAGTGGGCTAGATTTATCTGCACTTGAGAAAGGGCATCCTGGCCCGGAACACGTCGTGCTTAATAAAGTCCTTTATTCTATATGGGCGAGCGCTGGTCTTTGGCTTTTCCTTTGGAGGCTGGTCCTTTTCTTCCTCTTACAATAAAAGACTGAGAATGGCCAGTGCTAGTAGCTAAGCATTACGTTTCTCGAGATGGATTCCTGTTGAGCCCACTTGCGGTGTAGATGCCACTTGGCTCCTCTTCCAGGACCAGTCATTGTGTGTCATTATGTCATACCATTATGTAAAATGAGATGTACTGTGTGTGACAAAATATAGTACCAATACCACCATAGTCAGGGTCATGTTTAAGGATACATCTGTAAGGGGGTATAAATAGTTACAATAAAATACTAAGAATACCCAGTAGAGTTGAGCGAGTACTGTTCGGATCAGCCGATCCGAACAGCACGCACGCATTGAAATCAACGCACGCAGCCGGCACGCGGCGGGTTAAGCGGCCGGCTGCCATCAAACCGGAAGCACCAGGTGCTTCCATTCATTTCAATGCGTGCGTGCTGTTCGGATCGGCTGATCCGAACAGTACTCGCTCAACTTTAATACCCAGTACTACTAGCTATGCATTGCATCTGTTGCGATGGAGCCCCGATGCAGCGGAGACACCACTTGGCTACTATTGCTGGGCTGTTTTGCCGCATTCTGTCACACTGTTGTGTAGAATAGATATACTCTGTCTACCAAACTGTAGTACCAATAAGGAGATGGTCCAGAGAAACGCTTGTTTGTCCCTCGGCGTGAAACTAAGAATTATTCTCTACCAACAAAGATTATGTTGGGTCTTGGCTGTAAGGATGAGTTGTGTTAAGTCATAGGAGATGAGATGTAGACCAAGTTTGAGGTGACTCTTTGCACAGGTCATAAGGCGAAGTTGATTCTGGCCAAGAACTGGAAAGGCTCAGTGGATTGACAGAGACCTAATACCCCTATCATGACTATAAGCCCTGAGGTACCAGAGTGCTGTGGATTAGGAAAGCCAGTGGTAAAATGTGCAGAGAAAATCTATAATATGAATTTATTCATTTGCATATCGATGCCATAATGCATAGTTAAGAGACCTGGTGGCCTACATGAAATCTTTTGGTACAATTTCTCCAATTCCCAGTATTCTCTTAATATCTGTGAAATGACAACTAGCTTCTCAGGCTCTATTCACATAGTGCTTTGGTAGTCGCAGACATTCCCTCTCAGTTGGTTCATCCAAAAAATAGGGCATGTTCCAGACTGCCAAACATAATGTGCACAGGGCAGTCTGAGTGTTAGGATTGTGCACCAGGTGTGGCCATGATATGGGAGTCGCAGCCTGTTCCACTATTTCGGCTTAGTCCAGCATGCATGGGGTTAATCTCTATGCAGCCGATAGGCGTGGTCAGCATCCTGACTGACACTGGTCTCAGCCTACCAGCATCTGGCTTGTAACACCTGGGCTTCTGATCTGTCCCACCTTCTTCATATTTAAGGAGGCTGGTTTGGATGCCTGGCGCTCTAAGATCCAACTCAAATACCACATGCTGCACGACAGTGCAAGTACTTAGTCTGGCAGTAGCTGCCTTAGCTGGGTAGGACTTAGTTAGATATTCTCCCCTAGAATTGCCCAGGGAATCCCACCTAGCTAGCCTCTAAGTTTAATTGTTACATGTGCTGCGGCTGTGTGTTTGGCCCAGCATTGATATGTTTTACAGCCTGTCAGTACCTTAGGCAGGCTGGTATCTGTGGTACTCCACAGCGAGGGGCTGTGGTGTAGGTGCTACTCAGTGAGCTGCTGGGAGCACAAGGTAATCTGTTTTCCAGTGGTGAAGTAACCACTGTGATTTGGTATTCAGTTAGCGACTGCTTGTCCTGCAGTGGCAGCTTCTTTGAGAAGTGTATCAGAGAAGCACTTTAGTTTTGGGTGTAGCCTGGCAGTGAGCTTAACTGCGGGCCTTGTTCTCACCTGCACGCCCTGCAGTTCAGAGCCCAGTGGGCTCCGGAGGATATTAGTTTATTTAGTTTTTTTAATAGATCCTGCTGACCGTAACACTGAGACATTCTCCACCCTAATCTTCTTGGATCAGCTAAGAACAAGTGGAGCGTCTCAGACTACCAAAGAAAAGTATTTAGAGTAGCCTGAGAAGCTGGTGGCCTTTGTACCAGAAAGGTTAGAAAGGAGGGGAAAAGGGGATGTCTAGGAGCTAGCAAAGTTGGATACTGATGACCTATCCACAAGATAGGTCATCAGTATCAGATTATTGGGGTCCAACTCCCAGTCTCTGTGCCAATCAGCTGATTTGCCTTCCAGAACCTGATATACAGCACTTTCACCAACAGTTAACCTCCCTCAAAAGTCCCACAGACGAAGGTCCATGGCGGATAGAAACATGGCATAGCTGTTGAGGATACAGTTGATCTACTATGCTGTGTCAATGAGTATTTTTTTAATATAATTTAATAAAGTTTTTATATTGAACCTTTGGAGTGCTGAAATACTACTCTATTTACCAGGTATACGGCCATAATCAGCTCTGCTTTTATTCAAGGAAATGTGAACAGAGCTGCAGTTCCTACCACCATCGCTGTAGCCATGGTGCCAGGAACTGCAGTTCTGCTCCTGTTCAGTTAAAGGGGTTTTTCTATCTCAGTATTTCAGCATTCTGCCTGCGGTCTGTTCTTCTTACTTCCTGCATTTCTCTCCCCCCTTCTTCCTCTTGCTGAACGGGACACACAACACTTATGCAGATCAGATAATATGCAGATGCTTGCACTCAGTGTTATCTGTGTGTTTACATAGAGAGATAACAGACCAGGCTTTATCAGCAAATTGCAATTAGCTGAACTGATTGTCCTGCTGGAAAGAGCACTGAGTAAGTGACATCCCTTGTCCTATCAGTCCGTGGTTATAGCAACGCAGTGTAAACAATGGGAGGAATAAGGTCACCTAGCAGGCAAACAAAGCAGAATTTCTAAAGCAATATATTTCGGAAAAGTCTTTGATTTACATAAGCTACCAGTATAGATAGGATCCTAGGAGATGGGAAAACCCCTTTAATTTGGAACAGAGCTGCTTCTGGCTGTATAACAGGAAGATGATTTCTGGCTGGCAAAATAGCTGATTGGCACTGAACAAACTGATTTGATAATGATGACCTATAATATCCAAGTTTGCTAGGTCTTGGCAACCCCTTTAACTAGTGGGAGTGTTTGTATGTGTATGAAGTGTTGGAGTTATCCAGAATCTTTATTTGATCTAATTGTAACTTTTACAAAAGTTAAGACTGAATCAAATAGTAAGAAATACTTCTACAAACATGGCTGACAATTTGGCTGTTGCAGAATTAATACAAACCTTCATCAAGTTACAGTAGTAACTGGTTCTGACTATTGTAAGTTGAAACCATTGAAGCTTCCGACTGTAACATTGAAAACTATTAATTGGTTTTAAAGACCCAAAAATGTCACCAAAATATGGAAAAATTAAGAGGAAAGAAAAATCAGATAACTAATATAGATATAGCATATCCTTACACATGAAGGTCAGGGAAAGCTTCTAGAAGCTGGAAATTAATTTCTATGATAGTGACGGTAGCTGTTTTAGGGTTCTGAATAGTACAGGTAGTGTACCTGAAAAATAACATCAACCACTGTCACCAGGTGTCCAAGGGAGTAACCACTGCACAATACTGTAAAGAGGCGCTACTAGTCTGCCAGTCAGTGCAGGCACTTTACTAATACAGGGGTTTTACCAGTGAAATGACCTTTGTGATCTGATCAAACCTGATTTTTTTTCTCTAGCCAGGCAAGAGCAGACAAGGGGGTGCGATTCTGACACTGGCTGCCTCTGATTGGAGCTCTGACTCACACCCCCTGCCTGAGACCACCCTGCTGACATTACAGAGCTTAAACAGCACAGCAGACACCAAAACTACCTGCACTTGTTGCTCAGAAATGGTGGGGGCTAGAGAAAAAATTCCAACTGCGCTGGAATCAGTGGAGGGCCGTTTATTAACAGATTTTAAGAACTTGAATTAGTGGAGGTGGTGAAAGGTCCTCTTTAAATTGATGACCTAACACATAAGGGAGGCTGTTATGGTGGTCATGTACCTTAAATAGTTCTTGACAAAATGTTGTTTAAACCAACAGCTATTCCTCCTGACTCTCTTATACAGAGGCATGCTTGACTGTGCATGAATGTGTTCTCAATGGGGAGAGGGGAGTAAGCCACTGGCAGACATTCAGTTATTCATTACTTGCCATTATCAGGGCAGGGATACATATTCATGGAAGTAGAAATATAACTTGTATAGCAGGTCTTTAAACTCGTCCTTTCAAATCCATTAAAGCTTGAACAAAAAAGGAAAACATGTTTTTTGCCAAATAACAAGCTATAAGAATAACAAGCACAAACTAATATAAGTGTATTCCACACGTGTCCCTGCTCCAATATATGAAGCATAAATCACTTACAAGATGTTTCTATCGTCTCGGCGTATAACTTGTGGTATTGTATTGCAGCTACTTGGGAGGTAAGTCACTATTTACACTGTGTTAGACATAAATAAATATCTCCGGTAGAAGTTTAGTGCGGCGTTCACTTAACTTAATTCGAGGCATATTTGTCTTTCTTTCCATTATGCTCTAAAAATAATCATTATCCAAACTATCCTTCCATATTTCTGGAGTTAATCTTGTGGGGGGAAATAATGGCTCTTTATACGCTTCGCCCTGTCACATTTCATTGGGATTGTGAAGAATGTAATATTTGTACATCTTTGTGGTAACGGCATTATTTCTGAGATTGTGCTGTATGGAAACTTCGTGGTCAATATAATTGAAAAGTTCTGCCATGGTATCAGGTTCTGTTCACACTAGGTCTTTTTTAAGAGACATCACAATTAGGTTGCATCCATTTTCAAACAGATACTCGGGAAACTTGGTGGTCCCAATGACTGAGCGCTGAAATATAAAGATGCATGCCAGAATGTGTAATGAATACTGTTTTTTTTTTTTACTGTTTCTTATATTTTTTAATGATAATAGATCATAACAAAAATGAAACAAATTTGGTGTAGCCATCATCGTACTGACCCACTGATAAAGGTATTGCTTCATTTTTACACCATGGTTACCGCAGTAAAATCAAATTCCATAAGAAAATGGCACGACTGCATTTTTTCAGTTCCTCTCAATTCTGGATGTCGTCCAGCTTCCCAGTACGTTGTACAGAATATTAAATGTTGACATTGTGAAGTGCAGTAATTGTATTTTGTCTTTTCGAAGAAAAAACATAGAATACAAAAGCACAAAAACGAAACATGGCTCCACTAAATCTTCTTCTTCCCCTGAGCCTGTGTGTAATGTACAGTTATTGAATAACCTATACTGAGAGCAGAGGCCCATTGACTCTGGGGGGGTCGCAACACAATTTACACATTAATTGCTTTGGCGTATACATGACAACGATGCGGTTGAAGTGCATAGTAGACGAGAGAGCCTCTCACTTCCCTCTCTACTAGTAAGTATCTTGTAAGCCACAAGCCAAAGAAGGTCAGTGGGGGCAGTATGGATATAAGGGGGCATTAGGGCAACCTTAAAGAGGTTTTCCAGGAAATAATTAAATTTACAGGTAAGGGCGGGTTCACACCTGTGCCCAGTCTCCGCTTTGCGGGTTTCCGTCTTCTGCCCAAGAGACTGGACAGGAGACGGAAACCCGGTAGTCAGTTTTCAAACCCATTAATTTGAATGGGTTTGCAAAGTGACCGCCCGTCAGCATCTTGTGACTCTCTGCAGCGAAATTGGGTTTTTTTACCGGACACCAAGTCCTGCATGTCCAACTTTGTGAATGGGTTTGAAAACTGACTGCCGGGTCTCCGTCTCCTGTCCTGTCTCTCGGGCAGAAGACAGAAACCCGCCGGATTGCTTAAGGTGGAGACCAGGCGCAGGTGTGAACCCACCCTTAGCTTTAAAATTCCCTGGATACCCTTCAATACAAATCGAAGAGGAGGTTGGGGATGATGAAACATAAAAAAACCAAAATAAAATAAAAGTTTACTCACCAGTCTCTAGCACGCCAATGTCCACTGCCAGAGTTGAGTGCATGCCATGCCTTCCCCACCGTAAGTCCTGCACATGACCTCAGCAGTGGCTGAAAAGGACTTGGTCATGTCACTCATATACATCATTCGGGCCTTTCTTGCCATCGCTGAGGCTAATGATTTGTCTCAGAAGTCATGTACGGCACAGGAGTTAGAGCAGGAAAAGCTCAACACATGATTAAAAGGTCAGAGGTGGGGAACACAGGAGATTTGTGAGTATAATACATATATTTTTTTATGTTTCACCTGTGTATAGAGTCAATATATAGCGCTATACAGTCTTCATATACCTAAGTTGGGGGCCCACTTGAACATGTTTGCCCACTCTGTGCTGAACTCCTAGCTACACCTCTGACTGATAGCTTTATTGTGCATTTATGTGCTCTACTCCGGATTATTCACCTCCTCTCTGCTTATCTGGTAGACATAGTGTTTTCTGTGTGAATAAGACAACAAACTTTGTATTTAAGTCTATTAGAGCCTCAAACTGACCTTCATAGACCTGCATTAATAGTGTGCCCTCTTGTTTGTACAGGAAAATCTGTTTGCATCAAGAAGACCAGTGCTCCTGATGGGAGCACATAACTACACAATAAAGCTATCAGTAAAGTTTTTAATATTACAGTATACACCAGTTCATTTTCAAATAGAAGCAGACAATTTCTTTTTTCCCATCTTAGACATAAACAGCCACCTATCCATTCATCCAGCCATGGCACAGGGGTCCCCAACCATGGTTCTTGAGATCCCAGTGGTGGGACTAGAATCTATAAGATATGAATGGCATAGCCTATGGGCATTTGGAGTTTGGAGGAAGCCCTCTACCTCAAGGAGAGATGCTCCAGCTATGGTATCCACTCAGTTCCAGTGTTTGCACCATATTTAAAGGGAGTGTGACATCAGTAAATTGGTTATAAATGTAATCACATACCTTGTAGAGGTGATACTAGTTTCCTGTAGGAGGAATGGCCTTTGGACTCTAAATTCCGCCGTGAAGCATTTTGTTTCTCATCTGCATGTGAATAAAACAGCTTTAGCACAACACACTCCAAAATTACCTCTCATCACCAAGGGCCAATATATACATAGAACAAACACCAAAAACTTCCACAGAATTGGCCCAAATAGAGAATCACATACAGATCAAAATAAAATGATATAATATTTATTGAAAATTATTAAAATCGATTCAGCAGAATGGCTAACAAGCAAACATGGAACACAAAATGACACCAGGAAAACCAGGTAAGTAATGGATAATGTGCAATAGATAATATAATAGATGAATCAAATATATGAATAATAAGTATAATCATATACACAAATCCAGTTGAAATAACAATACACCATGAAAATAAAGAGCAAAGTTCCCCATTAGAATAGCCCTAACAATGATAGATAGGGACACGTATTTGTATAAAGTCGTCGGACCAGATTTCAGCTATAAATACATAAACAGGAAAACAAAAAATGGAAGTCGGCACTCCAATTAATATCCAAAAATTAAAATATACTTTTAATGTCCATGATTAAAATGAATTGACAAAAACAGAAGACCAGTGCAAAAACTTGAAAAATACGAAAACAACACTTACAGCATGATGAAAAAATAGACGTGCTCAAAGCATAGATGAACCAGCGTTAGTAGCCTACGCGTTTCAGGGCTTTAGCCCCTTACTCATGGCAGAATGCATTCTGCCATGAGTAAGGGGCTAAAGCCCTGAAACGCGTAGGCTACTAACGCTGGTTCATCTATGTTTTGAGCACGTCTATTTTTTCATCATGCTGTAAGTGTTGTTTTCGTATTTTTCACGTTTTTGCACTGGTCTTCTGTTTTTGTCAATTCATTTTAATCATGGACATTAAAAGTATATTTTAATTTTTGGATATTAATTGGAGTGCCGACTTCCATTTTTTGTTTTCCTGTTTATATGGCCTGGACCGGGAGGTATGAAGCCTTGAGCACCCAAGGAGAGTATTTCTAAAGTATCGCACACTATACAAGCACTTTTTACGGGGGCTGTGTTCACTTTCCATATGTTATAAATACATAAAGTTGAATAGATAAATAGTTACCATATAAGTTAGAAGATTTGCAACAAAATTTATATATAAACAAAGCTGAAGGTCCATACATTAAATAGTCTCACATGTGCCCACAAGAGGAGACAAAGATAGTCACATAGCAGGCATCCATCATATACCTGTAGACATGGTGTATAGTAGCCAAGATAGATAGGTCTCAACCCAGGGTCCCCGGAGCCGCCTCAACGCATTTCGCCCGTAGTTAGGCTATTTAGGCTTCCCAAGGAAGCCTAAATACGGGCGAAACGCGTTTAGGTGGCTCCGCGTTGTGGCTAAATAGCCTAAATACGGGCGAAA
Source organism: Leptodactylus fuscus (assembly GCF_031893055.1). Classification (NCBI taxonomy): domain Eukaryota; kingdom Metazoa; phylum Chordata; class Amphibia; order Anura; family Leptodactylidae; genus Leptodactylus; species Leptodactylus fuscus. Next base: position 181,114,114 of record NC_134268.1, on the reverse strand, counting down.
TGCGTTGAGGCGGCTCCGGGGACCCTGGGTTGAGACCTATCTATCTTGGCTACTATACACCATGTCTACAGGTATATGATGGATGCCTGCTATGTGACTATCTTTGTCTCCTCTTGTGGGCACATGTGAGACTATTTAATGTATGGACCTTCAGCTTTGTTTATACGGCTCATTCCGAGCCATACATGCGAGCACTTCCCATTCACTTCATTGGGAGCGCTCGTAGAGAAAAAAGCAGCCCATTCATTTCAATGGGGAGCGCTCGTATGCCGGCTCCCATTGAAATGAATGGGATCTGCTTTATACACGCTGATTCTCAACGTGTTTTAACGTTCAGAATCAGTCAGCGTATCCGTAGTGTGAATGCACCCTTATACATGAAACTGGGGCTCCAATGCTCAATGACAGAGGCATATATGGAACCTGTACAAATTACTCAGATTAGGCCTATAACAAATTTACTACTCAGAGATTCCCTTTAAACACCCAACATCCGCTGTACCATAGTGAGAGCCGATGTTGGTAAGGGGTTAAGAGGGGTGCTAAAACAAAATATTTTAATCACAAATTCTCCTAAAATGACTCATTTTCCTCTTATTCATCTTAAAATAAAACAAAGACAATGTGTCATGAACATTCAGGAAGTCAAAATCGTACATCACTTAGCCACATGAGTTGATTTTTATCTGTGAGAATGCAGAGCACTATTCTAACTACACAAATGACATTTAATATTAATCTCTTCTGAAAAAAGGTCAATTCCTTCTTGATCATGTAGACTACGAGCTCCGCCAGGCCCCAGGCATCCTGTCTCTACCACCTACAGACCTCATATGAGATCAGATCTCATTTGTCTATCACCTCTCATACTGTGGCCAGAGCAGAGTGGAAACAGAGCAGTTCCCTAGAAGGATGTGGTTAATGTAGAGAGATACATTTGCATTTAGGGTAAGATTGTGGTTTATGTTTGGTCCTAACATGGCAGAGACCAATTCATTTAGCAGAAGGTTATTTTCCCATGATCACCTTTCAATGACTGATGGAGATCTATTCCACCAAAAAAAACTTGTTGCATGTTACTATGAGAAGTCAATTTTTTTTTTGATTGATTGATAATGTTTGTGTTTACATGATAATATTAGCTGTATGTACCATGATGAATCTTTATATGACTGCTTGTTTCCTGTATGTACAATTATTCAGTTGTAAGCATGTTACCAAAGGTACTAGAGTAAAAACCTAGCCTTTATATATATGCTGAATGCTCACTCACTAGATCAGACTTCCGAAAACCTTCTGTGTTTTCCCCTTTCACATAGTGAATATTAAAGGGGCATAAGTCTGTTATAATATATTTCACTGGCACTGCTAATAAGTAGTTGTAGTACATACCACACATAAATGGCAACAAACTCTACCATCAGAATGAATATGAGTATATATGGAGCAAATATATTGAATACTAGCTGGTACCCGCGACTTCGTCTGTGGTGATTGTAGCAGTGGGTATATACAGGCGTGGGTAAGGTTTTCGTAGTGTGTATAAGGTATGGGATATGAAATGTAAGTTTGTATCTTGTTTTTGCTGTAATTCTGAGAATACATGAGACTTTTGTGTTGAAGTTAATTTGTATTTGAGCTGCTATATATACGGTGTCGTGAGAAATTTTACATAGTGACTTTGGGACAGAAGTATTTGAAGTTAACCATTTCCCGCCGATGGCATTTTTTGATTTTCGTTTTTGACTCCCCTCCTTCTAAACCCCATAACTTTTTTATTTCTCCGCTCCCAGAGCCATATGAGGTCTTAATGTTTCCGGAACAAATTTTTCTTCATGATGCCACCATTGTTTATTCTATATAATGTACAGGGAAGCAGGGAAAAAATTCAGAATGGGGTTGATTTGAAGAAAAAAGGTATTTCTGCGACTTTCTTACGGGCTTTGGTTTTACGGTGTTCACTGTGCAACCAAAATGACATGTCGCCAAAAATAAGGGAAAAGGAGAGGGGAAAACACAGCCCACTTACTTGACCTTTGAATTACTTGAGAAGTCTATCCACGGTGATGCCGTTTCAGTATTAGAGATTGGAGGAAGCCTACGTAGCCTTAGGCTACGACTAAGAGGAACAATCCTCGAAACGCGTCAGTTGCGTCTTCTGTAACAAAGGATTTGGAAACACCATAATGGTGCTCATGTTTCTTCAATTTTGATTGGATTTTATACAGTGCAACAATAAATGTTAAGTTTTATTTGAAAAGACCTTGGAGTGGAGCTGGATTTTCTTCACCGATTTTTTAAAATGACATGTCCCCTGTATTCTGTGTTTCGTTACGATTCCGGTGATACCAAATTTATATGGTTTTATTTACATTTTGACCCCTTAAAAAAAATCCAAAACTGTGTTAAAAAATTATTTTTTGAAAAGTCGCCATATTCCGAGAGCCTTAACTTTTTTATACATGCATGTACGGGGATGTATAGGGCGTCTTTTTTTGCGGGACTGGGTTTACTTTTTAGTTCTTCCATTTTCGGGAAATGTTATTGCTTTGATCACTTTTTATTCAAATTTTTATCAGAATCGAAACAGTGAAAAAATGGCGGTTTGGCACTTTTTACCATTTTTCCTGCTACTGCGTTTACCGAACAGGAAAAATATTTGTATAGCTTTGTAGAGCGGGCGATTTCGGACGTGGGGATACCTAACATGTATGTGTTTCACAGTTTTTAACTACTTTTATATGTGTTCTAGGGAAAGGGGGGTGATTTGAATTTTTAATCCTTTTTATTTTTATTTTTTATTTTTTTTTTACTTTTTTAAACTTTTTTTTTGCATTTATTAGACCGCCTAGGGGTATTGACATGGGTGGGCGGTGTCGCGGATTGTCAGAACGGTGGGGGTCGGCAAATATGGCTGCTCCGGAGCGTTAAAGAGAGCCTCCTGGAGTATCGCTAAGGTGAGGGGCAAAGTGGTAAAGTATATGTAAATGTGATTGTGTGGGGTTAGGGGCGAGGCTATAGAGGGCAATATGAATTTTGTGGCTTGCTATGGTCCAAAGTGTGTGAGATTGCAGAGATAGTGATGTGAGTTTGGGTTTTGTGGGGGTCCTGGCACAAACGTATGTGCGCTATTGTGACGAAAAGTAGCCTATTGCGCAATCGAGTGTAGTGACTATGTTTGTGGAAAATTTCAGCCAAATCGGTGGAGCGGTTTTTCCGTGATTGAGGAACAAACATCCGAACATCCAAACTCACAAACCCACAAACTTTCACATTTATAATATTAATAGGATAGTCAAAATAATTGGGATTTACTCAAACCAGCATCTTGTGCCTTGTCCTCAATCTATTCCTTCACTAGTGTAAGAACCACCAGAATCAGGGGCGTAACTACCGCCATAGCAGCTGCCACAGGGCCCGGGACATTAGGGGCCCGGTGAAAGCCGCTACCGCTGCTATCATTATACTCGGGGGTCTTTGCAGACCCCCGAGTATAATGATCGGCAGACCGGGAGAGGTAAGGGAACGTAACAAACACAGTTACTTACCTCTCCACGATCCTGCCAGGCCTCCTTCCTTCTTGTCTGACGTCTCTGACGTCACATGAACCCGGCCTGCTTCCCGGGTCATGTGATGTCCGACGTCATAGAACAAGGATGGCAGCGGAGAAGACAGCGTAGGAGCCAGGGACAGGTAAGTAACAGTAATTTTTTATGTTTTTATTGATTATTATACTCTGGGGTCTGAAAACCCCCAAGAGTATAATAATTGTTTATGGGTGTCCACTATGGGGTGTAATACTGTGTGCAGGGGCCACTATGGGGGATAATACTGTGTGTAGGGGCCACTATGGGGGATAATACTGTGTGCAGAAGACACTAAGGGACATAATACTGTGTGCAGGGGCCACTATGGGGGATAATACTGTGTACAGGGGCCACTAAGGGACATAATACTGTGTGCAGGGGCCACTAATGGACATAATACCGTGTGCAGGGCTTACTAAGGGACATAATAGAGTGCGGAGGAGGGGGTCGGTCGAGGTCTTCGACGTCTGTGTCGGTAGGGGGGGGGGGCCATGTCAAAAGTTCGCCACGGGACCCCGCCATTCCTAGTTACGCCACTGACCAGAATTATTAAGAATCTTAAAGGGGTTATCCGGTTTTTAGTATTGATGACTGATCTTATAGGATAGGCCATCAATATTAGTTCTGTGTTGGTCTGACACCCAGCAACCACGCAGATCACCCGTACCAAGACAGCGCTGCTCTTAGTAATTCTTTGGTTTTTAGTATTGACGGACTAGGCTTAGGATAGCCTATTAGCAATATCAGATCATCTGTACTGAGATAGTTCTGCTATCAGTAATGTTTCCCAAGGGCCACACTGCTTACTTGCTGTACAAACTCTAGTGGCGAGTGTAGGTATTGCAGCACTGACCCCTAGACTTTATTGGGACTGCGCTGGAGTACCTACACTTGCTGCTACAGTTTGATGATACTTTACGAATACTTCTACAACTCTTGTTAGAGGTATGATAACTAGGTTGGGTATTTGACCCTTACCTTAAAGCCTACCCCCTTTATAAAACAACATTTTATAAATGAATGATAAAGGTTAATATAAGATACTTTGTAATATATCTTATTATAGAAATAAGCTTCCTTCTCTAGTTAACAAACCGAGTTAATTTTTATATATTATGGAGAGGGGAGGGGGTGAAAGAGACTGCTGGAAAAGACACATAAATTCCTGCTGTTGCTAAACTGTCCAACTTTCTGAGCAAGGGAACTTTTCAGACTTTTCTGAATTTGGCGTATTATAAGACTTTTTGTCTTTTTTTTAAAAAAACTAAGTAATAGTCTAATTATTAGTAAATCTGGGCCAAAGTCTGAATGTAAGGAGGATATAAGTAGCCTAATAAGTGGTGAAGGAAACAGATTTCTTTCATAAGATATAGTACATAGTTTCTTAGATTGAAATGTCCTATTCATTCCTGAAAAGATGTTTTGTGACTGGAGGTACACTTCAAAAGACCACAAGAACGGCATTATATAAGAGTGGTAAACTTTCTTAATACTCTGCATGCCCATCTCACTTGCCAACAACAAAATGGCCCCATACTATTACAATTTTTATTTATATCTAATGTGCAAGTGTTACATTGTCTACCAATAAGTATTTGGACACCTGTGGTAGAACAGAAAAACATTTATTGCTATTCAATAGTTGGTAGAACCCAGCAGATACTTCCCTAAGGATGGTATTGAGTGGCACAATACTCCCGGATGCCTGGTGACACTCCTGGTGTATGTGAGCCATCGGTAGGGTGCGGTTTCTCTGGCCAGCACTCGTTGGTCCCTATTGCCCAGTTTCCGGGGTTTGCCGACTCAGGACACATTCCAACAATCACCGTTCACCTTCCACTTCATAATCACATAGGCCACTGTGGATTTTGGGTAATTCAGTTCGCTTGCTATGTCCCTTACGAATCAATCATTTCTGTGGTTCCCCACAATTACCCCTTTCTTGAAATCGGACAACTCTGCACTTGGCATCTTACATGGAACTAATGCCAATGCTGGGTGGCGTGACGTACATCACGACGACAGATATCTTCATTTGCATGGGTGTCCAAATACTTATTGGTAGACAGTGTATATCTCTTTTTTCTAACCTGTGTTTATGTTCTTATTATAGATATCTATATTCTATTTTCTGTATACGGTTATGGGGCTGCCATCTTGCCTGAGATTCTTCTCTGCTGTGTTAACAGCATTTAGTAACAGCACAGTCATGGCCATAAGCAGCAACAGACTGGATCCAACTCATTGAGATCTATGAGAGAGTTTTCTAGCTATGTTCTGCGCAAGAAAAGGGGGTAGATAAAATGTGAAATCATGTATTGTCAGTAGTGGATGCAATGATGGGTCAATTGTGTTATCTATAGAAGTGTTATGTTCCATTGTAATCCTGACTGTGATATAAATGAAGTGACTGATGCAAAGAAACTCCCTACATACTTGACAAGTATCAAAACATTATTAGGCCTAGTGGCCAGAGTGAAAATTACTGGACATAGTACTTGATTAAAATATAGATAGTAACATGGAAGATTAAACATTCTTTGTAAGGGACCACAAGAAATGGTATTATATAAGAGTAGCAAATTTTCTGGGATTTGTGTGTCCGCCTCACTTTACAATACCAAAAATCCCTATACTATTACAAGTTGTATTCATATCTAATGTGTCTGTGATAGATTTTCTTTTACTTTTCTGGAAGTCTGTGAAGACTATCAGCTAATCTTGTTATCTTATCTTTTACTTCTGAACTTATTCTTCAATTAAATTTAATTAAATGACTCAAGGACAGAAGAGAGTAAAATTTAGGAAGATGCTGATGTGAGGTCAAACTAGGTTACATTTCACAATATACCTTCAGGGTTATAAATTATCAAACTATAAGATCTCTATTTCCTTCTAAACACATTAGACAACACTTGATTTGATGCGCTAATGTGTAGAGGGTCTTCTGACTCGACACCAATGGCAGATGTTGGGGGGCAAAGTATAGCTCATTTTGAATTTTCTTAGCGCCAACGGGAGATGCACCAAAAGAGGGGTCTGGCAGTAAATAATTCCCTTTTGTCCACATAAGAACATGTTTATGGTGGAGTTAGGAGAAATAGCCAACAAATATTTTATGTGTATGTGACTGCAATGTGCAAAATAGGGTATTTGCCTCACCTCCCCACAATATTAGCAATAAAAAAAGTCATACATACCAAAAATTGGAACCAATAAAAACTTCAACTTGCCCCACAAATAAAAAACCTTTATCTAGCTTCATCAACAAAACATGAAAAAAGTTATAGATGTCAGAATACAGCGATCCCAGGAAATTATTTTTTTTTGTAAATGTAGATTGTGAGCCCCATATAGCGATCACAATGTACAATTTTCCTTATCAGAATATCTTTGGAGTATGGGAGGAAATACACGCAAACACGGGGACAACATACACACTCCTTGTACATGTTGTCCTTGGCAGGATTCGAACTCAGGACTCCTATTATTACAGTTTTCCAGTGGTCTGTGTTACCAAATGACAGGTATTTTTCTTGGTGTGCACATGTACAGGGAAGGCTGTGATATAGTAAGTAGGACCGCCCATTGGACTCCTAAGCCAAACAGAAGTTTAAATGCATAAATGACAAGTTGTACTGAAATTATCCTATAAACTTTCCCCGCAAAAGAAGAAAAAGCTCATTCTGAGTAGATTTGTCTTTTTATATAATTCTAAGGCCTGGTTCACATCTGTGTTCAGGGAGTCAGCTTGGAGACCCCCTGAAATGAAACCTATATGCATTAAAAAGCAGTTACCTTCAGAAAACGCATGGACCCCTTAGACTATAATGGGGGCTGTGTGGTTTCCGCACGAAAGATGCGGAGAGAAAAGGGTTGCTTGCAGGACTTTTCTCTCCATATGTTTAATGTGGAAACTGAGCGGAAACCACATGGACCCCATTATAGTCTATGAGGTCCACCGGTTTACTTAGGTAACTGCTTTTTAATGTTTATAGTTTTCCTTCTGGGGGGGTCCTCAAGCGGACTCCTCAAACGGAAACCAAAACGCAGATGTGAACCGGACCTTAAAGACAAAATGTAAAAAATAGAATGGGATTTTTTTCTAGTCAATCATTAGAATAGACTATAAAAATGTTTCTATTACACCAACACAAACTAAAACACAGTAAATAATGTGTGATGAGTAATGCTAAAATAACCCTAATGATGAGGTAGATCAATGATTCCCATCTGGGGGACCACAGCACCCTGGGGTACCATGAGAACTCTTCAGGGGTGTCACAATACTCCTCAGGTCCACTGCTCCACTAATACAGAGAATACAGCAACCCTTTCTATAGTAAGGTATTGCAGTCAGCACTGGTATTACTTCCAGCCCCGGCTTGTGGTAGACATGACCGCCCCAATGAAGCATCAGTACAGTATGCTTACTGTGAGGGAACAGGTTAACCTCTGTTTGGGGATCGGCCCAATATTGGAGGGTGAGTAAATTTTACTTTTGGGGAGGAGCTGATGGTTATTTTACTTTTAGGCTAAGGACCCATGTTGCGGAAACACAGTTGGGTTTTTTTGCTAGTCAATGGGAGATGGTCAATTTTTGTAAGGTGCGGATGTTCAACTTACTGAAAGATTTATGACTTGAGATGTGCATTTTTATAGCAGTTTTTCCTTGCATCTCAGTTGTCCCTGAGCTGGTGTGTGGAGACCAGTGCCGCACCTCCCATGAGGCAATCTGAAGCGACCGCTATGCCGGGGTGCTGGCGGCATTTTTGCCGACCTAAGCCAGGCTGTCCTGGACTGGCTTAGCGCCATTATGTCGGCAGCCCAGCACGGGAAGTGAGCAGTGGATTGGGGTGGCCCTGCTGGACGCAGCGCTGCTCCAGCGGCCGCCCCTCATGCTCCGGCAGAGAGCAGGTCCTCTCCCTGCCTGCTCTCTGCCTGCTAACGCCGCTTGCTCCGCTCGGCCCCGCCTCCTTCTGCTCGGCCACGCCCCTCCGCTCTGGGGGGGGGGCGTCTTTCTGACGTCCACCTCAGGCGGCACAAAGCCCAGGTTCACCCCTGGTGGAGACTATCTGCTATCATGTCTCCCATGAACAGTACATGTGAAGACAAGATATTCGTGTAGTTAAGTCTCTGTCAATCACAGCAGTAGTACCATACAGAACATTATAGAGAACTACCAGTATTGATGTAAGTAAAGCACTTTTGATAACTTTCTATTATCTGCATCAAATTTTCTGACTTTATCTCTGATCACTTTTGATCTAAAATAAGATTTGCTTGACTTTCTGGTATAAAAGCCATATTGTCCTACCTATTATAACTGAATCAACCCCTTCTTAGAGCATATTTTACATAAACCAAAGCATGAAAGAAAGAACTGCCTAAGGCAGTAAATAGTGTTCAATGCTTGTGGATGTAAAACATACAACCTTGTACCGTATGTTCAGTTATAGAGGTCACCTAATAACCTTTAATGGTTAGAATGCTCTGAGCCCTCCAAATGCTTAATGTTAAATCTATTTCAGCACCATCTATTGAGGGCAGCCATGCAGGACCACCGTAGGTATTCAATGCTCACAGCATATCCAAGGAACAGCTTTGGTATATCAGTAAGGGATATAGCGTAGGCTGTAGAAACTGCCTCAAGGAGCTTTGTATCTTGAAGCATTCTTTAATGATATAATCTAATTTCTGTCTAGTCCCATGTTCAGATGAGAACATGGATATAACACATGCATAGAGACATATGCAGATTGAAATAATACTCAATGCACATTACATAACCAAGGCAGAGGAGGGTAGATAGAAACATATGCACAGACAAACCCAATATATTGCAGTCTTCCCAATCTTATGATGCTGCAATATATTGGTAGCTTGGTTGCAGCAGTGGTGTGGACCCAACCAGTCAGAGACACAAATCTTGCAGTAAACCGGTTTATTAAAAAAAAAAAAAACAGCAAAATAAATAAACATTTACATCAGACACAAAAAAAAGAGCAAAATAAAATGCAGCTTTAACTTCAGCAAAATGGTAAGAAACAAAATCCTGCTCGTCTGAGCAACTAACTAAATAGTAATAATAAGCTAAATATACATGAGACTTACTACCAGCCACACAAACAAATAAGCACAATATCATCTCATCGGACTCAGAGTCATAGGACAGACCCAGGCGTCTCCTCTCACTCCCTGGATCTGCCCTGAAGTGTAGGCTCTGCAGCTTTTTATGGGCCAGTAATGATCCTATGACCCACACCTGGAGTTGAAACCTATTCCAGACCGCCTTGGACCACACATAGGTCAGAAACCTGAGGCTAATGTAGTGGGACTCCAGCCTTCTCAATATACACACACACACATATATATGTGTGTGCGTGTGTGTGTGTGTGCAATTTGTGATTCAGACAATCATGACTCCAGGTATCAGTCTGAGAGCATGGCTACCCAAAACTCTGCATAGTGAACAAATTTGACTTGAAAGACACGTCTGTCAGAATTAATGTTTTTAAACCATTCATACACTAAGAGTTGGCCAGGGAACCTTAAAGGGGTTGTCCCATCACAAGGATCCTATCTATACTGCTAGTTTATGTGGATTTAAGACTTTTCCTAAATGCATTTCTTTATCAAAACTGCTTTATTTGGCCGCTATCTTAATTTATTCACTTCATTGTTTACACTCCGTTTCTATGGCACTTGGGATTATCTGCTCATTTGTCAAGTGATGTCCAGGGGGAGAGGGACGGGCTGGGAGCAGCTCTGAGCTGTTTGAGAAGCTCCGCTACTTAAATGACACATACAGTCCTATGAAAAAGTTTGGGCACCCCTATTAATCTTAATCATTTTTTGTTCTAAATATTTTGGTGTTTGCAACAGCCATTTCAGTTTGATATATCTAATAACTGATGGACACAGTAATATTTCAGGATTGAAATGAGGTTTATTGTACTAACAGAAAATGTGCAATATGCATTAAACCAAAATTTGACCGGTGCAAAAGTATGGGTACCCTTATCATTTTATTGATTTGAATTCCCCTAACTACTTTTTACTGACTTACTGAAGCACAAAATTGGTTTTGTAACCTCAGTGAGCTTTGACCTTCATAACCAGATGTATCCAATCATAAGAAACGGTATTTAAGGTGGCCAATTGCAAGTTGATCTCCTATTTGAATCTCCTCTGAAGAGTGGCATCATGGGCTACTCAAAACAACTCTCAAATGATCTGAAAACAAAGATTGTTCAACATAGTTGTTCAGGGGAAGCATACAAAAAGTTGTCTCAGAGATTTAACCTGTCAGTTTCCACTGTGAGGAACATAGTAAGGAAATGGAAGACCACAGGGACAGTTCTTGTTAAGCCCAGAAGTGGCAGGCCAAGAAAAATATCAGAAAGGCAGAGAAGAAGAATGGTGAGAACAGTCAAGGACAATCCACAGACCACCTCCAAAGAGCTGCAGCATCATCTTGCTGCAGATGGTGTCACTGTGCATCGGTCAACTATACAGCGCACTTTGCACAAATAGAAGCTGTATGGGAGAGTGATGAGAAAGAAGCCGTTTCTGCACGTACACCACAAATAGAGTTGCCTGAGGTATGAAAAAGCACATTTGGACAAGGCAGCTTCATTTTGGAAACAAAAATTGAGTTGTTTGGTTATAAAAAAAAAGGCGTTATGCATGGCGTCCAAAAAGAAACAGCATTCCAAGAAAAACACATGCTACCCACTGTAAAATTTGGTGGAGGTTCCATCATGCTTTGGGGCTGTGTGGCCAATGTCGGCATCGGGAATCTTGTTAAAGTTGAGGGTCGCATGGATTCCACTCAGTATCAGCAGATTCTTGAGAATAATGTTCAAGAATCAGTGACGAAGTTGAAGTTACGCCGGGGATGGATATTTCAGCAAGACAATGATCCAAAACACCGCTCCAAATCCTCAGGCATTCATGCAGAGGAACAATTACAATGTTCTGGAATGGCTATCCCAGTCCCCAGACCTGAATATCATTGAACATCTGTGGGATGATTTGAAGCGGGCTGTCCATGCTCGGCGACCATCTAACTTAACTGAACTTGAATTGTTTGTCCAAAATACCTTTATCCAGGATCCAGGAACTGATTAAAATCTACAGGAAGCGACTAGAGGCTGTTATCTTTGCAAAAGGAGGATCTACTAAATATTAATGTCACTTTTCTGTTGAGGTGCCCATACTTTTGCACCGGTCAAATTTTGGTTTAATGCATATTGCACATTTTCTGTTAGTACAATAAACCTCATTTCAATCCTGAAATATTACTGTGTCCATCAGTTATTAGATATATCAAACTGAAATGGCTGTTGCAAATACCAAAATATTTAGAACTAAAAATGATTAAGATTAATAGGGGTGCCCAAACTTTTTCATAGGACTGTATAGGGGAGGTGAAAGCTCCAGGATTTCTGAGCTCTTATCAGTCGGTTTAATTGAATTTGGCTGATAAGGGCTGAGATAGGGAGTCCGGTACCTCTGTATGTAATGCAAGCTGATTCAAATCTTGCTCTGCTACATCAGCTACTGTACACTGTGGTAATTCATTTACAACCAATCCCGTGCAAGTGAAACCCCGCCAGGACATCTCGCATGGACATACAGAGAATACACTTGATAAAGGGCTGTGCAAAGCCCGAAACGCGTAGTGTTGTTTTGCCAAATAAAGCTGTTACGAATTATATTGTGGTGGAAGCACAATTCCTGTGACTTTGTTTCCCAGCGGGTCCATGTCTGGTCCTTTTTTCCATTGCAGCTATTTGTGTGGATTTGTAAATGTAGAAGATCACTTCACTCCTGTGTAGCCTAGTGTGAGCTGAAAGGGAGTGTGTATGGTGACATTTGTGTGTGTATGTGGTGAGTACGGTGTATGGACACCCGAAAAAATTTGTATACTGTGAGTCAGCTATACCTTTTAACCCCTTCCCAACATGCGCCGTAATAGTACGGCGCATGTCGGGTCTGTAACTATGGCGACCGCCTGGGAGCCGGGCGGCCGCCATAGCCGCCGGGTGTCTACTGCTTTAAGCAGTAGACAACCGGCTCTAATGCCTCCGATCGGTCCCCGGACCGATCGGAGGCATTAACCCCTACGGCCCTGCGGTCAAAGGCGCCGGAGGCGCCATTTTCCCGGCGGCGCATGGGCGCCGCCATTTTGGCCGAGATCGCCGGCTCCTGGAGCATGCTCCAGGGCTGACGTCCGGTTGCCATGACAGCCAGAGCCTTGTACAGGCTCCCAGGCTTGTCTGCAAATCCTCTCTTTTGCAGGCTGGTCTATGCAGCCTGCAAAAGAAAGGATGCTTTTTTGTAATGCATTAGCATTGTAATGCATTGCATTAGTGATCAGATCCCCTGGGGTTCAACACCCCTAGGGGGTCTAATAAATGCAAAAAAAAAAAAAAAAAGTTAAAAAAAAATATAAAAAAAAATATAAAAAGAATTAAAAGTTCAAATCACCCCCCTTTCACTAGAACACATATAAAAGTAGTTAAAAACTGTGAAACATATACATGTTAGGTATCCCCGCGTCCGAAATCACCCGCTCTACAAATCTATAAAAATATTTTTCCTGTTCGGTAAACGCCGTAGCGGGAAAAATAGTCGAAAGTGCCAAACCGCCGTTTTTTCACTGTTTTGATTCTGATAAAAATTTGAATAAAAAGTGATCAAAGCAATAACATTTCCCGAAAATGGTAGAACTAAAAAGTACACCCGACCCCGCAAAAAAAGACGCCCTATGCATCCCCGTACACCTATGTATAAAAAAGTTACGGCCGTCGGAATATGGCGACTTTTAGAAAAAAAATTTTTTAACACAGGGAGCGGGAGAAATAAAAAAGTTATGGGGTTTAGAAGGAGGGGAGTCAAAAATGAAAAATGAAAATCAAAAAATGCCATCGGCGGGAAGGGGTTAAGAGAGACAACTCATGACCAGTCCTATTTAGTTTATACATCTACCAGGAATCCATATGTTATTACCCTATGTAGCATTTGGCACTGTCTTGCTCTTATGTGGCGGGATGCCTAATATGTTTAGATTTGTTTATTAATTTTTATCTTCCTAGATTCTATGACTCCTAGTATCTTTCTATCTGCTATGAGCTTGTATGTGTTCTTTCTTGTAATATATTACTGTATTATCCATGCTGTAACACGCTGAATTTCCCCATGGTAGGACTATTAAAGGACTATCCTATCTTATGAGGGGGGGGGATAGAGCCATTATAATAACAGTCCTGGCAGCATTCCCTAGGCTCTGAACTGTCATAGCAATGGATACAATGCAAATCAGAAGAACATGCCACCACTCTTCAGATTCTTTGGTCTTATTTGACTGAGGCATCAAAGAGGTTTATGTATGGAGACAGATAGGACACTCATGGTTTATATACAACACATCCATGACTTAATCTGCTCATCTCAGTAAATGCAATAAATTATGTTGTACATGGTACTGTATGTATGTAAACAATGTCTACATCACATAACATGTTATAAATCATATCTATAAAGTGTGTACATAGATAAAACATGACATATTTCAGCTTCAATTGATTCAAATAATTGAACAGCTCATTGTCAAAAAAAGTTTTCTTTAGCTTGACTATGTTTGCAAACAAGAAAATTTGGGCTACTAGGGCACAGAATCTTGTGTAAAATTGCCAGAGGAGCGAATTGTATTGTCATCTACCATCTCTGTCAAATGTTCCTTTTAGACATGTATTGTTACACAGTGAAAAAATAAAAAAAATGGAATGTCATGTGGAAGGATCTTCGCCAAGAGCCTCCACTTTATTTTCCCTTTTGATCGTTATTGACTTGAGAATAGTGGAAAGCTGTGGAGTTTTCACATCAGTCACTTTCACACTAATACACTCTCACGTTGAAAGGTTGCCCCGAGGTGCGGAACACATCTGCTATAGTCTGAAGACAACAGCCATGGAGCTTTGTCCATACAATGGACTAGGACGGTATTGCAGGGAAAACATGCCTGAGGCAGAAGTCTAAGTGAAGTGACTGTTCTCCTTCCATGTCTCTGCAGTAAAGAAATACATGATTTGGCATTTTCCTGATGGAATTTGAGGAATGTCAATTTATACCATCACTTCATTGAAAGCAGCGGAAATAAAACACCCTGCAACGCTCTATAACGTGTGTTACCTGCTCTTGCTGTTTTAGATAACTGGTCAAAACCTGCCAGGCAAAGTAATTGAAGCCATATTCTTTGTATCTGGTATGTAAAACCTATTACATGTCCGATAGCTTAAGAAAAGAAGTTTATATCATAGCGACTAGAGGATGATGTTATAGCAAATTACTGGTTTCTACAATTAGTGTGTTTATCATCATTTAGTCATTGTAATCCGTTCTTACCAAGGTGTCCTACTGCAGTATGTAGTCATTCCTTTTGGTTTCTTTAGGATATACACATTACCCTTCAAATAACAGTTCTGTAGCCTCTTATAACTGCGTTGTGCCATCTCTGTTATTCCTTCTAAAAATGTAAGAATAAACTGACAACACATAAACTGCAGGCACTAAGACATATGCAAAAATTAAATATATGATGGATAAATGCTATGGGTATTATCTATGTATAGAAATGTGAGGTTCTTAGCGTACTATTTGATCAAATTGCGAGAGCTGACAAGATAGGAACCTCCACTATACAGCCATATCTCTCTTGGACCTGGGTTTAGGGCAAGTAGGATCCAGATATACTCTATTGTAATTAAAGTTTCTTCCCCTGTCCAGTTTTCCCGGGGTTTAGGAAGGAAGCCCCTGGGCAGACAGTGTAGTGTGAACGGCCCCTAAGACTTTGTCACTCCACAGGATGAGGAACTAAATCAATTATCTAGCTGGCATCCTCCTCCCCCTTACCCTGTCCATAGAGTTCTGCAGAGCAGGGAACAGATTTCATTAATAAGATACATTATAAAGGTTCTGAAGTATTCATCTGTACTATTAATTTATGAAAAAGTTATAACAAAAAAAAAAAGTCATACCTATCCCTGATGCTCCTGTAAGGATGGGAGTCAGGGTCAGGCAGTGCAAGATGACACAGCTGGAATGCAAAACTGTGCAACTAATGACAAAAGGGGTCGTGGGCCCTGTGGCTAGAACTATGCTGTTATATCTGAGGTGAGACAGACCAATGCACTTCCTTCCAATTGAAGTGCGCCTGCCGTGACTCCTACGCTACTGTCCAGGCGGCTAGGGTGAAGGAAGAGGAAGCCCTGAAAGTGCTAGGGGCTGGAGTAACGAGGGTCACGCCTAAGCAGAAAGCACAGTGTAAAATGCAATGCAAAACAAAAGACAAAATAGCATGGAACCAGGGAGGACAACAAGTCCCAGCGAAAACACAATAGAGAAGGCGAGCTCGGACAAGCAAAGGGTTAAAACAGGATATCAGAATAAAGTGCCAAATCAGAAGACAAAGAATAGTCAAATACGAGTCGGGTACACTGCACTAATACACAGACTGAAAGAAACACAAACAGGATATCTGACAGAGCAAGAGACCAGGAAACACAAAGTGAATGGCTGGCAAGGATACAAACCTGGGTGGGGTTTAAATAACAGCAGAGAAAACACACCCAAAACCTATGATGGCTAATGGTATAGAGTACTGAGAGTAGGGAAAAGATTTAACCCCTAATGACCTAAGCGCAACCAACAGTACTTTTAACACGTCTCCAGGGGAGGCGCCGCACAGCAAGGAGACCGCGGCAACTCCGTGTCCTGACAGCTCCACTGTACAATCCCAGTCACCTATCCCTCTTTGGGATGGAAACTGAGAGGCGCACCTGATCAATTGATGGTCTTAGTGGTTGCTGGAGAGGAACTGGTAATGCTAAGGACACTGTATATGTAATTGCCACCCTGTGCAGAAGCCGGTGACAATAGACTGTGTGAGATGGGGGGCAGAGCCATTTAGCTCTGTGTCTCAAGGACCTCATAGCAGCTGCATGGTCTGCCTTAGGGTCCATTCACATGGAGGAAAATGGTGAGGAATTTTACTGCCATGAGTAAGGGACTTAGATCTCGAAACGCGTAGGAGATTGCTTCTGTGGTGCCTCGTGAATTTTATGTCGTGTACCATGTTTTTGTAAAAGAAACAAAGTTTTTTCTATTTTTTACTGGTATCTGATATTTGTAAAACATTTTTTATGGATATGCCAATCCACAATTAAAGGCTAAGTTTTACGAATAACGGAGCTGTCTCGCTGTGGTGGATGTTTTTGTACATGCTATAATGTAAATATATACACGTTTTCCTAAATATGCTTCATTTTTATAACGTACAATACAACATGTTTTATCTGATTTTGATTATTTTCTTGGATGCATATTAGGTATACAAATATCAATGTCCAGACATAGCCAGACATATATTTCCTATAATTGTCCTCCAATTGTGTTCCTGTGCACTGGTGTAATGAAACGTGAATAAGCTTGGAAGCCGGGTAGAAATATTTTGGCTTTATCTTCTTAATTTTCCAAAGCATTTTTCTCACGGCTACTCTCTGGCTGTCAACTGCAGATTGTACAAAGCCAGAGGTACTGAATAGTGTGAGCAACCACGATGTGCCAGCCATGATTTCCTAGACTGCCTTCATTTACATTCCAATCCGTGCCATAGAGAAAAATAGTTTTTCATAATGAACTGCTAAAGAAATGAAGTGTCTGGTTCCACAAATTTTCAATTTTTGTAACAGCAGGGAGCAAAAAGAAACAGAATGAATTCAGATCTAAGAACTTAAAGCTATATAAAGTTTTATGATGAATCTTTATTGAAAAAAATATGTGATTTTGCCCGGAATTGATGTAATTTAAAATATATATAATTTGCGTACTATGACTTTTCTTCATTTGGCCTATGTTTGGGCTGATCTCTTACCCTCAAGGACCCATGAAGGCGCACTTACTCTACGGGTAATATCCTTTTAACTATTTGGGTTATTTATTTTGTGGAACATGTAAAGGTACTTTAATAGTAATCATTAAACATGGGCGAACCACTCTAACCACTCAAACTGTTTTTTTAACGAAACCAAAAAAATTGGGATTTGTCTCGGACAGACATGCATTGCAGTAAATTATTATACTTTTGGGTTTTTTAAAACCCCAGAATTGAATAGGTGGAGACTCAGGGGAGATGAAAAAAATTATATTTATATTGACCTTCCTGCAGTTTTTTTGGGCTTCCTTGTAGTGTTTGGGGTTCTCCTGGTGACATCATGCGCCCAAGGTCACTGCTAAGGCAGGTGATTGGGCCACAGCAATGACATGGGCACAAGACCGAGAGAGAACAAGGAAAAGTGAGTATAAATGTTTTTATTTTTAACACCACCCCTGGGCCTGAAGAGACCCCAGAGTATAATAATTTTACTCATGGCTTGTACCAAACTTGTTGAACCCAAAATTAATCAAGAACCCGAGCCGCCCGAACCTGAACCAAATCAAATCTTGGGAGATTCATCCATCTCTACTAATGTCTATAACTTTAAAGAGTGAAATGATGTTCAAAAGCTTTCTAAGAACAACTAACTAGTTACATTTCTATAAAAACTATTGCTGTAGAAACTGTGATTGTAGTATGTTCCCTTGATTTTGATCACTGCAGACACTACATTCAAAGGAATCTATCATTAGTATCCTGTTTTGAACTAAGCCCATGTTGGAATAGCCTTAAGAAAAGCTACTTTTCCCCTACCTTCATAACAGATGTTCGGTAGATATCCCGGTTTTTGTCCTTATGCTAACGAGACTCCAGACAGCACAAGAGGCATTCCACCATGCTCAAACAGCACTGGGGGTGTCCCCTGGTCTGCTTGAAAACTCTCCAGAAACGCCTCCATCTTCTTCTCCGCCTCCACCCCTTCTCCTGTGTCACTGTTAAGTTTTCATCAAAAAGCGTCAACTGTGCATGTCCGTCGGCCATTTTTTTGTAGCCTCTCCCATTCGTCCACAGTAAAATGACCGACGTACATGCACAGTCGGCGCTTTTAGATGAAGATGTGACACGGGAGAAGAGGTGGAGGCGGAGAAGAAGATGGATGCGGCGCTGGAGAGTTTTCAATCAGACCAGGGGATGCTCCCAGTGCTGTTTGACCATGGTAGAATGCTCCTTGTGCTGTCTGGAGACTCATTAGCATAAGGACGAAAACTGGGATATCTACCGAACAGCGGCACGGAGAAGAATTCTAAAGGTAGGAATAGAATAGCCTTTCTTAAGGCTATTCCACCGTGGGCTTAGTTAAAATCGGGATTCTAATGATAGAATCCCTTTAAGTCTTTGAGGGACCACTATAAGACACTATAAAGACTGTTATAAAGCTGACTTTATGGACAATGCTTTGGATATTGTATTGAAGTTAGAACCATGAGTGATACAGAAGGTGTCATCAGAGTACCCAAAGATGGATTGTCCTTTTTAAACAGTACTTACTATACACTATCACCTACAATAGATGCCTATATATGTCTCCAAAATACACTTTATTACCATAATTTATCAGTTTGTGACTATAATGTCTTCTCCTTGACCGCCTATTGTTCGTAGAGATAAATTGGACACCACAAATGTTGGGTCTCAAGTAAACAAGCTCATTGCTCCGTGGAGGTGGATATATTGAAACCTATCATTTTGATACTCTGTGGGTATCTTACCCGCCATTTCCAAGCCATCTATCAATTCCATTTTTCATACAAAGCAACATATAAATTTCTTTATTGCACTATAACAGATTTCATTTCCAAATTCCTGTATTGCTGTATCATAAAATAAACATATAAAAGCCCTGGCATAATCCCAATAATCATACATGTGAATATGTATTTTATTGTCATTGTATGGAATTTACTACTGAAAGAAAAGATAACTTCGAGCCTCCAAGGGTAATATACATGGTAATTATGATTCATCTGGGAATAAAGAAAAAGGAAATCTTGGCCAAAGCAAATGAACAGTGAATTGGAATCGGCATTTAGAAGACAACTCTGCATTTTATATTGGAAGGGTGTGTCACACAGTCTCTTGCGGTGTCTGGAACGCTTTGGATTTTCGGCATGTGATATATGGATGTTTAACTGATTTGAAAAGCTCGATGAGAGTCTTATTGTTTCAAGATGAAGCTGCCAAGTTCTCTGCTTATGTTTAACCTTTAAAGCTTGCTTCGCTCTCAAAATCTCTTCCATGATTTCTGTCGGTTTTGTCTAAGCAGAACTCTTAGCATCAGTTACTTATATTCATGTCCCAGATGTCATCGGCTTTGGCCATCTATCATAATTATTGAATGGGTGACACTGCCACCATTATAACACATTTGGGAATGAAAGTGTTATGGAATTGTGGCATAAATTGCCTCCAAAAAGGTACATGACTAACAATATTTTTAATGAAGTCCAACATAGGATACATGTAGTTAATATGCTACAAATTTAGGCCCGGTTCACATCTGCGTTCGGTATTCCATTTTGGGAGTCCACTTGCAAGCAGTACTTTTCTATCCACATGATTTGTGCGGACACCGAGGGAAAACCACACGGACCCCATTATATTCTATGGGGTCCGTGTGGTTTCTTAGCTAACCGCTTTGTAATGCGTATAGGTTTCCGAACTCACCAAATGGAATGCCAAACGCAGATGTGAACCAGGCCTTACTGAACAAACCAACATAGTCTGTGAATATTATGTGGACACTACTGGGGACTACATGGGACTATTTGCTCTTGTGGTGCCATAAGTAATCCCCATTCTGATTTTGAAACAGTCTTTCTATCTGTGGCAAAATAAACTCACATTTGTATACTATCATACCTGTTATTGGAGGACCCATCTCTGGATTTAGCTGTACTTTACTGTGCAGGTATTTGTTGACTGATACAGTCAACTTGTTGAACTTTGGTGCATTTAACTATGTATCAGGAGCAATCTTCACCAGCTGTAGACTTTTTTGTTATTATTACCATGTGCTTCAGTGGGGGGCACAGGGTGGGGGGAACTTATTAAAACTGGTGTCTGTATGGAAGTCTTAATTAATTTGCATGTACTGCTTTCAGTTTGACAGTGGTGATGCAAATATTCATAGGAAAATCCCCCCCCCAATTTTTTTTTTAATCATAACTGGAGATTGTTCTTTTCCTTTTCAAAATGCCCAATATTTAATCCACTTCTTTTTCTTGTTCAGATTTGTATTTATTAATAGTTGACAGATTCCCTTTACATTACAGGCCCACATTTTTGCAAAGCGAAAGAAGAGATGAAGAACTTGTTTCAGCATGTCAGTAGTATTAAAGGGATCCTATCATAGAAACCCTTTTTTTTTTAATGAGTAACACATCGGAATAGCCTTAAGAAAGGCTATTCTTCTCCTACCATTTGTTGTCTTCTCTGCGCCGCCATTCAGTAGGAATCCCGGCTCTTGTCGGTATGCAATTGAGTTCTCTTGCAGCACTGGGGGCGGGCCCCAGCGCTCAAACAGCACTGGGGGCGTCCTTAATACTACGAGAGAACTCTCTCCAGCGCCACCTCCATCTTTGTCAGCAGCGTCTTCTTCATCCACTTCTTCTGGTGCAGGTTTCCGACTTCTAGGCCTTGGGCAGACCAGACTGTGCATGCCCACAGGCCATGAGAAAATGGTCGCTTACAATACTGTGCAAGCGACCATTTTCTTGTGGCTTATGGGCATGTGCAGTCTGCTCTGCCCAAGGCCCTAGGCCAAGAGTTCAGAAACCTGCACCGGAAGAAGAGGATGAAGAAGACTCTGCTGACGAAGATGGAGGCGGTGCTGGAGAGAGTTCTCTTGCAGCATTGGGGACGCCCCCAGTGCTGTTTGAGTGCTGGGGCCCACCCCCAGTGCTGCAAGAGAACTCATTTGCATACCGACACGAACTAGGATTCCTACGGAACGGCAGCGCAGAGAAGATGAATGGTAGGAGACGAATAGCCTTTCTTAAGGCTATTCCGACGTGTTACTTATAAAAAAAAAAGGGTTTCTATGATAGGATCCCTTTAAAGGGAATCTGTCAGGGTGATTTGGAATTCTAAACCACCCACAGGCCCTTATGGACTGCGGTTTTAGTGGCCCAAACCGCCCTGTAATAAAGTACACCTTGATTTCAGTGTGCATGCCCCATATCAGCGCCACTTGCGCAGTGAAACTAGAGTGTACGTCCAGGGCTTCACTGAAGAACTGCGCTGCACTGGCAGATCTAGAGATGAATTCAATGAGACTCTTTGGAATTATCTCTAGGTAGGTATAAAGATTTAATCTTTTTTAATTGTGTCATGTATGGACTTATAATGGGATGATTTGGGACACTAAACCCATGGTCAATAAGGATCTGTGCATGGTTTAGTGCCCCAAATCAACCTGACAAATACCCTTTAAAGACCTCGAAAAGGATTATATATAGTAGAAAAAGAAGGCATGTTTCTAGGATATGTCACTTCAATTTATTTATCTGGGGTTCAACTGCTTCCCCTACACTCCTGACAATATATAATCAACATCAGACTAAGCGGAGATCACTCCGCACAGAGAACTAAATGATCCTGAAGTCTTCTTTTCTTCTTAGTTGCTATGACTCCTAGTATATTTTCTATCTGCTATGAGCTTGTATGTGTTCTTTCTTGTAATATATTACTGTATTATCCATGATGCTGTAACACACTGAATTTCCCCATGGTGGGACTATTAAAGGATTATCTTATCTTATTGAAGGACCTTAGTACCAAGATTTCCATCATTAGATATATACCATCAATTTTTGTAATAGGGATAACTCTTCATGATAAAAATCAGACTTTAAAGATGTTTTCTCATGAACATAACCATGTTTAACTTTGTAGACAATTTAAAGTTCATTTTTGCAAACACATACATTTTTCTAGAATATTGTTAGTCTTTTGTCTTGATTGGTTTCCAATGGATATAACCATGAATACAGGAGATTTCTATTGTCTGGCATTTGCCATAAACCCAGTTATAAATTCCTTATTGTGCCTGAGCTATATTCTCATCCATGTGGTGTCTCTGCCTGTCAATTTGCCACATTTTGACTGACTGAAAAGATTCCCTTAGAGGGCTACACAGTGTGGAACTCGCCCATCAGAGTACAGCAGATGCTGCGGTTGGGCCAAGCTTTGACACATAATAATGGGCCTCAGACATTCAACTAAAGACAAATCTAGTTGGAGGGGACTTTGTTGTAATCACTTACCAGTAATGTATTTTTATGGGTGACTTATTATATTATTATCATATTATTTGATTGATTTATTATTCTTTCTTATTATGTTATAGATTATTAGATGATATATTCAACATGTACAGGAATAGATTCTGTATAGATGGAGGTTGGGCCCAAAATATAACACGTTGGCTGCACATGATATGCAACCAGGACTGAGACTTGGGAACCTCTGCCCTAGTGCTTGAGGACATAAAGTTGTTAATGGCTGCTCTGGTCTCTATGATCAATTATCTAGATTACTAGGGGGCACTTTGCTGAAGCCCATGCCACTAAAGCCCACTCCCCATACAGGTCTCCTTAGGCTGCCAGTCTGCATCACCATTACAGATACATTGTATACATCTGTCTGAAAGCCGGATTATGGCTTTCTCTTGCTTTATAAATTGCATTGCTGCTTTTACTAACCATTATATAAATATTTTCTTTGGTCCTTAAACCTTAAAAAAATATATACATCATATTCTTCAGCATTGGAGAGAATTCCAGTAATGTAATACAGGGTAAACGTGGAAAATAAAATGACAAAAATGAAGTTTATTTACCAACAGACTAAACTGGAATCTCAGATGACACTTGGCAATGACACACAGCTATGGGACTTTATGTCATCAAAATTTTATGCCTAAGAATAGAAATTCATCTATAATTCATCCAGCTCAAGCACAAATAAAATACAGCGAGCAGTAACCTATTCACTCAGGCTACCTCCCTGCTGCCTCATCTGCAGGCTTTAACATGGCTCTATTGTCTAAACAAAATGCAAAGTACAATGATCATGGTTACAATACTGGGAAAGCAAATTATTGTAATATGCAATAGCGATCAGACCGGAAACAATAGCAAGCGGGAACTCATACGTAGTGCTCTTAT
Source organism: Leptodactylus fuscus (assembly GCF_031893055.1). Classification (NCBI taxonomy): domain Eukaryota; kingdom Metazoa; phylum Chordata; class Amphibia; order Anura; family Leptodactylidae; genus Leptodactylus; species Leptodactylus fuscus. The sequence goes on along the minus strand of NC_134268.1, from coordinate 181,090,358 downwards.
AGCATCCATATATGTGTTTTAGGTGGCTGGAAATCTATTACATAGTTATCATGTAGCGATTCATTTCCCGTCAAGCTAAATAATCTGCTTAAGTCAACAAAGGATGTTACATGATGCGAAGAGGGCAGGTATCTGTGTTGCAGGGTATAGGTAGGAGGGGAAGCGTATGGGATAAGTTGCAATGGGTGTTGTGTTCCATCAAATCACTGTATATTGGCCTGCAAACTGAATGTTTATCCCCTTAACCTGGTCTAGAAGCCTCTCACCTCTGCCAAGTTAGTCTTCTCTGCCCCAGGCTGAAGAGATCCAATCAGATCGAAACAGCTGTCCTCGGCTGAGAGACTGACTTGCTAAAATCCCACATCATTGCAGCAAGGGCCTCTGTGAAGGTCGGGCTTGATGTTAAAGGGAGCGCCCCCTAGTGGGCAGCATGACTGAGGCACTGTCTCCCTATATTAACATCATGGGAGACAGATTTGCATATTCTTCCCATGATCCCTCACACTGGAGCGCAAATGGCTTGATAAGTCTCCACACACCTATATAGTGGTCTCTCCCTAAGGGGTGACAATATCCCCTTAATCAGAAGGATTCAGGCAGTGTTGAAAGTCAAAGGTGGATTTACAAAAAAAAATTGAATTTAGAATTTTAAGAGTAAAACAGTAACAATGTAATTACATGACAATAATCTGCATAACTAATCATATGCTAAATAGTTATGTCACGTTTATGTATGAGATAGCCAAGATGACTGTCTATAAAATGATGGTAGTCTCACGTTCCAAACTGTAATGGATGGTGAGTAGAGATTAGCGAACAGTAAAATATTCGATATTCGTTTCGAATAGCCGTTCAATATTACTATTCGAATGAATATCGAACCCCATTATAGGCTATGGGGAAAAAATGCTCGTTTCAGGGGATCCCATTCTTCAACTCAGGAGAGTCACCAAGTCCACTATGACATCCCAGGAAATGATGCAAACACCCTGGAATGCAACTGGGACAGCAGGAGAAGCATGTCTGGGGGCATCTAACATGCCCAAGTCACTGTATTACGTCGGGATCCCTGTCAGCTTGCGATATGCGGGAGCTGAATTTTTCCCATAGGAATGCATTGTCCAGCGTTGATTGGTCGAATGCCATACAGAGTATAGCATTCGGCCAATCAACGCTGGTTCTACTGGAGGCTTGTCTGTGAGGAGGCAGAGTCTAAGATCGGACTGGTTGTATTTTATTGAAAGGTTGCCTAAAATTTATGTAAAGGTCAATGCGTTATATGTAGGTGAAATGGACAGGGTATGTTTGTATATTGGATGTTGTAAATTTGAGATGTCTTCCAAGCAATATCTCTGTATTTACATTTAATATTAACAACAGGATGGGATTTTTTTTTTTTTTACTAATTTGATTGACAGACATTGATAGATTATGACTCATGTCACTTTAATTCTTAAATATATGAAATTACTGCTAAAAGGGACACCAAGCCTTAAACATTAACTTGTACAGTAAGACATATTTTACAGTCTCCAAACCATATGTAGAAATTACAGTATATAGACAAGAATTATTCATCTCTGTATCTACATACACCAAACTATAGCGTTGTTGAACCTGGCTGTACACTGATATATATGAGCTTTGCATGGTGACCAGCTAAGCTGGTCATAGAATTTAAAGGGGTTGTCTGGGATAAATTGAGATTGCTACTCTAAGCTAAATACCCCTCCCCTGTCTACCTTCTAAATGACTTAGTGTACCAAAAATCTTTATGTAAACAGATCACTGGGCTCGTCATGTGACCGCCCTAGGCAAATTTTCAGATTCTCCAGTGATGTTCCATTTCTGGAAGGAGGGGAAACAGAACGTCATCCATACTAGCCCACCCCTCTCCACTCCATCATACTTACCTGTCTCCTGGTCCGGATCTTCTGGGTACAGGATGTCACTTCTTCTGGGAGGCCGGTACCGCCTCTGGCTCTATTGCCCAAAAGAAGTGACATCCCATGCCCAGAAGGTCTGGACTGGAAGACAGCTAATGCCTGGTTCACATCTGCCTTTGGTAATCCATTTGCCGAGTCTGCAAGTAGATCATGAAGTATTTTTCTGACCGTGTGAACACCGTGATAGTTTATGGGGTCCATGTGGTTTCATAAGCTCACCGCTTGCCAATGCGTTCAGTATTCCATTGGGAGGGTCCCCATGTGGACTCCCTGCACAGAATACCGAACACAGATGTGAACCAGGCCTAAGGGCTCGTTCATATCTGCGCCTGTACTCCGTTCTGCAGGTTTCCATTTCCTGCACAAAACAGGGGCAGGAGACGGAAACCTGCCGGCATGTTTCAATCCCATTCATTTGAAAAGTCTCCGGCTGTGTGCGCCGGCGAGCGTTTTATGCGCTCCGCAGCAAAACCGTTTTTTTTAAACCAGACACAGAGTCGGACATGCAGTACTCTGTGTCCAGTTTAAAAAAAACGGTTTTGCCGCGGAACGCATAAAACGCTCACCGGCGCTCACAGCCAAACGCAGCATGACAGGTTTCCGTCTTCTGCATGCAGAAGGCGGAAACCTGAAAAGAGAGTTCAGGCGCTGGTGTGAACCCAACATTAGTATGATAGGAAGGGTGGTAGTTGAGCTTGGAAGGGCAGGCTATCTAGGAAAAAGGGAAAGGGGTGTGCGTGAGAAAGGGAGGGAAAGGGAGTGAGAGCTGGAGGTGATGTGAGTCAGCTCTGAGTGAAGCCCAAGGCATCATGGCAGCTGTAGAACAACATATAGCAGAAAGATGTCTATGTAAACAAATGCATAGGACATAGGAGCTCACAAAGAAACCCAGAAATTATGTAAAACACTGCTAAAGATATTTGGGTACACTTATTAACCCATTAATAACACTAACAGACCTTTTTTGGAAAAAAAAAAAATCTTTTGCCTGGGCAACTTCTTTAAGGCAACCCTCCACCCAAAAGCCTGAAAATTTATGTCTGAATACAGTTGCTGTGTATCTTCTGCTTTAATAAAATAAAACCTAAAAAAAACTAAAACCTAAATAAGTTGCTTTTTACAACCAAAAAAATTTAAACTGCAATGGCCATTACAGGGGAAATTTGATATTACTGGCCGAGTAAATGATGGCTGCCCCTTCTATTTACCAGCTCTCCACAGTAGCTGATAGTTGTAAGTCCCAAGTCAAATGTTCCCTTCCATGATCTATCTATAGGGTGGAAGGAACCCATTTCTTGCACTTGAATTCAGGAAGGTGACGTTTTCGGGCCCATTTAGATGTTGGAAGATGAAGAAGAATTGAGACGACATCTGCCTTAGTCATCTTCTGGCCTTGTTTTATGTCTACAGGTCCGACACAGTATTATGTATCTTCTTGGTTACACGTTAACATAAACCCTGCGCCGTCTGCTCTGGCAATCATTCTATCCGTACCCAGTTTTTTGCGTAAATAAATTTGATAGGAAGTGGGGGAGGGCATATAACAGGGATGAGACTTCTTTGTATTCCTGACCTTTCTGTTCTCCATCAGCCATTATGTAGTCAGACATGCTATCTCTCTTTTCCAGTGATCAGGAGTGACGACTTACGCCCCTCATGTGTAGGACTACAGTAAAATCCGAGAATAACATTGTAGTTTTTTAAAAGGAAAAAAAAAAACCCTGATGATCAACAAATCTTTTATGATATGAGACAAGAGGAGTCAAAAGTGGACTAGACATCAAAGGCCCTATTATGTGTGACATAACGCAAACACAGTAAAAGTATATACTAACAGTCTTGTTGGTAGTAATGTGAGGTGTGGAATAGTTTTTATCCAAAAACTATAATTAAATCGTGAAAGAGGTTATCCAGCATAATATTTTTTTAATTAGGGCGGAGGAGATGAAAAAAAAATCTAAAAAAATACTCCCCTGTTCCTGGTGTTCTGGTGTCCTCGCAGCACAATCCATCCCGCTGCTTGGTTGTCTTTTTTTATTGGAAGTGCTCATTGGCTGTGACGTTTCGTTTCCCATTCCTTAGAGCGCTGATTGACCTCAGATTCCTAAGGAAAGGACCTGGGGAGGTCACAGGTAGTGACATCACGTGTCCTTCACCGAGGACGCCGATTAGCCTTGGCAGTCACAGGGACTTCCAAAAGAAAAAAAAACAATGGAGCTGTAGGACAGGACCACACTGGGAAACACTGGGAGACACCAGAGCACCGAGAACCTATATTGCTGGGAATGGTACATTGTTCTTGAAATCCATTCAGATTGCACTATTTTAACTTGGGAAGTATTAGTTCTCTGAAATGAAGTCAGTAGGTAAGTACTAGAGATAAGCGAGTACTGTTCGGATCAGCCGATCCGAACAGCACGCTCGCATAGAAATGAATGGATGTAGCCGGGACGCGGGGGTTAAGCGGCCGGCCACCGTCAAAGCGGAAGTACCAGGTGCATCCATTCATTTCTATGGAGCGTGCTGTTCGGATCAGCTGATCCGAACAGTACTCGCTCATCTCTAGTAAGTACCTTATAGCCATGTTTGGTTTCTTCTGGATCAACACTGTAAGATGATATTTTTCAACCTTATTATGATTCGGTTGACATTCGTGTTGATGGTTCCCTTCAGAACAATAGGGTTTTATGGGAAAAAGTACAGCATGTAAAGCTACTGTCATCAAACTGACAATCACCACCACAGTACCCAATGGACCCTACTGTAAATCATTTGGTTTGTTGATATGTCGTATGGTGGATCTCCATTACCTAGAGACTTCATTATAGAACATAAGACACAATGCAGGCATGAACATAGGCATGCCATGTAACAACTTGTATGAGTTAACAATTGTTGTGCATGCTATTGTTTTATTTAATATAGTTCTATATTGTATATCATTTATGTTAATATGTTAGGGCTGTGTTTTGGCTGCAGGGGAAGGCTGTCTTCATATTTAATAAAGATGTTGACTTTCCAAGCACATGTGGGGATGCAGTTGCAGTAGTCAATGTGTCACCCCTGAAGGTAGAGTTTGGTTACCTGGATGTGGAGATACAGGACACTGGTGCTGTATCAGTCTTTGTATCAGAAACAAGGTAGGAGGTACAGTAGGTATTAATGTGGGTCTTCTGTTGGGTGAAGGCAGGAAGCAGGACTACTTGGGGATGTAGTATAAGGTGCCAGGAGAGACTAAACTTTTGATACGACTACATTATACCGAAGTGGTTTGGTAGGTCACAGTGTCTACAGTGTTGGAGTTAGAGCAAGTGATGAAGACTCTGTCAGAGACATTGATCGGTTCTGTTTACAACAAGCTGGAACTTTTCAGTACCAGAGAAGAACAGTTGCAAAGCTAAGCTCTGTACTTTTTGCATCAATGGTCTATGTGTCTATCTTACAGCTTCCCGAAGAAGTCAAAGTGTACCCTATAAATTGATGGACTTAGTAATTGTATATTAAAGGGATATTGCTAGGTCCAAAATGTCTCCAAGACCAGTAATTGTGCATTGTTGGTTATCAGCCTACCAGTACATTAAGGGTGAGTCTAATTTGCCAGATTACCAGCAATTTCCAGTCTCCGACTCTTCTCTGGAATCAGTGCCCAAAGTCTTCCCTTCAGCCACGATTGATATTTTAGCCTCTGTATGCATATCATTTGTCTGTAAGCAAATCTAGTAAATCAGGCCCCGCCCACGAGGAACTTGTAGCTGATTTATATATCCACAAAAAGAACATTATCTCTGCATTACATATTCAGTTTTTGGCCTCAAAGGTATGTTTATGCTCCCATTAAAGACCGCTACATGGCACCATTATTGATTTGGGAGGTATTTCGAACCTGACAGAATCTCTTTAACAATTATATCAATGTATAAATGAATTACTAACATATTGAGACTATCTTTGATAATTCAGTCATGCTATTGTATCATCTCTAATTAAATAGGCTTACTAATAAAGAAATTTTAAAGATGAACAAAGTCTTAATGTTTCCATACAGACAAGTGTGGAGCAGTTGTATGTGTTTATCTGAGAAGCCTTAAGGTCTTCCTAAGGAAGTATATTTAAGCCAATTAAATCAGCCATAAATTAGTTTCTTTTTCAGTCTTTCCATCATGTTACACTTCAATGTCAACTTGCATTTCTCAGATCATTCTTAATTTCTGTACTTCAAGCTATGTAAATGCTGTACAGGATACAGAGAGCTATTATAATTGTGAACAATTACAGGAAATGCTGCCAGCACAATATACCCAATTGCAGCTGTTATACTTGAAAACAAGTCGCACTATCATGCTGCCCAGATGCTTATTACAGAAAAGATGCTCAGCTTATATGTATGGAAATGAATGTTGGGTAGGTGGGAAATCATCCAAGCTATAGGTAATAAAAATACAAAGCTATAGGTAATAAAATACACATCAAATAGCATTTCTGTACTGAGATCATGTCCTATATAGCTGGTGGACTTACAATCCTCTATAGTATTGATTGTAGTAGTAATAATCTAACTGAGCCTATAGAAGAACAGACCAAAAAGCAAATATTGAGCAATATATTGAGGACTAAAATCCAGCAAAAGCATCACTGTCACACATTACACATGCTACCAGATATCAGTCTGTACAACACCAGAACATAGGTGGACAGAAAAAAATTGTCAATTTATATTTATTTTATCAAGAGCATTAAACCCAAGCATATGTAGGGGGATTAATAAAGATGAACACATAAAATATATCCAGAATTAACATTCATTTAAAATGTATTATATACTTTATATAGAGTTTATATTCACTATATAGAGTCTATGACAAATCTGCAAATTTTTATCTCCTTAAAGAAGTATTCTGTATCCATAGTATAGAGGATAAATATCTGATCGTTGGGAAATGACCAATGACAGTGGTGGGTGGGTCCTGTTCTTGGGATTGGCTCAGATCTCAACAATTCAGACCCCCACCGAGCAGGTATTTATCCTATACTTTTTGTGCCATAACCCCTTTAAGGTTGAAGTCTATTTTTTTATCTCCATATTCCAATATTCATACCTCTTTCATTTTTTCATCAGCTTATTGACTTATCAGCATGATGACTTGTATTTTTGTGGTATGAATAAGCTAAAACACCTTTTTATAAAATGAATAGTTTGCCTGGGGGCACCATATACTGGCACTGCACTGACGGCTATGCGAGGGCTTTTTTTTGTGTCTTTGTATGTACAACTTTTTGATCACTTTTTGTTCCCTTTTTTGCAGAAGCCAAGGTGACCAAGAACAATTTGTGTATTGCATTCACCATACAGGAGAAATAAAATTCTATTTTCATAATTTGACTTTTACTTTCTTGTTACTATATCTACATATAGACTTTCATGTACGTGGCAATATCTATTGTTTATATGTTTTTGTGTGTCTATTTCATTTTTATCTGTATAGGCAAAGGGTTAGGATGAACTTTTATTTTTTATTTTCTAAAGTCTATATGCTGAGTCCGTTGTTTAGCTATGTAATATTTAACACAGCACTCAAAAGATCAGAGATTGCTTGGATAGGATCTTACTCCATACACATCAAGAAAACCAAGGAATCCGCTATTCACATTTGCACTCTTAGTTGATTTATTCAGCACTCCAGATTTACAGGTACTCTTTCATTCACCAATTGACCTTTTCCAAACCATTGAATTGCTTACTGGTCTGTGAGACTGTAGGAGATCTTAACTGTCTTCTTGGATGTACATTTCCAGACATGTGTCTCACTAGTTAAGTAGAGATTAGAGATGAGCGAGTAGTATTCGATCGAATACCTCCCCTGCATAGTTAGTGGTGTTCTCGGTCGAATACCACTTGGTATACGCAGTAAAAATTCAATTCCCCTCCCACCTTCCCTGGCGCTTTTTTACACCAATAACTATGCAGGGAAGGTATTCGATCGAATACTACTCGCTCATCTCTAGTAGACATGAACCTCTGAAGATTCATTTTGTTTCGGATTTGGAAAAGTTGACGCTAAAGTTTGATCTGAACTTGTGAACTTATTATTACTGAGGTCTCTTCAAACACCATAAGGGAAAGTGTAAAAAAATTAACAAACAGCAATACGCACTTTCCCTTCCCTCATTGGCCCTCCTTGTGGTGTCTGGCGCTCTCTCTCGGTCTTCTTCTGGCCTCCTAAGTGACGTCATGTACCCTGGGTCACCAGGACTATCCAGTGAGCAGGAGTGAGAAAGAATAATTTTCAACTTTTCAATGCTTTTGTTATCCGGTTTCGATATTGTGTTGTATTGGTTTCATGACACATTTTCATTAAATTGGAGCTCAATTAAAGGGGTTGTCCTGAATTAAATGATAATTTAACACTAAACTAAACACCTACCGCCACCTAACTAACTTCTAACTAACTTACTTTATAAAAAAAAAATGTATATTTACTCAAATCGCTGGAGGAGTCGTGTGACCGCCCCTGGCACATCTTCTGGTAATGTTCTCTTTCCCCGTTTCTGAACATGGAACATCAAGAATACTACCCCCCCCACACACACACACACCACCACCACCACCCCATCATTCCTACCTGTCTTCATGTCCTGATCTTCTGGGCATGAAAAATCACTTTCTTCACTTCTGCCGGCACCTGCACAATAGAGCCAGAGTCCTGGAATGTCGGCACTCAAGCATATTTGCACAGGCACCAGCAGACGAGAAGAGAAGGACAGAAGGATCTCCTATGCCCAGAAGATCCAGACAGGAAGACAGGTAAGTATGATGGAGAGAGATGGGATGAGTGAGTTAGTTAGGTAGTCCATGGGCTAGCTAGAGAAACAGGGAGGGGATATGAGAGAGGGAGGTGGAAAGAGAGAGGGGGGATCTGAGTCAAGAGCAATGCATCATTGTAGTTGTAGGATAAGGGAGCAGGAAGCTACCCAGGTATACAAAGGCAGACGATACCAGGAGCTCCCAGAGAAACCCAGAAATCACTCAAAATACTGCTAAAGATATTTGGGTGAACTTATTAACCCATTATTAGCACTGACAGACCTTTTTTTTTAAAAAAAAAAAAAAAAAAAAAAAAGGTTTTTTTTTTTTTACACGGAAAACCTTTTAAGTAAGGGCACATCTGTAGACATAAACCTTTAAAGTGGAACAAACAGGAGAAGGCTTCATAGTCTTTTTGTAATTCTCTAGCAACATCCCTTTTAGGGTGTTTTTTTTTATACTCAGAATTTTTGGAAAAAAATACCAGTTTTTTCTTTAGTTTTTATTTGAGCCAAAGCCTGGACTGGATTCAAAAGAATAGGAAATGAAAAGTAATTCTTTATAGTCTACTTCTAATCCACTATAATGCACTTCTTCCTTTGCCTTAAAAAATAGCATCAAAAACTTCTGTGGCATTTTCTCAAAAATACCTTGTGTGTCAAACTATCCTTATTCTACCACTTGGTCAAGTTGAAATCATATATAAGAAGGGACATTAAAGCTAAACTGTGCCTCCAACTGTCCTCGGCAGCTGCAGGGTTTAGTGATATGTATGCTATTGGTTAGAATTCAGATTTCTATTATTTCTGGGTATCTATTGTTACTAGGGTGGCCATAGACAGCAATGAGCCCTTCACAAGGAAAGCGCGGGGTCCATTGTTATGTAACATCTGTGTTGCTCTAATTAAGGTCTTGTTCCTCTTTGCCTATAGGGTCAGTGTACAGCTGCACTGGCTCTACATACATGTCAGCCCCTGTTCTGTTACCACTTCACTCCACCCTGTGTTCACATCATTGTTACCAGAGTATACATAAAGACTGTAAAATAATACACTGTGTGAATTATTTAGATTCTGTGACCTTCATTCCTATTACAATCTTAATCTGAGTTAAAACACCCAGCATGAATGTATGTAAAGCATCCCACTAGTGATATTTATCTTACTTGAACATAATGTAAGTTACAAACCAGATGGATTCTAGATATAATTAACATCTATTTCCTTTCTAGTGGATAATATAGATGGCCTCAGAAGGATCATAGGAAAATAAGACCAGGAAAAAGGGTATATTTCAACTATATACTGAATGCATCTAACTCATCATATCGGGCATGATGCATAATTGTAGGAATAAAAGATATGATTTTGAGGAGCTCTGTATATATTTCAATCTTGAAATGAGCCTGAGGTTCCCATAATGGAGGTAAACATATCCCTTCTGGAGCACAGCACCTTGCGCGTGCTTTATGGCAGCAATGAAGGAGTGTTACAACAGGTCTTTCTATTCTCTAAATGGGATTACCATCTAAGGCAACCTTCCTGTACCTTCCTATATAATGCAAAGTGGATGGACTGTACCACACAGACTTGGGGCACAGGGGGTAAAAACTGCAATCACTATGTACTGCTGATTATATGACATATTCTGTTACATAGTTGTAATGAATAATTCACAGTATACTTATGTTATCTTACATTATTTATGTGAATATATAGAGAAAAGAATATTTAATGTCCCTCAGCAGGCAGAGATGGTCCTGTCTTTAGCTGCACATAAGATATGCAGACTCAAAGGACGGAAACCTGAACATTAGCGTGAACCTAGTATCACTGGCAGTCTGGCAGTGGCGTAACTAAAGTTTTGTGGGCCCAGTGCAATCTTTTGTCCAGGGCCCCCTACCTCATGCCTACAACAAATTCTTAATAGTGATGGTTGCGAATGCTAAGGAGTTTATTCACCCTTAGTGTGGTTAGGGGAATTTGTGGGTCTCCTTGACTTATGGGACAGATGGACACTGCAATCTCAATACTGATGCCAGTGCTTATGGGCCCCCCCTAAGGCCCCTGGGCCCCGGTATAAGTGCACCCTCTGCACCCCCTCAAGTTCCGCCCCTGATTATTGGGATCAAGCCAAAGTGCTCCAGATCATTGCTATCCATTTCAAGCCAAGACAAACATGCAGCAATTAATAAACTATATTGTAGAAAGCGTTCTTAGGTTATAATAAATGGCCTTTTAATGGCTATTGGTGTTGGGTTACAAACCGGTTTAAGTATAGAAATGCAAACAAAATCTGCAAGCCATTCATTAATCTACTGTAATTCATACCAGGCTAAATTGGAGCAACTAAAAGAATTCCACCTTTTATTTTTGTTTCATCTCCCTGGTACTATTTAAAGCTATGTGCTTATTCTTAGACTGTATTTATATTTTCATGAGACTTTAGTCTGATATTTGTGTTGAGGTCTGGTGGGGCGACTTGGGGCTGCTATACGACTTACTCTAAATACAGACCTAGTTATAGTCTATTGGACTAAAGGACATGCAAGGAAATATGCTAAGCCAAAGAACTGCCTAAACAGTTACATAAAATCTCAGATTTAAGTGGAAACACAGTATCAAGTATCATAAGTATCACATGATATACGATCTTGATGATCTCTTGGTTCACAATGAATTTCAGATGTTAAGGTGAGGGACACACAGAAAGCCAACCTGAAGAATGTGAATAAGGTTTGTCAATGTACAGATGTAGCAGAGTTAACCTGAACTTCTGCAGTGTGATATCTTATCATGAAAGACATCAAAAACCAATGAAAAGTCATTGGAATAACATTTGATGGTTTTGTTTACGAATTTAACTTCCCTGCCCCCAAAACAGATTTTTTTCCATCACTAACAGGGACATATAAATGCAGAACACAATGGTGTTTGTCAGAAATTTTAATTAAAAGCTATTAAAGAATCTTCAATTTTACTTTCCTCATAATCTTCTACATAATCTACCTGGCTACTTTCCTCTATAGTCATCAACCTAGAAGACAGATTGTTCAGACGTTCCGAGCACAAACCAATAAACACTGATCATACATAGTATCTGCTTTTCCTAAACATGGCGTTTCATGTCACTTTGCAGAATTCCACAAATCAGATCCTTATGAGCTGAACAAATTTCATCTGAACTTCCTAACCATTTTGCCACACTCTGCTATCATATCCAATTCCCTTCTTTTCTGAGGATCTTAATTGCTTGTATAGGTTAACGAATGTAACAAATTACTGGAATGCAGGTATCACTGAAAACACCACATTTGCTACAGACTTATGTAAAACAAAGATATCTAGTTACAAACAGTGGGAAAGTCTTCAGACCCTTTCACTTTTTCTGTATTTTGTTAGTAAAAACAGTAAGTTTTCCCCTATCAGCCTCAATACCCCATAAGGAGAATATGAAATGTTTGAAAAATTATGAGAAAAAAAAACTTAAAAAAATGTATGTGGTCATATGAGAGTATACAAGACATATTGTTCAGAACTAGAGATGAGCGAACAGTGTTCTATCGAACACATGTTCGATCGGATATCAGGCTGTTCGATGTGTTCGATTCGAATTGAACATCACGTGGCAAACTCCAAAAAAATTTGATTCCCCTCCCACCTTCCCTGGCACTTTTTTTGCACCAATAACAGCGCAGGGGAGGTGGGACAGGAACTACAACACCGGAGGCATCGAAAAAAATCGGAAAAAGTAATTGGCTGCTGAAATCAGGTGACCTCCATTTTAGACGAATAGTGGATTTCAAATCCGGGTCATATGGGAATGTGAACTTTGTGACTAAGAGACAGGGATAGCTGTACAGGCAGGGATAGCTAGGGATAACCTTTATTTAGGTAGGAATGTTATTAAAAATAACTTTTTGGGGCTCTATCGGGTGTGTAATTGTGATTTTTGTGACATAAACTTTTCCCCATAGGAATGCATTGGCCAGCGCTGATTGGCCAGAGTACGGAATTCGACCAATCAGCGCTGGCTCTGCTGGAGGAGGCGGAGTCTAAGATCGCTCCACACCAGTTTCCATTCAGGTCCAACCTTAGACTCCGCCTCCTCCGGCAGAGCCAGCGCTGATTGGCCGAAGGCTGGCCAATGCATTCCTATGGGAATGCAGAGACTTAGCAGTGCTGAGCCAGTTCTGCTCAACTACACCGTGTGCCAGTCAGCCCATCAGATGTAGCAGAGCCGAGTGTGCATAAGGGTTCTAGTGCACCCTCGGCTCTGCTACATCTGATGTAGCAGAGCCGAGTGTGCACACTCGGCTCTGCTATATCAGATGGGCTGACCGGCACACGGTGTAGTTGAGCAGAACTGGCTCAGCACTGCTAAGTCTCTGCATACCCATAGGAATGCATTGGCCAGCCTTCGGCCAATCAGCGCTGGCTCTGCCGGAGGAGGCGGAGTTTAAGGTCGGACCTGAATGGAGACTGGTGTGGAGCGATCTTAGACTCCGCCTCCTCCAGCAGAGCCAGCGCTGATTGGTCGAATTCCGTACTCTGGCCAATCAGCGCTGGCCAATGCATTCTATTAACCCGATGAAGTAGAGCTGAATGTGTGTGCTTAGCACACACATTCAGCTCTATTTCATCGGGCTAATAGAATGCATTGGCCAATCAACGCTGGCCAATGCATTCTATTAGCGTGAGCTGAGTTTGCACAGGGGTTCTAGTGCACCCTCGGCTCTGCTACATCTGATGTAGCAGAGCCGAGTGTGCACACTCGGCTCTGCTATATCAGATGGGCTGACCGGCTCACGGTGTATTTGAGCAGAACTGGCTCAGCACTGCTAAGTCTCTGCATTCCCATAGGAATGCATTGGCCAGCCTTCGGCCAATCAGCTGGCTGGAGGAGGCGGAGTCTAAGGTCGGACCTGAATGGAGACTGGTGTGGAGCGATCTTAGACTCCGCCTCCTCCAGCAGAGCCAGCGCTGATTGGTCGAATTCCGTACTCTGGCCAATCAGCGCTGTCCAATGCATTCCTATGGGGAAAAGTTAGCTGACAGGGATTTCCATGAAATAAAGTGACTTTTATGCCCCCAGACATGCTTCCCCTGCTGTCCCAGTGTCATTCCAGGGTGTTGGTATCATTTCCTGGGGTGTCATAGTGGACTTGGTGACCCTCCAGACACGGATTTGGGTTTCCCCCTTAACGAGTATATGTTCCCCATAGACTATAATGGGGTTCGAAACCCGTTCGAACACTCGAACAGTGAGCTGCTGTTCGAATCGAATTTCGAACCTCGAACATTTTAGTGTTCGCTCATCTCTATTCAGAACCCTCACAGGAAAGATAGATTGTCTATACAACAAAGGAATGACCTGTGATCTTTTCCCTGTCTCTTTGGTCATTTCCTCAATGTTTGCAGACACAAATCCATCTGCCATCCAACAAAATTTCCTGATGAGCACATACCTTTCAAAGGATTTCAAAGGGTCTTTTAAACACTTACCATAGTACTTACACTTTTTCTTCTACTCATTAATGATCATTAGTTAACTTTGGCTGTAATGTCTCAATCTGTACAGCAAAGATAATAAGTGAGTTAGAGAAATGAGATGTCACCTCAATCCTTCTGCTGTGGTGGTCTGTATGAAATCTGGAATAATTGGAGGATTCTGTGTGGATAGGCACATAAAAATAATAGAACTATCAAATGAAATATGTAATAAAAAAAAATTGAAAAAATATATAATTTTTGATGATATATTCCCCTTAAAGGGATTCTATCACTAGAATACACTTTTTTTTTAAACTAAATAGACGTAGGAATAGCTTTAAGGAAGGCCATTCTTCTCTTACCTTTATTATTCTGATCCGCGCCACCGTTCCTGAGAAGTATCTTCTTTCTTCCTTATGTAAATGAGTTTTCTCAAAGCACTGGGGGCGTTCCCTGTACTGCTTGAAAACTCTCCAATGACGCCTCTGTCTTCTTCTCTGGACCAGCTCTTCTCTCGCATTCCCATCGCATCTTCGTCCAAAAACGCTGACTGCACATTTCCATCAGCCATTTTCCTGTGGTCGAACAGGAGAGGCCACAGGAAAATGGCCAACGGACAAACACAGTTGGCACAGTTGGCCATTTTCCAAATACTCATGGTTTTCTAAATCTTTGTTTGCTATTAATCATTGCGTAGTTTTAGTGGATACAAATCAGTCCATGGTCATGTGATGGATAGTTCATGGTCATGTATTAAGCACATGGGTGTACAACTTTTTACAAAATAGATTCCTAACTATTGTGCTATGACTGTAGCGAGCTCCGCACTTGACCATTCAATCACATTACTTTGGACTATCCATTACATGGCTATGGAATGGCTATGGAATTGGTTTTATCCAGTGGAAATAAACAACGAATGACAACGAATGACATTAATCAGAGATCTAGAAAACTGTAAGGATACAGAAAATATATTGGAAAATTCTATAACTTTTCATAATACAAACAATAACATTAATTTGTTGAGACAGAATAACCCCTTTAAGTATTCAATAAAGTATATACTCGAGTATAAGCCAAATTTTTCAGCACAGTTTTTGTGCTGAAAAAGCCCCCCTTGGCTTATACTTGAGTCAAGCAAAAAAATAGCCGCAATAGCCGCAATAGTAATGTATAGAATCTCCCATAAAATGGTGAAAAAAAAAGAACTTTAAAAAATATATAATAAAAAAAATAATGTAAATAAAAGTTGTAAATCCCTCCTTTCCCTAGAATACATATAAAAGTAGAAAATGACTGTGAGACACATACACATTAGGTATCCTGTGTCTGACAGTGCCCGGTCTACTGAATATAGGATCTGCAGTGCTCCTGTTCCGTCAGGAAGGGGTTAATAGTAGCACTGCAGATACCCTATATTCAGCCAGACTGAATTCCAAGTCAGGTAAAAAAAACCTCAGTCCTCAAGCTCAGGGAAGGGGCAGACAGACAACCAAAACACCCTCTCCCCTTTCCCAGCACCCAGCAACTACTGCACTCAAAAACTACGACCATTTTAATTTTTGAAATTTTCCAGTAGATGCTGCATCCCCCCCCCCTAGACTTAGTCAATAAGTTTTCCCAGTTTTTTGTGGTAAAATTAAGGGCCTCGGCTTATATTCGGGTCGGCTTATACTCGAGTATATACGGTATGTCTACAAATGGCTTAGCTCTTGACTCTGGGTGCCTGCTACGTCTTAGAAGGTTCAGTCTTAAAGCTGGTCAAACCAGAAGAATATCATAATACTAAACTGTTGACATGTTATAAAACATTTTTACAGAAAGCAAACTTCTGAATGTGGTCTAACTTCATGCCACATCTGTTCTCAGTAATATTTGAATTTACAAATACAATGATAAATCTCCCCGTATATAAGTATTCCGGATTCAGGATGACAGACGTGGTAAATAGTCAAATACATTCCTATTAACTCCAGTAAACAGTGGAAGCATCAGCTATTATAGCGTCTTGTTCCTGGGTTTACCCTCTTTCCTTGCTTGTATGGAAACAAATTGAATTTCCTGATTTGAAATGGCAAACTCCATCATTACATACAGTGAGATTTCAAAGAGCATCTGTCATCACACAAAGACAAATACATTTCTCAAAGAAACATCTGGTGCATTGTTAAACAAGCCTCAGGCCAGCTCAGTGCAATGAATGAAAAATGTACCAGAGATATTGTAATTTTGTGTTGTTTTCCATCTCACCAACAGAATATGGAATCCATTAGCATCTCTTTACTATAGGTGCTGCTCTCCTGTATATTGCACTTGTAAGATAATGACAAATATATAATGCACAGGACATCATTCATGGCTTTCATATTAGCAAATGCATTGTTGACTGAATGCCAGAATCCTAGATACATGCCTATTCTTCACACCCCATCTAGATAAGACGCCCAAAATTAAATTTTCGCAGGAAATAAAATTATTGCAAAATAAATCGTAAATCATGCCAGCTGGCACTTATGTAATGTTATTAATAATGCGGCTACTTTAATGAGGTAGGAATTCATTTAAGCTTGTGGTTTTATGGTTCATGTGAATTGTTAATATATTCAGTTTGCAGAAGGATATTGATTTGTGATGAAAATTTATGCAGCTTGTAGTTATATGAGAGTAAATAAGACAGTGACAGTGTCCCAGGTCATGTCTACAAATACGCTTATGAAATAACACATTTGACTAAGGGACTTGTTAGAAGTTGAAGCCAAGATTGGGTTCCAATACCAATGTCTTGTCAGCATACCTCCAATGCTGGACACAATCCGGGTCACCTCTGTTCAAACTTCCAACTTCTCAATTGTCAATCTTTTAGTAAAGTGGAGAAGAACTCCCCACCAAATATCAATGAATAGATTTTATTCTCTAGTTGAAATCTAGACCGGGATCAAGTACATTATAGAACACTTATTATCGAATGCAGTTTTGTATAAATGACAACAATAGGTGGTGCCGCACCCTATAGAAAATGAGAAAAACAACGGTCGTCACACTTGAGTTATTCATTGCAAAAATGGAGAAAGCCCCCTTGAAAGCAAGGACATGTCTAGGATATGGAGGACATGGACAGGCCGTGCGTTCCCAGTGTGATGCAAATACAACAATCCAGCAAAATGTCAGGAATACACAAGGGTTCAATTCCAACCCTAGTCTGTGTCCCTAAAAGTGAGAGCACTGGAAATCATCTTCCACATCCTAAAAAAGTCATCTACCAGTCACAGTTGACACTTCGGACATCTAGTCATTCCCAGCATCTCCAGCAAACTACTTGACAACTAGCTGTCAATGTGATACAGGCCCAGCTCAAGTCTGTCAGTGTGGGAACCCCTTAGGCCTTAGGAATTTTCAATTCTTGGCCACATAGGGGAGGCCTCAAGCAAGGAACGCTTTTCTATGATGTCTATATGCCCTAATAGGCCATATGGATGAAGGTTGCCTTCATGAGAATTTTATATTGATGAATTCTCAAGGAGTTTTATATTGATGGCTCATGCTTAAGTCTACCCTATTGACAAAGTGAACTCCTAGTCATCAGCCCAAGTGTCCTAGCTTCTTCACTGTATACCCGTCACAGCCTGTACATAGTCTGGGGGCTTTGCCATGTACAGCAGTTCAACCCCATTCCTTGAATGTTGCGCAAGAAATCAGTCACTATAAAAAGACCTCAGCACTTGTCCAAGCACAGTGGCCCCTTCAATTGGCTGGTCGTGAGGGTGCCAGATATTAAACATCTACACATCTGACATCAGATACAAGGTTAGGACATCAAGATAATAGAAGAAGAATAACCCTTTAAGCACATACAGCACCATTTTTAATTTTAGATAATTGTAGAAGATTTGTCATTGAATATTTACCCAGTTTTGAATGATATCCGAATTCCAGTAATTTCTTCCATTTTCAAAAAGTGAAAATCTCTCAGTATTTCTAGATACTTAAAAAAAACACACATGGTCTTAGATTGCCCCAAACTGCTGAAAAGTCCCTAAGTCCCTGTTTTTGTACGAATTTCTGGATTTCTCCCATAAAACTAGTTAGTATTTAAATCATTTGAGATTTTCTTGATCAGGTCCCATACATAAACCTTTATTCCATTAATTAATTAATTGAGTTGAGCGAGTACTGTTCGGATCAGCCGATCCGAACAGCACGCACGCATTGAAATCAATGCACGCAGCCGGCACGCGGGGGGTTAAGCGGCCAGCTGCCGTCAAACCGGAAGCACCAGGTGCTTCCATTCATTTCAATGCGTGCATGCTGTTCGGATCGGCTGATCCGAACAGTACTCGCTCAACTCAATTAATTAATGTAGGTCTGATAGGACATTATAAATCACAGTCTTTACAGATTTGTTACCAGATACTGTATATCATCAAAAATGTACAATTTGAATATGTGAATTTAGCATAATTTAGCATAAATTACAGAGTAATTTACAGTCTATTTCTGAACCATAAAACATAAAGATGATTTTTAGTCCAAACTATGTATTTGGACTGTAAAGGGTAACTCAATTCCAAAATCTACAATAATCTTATTATTATACAGTTGGTTTATCCTAGGCAGTTGTTACCCATTGTGGTCTGTTATCTACAATCTACTGTATAATAACCAGTATGTTCATTCACAGTCTGTACATGGTATGTTACACAGAAACTAAAATACTAAGTCAATGTTTTCATCTTCTTTTTCACTCCACTGTATCTAGAATGAAAATGAAGCGGCTTTACAAGATCTTAAGTAAAAAGATCTACAGCTCCTATATACAGTAAAGAATCTTTGTAGTAAACAGACTTAAAAGAATCCTATAAATCAAACTTTCACCAATCTCATTTTTCTCACATTCCTACTAAATTTATTTTAGCAAAATGAAAAGAACTGTTGAAATGGAGTATAATGGGATCAGACTATGTAGTATATGTTTGTACTCTGATACCATGGTTACATAGGTCTGCAAAGGAGCTAAAGTATAAAAAATATTAGAGTGTTTGCAAATTTTTTATTTATATGCATTGGAGTAAATAATGTATCATTTCCAAAGTTATAGATGACAAGACGAGCTGCCCTATTCCATATATATATATATATAGGGTGTGGTGTGGGAAGACAGGTATGTTCCAGCCAGGCAGCTAAAGGGTGTTTGGTAAGACCCACACCAGGGAGGTCAGCTGTGTAACCAAGGCCTGATATTAGTCTGTGTGTGAAGACTAGGAGTGTCGCACCATACTGACAGCTGACCTGTCCAGAACAAACCTACAGAGCAGGTACTGTGCCACCCGTTGCTGTTGCCAAGGTGGGAGTCTGGTAACCAGGCTCCTGTAATAGTCTCCTGTAATAGTCAGGGGAAAAGTTTCCTATGTCTAGTTAGTTCTCAGCCAAGAAGGGTTTTGTTTTCTATGTCTGTGCCTCTGCAAAGGCAGTTTGTGCACAAGAAGTGAATAAATACTGAACTTAAGTGCAACCTAGTGTCTGTGTCCCTGTTTCCTGCACTGCTACAAGCATCTACCTGAGAGATTCCCCACTATATATATATATATATATATATATATATATATATATATATATATATGAATCTTTATAGAAACTTTCTATGTTCATGGATATACTATCTATCTATCTATCTATCTATCTATCTATCTATCTATCTATCTATCATCTATCTATCTATCTATCTATCTATCTATCAACACAGCAGTTGCTATAACTGCAATTCTTGAGATCAAGACTTGAGGGCCACATAGTCTCATCACAATATAAAAACCTACCTGTGATTTCTTTAAAGCCGGGGCCCCATGTGGCGTAAACGCCATCATCTACCTGTGGCATAAACGCTGCAGAAAAAGAGGCAGCATTTCACAGTCAAAGCAAAGTGGTTGGGATTCTAGCAAATCTCATGGCCACTTTGCAGTAAAATTTACGCTGCAGACACACTGCAATTTCTGTTGCAGTTTTTGTTTTTGTGAATTGCAGCATGTCAATTATACATACGGAAATGCCAGTGACTTCTCCATCAGTATAATTGAAGCAAAAAGTCTGCAGAGGAGTTTTTTGAGGCATCCAGGGCCACTTTGTGGTAAAAACTGCGGTGCGGACACGCAGCAATTTCCAAAACCGGCATGGTTTTGGAAATCACAGCATGTCAATTATACCTACTGAAATACTGGCGGTTTCCCCATAGGTATAATTGAAACAAAAAAGTCTACAGAGGAAACCTCTATGAACTTTTTATCTAAAGTGCTGCAGGAAGAACCGCGATACGTTGCCGCTGTGGTTTTTCCCGTAGCACTTTTTTGTGGGTGTTGTGCTACAGTGCTGTCAGTCACAATATAGTGTTGCACCTCTATATAAAGGTCACTGTGAAGCGACTATTAATCTTATACACATTTATCAAAATGTATACTAACAACATTGTGTTAACTTTTGGAGATTTTGCTGAGCAGCCTAGATCAATCTATAATATTAGGATGCGTGGTCCATGCTTTTTTGATAAATTGCATGGTGCTGCATGGTGCATGCCATTGCAGTGGTGCTGAGGATGTGTGGCTCAGAGCTTGGGGGCTTAGTCCAGCAGTGGGGATACTATCGGGCTGCTGGATTGCTCTCCCTGTGGGAGCTGTGGTGGTCGACATGCAACACTCAACAGAACAGGAAGCCATTATACAAAGGTCACTGTGCAGTGGTGATCAAAATGTATACTAAGAACCTTGACTTTAGTTTTGTAGATTTTCCTAAGGAGCATAGACCAAGATATAATACTTGGATATCTGTTTTCTTAAATATTCATGAAAGACAGAAGGATTTCATCAACAATGGTTTTGTACTTTCAAGAACAATAAGGTGAAGACTGTCAGCTCTTGGTCTCAAAGGTAAGATTCTAAGAAAAAGCCATATGTGAATCTACAACAGCACCAGAAACCACTACAGTGGGCAAAATAATATCCTGAATATACAGAACAGCAGCAGAAGCAAGTTATATGATGACAGATAAAGAGTAGGAGAGACATCTTGGCTACATGTAGGCAAAAGAATTTAACAAGTGTAATAATTTGGGCATATATACTAGAAGATAGCCTTGGCCGCCTTCACGTAAATACATTGACAGCATGCTGGAAAGAAATACTACTTTCAGATCCTTACAGTACTTTTCTTTTTCAGCAGGATTCATTCTCCCGATCAGGCAGTAAGAATATGCAAGAAATATATATGAGCTGTACATCAAACAACAGGCAATGGCTGCAGTATAGATAGACCTGTCCTGTACTGTGGATATCTCAATGCTGTTTGTATTACGTTAGATTGTCATACAGTACTGTGTGAAGGTTTCAAGCAGGTGGGTACAAATGCTCCAAAGTAAAAATGCTTTCAAGAATAGAAGTGTTACTAGTTTAATTTTGCTAATTAACAAAATTAATTAAATGACCAAAACAGAATGCACAGCAATATTTGGGATGACCGCCCTTTGCCTTCAAAACAACACCAATTTTTTTTGGTACATGTGCAGACAGTTTTTGAAGAAGCTCGGCAGGGAGGTTGTTCCAAACATCTTAAAGAACTAAGCCCAGATCTTCTGTGGATGTAGGCTTGCTCAA
Source organism: Leptodactylus fuscus (assembly GCF_031893055.1). Classification (NCBI taxonomy): domain Eukaryota; kingdom Metazoa; phylum Chordata; class Amphibia; order Anura; family Leptodactylidae; genus Leptodactylus; species Leptodactylus fuscus. Next base: position 181,068,478 of record NC_134268.1, on the reverse strand, counting down.
ATCCTTCAGTCTCTTCATGTAAACCCAGGAACATTGGAAGAATATGCAAATCTGACTTCCATGATTGCACATTCTCAGTGAGTGCCCTCTATTGGTGTGCATACTTGAGGCACTGGCATTCTAATTACATCATGGAAGTCAGATTTGCATATTTTTCCCATGTAAACCCAGACAGACTTGATGATGATTCCTTTGCAGTGGAGCGCTCATGGAGCGCTTAATAAGACTCCAAACACCTATATGGTGGTCTCTCCCTATGGAGTGACGATATCCCCTCAACCCTGTCTAAGCCTCTCACCTCTGCCAGATCAGTCCTCTCTGTGCCAAGCTGATGAGATGCAAGTACATTGAAACAGCTGTCATTGGCTGAGAAGACTGTATCTGGTTAAATCCCAACATCATTGCAAACAAAGGCCTCTGAGAAGGTCGGCATGATGTTAAAGGGAGCGCTCTCTATAGGTTTTGCTTGACTGAGACTCTGGCATCCTATTTACATCATGGAAGATAGACTTGCACATTCTCAGTGAGCGCCCTCTATTGGTGTGCATACTTGAGGCACTGGCTTCCTAATTACATCATGGAAGTCAGATTTGCATATTCTTCCCATGTAAACCCAGACAGACTTGATGATGATGAGATCAGGGCTCTGCGGGGGCTGGATCATTCTTTCCAGGACTCCTCCTCCAAGGGGTAAAGGTCACACCAAATATTGATTTTATATAAATTTCACTTTTGTTCACTCACTTCTTTTCATTCATGGACAAAATTAAACTCTTAACGCTTCTATTTTTGAAAGCAGTATTTTTTCCACACCTGCCTAAAACTTATGCACCATACTCTATAATGATTTGCATTTAGTAAAACGTCCCATTTTCTGTGAGTGATTAAAGCTTCAAAACTTCAAAGTCATTCTCCTAACATAATATTTTTCAGAATATAAAAAGCGTCCGCAAATGTATCCACCACGGTATATGTTACATTGTATAATGAGGGGAATGTATAATGGAGAGAGCAATAGCTTCTAAGAAGCAGGAAATGATACATATTGCCGCAGTCATTTGCCATTTCCACATAAATACTGCGCTGTGTATACAGTAACCTTCTCTTTGTTCTTTAAATAGCTTGCCAAATTCTATGTAACGAAAGGTTTTATATTTCTGCCCTATATCAATATGCCTGCTGTTTAGAGGACTTGCTAAGAATATACCATAATTAGTAATGACATCATATTGGGCTGAAAATAATGTGTTCCTTTATGTCCAGATAATACAGGTACAAGTAAAATATCATATACACAAGTAAACATCATACATATCATGTAATTCTACTCACTTTTAACCCCTTCCCACCACAGCATCTTTTTTTTTTTCGTCTTCCCAAAAACCGTAAATTTTCCATTCACAGAGCTGTATGAGGGCTTAGTTTTTGCAGGTCAAGTTGTACTTCATAATGGTACCATTTAATCTTCTATGTATATACTGGGAAGCTGGAAAAACGTTCAGAATGGGGTGGAATTAGAAAAAAACTGCGTCGGCAACACTTACTTTTGGGTTTTGTTTTTATGAAGTTTACTATACAGCCAAATGAAATATTACCTATATTTTACAAGTCAGCACTATGGCAATACCAAGTTAATCCTGGGGCAACACATTGCAAAAACTCAGTATTTTACAGGACTAGAGATGAGCGAGTAGTGTTCGATCAAGTACGGTATTCGAAATACTCGTACTCGATCGAACACTACTAGCTGTTCCAAGTTTAAGGTTTGATGCAGAACCAGTGTTGATTGGCAGAATGCTATACATTCTGCCAATCAATGCTGGTTCTTCTCTTACATTTAGAAGTCTTCGTGCAGTGTCCCCGCGGCGTCTTCCGGCTGGAATTCACTCTGCCTAGGCATCCGGCCTAGGCAGAGCTGACTGCCTAGGCAGAGTGAATTCCAGCTGGAAGACACCGCAGGGGCGCTGCGCCGGGAGAAGACTTCAAGGAGAATCCAGCCTGACCGTCACTCGTGGACTTGGTAAGTATAATTTTATCGAATTTTGTGTACCCCTGAAATGAGCATTTCCCTCCATAGACTATAATGGGGTTCGAAATCCGTTCGAACAGTCGAACAGTGTGCGGCTGTTTGAATCGGATTTTGAACCTCGGACATTTTAGTGTTCGCTCATCTCTATACAGGACCACTTTGCAGAAAAAAAGCTGCGTTTTCAAAAATGACCACGTTGAGGAAATGCTGGCGTTTTTTGTATAGGTATGATAGTGGCAGAAAGTCCGCAGAGAAACACTCTTGCGAAAATGCAATAAAAAAACACCTGTAACTTTTTTACATTTCGATATGCAGAGTTGTATAAGGCATCTTTTTATTTATACCATTTTGTAGAATATCTGACATTTTGATAATTTTTAGTCAGTTTTTTGGGGAAGGTAAAATGGTGAGAAACCGATGGTGTGGCTCTTTTGATTTTTTTTTTTTCCCTGCTACAGCATTCACATATAGAAAAAAAATATTTTAAACATATGTAGTTTGGGCATTTTCAGACACAGGCAAACCAGAAATGGACAAATTGGTTTGTAACAAACCGGATTCGTCCCAAAAATTTCAAATTGTTCATATTTTTGACACTCAGCGGGCCAATGTCACCGCTGAGGCCGGTTGTTGGATGACCTTGGACACATGGCATCACAGAAGAGTGCCAGATGCCATAAGGAGGAAGACTCAGGGCGTCTGATGCCACAAGGAGGTCCCAAGAGGTAAGGAAGGAGTATAATTGTTTTTTGGGGGGGTTTGTCACCTGTCCTAGGCCTCCAGTTATTATTCTCTACAGCCTGAAGAGACCCCGGAGTATAATGATTTCCCTTCTAGTTCAGACTAAACCGAATTGGGGGTTCACTTTGTCTTAACACAGGACAAAACAAATCAAATAAGCGATGCCTAATGTGTTTATGTTTACATGTGTTCTATGGAAAGAGGACGATTCAAATTTTTATATTTTATTCATCTATTTTTTTTTAATATCTATTTTTACACCCCCTAGGGGCTGATTTTTAATAAAATGCATTGCAGTGTATTGTAAAATCCATACATTTCTAATACAGGCCGCATAGCATAGCCTAGCCGAAATAGAAATGTATCGAAGACATGCATGGGAGTCTTCAATTGGCTCTCACCTATCTAGACAATGGATTGCCACCCCCCAGATCTCATCATGGGGGACGCCGACCCCCTGCCAAAATAATTTCACAGAAGCATCAATAGGATATAATACAGTGGAGATTCGACGACTATGGTGGCTCCGCTACAGTTGCCATGTTTAAAGACCTAACATGCATCTTCTATATATTACAGCCCAAAGCTTCAGACATTTATTGACAAATTGTAACTAGTGGACATCTTAGTGACATAAGTCTAACAGATAAAAGGCTTACTTATGGTGATACTGATGTACTATGTTATTCCTAGTTCAGGGTTGAAAAGGGAGGTCATAGGTGGTCAATTCCACCATAACTTTTTCTTAGCTCTTTTTGGCTATATATGAAATATAATCTGCTCATTTGCACTTTATTCCATTTAAGAAACTATATATGATGGTGCTAAAGACGGAGAAGATCTATGGAGAGAAAGAGAAAAATTATTCCTTGAGGACAAGAAATGGAAGTTCAGGGTTGGGTTGTACAGCACATATGGAAGCAAAATGTAACACTGCAACTAACTGAAGGGAAGGAAGAGTCCTCAGCACAAATCAATTCCAGAGATTCAAAACTTGCTAAAGACTTAGACCCTATTGTGAATTAGAAGCCATCCATACCATGCACCAGAGGGTTTTTTTCTTTTTCCAGAAATAAGAAGAGGATAGCCTTGTAGATTCTCAGCATGTGGAGCTGTACATCTGGCAGATGGTAAAGCATGGTTTCCTAGCCTTTGGGGAGCATTGCATATCTTAGGGATGGGAAGCCAAATGAAAATCTCAAATAATCTGCAACAAATTATCAGAAAGGTTGACTTCTGGACCCTGTCCAAAAATAATGTCCTCCCCACTGAACAATATCCAACATTAAGAAGCAGCCGAGTAATATATCTTAGAAGGGAATGTACCTCTAGTACCTTGTGTTTTTATAGATGTTCCACTTTGAGAAGGGAGGTTTCCTTCCATGCCCCATAGGTTCATCCTTGTTCCACTGGTCAAAAAATGTGTTTTATATTTGGTGATTTTTGTGCTTTCTGTTTGATGGAAAGAAATCATTCAACAAATATAAGGAGATCACATTTTGTACCCTGTAGCTCATAATGGAAAACAGAAATATGACTTGATATAATGTCTTCTTTAGAGTTGTGTGAAACTTTTATTTAAGGTTTTTATTTAAGGGTTTAAAAATTTTTTAAAAAATCACCTGTCGGCTGCCATGTGTCCTATAACCCAGGCACAAATTTGTAGTATTACATAGTTCTTATTCCAATGAAAAGGTCAACCATTTAATGCATCATGGCGGCAACTTCCCTACTAGAGTCTTCCATTTTGGTCACCATAGATACATTTGTTACATTATTATTTTATTATTATTATTATTTATTTATATAGCACCATTAATTCCATGGTGCTTTACATTTGGGGGTTACATACAATACACAGAATATACAGGTAGATATAATACTAACAGTGACCGACTGGCACAGTGGGGTAGAGGGCCCTGCCCGCGAGGGCTAACAATCTATGAGGGAAGGGGGGTAGAGACAGAAGGAGAGGGGGAGACTGTACAGATGGCGGTGCGGTGATAGTGTTATTGGAGGTTGTAGGCCTTCCTGAATAGGTAAGTCTTCAGGGCCTTCTTGAAGCCTGTGATTGTGGGGATCAGTCTTATGTGTCGTGGTAAGGAGTTTCAAAGTATGGGGGATACACGAGAGAAATCTTGGAGACGGTTGTATGTTAATGTTAGTAGCTTGAACTCAATTCGCTAGGCTATAGGTAGCCAGTGGAGGGACTGGCAGAGGGGAGCAGCCGATGAAAATCGGGGGGTGAGGTGGATTAAGCGAGCAGCGCAGTTTAAGGTGGACTGGAGGGGGGCGAGGGTGTTTGCTGGGAGTCCATGGAGAAGGGTGTTGCAGTAGTCTAGGCGGGAGATTATGAGGGCCTGGACGAGCATCTTGGTAGTTTCCTGGGTGAGGAAGGGGCGAATTCGGTGGATGTTCTTGAGCTGGAGGCGGCAGGAGGTGTTGAGGGCTTGAATATGTGGCTTGAAGGATAGGTCAGAGTCCAAGGTTACCCCAAGGCATCGGGCCTGTGGGACAGGGGTAATTGTGGTTCCATTAACTTTGATAGATGGGTCAGGTGGAGGGGCCATACAGGATGGGCTGAAGATGATAAACTCTGTTTCTCCATGTTGAGTTTGAGAAAGCGGGAGGAGAGGAAGGAGGCTACGGCAGCTAAACAATCTGGCCAAGGGTGTAGATGGAGAACAGGAGGGGTCCTAGGACGGAGCCCTGGGGGACACCTACAGTGAGAGGGCGTGGTGAGGAGGTGGCGTGCGAGTGGGAGACGCTGAATGTGCGGTCGGTGAGGTATGAGGAGATCCAGGAGTGGGTCAGGTCTGAGATACCAAGGGATGAGAGAATTTCTAACAGGAGGGAGTGGTCAACTGTGTCAAAGGCAGAGGAGAGGTCGAGGAGGAGGAGGACAGAGTAATGGCGCTTGGCTTTGGCTGTTAGCAGGTCATTAGTGACTCTTGTTAGGGCGGTTTCAGTGGAGTGCTGGGGTCTGAAGCCTGACTGTAGTCTGTCAAATAGCAGGTTGGATGAGAAATAGGAGGAGAGAGTTTTTTTGTTTTTTTTTGGGGGGGGGGGGTTGCTCCTTTTGGGTGTTTTAACCCCTTCCCGACATGCGCCGTAATAGTACGGCGTGTGTCGGGTCTGTAACTATGGCGACCGCCCGGGAGCCGGGCGGCCGTCATAGCCGCCGGGTATCTACTGCTTCAAGCAGTAGACAACCGGCTCTAATGCCTCCGATCGGTCCCCGGACCGATCGGAGGCATTAACCCCTCCGGCGCTGCTGTCAAAGGCGCCGGAGGCGCCATCTTCCCGGCGGCGCATGGGCGCCACCATTTTGGCAGGGATCGCCGGCTCCTGGAGCATGCTCCAGGGCCGACCCCCCGTTGCCATGACAGCCGGGAGCCTTGTTAAGGGCTCCCAGCCAGTCTGCAAATTCTCTCTTTTGCAGGCTGGTGTATACAGCCTGCAAAAGAGATGATGCTTTTTTGCAATGCATTAGCATTGTAATGCATTGCATTAGTGATCAGACCCCCTGGGGTTCAACACCCCTAGGGGGTCTAATAAATGCAAAAAAAAAAAAAAAAAAAAAGTAAAAAAAAATATAAAAAAAAAATATAAAAAGTATTAAAAGTTCAAATCACCCCCCTTTCCCTAGAACAGATATAAAAGTAGTTAAAAACTGTGAAACATATACATGTTAGGTATCCCCGCGTCCGAAATCGCCCGCTCTACAAATCTATACAAATATTTTTCCTGTTCGGTAAACGCCGTAGCAGGAAAAATAGTCAAAAGTGGCAATCCGCCGTTTTTTCACTGTTTTAATTCTGCTAAAAATTTGAATAAAAAGTGATCAAAGCAATAACATTTCCCGAAAATGGTAGAACTAAAAAGTACACCCGGCCCCGCAAAAAAAGATGCCCTATGCATCCCCGTACACCTATGTATAAAAAAGTTACGGCCGTCGGAATATGGCGACTTTTAGAAAAAAAAAATTTTAACACCGTTTTGGAATTTTTTTTAGGGGTCAAAATGTAAATAAAACCATATAAATTTGGTATCCCTGGAACCGTACCGAAACACAGAATATAGGGGACATGTCATTTGGGCTACACAGTGAACGCCGTAAAACCAAAGCCCGTAAGAAAGTCGCAGAAATGCATTTTTTCTTCAAATCCACCCCATTCTGAATTTTTTTCCTGCTTCCCAGTACATTACATAGAATAATTAATGGTGGCATCATGAAGAAAAAAATGTCCCGCAAAAATTAAGACCTCATATGACTCTGGGAGCAGAGAAATAAAAAAGTTATGGGGTTTAGAAGGAGGGGAGTCAAAAACGAAAAACGAAAATCAAAAAATGCCATCGGCAGGAAGGGGTTAATTTCACCAATAAAGGTTATATTTTATTGTCCCTTTTTGGGTAGGATTTACTCCCCTACTCTATATAATAATAATACATTTTATTTATATAGCGCCAACATATTCCGCAGCGCTGTACAATTTATAGGGTTCAGATACAGACATACATAACAAAGAACGTCATTTCACACAATGGGACTGAGGGCCCTGCTCAAAAGAGCTTACAATCTATGAGGTAGAGAGGGTGACACAAGAGGTAGCAGGGGCGGCATTGCTTATACAGTGTTCAGACAATTTTGTGCATTAGGAATTGTGATAGGCTTGTCTGAAAAGATGCGTCTTTAGTTTGCGTTTGAAACTGTAGAAGTTGGGAGTTAATCTGATTGTCCGGGGTAGAGCATTCCAGAGAAGTGGTGCAGTGGTACTCTAAGTTCATACGTTTAAACTGGGTACATAACAGATAAATCGACACATTGAGTGAATTTTGAAGGGATGAGGAACAGTAAGTAGTTGGGTAGAGGGGTTGTCGGGGGAGTAGGGTGAGACTGTCTCTGATGGTGTCAATTTTAGTTTTAAAGTAGGCGGCAAAGTCGTCAGCTGAGATAAGTGATGTCGGAGGGGGGGCGGGAGGACGGAGAAGGGAGTTGAAGGTGGAGAATAGCTGTTTGGGGTTGCGAGAGAGTGCAGATATGAGTGTGGTGAAGTAGACCTGCTTTGCAGAGGTGAGTGCGTTCTTAAATGAGAGAACTGCTTCTTTGTACCTGAGGAAATCCTCCTGGGAGTGGCTTTTCTTCCAGAGGCGTTCTGCAACCCGCGAGGCACGTCTCAGTTTTTTAGTCAGGTCAGTGTGCCAGGGTTGTCTATTGATCGGTTGGGCTCTGGTGTATGTGTAGGGGGCCACAGAATCAAGGGCTGAGGTAATGGTGGTATTATAGAAGGCAGCAGCGGCATCTGTGTCCTGGAGTGAGGATATGTCAGCGAGTGGTAGGAGAGAGTCTGAGAGGGTGCAGGTGTCAAGATGTTACATATGTAAGGAAGCTGTGGTCTGTAAGTCAAGGAAAATTCAACTGGTGGTTTACGATAAATTTTAACCGGTTCCTCTCTTAACCCTGCAAGGAAATACCCATATGTCTTTGTAGGGTTAAGCAGCTGCAGAAAATCATGCAGCACCATAAATGGGAAGCATGCTCTAACTACAACTGGAGATCCTCTAAAGAAGATAGGGACAGTTTAATACCCCCCTGCCTTCACAATCATTGTGTACACATGATGCGGCTCCCTTCTGACCCGACAGTAATGTGATCAACCAAATGGGCAAAAATTCCACTGCCTCAGATTCTAGTAGTGTGCAGAAAGGTAACCAGTAGGTCGAATGGCCCTAAAATGACACTCCAAATGTATAATACAAGATTGACCCTAATGACTCTGCTATATGATTCTGAACTGGGGAGACCCAAAAGTCTAATATTGAGTAATCCGTCTAGTTTATAAAGCACCTCTCTCAATGCATTGGGTTCCAATTCCTACATCTTTTCACCTGACAGTCAGTATAAACTAACAGTGGCAAGCTATTGTCCTTGGCCCTTTCCTGTTGTTACTTTGGGACTCTCCAATAGAGAAATCTTGACTGACAGTGTTACGGTTCTGTGTAGCTATATAAAAATAATATTTTAAACGACAGAACCGCTAGTCTGCAAGATACTGCAGCGAGGTCCACAGGTCCAGATGGGCGGCTGTATGTCTGAACAGCACACTACCAGTTAAACTGCACTGGCAGTGATGTGGCACGGCACTCAATGTGAACAGGGTGCAACCAAACCTTGCCAGTTAACCTCACTGGAAAGGAGCACCTGTATACAGCTGACACAGCAAGGCTGCCAAGGGTTAAACCTCACCCCTGGTCAGCAACAAAACATGCTCCTGCAACTGCTAGGAGTACAAAGGGAAAAGACAGTTCAAATTGGCTAACTAAGAGACCAAACCTGCTCTCAGCGCCACAGGCTGGAATGGAGACCACTGCTCCTAGCCTTGGTGTAGGGCTGACAGTTCAGGATTTATTGGTACAGAGGCCTAATCTGGCAACCTGCCTGACTGGATCCCAGCCCTGAACTACTGTCATTAACGAATTCCCAGTGAAAGTGTGAGCACCCGGCGGCGTTGGCTCACACTATATAAAGGGAAGTCCCCGCCCAGCAGGGGCGGTGGCCATGACGTCACCGGTCATGCTCAGTATGGCCAAAATGGGACTTTGCCTCTGAGCAGTTCCAAAATGTCCGAGCACGCTCAGTAGGGGGAAAACTGAACTTAGACTCCAGTCGCCTCACTGCATGAGGCCGAGGGCGGGAGGTGGCGCTATGCGCCGAGACGGATACCTGCGAGATCCGATCCTAACAGACAGTAACCCAGTTTCAGGTGCCCCACATCCTGGATCTTCACAGACTACACCATAGCCTTCAAATGACCCCAGAGATAGAAGTCCAAGGGAGTGAGATCCGGAAACCTTGGGTATATCCATATCTGAGAGTATCCATACTGATGGCCCACCCGGTACATAAAAATTACAGCATACGTACCTTATCTGAGAATTCACACCCACATGTCTAGCAAGTGAAAAAGTTGTAGCCTAAATTACACTGACGTGCAAAAGGTGTTGAACCTTTGACTTTCCATCCACTACACCTTTGAACGTGAGACAATCATCTTGGTTATCTCATACATAAATTTGACGGTAAGTATAATTGACATTCAGTTTCCAAAAATTCCAGCATTTCCGTTGTGGGGATTTTAATGCAATGTGTGGACTATAAAATGCTGGGACTGTAAAACGCTGAGGGGAACTACTGCCGCAGTTTTTCCCACAGTGCTTTTTTTCTGCGAGTTGCTACGTGAGGCCTTAGCCTAAAAGTTAAATGACCTAGCTGTTTTAAGAAGATTTATCTAGATATGTAAACTACACTACTCATTGCAAACCGGTGAAGTGTCCCTAGCTGCTACGTGTCCTCCTCCTCTAACTCTACTGAGCTCTGGTTCTACCGTGGCCAATGATAGTGGGACATCTGACCATGACCAGCTCCTCCATTACACATGGCACTGTGCTCCTTTGTTGAGCGCAACGTAAATCAATGGAGGCCTCTGATACATGACCCCCCATCAGCAGCCATGAGAGAACTGGAACGTAGTATAGTCAGAGGAAGCGACTGTGCACTTAGCAAAGGCCAGCACTTAGTGAAGGAAGACTGAGGCGGATAGCGGCCCAAAGGACTATTTTGAAACCTATAGTGCCGGTACAGCACATTTAGAGAAATCTTTGAAATCCTCAGAAAATGGCCAACACGTTTAAGTTTTATTTTTACCCTTATGGTTTTCTTTATTGAGGCGATACTAATATTTGGTGTTCTTTTTCCCAGTTTTGGGTTCTGGCCAAGTTGGTTGTTGTGGGCTTAAGTTGTCCATTTCAAGTTAAACTTTGCTACATCTGGATAGTTAGATTTTTCTAACTTTTTCTTTGCCATGCGAAATGAAAGACGTGAAACAATGTAACAGAATGTTTATGATTGGGTGGAGGCGGTGGTAAAGAGGTATACATATATATGTAACTGATAACACAGTGGGTAGGGGAGACGTTCCTATTATCTAAAGTATTAGGACTTTGAACTTATACATTAGTGTATGAAATATGAATAACTGCAATGAGTAATCCATAGTGGTACAGATTGTTAATATTATTCGCAGCTCATATTCATCTGTGATTTGAACATTTGCCGTTCTGACAAATCTCATGTAGTCAGATTTCTGGGGCCGTCACTTAATTTGTCTTGTCACATGAACTCATCTAGTCTTTGCTATAGACCCTATGGCTCATAATGTTTATTTTTAGTTGACAATTACTCACGGCCAAGAAGGGGTCTTTGACATAAATCTCCGGTATGTTTTCGGGAACCTGTTTACATTTAGTAGTAACATCTATTCTTCATTCATTATCCCTATGATATTGTTGTCTTGAAGGGAACATTCCTTAATGAATAAGAATCCCGCTCCCGCATCTAGCTTCTCACAGACTGTCATGTAGAAATGAGCCGGCCAGCTTAAAAAAAAAAGCTGCTTCTTAAGGTCAAAGATACTGTTTAAGGGGTTTTGTCTGTTACACAAAGATGCTCCGAGGTTTTCCTTTTTTTTTTTTTTTTATATAACAGAAACGCAAATTACACATGAATGGCTCCAAAATGTGATCTGCTTACAAAGATGACAATATTTGTTTCATTCCGTCGCACATGGACAGTGAACACGTCTGACCTCTAACTGAACTCTCCCGAGCGCAACTCCTTACAATCCCTATTGCCAAATCCATGCACATTCTTTCTATTGACATTAACAAACTATTCAATGTAATATTCACAAGGGCAGCCGCCGCAACGTGTCATGCAATAAAGTAAGGAAAGGCATTAGTAGTATATTTTAGGAGTGACATCACATGCAATTGGCATTTATATTCCTGTATAGGGTATATGGTGTGTTATTAAAGTGTCGAAGCTATTATTTTCACATCTATGTTGTATTATCACATTAGGTGCTGTATTTGCTTACATGTGATGTGTACCATATGTCGGCATGAAATGGAATAAAATGTTTACTGGTTACAGATGTCTGATATGGTACATAATGGAAATAACATGTTAACATGAAATCGCATAATCCCGCAGAGCACAACTTTTACAAATAAAATTCTCCAATTTAGAGCAGGGTCAGGTTACTGCACCCAACCTGCTTTGCTCATATAACACCATTGGAAAGTGTTTCCCTATTGAACTTTGCTTTAAATTCACATTCTTCCCTGATACACACATGAACACCCCATCAACCAGGCCTGTTTTTATTCATTTTGGCTTGTTTTGCAGTGAAGCATATAATAAAACCCTCTACATGTATACATTACACATAGTTCTTGGGTATTTTTCTGTCACATCTCATCTCGGCAGACACTGTGGGAAATAGAATCAGTCTCGGCATATTACTACAGTGATTAAAATGCATGGGAATGAAATTCCCTTTCAGGGCATCACAGCTGAGATGTGAAAGAGATGATCTGAAGGCTTTTCATAGCATATATGTATATATATATATATATATATATATATATATATATATATTTATTATGATCTAATCTTGTAGACTGGTTGAATTTTATTTTGGAAAGAGGAAAACGAGGACATCATAGAATGTAGACAGAAGTGACCCCATTGTACAAATATTTTTTCTTCTACCTATTATTCACCCTTTTATGCTTATAGTATTAAAATTTATTGTATGTAACATCTTTTAGTGATGAAATTAAAAATGTCCGCCATCTTCTGTAACATCATAAAAGCAGAATACCAAGTAAGAAATTATAAAGGGACCTCTATATGTAGCACATTGTATATAGTTTTTTTTTTTTAATTTTGATCTGTTTTTGAAGGTTTTCTACCTTTACAAGAACTTCATGGACTCTCCTCTATGATCAATCTCATAATCCTGAGTTATTAATAACTGAGCACCTATAGGACCCATATTATGGTGAATTATCAAATGAGAGAATAAAAATCATGCGTTGCAGAATCAATTTTATATCCCTTTAAAGGGGCTCTATCATTGGGAAAAGTCATTTTTAACTAAGCACATACTTGCATAGCCTTTAGAAAGACTATTTCACACCTACCTTTTGTATGTAAATCGCCTCAGTAGTTTTTGAATGAGCCCATTTTTTTCATTCATATGCTAATTAGCCTTCAGCGTGCACCCTGGAAGTTCTCAGCGAGAACTGTCTCTCTCCTGTGTGTACAGCATAGGCTGATGATGATGATGATTCATCTCCCTGCTCTCACACACATAGCAGAGACTTCCAGGTGCTCTCTGGAGGTTAGCCTCCAGATAGCATATGAATAAATAGGCTCGATCAAAAATTACTGAGGCGATTAACATACAAAAGGTAGGTGTGGAATAGCCTTTCTAAAGCCTATGCAAGTATGTGCTTAGCTAAAAATGACTTTTCCCAAAGATAGAGCCCCTTTAAGGAAAGAGTTTAAGAGATTATCATCTCATAGTCACAAAACTCATGTCTCTTGCTCTGGATCTGTACTGTCCCAGATTGCAAAAACAGCCCATTGACTTGGTGGTGCTGCAGGAAAATGCAAGACCAATTACCAGATATCCAAGAGATAAGAATTGATTTCTAACGATCTCAGTACTTTGTGATCTGCTTTGATTCTTTAGAATAAGATCGGCCAAAGCAAAGCTTTTGTAGTATTCTGTATGACTATACCATGCAGGGATATCACTAACTTTTTATATTATATATCCATGAAGTTAATTGTATAATTAGTTTTACGCTATGCTCAATCTAATGGCTTTGCTATGTTATCTTGTTCCATCACATTGACATAAATGAATAAAAACAGATCAAACAAAAACCATCTGTTTTCATCTGTTTAACTTTCCTTTTTGACACTTTGATGATTATTGCATTTTTGTGTGGTCATCCCCATTCTAGGAAGTGGTTACATAATAAATTCTACCCTGTTTTTCAGAATCAGCAACAGATGAGTTTTATGTTCTCATTTCTAGGCTTTGGACTTTTGGCATCTTCTACATGATAGCGCTGGATAGAGACTCTCCTTATCATCAAGCACTAAAAGTTAATCTGACTTTCATCTTGTACAAAAAAGGAGCAATCTAAAGTATTTTCAGAACATCTATAAGTCAGTCTTAGAACTAGGACTAGACCTTCAACTCTCTCTCTCTCTCTCTCTCAATATATATATATATATATATATATATATATATATATATATATATATATATATATATATATATATATAAAGTTCTATCACCAGCCAGGGGTAAGATTTTAGTGGTAAATATGTGGGTGCACTTATATGACCCATAGCCATTGCCCTCACCTGGAGGAGTAGGGAGTAAAAGAGCCTCAGATCAGCTGTGTTTGTTGCCTTTGTGGCAGGGCCATGCCATTATACAGTAATATTATGTCCATTGTGCCTCATATACAGGCTGAAAAACTATGAGTTCATCCTGTAAGACATGAGAAATATTCTATTAATTTTTGGAAAAGATTGATCAGTATTTTAGCAGTTCATTGCCAGCATGTCAATATGTAGCACTGATTCTTATCTATATCCTTTCTCAATTCCGTATAGAATTCTGTATGATTCAATGGTAACCTTGGTAAGCAGCACCCTATAGGCATAGATACTGGTGATTGGATCATATACCTTAAGGTCTCTAAGATGCCTTGTTGGTTTGCCACCACCTTTTATAGCCACACTAGTAATAATACCTGATATCTCCCCGTACAATAGAACCTGACAAAGTCAAATAATAAGAGCTATTAGAAACTGGTCACAAATCAATCCAAAAAATTACACAGAATATAATAAGGACTAAGGAAAGGGTAAAAGAAAATCCAATAATATAAGAAGCTACAAAAAAATAGATAATCTTTATTAGTAATGCAACATACAGACTACAATAATATAGGTGGTATCCAAGGAGTAAAATCCCATAGTGAATATAACTACAGAATATATATGATATATATGTTTTTAACTAGTATTAGTAATGAATAATATCTATTTCGTATGGTTTTCGAATGAAGTCCATGTATTGTAGGTTCTCATGTATCTCACTTTACTAAGACATTACATGGTAATGTTATCTGCGGCCCCTTTTCTACTTCTCCTGACAAATTGTATACCGTAAAAAAAATATGGCTTTGGGGAAAGATATAGACCAAACACATTCATTCATCTATCAGTGAAAACTGTTATACAGTACCAAGATGAAAAATATGGATGTTGAGTTTTGAATGGGTCTATGCAGACGTAGGAGAAAATTCACACACCTGGGTGTGCTCCTCAATAATAAGCTGGACTGGGCTGATCACCTGGAGGTGCTGCACAGAAAGGGCCACAGCAGGCTCTACCTGCTCAGGAGGCTGAGGACCTTTGGAGTCCAGAGGGCACTTCTTAGGGCCTTTTTCAACTCTGTGGTAGCATCAGCCATCTTTGGAGTGGTCTGCTGGAGGAGCAGTATATCAACCAGGGATAGAAATAGACTTGACATGCTGGTTAGAAGGGCCAACTCTGCTCTGGGGAACCCCCTAGATCCAGTATAGGTGTTGGGTGACAGAAGGATACTGTACGTGGTGAGCTCCATGCTGGGGAATAACTCCCATCCCATGTATGAGACTGTGACAGCATTGGGCAGTACTGTCAGTGACCGACTGCTTAACCCCAAGTGTGAGAAGGAAAGCTATAAGAGATCCTTCCTCCCAACCGCGACCAGGCTGTATAATCAACATCAGGCTAAGCGAAGATCACTCCGGACAGAGAACTAAATGATCCTGAAGTCTTCTTTTCTTCTTAGTTGCTATGGCTCCTAGTATCTTTTCTATCTGCTATTCTGAGCTTATATGTGTTCTTTCTTGAATATACTACTGTATTATCCATGCTGCTGTAAAACACTGAATTTACTCATGGTAGGGCTATTAAAGGATTATCTTATCTTATTTTGTATTGTACACTGACATCGGTTGTTATATAAGTTGTAATTTTTGTATTTGGACCAAAAATTACAACTTTTGGACATACGCCCCTCACACATTACTTCTGTTCCTGCAGAAAAGCTGTTGGAAAAGCAACAAACAAAACGGACAAAATGAGAAGCCTTTTGGCTCCATTTTACTATTTAAGCCAATGGATACATTGTGGGGTGTGTTTGAATATGTTTTTTCAGGTAATCAAAGTATTCCCACACTTAGATGCTATTCATCAACCAAATTGTGGTGTCAAGTGTGCCTTGCTCATATACTGACTGATGTCAAACTACACTAAACTAGGTCTAATCGAAGATGTAACATTTTACAAATTTTATGATAATTGTGAATTATTTGTAGTTTTGTAACCTGGCTGCAATACATAGCATTTCCAACAATTATCACAAAATCATTATTTTTAATAATGCAGACTTGTACAGAAGTTTTCCTATACTTCTAACATAAATTAAAGATGATGCTCAAAGGGGTTGCCCAGGATAAACTGAAAATTAACCCCTAAACTAAACTCCCTTCCTCCAGCTAACTTTTAATTTACTTCAATTTAAAAAAGTTTATAATTACCCATGATCACATGATCACTCCAGGGACACTTTCTGATAATCTAGTGATGTTCTGTTTTACCATTTCCAAAATGGAACATCACCATTACTCTTCCCCCTCCATTATCCCCATCAATACTTACCAAGCCTTCCTGTGTCCAGGGAACGGCTCCTCCCTGTCTTCTTGTCTTCTAGCAGAGGATGGAATAGTTTAGCTAGGGAGACAGGGGGAGGGGCAGGATTGCTAGGCTAAAGTGAGACAGTGAGGGTGGGAGGGGCTAGGCTTAGTGAGACAGGGAGAGTAGGAGGGGCTAGGCTTAGTGAGACAGGGATGGTTTGTAACAGAGTGAGAGAGGAGGGGGGCTGAGTGCAAGGGAACTAGTATAGCAGCACACAGGAAGCTGCACAACAGAAAGACACACCAAGTAAACGAAGGCAGAGGCTTCTAGCAGCTCCCAGAGACACTCAGATATCACTCCAAACACTGCTATATATGGTATATGGGTGTATTTATTAACTCATCAATAGGAGTAACAGACCTTTCTGAAAAAAAAAAAAAAAATTTCTTCCCTGAAAACCCTTTTAAGTATTCATCTCTCTCCTTCAGTTTCACTGCTCCCTTAAAACTCTTCCCCTGGTGATCATAGGGTTCAGAACAATGGGCCCCCCCCATTGATCAGGCATTTATCACCTACCCCATGCATAGAGTGGTGATTGTTCATCGTAAAAAAAAAAAAAAAAAAAAAAAAAAAAAACCTTTAATGGAAGAGATATAAGTCTATATAAGTAAATCCCTTCTTTCTGAAACCATTAGTACATGAGATCAGAAGTAAATTAAAGACACAACATTTCATAGAAACAAGCAAACCATTACCATTGTTTATACTACAATCCCAGTGTATGAGAAAGCATGTCTTTGTATTCACTCATTTACTGTATATAGCTCCCAGACATTTATATTGCAATGATTTCATTAAAAACAGAAGAAACAGATTTCCAAATTAAATCTGAGGCAAAAGCAAATTAAAACCATTCGTTTTACCAATTTTACATGCTACATGTCACACTGACATGTTCCTTATTTCATACAGTAATGTAATACAGAGACTATATGATGTTATCCGTATTATATGTGAAGTCATTTACTTGTATTTTTCCAGGACCATCATATTGCATTAGGCGGAGATAACATAATTACAGACATTTCTCCTTTACATATGTTTTCATGTCTTTAGCATTTGGTTTATAATATTTAGATGGACATCAAAAGAACACTTAAGAACAATGCGGCTTCCCTGCTTGTATCCATACCGGTCCACTGCAATGTTTAGACTGGACTCCGCTTGTCTCTACTATGTCTTATGAGAGTCTGGAATGTTACGTTCATTAAAAGTCCTTCATAAACATTTGTATACAGGCTCATAAATCCTACTAAAATACAGTATATTGCTCCAAGATCCAAGATGTTTAGGCAGGGCCACACAAAATATTTGTGTTACCATCAATACAGACAATCAATGTTCATGGCCACATTAAAATCGCTTAATATCAATGGGGATATTCGTGTGATTTTTGATGGTCTGTCAAAACAGAAAATTACTGCCAGTTTCTTGAATCCCTCAGTAGACTGAAATCTGGGAGGGATGCCTGACAAATGCAAACGATCTGTTATGAATGTAGATACAAGGCTACAATAAAAGCAATAGCAGGAGATTGGCTGATAACTGTGAGCAGTAGAGACATCTATTTAAAACTAGCACACTTCTGCGAGTCAAGACAAGCCCTTCACCAATGCCCACCACGAGGCAGGTTGTACTTACGCTGATGTACCAATAATAAACGCATCGCTGCAGGAACTAAAGCAAAATCCACTATAACTTACAGTGGCAGAGAAAATAATAAGTCATACAGGCACAGGTCAGTATGAGAAAGGATGTAAGAGACCAAATCAGAAGATAAGATGAAGGCAATCTGGGAAACAAGTCAAGGATCATAAATCCAGACGAGAATGGCAAAGAAGAATTATATAGTATCCAGGGAGCAAGTCAAAGGTCTCAAAGCAAACAGGTACACGCACAAAATAGAGAGCCAAACTAGCAATAACAAACTTATTAGTCAGCATTAGTTTCAGGAGTGGGTAGTCTTATATTGGTCTCCTCAGCTGATACTGGACCAAGCCAGGAAACCTCTGAAACTGCAAAAGCTTCCCAGGGTAACATTAAAGGTGCAGCAGCAGGATAGAGAATCCTGACAAGATCCATGACAAATGTCCCTTTTTCGCAGCCGTTTTGCACATTTTTCATTTGAACAGAGGTTTATGCTTTATATGTATATTCACTCATGTACCTTCCATCTGATGCCAAGCACATGGGGAAGTACAGAAAGCTGCAGCTTTTACAACTACATTCTTTTTGGAAGGTCTAAAGGGCTTATCCAGGAGTGTGATATTAAGATCCACTTCCTTTTCTCAGGACATAACATCATGTCCATTACTACAGCACAGCCCCATTCATTGGAATAGGACTGAGCTTTAGCATGGCCATGTGAGCAACAGATGTGATGTTACTTCTTGAAAGGAGAACTCAGTATTATAGTCCTGAATAGGGTTGAGCCGATCTTGACTTTTCAGGATCGATTTTAAAATCCGATTTCCGATCATTTTTCATTCGAGCCCGAACTCGATCCCAATTCCGATCACAATGCAAGTCAATGGGATTTTTTAAAAAATAATCCTATTCACTATACAGCATGGAATCTAACAATTGAAGGCTTTAATTGTTAGAATCCACGCTATGTAGTGAATCACTAAGTAGCCAGAGGATTTTTTTTAATCCTCTGGCTATTTAGTCCCCCCTGGTGTCCACTTACCTGCAGAGATGGCAGCTCCGGTGCCTGGTGTCCTTCTTCGCCTCGCTGCCGCTCCATGCTGCTCTTCTCACCTCGCTGCCCCCTGCCTCCCAGATTAGGAGAGTGTGGGCAGGTTAGGAGAGTGTGGGCGAGTACTGGGAGGGGAGACGTCACGTCTCCCTGCCCTGTACCCGCCCACACTCTCCTAAGCCACAAGCCCCGCCTTCCTAGCTCTTTAAACACTAACCTGGGAGGCAGCGGCAGTGAGACGAGAAGAGCAGCATGGAGCGGCAACGAGGCGAAGAAGAAGGAGAACACAGGGCACCGGAGCAGCCATCTCTGGAGGTAAGTAGCTACTAGAGATGTTAGTTTAGTCTCCCATTAGAATGAATGGACGCAGCCGACACGCAGGGGGTTAAGGCTGTGTGCCGGCTGCTTCCATTCATTTCTATGGAACTGCAGCAGAGCCTTCACACTCAGTATACACTCCACTCAGAATGAGCGGAGCGTATACTCAGTGTAAAGGCTAAGCAAAGCATTGTGGGAAATAGTACCGATCTCGATCCCACCCAAAAAGATCGCTCAACCCTAGTTCTGAATAACTATCTCAAGAAACTGGTGCTAAAACCTGCACTAGAAGTGTTTCAATAGAAACTTCTCCTCCAGCATGTTAGTAATATTGCAAAATACCCTAAAACAATGTTGGACTAAGTTTCTTTGGGCCATACATGACTGTGGGGGCCCGCCCTCCAACAACCCCTCGGAAATAGACAATAGCACCCTTCAAATTTTGGGAGAATACTTGAATTACTGCTGTTCTTTTGGAACAAACCTATTTAGCATACAGCTAAGTTTCATTAGAACTATTAGTAGCATGGGGGCTCAGTGGTTAGTTAGCACTAGGGCCCCTGGGCTTAAATCCGATCAAGGGCAACATCTGCATAGAGTTTGCATGTTCTCTGTGTCTGCGTGGATTCACTCTTTGTACTCTGGTTTCCTCCCACATGCCAAATGTTGGAGGTTCCGTAGTAGATGTCTTTGAATGTGTATGGGTACCTAGGATATGGACCTTACCCATTCAGTTATTGCAGCCATGTTGAGTGTATTAGATTGTACTACCAGTGCAGTAAATCAGGTGTGGTGTCTGCAATAGAACATAACTATTATAGTGTTTTGTCCAGTGACCTTGAAAAAAACTTTTTCTAATACACTTTCTTCACAAAAATATCTGTCTGTCCTACAGGTAAAATGCAAGAAAAAAATGAAGATTTAAACTTTTTTTTTTTTTTTCATTTGATTCCATTCTTTTTGTTTGAAGATGACAGGTTCCAATGGTTCACTGCTATAGATACAATACAAAGATATAAACAGTTTAATACACTCACGCAACATGAAATGAATCAGAAGCCCTCCAGTCAAATATTAAATTGACCTCATCTTCACACTGTCATCGACAGATCCTTAAAACGGAATGAAAGGAAAAAAGCATAAAAAGTCTTTTGTTTAATAAACAATATACTCATATGTCTATATTTAACACTGGACTGAATGGCGCAAACACTTAATTCTATTAAGGAGCAGTATCACACCACATTGGCACAACCCTGGGACTCATGTGGTGAACAGAGTGTCCATGCATATTATTCCAACCCTAAAAAAAACACAGTTGTACTTTGTTTCATATCCATATGTGGATAACTATCTGCAATAAATACTGTGACTGCATATAATACATGTTTAAGATGCTATATTTTATATAAAGAGTACACCTGGGTAACAAAGATCTGTTTAATGCTCTTTTTGCATTTAGACCTGTGACTATGACAATGAGGTATCCCTACAGCTAGAGGAAAGAAGGTTTCACCATCATCATGGACAGGGATTCTTTACTGTAAGAGCAGTGAGACTATAGATCACCTTGTTGTGCTGTGCTAATATAGACACAACTCTATGACTAATGCAATATGGTCATACCAAGCCTAAGAGACTGCAGTGATAGATGGACCTGCCAGGCTCCAGCCAAATAGTAATATAGCTCAAATGTAACCCCTCGTTCACATCTGTGTTGGTATTCCATTCGGGGGAGTCCGCATGGGGATCCTCCCCCTAATGGAATACCAAATGCATTTACAAGCGCTGTGTAGTGAAAGCACATGGGCCCCATAGACTATAATGGTGTCCGTGTGCTCGCCACAAGATCTCCGCAGGGAACATGCGGAGAAGAAAGTACTTCACAATCTACTTTCCTCTCCTCATGACTTGTGCAGAGATCTTGTGGCAAGCACACAAACCCCGTTATAGTCTATGCGGATCCGTGTGCTTTCACTGCACAGCGCTTGCAAATGCTTTCGGTAGTCTGTTCGGGGGATCTTCATGCGGACTCTCCGAATGGATTACCAAAAGCAGATGTGAATGAGGGGTAACTAGACCAGGTTTCTGGACCATACAAGAGCCCTTGTCAGGTTGTAACTAGAGATGAGCGAGTAGTACTTGATTGAGTAGGTATTCGATCGAATACTACGGTATTCGAAATACTCATACTCAGCGCCGCACCTCCCATGAGGCGACCTGAAGCGACTGCTTCAGGCGATGCTATGCCAGGGCCTCGGGAGGGCGGCATTTTTGCTGACCTAAGCCAGTCCAGGACAAGCTGTCTTGGACTGGCTTAGCGTCACCGTGTCTGCAGCCCGACACAGGAAGCGAGCGGCGTATTGGGGCGGCCCTGCTGGACGCAGCGCTGCTCCAGCGGCCGCCCCTCACACGCAGGCAGAGAGCAGGTCCTCTCCCTGCCTGCTCTCTGCTTGCGAACGCCACTCGCTCTGCTCGGCCCCGCCCCCTTTCCATCCGCCCCGCCCCCTTCAATTCGGCCCCGCCCCGTTTTGTGATCCCACCCCCCTCAGCTCCGCCCCTCCTCAGGGGGGGGGGCGGCTTTCAGAAAGCCCAGGTTCACCCCTGCTCGTACCCGATCGAGTACTACTAGCTGTTCGAAGTTAAGATTCGATGCAGAACCAGCATTGATTGGCAGAATGCAGAATACAGTCGGCCAATCAACGCTGGTTCTTCTCTTACCTTTAGAAGTCTTCTCCCTGCGCAGCATCCCCGCGGCATCTTCCAGCTCTGAATTCCACTCTGCTTAGGCATCAGGCCTGGGCAGAGCCGACTGCGCATGTCCGCTTGTAGTGTGGGCATGCGCAGTCGGCTCTGCCCAGGCCCGATGCCTAGCAGAGTGAATTCAAGGCCGGAAGAGGACGCAGGGACGCTGCGCAGGGAGTAGAATCCAGCCCGACCCTCACTCATGGTACTTGGTAAGTAGAATTTGATCGAATGTTGCGTACCCCTGAAACAAGCATTTCCCCCCCATAGACTATAATGCGGTTCCAAACCCGTTCGAACAGTCGAACAGTGAGCGGCTGTTCGAATCGGATTTCGAACCCCAAACATTTTAGTGTTCGCTCATCTCTAGTTGTAACATTACATAGAACATTAACAATATATTTTGATTTTACATTTTTGTACAGTATATTTAACATGTCCATGCTTTATGTAAATTTAGGACCTGAAGAAGACACCACTATGATTTGGAAAATCAGTACAGATTCCATGGTACTATAAAAAAAATTTAGCCACTAAATCTTGACTTGACTTTAGAACATTATCTTTACAAACCCTACTTTTTGAGAACATTGTATATCTGAGTTTCTAACACTACAACACCAATAGAATATGATTCTTGTCCCATGTCTGCCATATGATTGAGACTTGATGGGGCTCGAAATGAGTAGCATGATGTTATAAGGACATTTTCTGAACTGGTATTAAGTCCTCCTTAAACCTACAGTAAAGTTTTATTTTCCCCAGTTGGCATGGACTATACATGTGCTTTAATGAAACATTCATTACTAAACCCTTACTATGCTTTAGGATATACAGTAGGATACAGTTAGGTTATATTGTTGGACGTTGCACTGTACTAATGAAATAATCTTACTATTATACCAATGATTTGAGATATTTACTTTGGATGGAATGATATTTTATGTGAATAATCTTCACAAGTGTGATTCTGGTGGTCACATTATATTTCAGGTTTAAAGGGGCTCTATCATTGGGAAAAGTCATTTTTAACTAAGCACATCCCTGCATAGCCTTTAGAAAGTCTATTCCACACCTACCTTTTGTATGTAAATCGCCTCAGTGTTTTTTTAATGAGCCCATTTTTATTCATATGCTAATTAGCTTCTCGGTGCACCCCGGAAGTCTGATTGTGCACCCTCTGCCTATTCTTTCCTATGTATGTGTATAGCACAGGCTGATGATGATGATGACTCCGCTTCCTGTTTGCACACACACATAGGAGATAATAGAAGAGTCGAGTGTTGCTGGGAACTTCCTGTGCTGGCTGGAAGCTAATTAGCATATGAATAAAAACAGACTTATTCAGAAACCACTGAGGCAATTTACACACAAAAGGTAAATGTGGAATAACACTTCTAAAGGACATGCAAGGATGTGATTAGTTAAAAATGACTTTTCCCAATGATAGAGCCCCTTTAACAACTAGGAAACAATAGCATAATTCTGAACACTTAAGTGACTCTATGAAATAAAGTAAAAATTATGAGTGATGTGGCTTGTACATCTGATCTGCTTTTGGTTGTATTAGAAGCCACAGTAAAGCTATAAGTGATTTAGTCTTTAGCCCTACAATAAGACCATGTTATGATTTATTTAGACAACTCCCCATGATACAGTGGAGGAATATGCTAATCTGTCTTCCAAGATGTAAATAGGGAGACAGTGCCTCTATTATTATCCCCATAACATGATACAGTGGTCAGTCTACCTTGTCTAGAGTGGTTGCTTTTTACAGACCTACATCTCTGGAGATAATAAACTTGTTCATGAAGACCCCTAGGGGGCACAATGCTATAAGAATGACCATGTTCAAAGATGTAGCTGGGCTAGCCCTTTACCACAACAATTATATCTCAGCCCAGAAAATAGATCAGGAGGATACTATGTTTCCTTGCAGAGACCACTTTTTCAGATGTAGGGATGCTCCCAGGATGTATGTCAATGGCCTCTCAGCTAGTCAACCAATACCCTGCTCTGCACTGATGAGGGGCAAAAACCATAAAACCCCTGTCTGCAGATGGACGTCTTTTATTTATGGAAGATATTTAGAGGGTTATCACATATCCCTAGTCATGTTCCTAGACTTTTTTGTAAGTTCACCAATGTTATCACAGCATCAGAAGAATTAATATTAATGGTGATATTCACATTTGCATTGGAAGCCACATATGATGCCTGTGTTACAAGTTCCAGTGTAAAGGGGTCCATCAGGTGCCTCAGGTATTGATCTGGCACTGTGTAGTAGCTTCTATTATACACATATTCTAGTACAACTAATAATAAGTATCAGCATTGATGTCCCAACTAGAGAATCCCTAAAGTCTTTGTGATGACCATGACTACCCCTGCAATAGTGCTGGCAATGAGAGTTATAGAGAGAATATCAGTGCAGAATTTTTCTATTTCTACGCATCCCCATACTGGAGAGCTTCACACAATAAGCCGGGGTGCACACGACCATGTGCTGGCCACTAGCTGTGCCGTTCATTCGTGGTCAGCAACACATGGATGTCATCTGTGTGTCGTCGATGCACCGGCTGTTCTTCCGCAGCCCCATTCACTCAATGAATAGGAGCCGCAGAAGCATGGTCGCAAAACAAGACAGGAATGGGGCGCTGTTCCATATTTTGTAACCTGGACTGTCGGTCTGTACATGGGACTGTGTAAATCATGGTCATGTGCACAAGCCCACAGAAATGAATAGGTCAGTGTGTTATTTGGGAAAAACCTGGATAGCATACTGATCTAGCACATGGTCGTCTGCAAGGGGCTTTACTCAGTAAGCAGGGATTTTTATAAATAAAACATTCTTCTGAATTTTTTGCCCATAAACCTACTGTATATATCAGTCAGCTCAGCTTTCCCTGCTCTTTAACATGACGCCTGCAGTTCAATGTACTCGCTCCCTTTAGGGTTTTTGTCTCTCCGCAGAAACAATATTGTGTTCCCTGATGGTAAAACAGGTTTTTTGACATGTTTGGAGCACTTACATGTTATTTTAAGTTAGTTTATGTTTGCAGGCTTTATTTGCAAAGGATTTCCACTTGATGTGTATTCATCATAAAATGTTTGCGTTTGCTCTATAGAGGCCTCCGTAGAGTGCCCCGAAGTACCTAACCACTAACAATCCTACATTAGCTTGATGTGGGCCGAGGTTAAACTTTTAACCTTTTTTATGTTGTTTGGAAAAAATGAAATCACTTCTGCCAAGAAACATAGAACAAAACTGGAGGCAAAAATTAATAAAACAAAACTCCATTGATATATTTGCCCGGGGCGTACTTTCATAATTCTACTTGGTATATAACACATGTCTTATTTAAACATTTGTTGCAGATTGACACATAGGAACATTAATAAGATCTGAATAATATTATTATAAAGGTGAAAGTATGTGTGTTTGCATGTTTGGATGTTTGTTCCTCAATCACGCAAAAATGCCTTCACCGATTTGCGTGAAATTTTCACAAAACATAGTTCCTAGGCAGCATTGAACGATAGGCTACTTTTCGTTCCACTCACGCATATACATTTTGCCCAGGACACCCCCAAACCCCAAACTCACAGCATGAGCTCTACAATCCCACACATTTTTGACCACTCACACAAGTCACACACTCCCTATTGGCCTCTCAAGCCTAGCCCCTAACCCCACACTACAACATGTCAATACACTTGCCCACTTACACCCTCACCTTCATCTCCGTCCAGGGGGAAACCTCTTCAATGCTCTGGATCAGCCATCTTACGCTCCCCGACTCCGCCCACTACTTGCTCTTGCTACGCGCATGCACATCTTCCCCCTCTATACAACGTCTTTCTGCACGCCACCATTTTGTGGACACTGTACGCACAAAATCCTCTGCAGGCCGACACACTCCTCAACGCTGGTGGGAGCCTTCCCGCACCTCCCCAGCCCTCCACGGCTAACACATGGCCTTCCCGAGTCTCCACCACCCCTTCGGCCCCAGGACACTGCCTACCCGCCCTTCCACAGGCCCTCCAGGGCAAGGAGACTGGTAAGTCGCCATTCCGCCAGCGGCTACGCACTTCTCTCCTCACAGCTCCGCAGTATCGTTCTAACACTTCACTGCCTCTGCAGGCCGACACACTCCCCGACGCTGCTGGGAGCCTTCACCCACCTCCACAAGCCCTCCACGGCAAGGACACTGCCTTAACAACCCTCCTCAGGCCCTCCACGCCAAGGACACCTTGAAAAATCACAAATCTTTGTAAACGGACAATTAAGGACAGACACTAACAGTAAAGGACACTACAAGATGTCCCATTTACAATAATGCAAATTGTAACAGACACAGCTAGGCCTGCGCTGACGCTGTGTCGCGCAAACCAGGAACCCTGCCGCGGACCACGTCACAGGTACTAGGGGTGGAAGAGGGCACCTTCCTGGGGTGCCAAAGGGCCACGGGGTAGGTGGAAGGAGTGACCACAAGGTGAAGCGGGTAGAGAGAACGGGGGGTGGCGGCTGCCAGGAAGGAGAGGAGGTAAACAGTTCCAGCGGGCCGCACGGGGTAGGTAACACGGAAGAAGGGGGCATGCTGTTAGGGGGGGAAGTCGCCACGTTCCTGGGTCGCAAAGGGGCACAGGGTAGCTGGAAGGAGTGACCACAAGGGGAAGCGGGTAGGGAGAAAGGGGGGTGGCGGGCGCCAGTAAGGAGAGGAGGTAAACAGTTTAAGAGGGCCGCAAGGTTCGCACAGAGGGTCCATGGACCCTCGGAGGTAGGAAGGCCCCCCTGCGGACACAACAAAAAGGAACAAGCCTGCGCTCCCAGCCAGGTGCGTCACGCAGACAGTCAAGGTTCCGCGGACGAAGTCGCGGGTAAAAGCTATATATATTATAATTTAGGCAATTAGGTAACTAATTTAGTAAATATAGTAATTTTACTAACTATATCGTGACAGAATTTGTCTATCTATATGGGTTCCCACTAGACGTCTTTAAGTCATACCAGAGTGTGTGGAGTATTTCTTACCATACACAGGCAATGAATACAGAGTGTCAGCCACTTACAGCAGCAACAGACATAAGATTGTAGGATCGTCATCGAACTTTTGGTAAAATCCAGTTGTTTTGTTTCCACCACTCCTGTGCAGACCTACCTCTCCATGGTAACAGAAAACAAAGTAACTGTAGTCTGACCCTACATTCATACTCTCTTCAATCTGTCATCACCTATCCCATTGGATTTATTATGTTCAGCACAGGGCAAAGAACTACAGCTGAGATGGCAGGGGAAGAAGATTTGGGCTGGACAGTAAGTGTCATCAGAATAAAATATGTTAAAAAATAAAATATTATAAAAAAGGGGGAGCACAGAGAATATGCCAGCAGGGCCCCGGGGGGGGGGGGTGGCGGCATTTTTGCTGACCTAAGCCAGTCCAGGACAAGCTGTCCTGGACTGGCTTAGCGTCACCGTCTCAGCAGCCCGGCACGGGAAGCGAGCGGTGGATTGGGGAGGCCCTGTGGACGCAGAGCTGCTCCAGGTCCTCTCCCCTCACCCTCCGCTCCGCCCCGCCCCCTCTGTTCTGCTAGTGGTAACATTGCAGTGAATACAGTAAGTGACATTTTGTGGTGAGTTACCGGAGACATCCCTGACTAATCGCTCACATTTCCCATCTCTTTCCTCTGGACAGCCATGACCACTTCTTCCAGCTGTGATTTGTCTCTGTAAAGTTTGCAACACAGACATCTTTGACTCCTCACTTCTCCAGGCACCCGACCCATATTGTCCTCACCTACACAAAGCCCTTTAAAGAGGACCTTTCATGAGTTGGGGCACATGCGGTTTTATATACCACTGGAAAGCAGACAGTGCGCTGAATTCAGCGCACTGTCGGCTTTCCAGCGGTAAATAAAACCGCATGTGCCCCAACTCATGAAAGGTCCTCTTTAAAGGGGTATTCCCATGACGCATGTTCACTAACCTGCAGGCTGTTGTGCTCTCTTCACTTCCTGCTTCTCTCAGCACATAGGTGGGCGGGGTTTTACTTGCACGGGATTGGTTGTAAATGAATTACCACAGTGTGAAGCTGATGTAGCAGAGCTGGATTTGAGTCAGTTTGCATTATATACAGAGGTAATGGACTCCCTATCTCAGCCCTTATCAGCCAAATTCAATTAAACTGACTGATAAGAGCTCAGAAATCCCGGAGCTCTCTGAGAAGCTCCACTACTTAAAAGACACAAACAGCTCAGAGCTGCTCCCAGCCCCTCCCTCCCCCCTGAGAGCAGGCAGCTACATCACTTGACAAATGAGCAAATAATCCCAAGGGACATAGAAACGGAGTGTAAACAATGAAGTGAATAAATTAAGATAGCGGCTAAACAAAGCAGTTTTGATAAAGCAATGCATTTAGGAAAAGTCTTAAATCCACATAAACTAGCAGTATAGATAGGATCCTTGTGATGGGACAACCCCTTTAAATAGTGCCCCTTATTAATAATACCCTCTTATATTAATAATGCCCCTAATAGTCCCTATATAAAGTCGCCATATTCTGACACTTGTAACTTTTTTTTATACTTGCTTGTATGGGGATGCATAGGGCGTCATTTTTTGCGAGGGCAGGAGTATTTTTCAGTTCTACCATTTTGGAGACTGTGTCTGGCTTTGATCACTTTTTATTCAAATTTTTATTAGAGGCAAAACATTAAAAAAAAAACGTCAGTTTGACAATTTTGATTTTTTTTTCCTGCTACGGCATTTACCATACGGGAAAAATATTGTTATAGATTTGTAGAGCGAGCATTTTAGGATACAGGGGTACCTAACGTGTAGGTGTTTCACAGTATTTACATACTTTTATATGTGTTCTAGGGACAGAGGGGTGATTAAAATTTTTAATTCTTTTTAATTTTATTTTTTTTAATTTTTTTTTTTTTGTACTTATTAGACCCCCTAGGGGTCTGATCACTAATACAATGCACCACAATGCATTGAAAAAATCCGGCATTTCTATTGCAGGCTACATAGAACAGCCTGCAATAGAAAGTATAGAATGACAGGCTGGAGAGCCTTCACAAGGCCATAAAAACAGACGCAGGCCCCAAAACTTTCTCCAGGTGCCTGCAGTTGCCAGTAAAATGGTGCCTTAGTCAAAGCTGGGGGGTTAATGCTAAAACAGCAGACACCATTATTGTGTTGGGGTTCTGGGGAAGGGTTGGAGTGCTGGGGGGGTTGGGGTTCTGGGGAACGGAGAAGGGGGCTTTTTGATGTCTGTCTAGCCCTTCCTTGGGCTTGAGGACTTTTTTTGTCCACTCACTTGCAATTCTTGCACTTGGGGGGTTAATACTTGGGGGTTAATAGGAGCACTACAGTCTGTAGCACTACAGTCCTATTAACCCCCAAGTGCAAGAATTACAAGTAGGTAGGAAAAAACAGTCCTCAAGCTCAAGGAAGGGTGAGTCAGACATCCAAAAGCCCCACTCTCCCTTCTCCAGCACCCCAACCCCCCCCCATCATCATCATCAATCTAGTATTTATTCCCTATCCGCAAGATGGCTGCTTACCCGCTTCTGCTCTTCAGCCTGTGCAGCGGTCTTGTGACTGGAGACTGCGTAGGAGCGCAGGCACACGTCGGGTGTGGGCCTGATTACGTGACCACGTCACCAGGCGTGTGGGGAGGAGGGAGAGGAGGAGGAGGGTGGCTTTAGAATGCAGAGAGCAGGCAGGGAGACCTGCTCTCTGCTAAGGATGATGGGCGGCTGCTGGAGCAGTGCTGCTGCTAATAGGTGAGAGATAAAGCAGCGCTGCGTCCTCAGTGCCGCCCCACTCGCTTCCCCTGCCGGGCTGCCATAATGCTAAGCCAGTCCAGGACAGTTCGCACACAGCTTTTCCTGGACTGGCTTAGGTCAGTAAAAATGCCGCCCCCCGACATAGCGCCGCCTGAGGCAATTGCCTCATGTCGCCTCATTTAGAGGTGCGGCACTGGCTGTCAAACACACAGGCCAGACTAGAATTAACCATTTGATGAGCAGAGGGAAACAAGGTGCATGAGACGGGTGTGGTAGAAATTCAATTACAGAGATAGAGCAGTATTCACACAGTGCAACAAAAAACACTAAGCAAAGAATCAAACTGAGCTTGCCTCCTGCGCCACAGTGCGCGAACGAAGGGTGGTGCTGAGACCCGAACAGGCAGAGACATTACACATAAATCCTAGGAGTAGGTCATTGCACTAAAAACCTTTGTACATTAAAACACAATCTCTGATTCCATTTATGATCTAAAATTCAACATATATTTTTTCAAAAATATTGACACAAGCCAATATGTTTTATATCTGTGCACTTATATTATAGACTATGCACCTTGGTTACATCTCTGTAGAATGTTCCTAGTGATGTTTCCTCTTGTCTCACCATCACATGCACCATACTTGGACTCTTTAATTCTGCCACATCCAATTAGACTGTAATTAAAATCTGCTCTTAATGCAGCAGACGTCCATCTTTGTATGCCCCATATAAGGCTGCCCAAAATGATTCCTTTTTGTTTAATTCACACACAATAGACAAATTGCGTGACATGAAGGCTTGAAGCAAGAAGGGACAATAGAATCCATGGTAGTAATCAGCCCTTTGTTACAGAACGCTAAGAAAGCAATACTCACACAGGCAGTCATTAAACTCTGGCTTTTCAGTGTGTTTTGGCCGGGGGCCAATGTTTGTTTTTACCTCCTTATTTTATTTCTCTTCCAGCATGGAGTCTGTAAATCAGACTGAGAAATCTCACTCTCGTAACTTTATTTTTCATCTTGCTTGGTATTTGTACGTCACAACAGATTAAACATTTAGATGACATTGTCCAAAACAGAAGAAGTGTAATAGATGTTTACAGCGATGTCAGTCATATCATAGAGCAGACACAGTATCTCAGCGAAGCGCTGCTGACAACTGCAGACAGGATCCCATTGCTTGCTTTATGTCATTTGCAGTTCTTTTATGATCATACAGTGTATACGATACATTGACCATATGTATTGTAGAGTCATCTACAGCCCTGGGAATATTGGTGTGGTTACTTACCACCATAGGCATGAAGCTCCTAGGACCTAGTGCCAAATCTGTAGCAAAGCCCAACTTGTCTTATTTATAATACTGCCATCTTATTCAGGGGGCATTAGGACCCTGCAGGTACAAGGGTCCAAGTAAAAGTACAACTTCTGCACCGCTCATGGTTACATCTTTCGTACCCTGGGCTATGTCTATTAAAACAAACTAATCCAATGATATATCACTAGTGATGTTCCTTTTTGTGTTCCTGTCTGATTATTGTGCTGTGATTATAACGAGCGGCACCTGTGTGCTCATCACATGACCATGACCAGTAAATCACATGACCATGACCAGTAAATCACATGACCATGGTCAGACTTTTATCCACTAGAAGTAACAGAATGAATGACAGCGAGCAGAGATCTAGAAAACTGTGAGGAATTGATACAGAAAGTATATTGGAAAATTGTATATCTTTTTATTGTACATTTGTTTGTCAATATTGGTCTGAAAGTGGCCAAACCCTTTAAAGATTGTCAGGACCGATATGCATCCCAAACCAGTAGTAGTAGTCCTGTGAAGGTGCCTTTAACATGAACAGAAACGTACCTACATGACCACAAACCAATGAAGCAATGCAGAAATCATCATCTTTTATGGATACGCAAATCAGCCCAGGGCGGAGAACTCTGACTCTGGGTGAGGCAGAAAATGTTATTCACTGCTATCGGGATGACAATGGGTGACAAACTTAGAGAACATTTATAGCACTTGTAACTATCTGTAAGCAAATTTGGCAAATCAGGCCCTGCCCCTGGTCTACTTGAGGCTAAGGCCCCGTGCTGCAAGAAAAACTGCGGCAACAACACATCACGGTTTTTCCTGCAACGCTTTGCACAGAGTTTGCAGACGTTTCCTTTGCAGACTTTCTGCTTCAATTATATCTATAGAAAAACCGCCATCATTTCCGTAGGTATAATTGACATAATACGATTAACAAGAACTTAACGGTCTTTAAAATGGCAGCATGTCCGCTGAAGATATTTCTCTGCAATGTGGATGGGATTTGCCAGAATCCCATCCACTTTGCAGTTATTGTAAAACACAGCTGTTTTTGCCTATTGTGAAACATAGCAGTATTAAAAAAGTGAGTGACTCAAAGTAAGAAAGAATGAAGTTTTGTGGCAAGGTAATTGTAAATGTAGCCTGTGATGAATATGAAATGGACGCAGAAGATGGACACGGCCTTTTAATGGAAAAGCCACTATTTTAGTTTCAATATTTTTTATTAATATTATTAAATAAATACTAAATTGCCTGTTTCTTCACTTATTTCCCTACTTTTATTTATGGATTTGGTTTACAACAGAAGTCTTTTCAGCCTCAGGCAGCAGACAACAGATGTCTATGGAGACTGGGAGGAGGAGAAGGATAGCTCCTAGAGGAAAAGGTGGCAGGTAGCTAGCCTCTGGACTATATAGTAATAGTGTTTTTCTTGCAATAGATCTCAATTATCAGGTAAATCATTATTCAGCTCTCTTGTAAGATAAAAGACATGTTGTAGATAGTCTTGTGCATTTCCCTACCCTGTTTCTTGACTTTCCTCCTACCCCTCCCCTCTCCATAGATTTCATTGTAACTGATCTGTTTAATATTTCTTGAGTATAGACAGGATCAATCAAGGCAGAGAGTGATAAGAGCAGAGATAAGAGGAACAAAATAATGAGATATACTTTAATAAAATATATTACAAAGTTTGTTTTACTTGCACATTGATTCATGAAATAGAAAAAAAAAAAAGTTTTAAATATTTAGGCCCAAATAAAAGCAGATGTTCAGTTCTTTATGCATTTGCTAGCCTATTGTATCTGCTACTTTTTCACGTTTTTATGGCTGAGTCTTTGTCCCCATATATGGCTAGCATCTCTAGGAGGAGGTGAAATCTTTCAATCTTCTCATTACATTTCTGCCAACATTAGACTTTATTTCTCTAGCATGTGCTATTCTAGTAAATCTGAAAACTAAACAAATTAATATCCAGTATGTCGATTTCAGTATCATTATGTAAATGGACATTGTCATATTTTCCAGGACCGCTATTCATTCAATTAAACAAACCCTAGCTTTTATTCGGTGTTGTTTCACTCCACCCATGCATGGCAATTCCTGAAATGCACAGTATGGATACCATAATCTGGCAGTGGATGAGAAATGAAGTTTGGGTGGGGAGAAATCACTATATTGGACCATGGCCAGCACATGAACTGCTGAGTCTGGAAAAGTTAAGAGCGGCATTTTTCATTGTCACATAGGAACGTACTGTGTTCACAATCGCCTACTCTATGTGTGAATTTACATAATTTTAAAGAGGTTGTATGGGATTAAGACTCTACGGTCTTCAGAAACCAATCCACTTTTCTTTTTGGATTGCCTCTTGTATAATAGTTCAACCCAGTCACTTCAAGTGAATTGTTTTGCAATTGTGGATAAAACCCATTTACAAATAATAAAATGCACTTTTACATTTCCTGGTCCTCACGGACCGGGGTTGTGTCCCGCAATTTGTGGAGTGAGTGGAGACTTTTGAATTGAAAAAAAAAAAAAAAAAAAAAAAAATCAATTTTTCCAAATAATACAAATAACATTAAAGGGGTTGTTAAAGATATTGAAGAATGTGGTCAATGCTAAGAAACTTTGATAAACTAATAAGGGAAATACACCCATTTCACCCCTTCCAGTGAAAGTGCTGCAAATACAGTCCTCCCCATTGGGTTTTGTTTACTTGGCAGCTGCTATGAGATGCCCATATACCCTCAGTGCTATACAACACAAAACCACTGAGGCCAGCGACTACCCGCAATGGTTATATAGACACCGCATAGCAGCAGCCAAGTAAACAAAGCTGGGGTGAGAAGACCAGATCAGCATAGTTGGAGCTGCTGGTGATAAAATAAGGAAGAAACCATTAATTTGCTATTTTCTCAAAATCTTAGCTTTCAGCATATTTTTCCTTAAAGAGATCCTCCCTGCAGAAATTTTTTTTACTATATGATTACATGTATACTGTACTTACCTGGTGTTCTCCATGCTCTTTCCATTGTTCCATTTGGGTATATGCCTGTTCAGTGATTAAAATTGCCACTGACTTCCCCTAGTCACAGACAGCTCCACTATATTGCCCATCACCGAAGGCTCAGGGGGCATTTCTGGGATTTGCAGATGTAGTCAACCACAAAACCCACTAAAAGGTGCCAACTGTATCACCACTAGTGGAGGAGAAGGTGTGCAAAGTCACCAGGGGTTGCTCCAACCAAGCTGATATTGAATGCATTTGGTGCATAGACAGTGAGGGAGACAATTTAGGAGCTTCCAAAGGAGGTTTGCAGGCACAGAAAGATCCGCAAAAGGTGCTTGCATACTCAGAGCTGTCTGTTATGACACTCATTGCTTCATTTCCTTTATTCTTAAAAGGGTTTTCTCATGTAAGGGTTTCACCTGCTCTTTTCTTCTCTACCCTCCTGTTTCAGTGATGGGTAGTGAAGTTGGTGGGTGGGCTTAGCATGTGTGAATTATAAGTCCTGCCAGCACTGTGCTCTGTGAATAATAGTTTTCTTTGGATTTTCAAACAGAGGCCATAGAGGCACTGACCAAGAACTGTTCTAACCTTTATCAGGGACCAACAACTAAGTGCACTTTGTAGAGCTTACAGATGGCTCCATTAGCCATCAATCACAGTGAACAGAGGAACGTATAGGTGGTCTGGAACAAGAACTAATGTCACCAGCTCGGTCACTGCTATCAGATCAGAAGGATTATGAAGATAATCTTGTTTCCCTTAGTCCTAACAGCATCACAATATTGGGTATTTTCTACCCCTGTATGCTGGTAGGACAGGCGGAATTTTAATTAGCCAATTAATTAACATGGCTTGCCCTATAAAAGGGCACAAGGACCTCCCCCTGCGTGTATATACAAAAGTAATACAATTATACATAGGTAATACAATATATTACAACAACAATATCAATACTTCTTTGGGCGGGAAGACTTGTGCCGCTGTTAGGACTAAGGGAAACAAGATTATCTTCATAATCCTTCATTTCCTGTCGTCCTACCAGTGGCACAATATGGGGAATTAGCGAGTAATGCCCTAGGGTGGGACCTCACTGCAAACAAAACTCAGTACCGTGTGACCAAACATGGTAGCTTCTCAGGTATGAGTGTTTAAGCGATAGTGGGATACAAAAGTTGACTCTGAGGACCAAGAGGCAGCAGCGCAGATCTGGTCCAAAGATAAGGCTTTATTCTCTGCCCAGGAGGTGGAATCCGACTTCGTGGAATGTGCCCTTAGAGGGGCCGGAGAAGATAACCCTTGGGCTGAAAAGCAGACCTTTATTGCCTCCCTGACCCAGCGAGAGATTGAGGCTTTAGAAACCTTAAGACCTTTTTGTTTCCCCACATAGTTTATAAGGTTCTCAGACTTCCTGAAGGGACATGTACGTTGGAGATAGATTTTTAGGCATCTGACAAGATCCAGAGTATGAAATTTTTCTTTGTCCGCCGAGGAAGGAGATGGAAGGAGTACTGGTAGGGAAATCAGCTGGTTTATGATTGTGGTGGAAGGAACTTTGGGCCTAAAGCCCAAAAGGAACTGGAGCTGAACATGATCCGGAAAAAAGGAGGTATATGGCTCCTTCAAAGACAGAGCTTGCAGCTCACTGACCCTTTTGGCTGATGTTATAGCCAAGAGGAAGGCTGTCTTGTAGGTCAAGAACTTTAGGTCAACCTCTTCCAGAGGCTCAAAAGGCTTTCTGAGTAGTGCTGAAAGGACCGTATTGAGGTCCCACTGGTGGACAGGAGTGGTAACCACAGGTCTCAGCCTAGTTGCCCCTTTAATAAAGGTTCTTACTAAAGGATCTTGAGACAGACGCCTCCCCAGATAGGCGGACAGAGCGGCTACATGTACCTTTAGGGTGGCAGCAGCGAGCCCACTGTTTAGTCCATTCTGAAGAAAACCCAGGATCGCTCTCACTGTGGGATCGGAGAAGTCCACTTCATGTTCAAGACACCAGGCATTGAAGATGTTACCAATTCTTCTGTAGTTGTTATTAGTAGACACAGCTCTGGCGCTTGTGAGAGTCTTCAGAACGGCTTGAGACAGTCCTCTATTTCTTAATAGGGGACTGGTCAACCTCCAGACTGTCAGGTTGAATCTCCTTAGATCCTGGCATCTCAGCTCTCCTTGGATTACCGGGTCTGGAAGAGGAGGAAGCCTCCAGTATATGCCTTGACTCATCTTTATGAGCTGGGCAAACCAAGCCCTTTTTTGCCAGAACAGGATTATAGCAATTTCCTAGGCTTTGTCCTGTCTTATTTTTATCAATACCTTCGGTATGATTGGAATTGGAGGGAAGATGTAGAACAGCCTGAATCTCCACGGGATAGACAGGGCATCCACTGCCAAGGGATTGTCCTCCTGGTGCAGAGAGCAGAAGGTCCCCAACTTGGCGTTGAGTCAGGTTGCCATAAAATCGAACTCCGGGAGACCCCATATCCGGACAATCTGTTGAAACACGTTTGGACTGAGAGACCATTCTCCGGATACCTCTCTGAGCAGGGCTGGAGATCTGGTGCTACCCTGTTTGTTCAGATAGATCACCATGGTCATATTGTCTGAACAAACTTGACTGCTTTGCCTCTGAGATCCTGAGCAAAGTGATAAAGTGCCAGATAGACTGCTCTGAGCTCTTTGAGATTGGATGTTCCCAACTCCGGTCTCCGCCAACGATTTTGCACAGTGTTTTCCAGATGGCTCCCCATCCCAGATGGGATGCATCTGTTGTCAACAGGGTCCACACTGTCGGGACCATGGACCTTCCCTCTTTTAGGTATATCCACCATCTGAGGGAAAGACGGGTACTGGGAGAAAGGCAAATCTTCTTGTGCAGTCCCCGTGGAAAGCCGTTCCAGGTTCTCAACACTTCCATCTGGAGGGAAATTCCATAAAGCCCAAGGGACCACCCTGGCCGAGGATGACATCAGGCCAAGGACTCTCATGGCGGTGTGGATGGTAACTCGCCGGGTTCAAAATAGGAAGCGGGCGGCAGCCTCTAATCTCAATTACCTTGGGCTGGAGAGGAAGATCTGCATCATTTCTAAATCCACTATGAAATCCAGGAATTTCTTCCGGGTGGCTGGCACAATTTCTGATTTCTCCCAATTGACTATCCAACCTAACTTCTGTAGGAAGTTGATGGGTACCTGGAGATGTTGATGGAGGACTGCAGTAGACTGAGCTTTTATGAGCCAGTCCTCCAGGTAGAGAACAATAAATAGGCCTTGTAGTCTGAGGCAGCAGCAACCAGAGTGACCACCTTGATGAATACGAATGGGGCTGAGGAAATGCCGAACGGCAGCGTGGTGAACTGGTAATGCTCTCTGTGGTCGACCATATAAATGGCGATTCTTAGATATTTCCTGTGAGGACGAAATATAGGGACATGGAGATACGCGTCTTTCAGTTCTAGAGTTATCATTGCCTCTCCCTATTGTAGAAAAGATGTTACAGAGTCTACAGACTACATCCAGAAAGATTTTCTTTTTATACATCGGTTGAGGTACCTTAGATCGTCTCCTGAAGGTTTTGGAACCAGGAAGACTGGAGAATATACCCCCAGACCAAAGTCTGAGGGGGGAACCCTTTCTAGGGCCCCTTTTGCAATGTACAGCACACCCGATGCTTCCAGGATAGATTGTTGAGCAACGGGAAGAAGACAGGTGATGACAAACCAGTTGGGAGGCAATTGATCAAATTCTATGGAGTAACTGCGTTCTATTACCTGTAGAACCCATGGGTCTTTTATGTGGGTTTTCTATGCCTCTAAAAACCGGGAAAAACGTTCTCCGACAGGACTTGTGGCCACAGAGAGCAGCGCCCCATCAAAACTCAGGTTTCTTCTTGGGATCATCCCTGGAGTTGCCACGACCAGCTCCTCTGGGGCGATATCTAGATCGCCGCTGTTGTTGGCGTCTCCTGCCCGTGGAGTCTTGTAGCAGAGATTTCCCCTTCCCCTCAGTGAGACCTTCCATGAGGTCATCCAACAATCAGTCGAATACTTTCCCTGGCTCAAAGGGAAGGGAGCAGAGAGCAAACTTGGAGGCGAGGTCAGCTCTCCAGGGTTTTAGCCATAAAGGCCTCCTGGCAGCCGTAGCCAAAGCCATAGATTTGGATGCGAGCTTCAATTGTTGTCTGGAAGACTCAGAGATGTAATCCACCGCCCTGTGGAGATGTCCCATAGAAGCTAAGATGTCAATGTTGGGTTCCAACTGGGAAAGGTGGGTCCGGAGAAAATCTGCGACAGCAGTTGAGGCTATGGCTACTGAGGCTTGAGCTGAGGTGGCGGAATACACCTTCCTTAGGTTTGAATCTGCTCTACGGTCCAGGAGGTCCTGAAGATTCGAGCCATGTTCTAAGGGGACTACAGTCTGGCGTGATAGTTCACCTTCGGGGGAGACCCCCACTCGTCCCATTGTGATGGGTCCATGGGGAACAGGGACCTGAAGACTCTCCTAAAGGAATGTTCCTTCTCAGGTTGTTTCCATTGCTGATGCATGATGCTGGCCAGAGATGCTTCCACATGGAAGGTAATGTGCCCCCCAGTGGTGGACATGGAGCTTCCCCATCAACCTCCTGGTCAACTGTAGCCCGGATGGACTTCAGCAGCCTCGTAGTCTGGTCATAATGGAAGCTAGGTCTGATGGAATTAATAGATTCATTATCAGACGATTCTGAGTCATCACCCACCTGGAGCCTCTCCATAGAGGGGAGCAACAGGGAAAACCTTTGAGGGCATGACTTCTTTGCGAGCTGAGACAAGGAAGTACGTATGTCTACCAGAAGTGAGGAAGATACTTTCACTTTTATTCCAGATCCGTACTCACCAAACCACCTCCTTGTGGAGGGTCTATAATCTGTGCCAGCAAGATGCTTCTGTTCATGATGCTCCCACAGGAGCAGAGGTAGCAGGTACTCAAAGCAGGTAACCACCTCTAGGAGGCCAGAAGCCAAGTCAGGCAGATGCTGCAGATGGCTGCCCAAGTAGGCAACAGTGAGATGAGCCAGGTAGTCAAGCCGACACAATAGGTGTTAGTAGGCAAGTGGCAGATGCCGCAGTTGATAGCAGGCAGATCCAGCCTTCGGGTAGAGTACAAACAGTATTGAACGCTAGACTCGGTGCACTGAACATAAAAATCTGTTTCCTTACAGACTGAAACACAAAACTCCTTTTTTTTTTTTTTTTTTTTTTTAGGGACTTGCTCACTCACAAACGTAGTCTTAGGGAGCATTCACACGGTGTTACGTGCCGCGAGATTTGGCACGTAGACGCCGCGTGACCCTTTGCGTGCCGTACACGCTCCCATTGAGTTCAATGGGAGCGGGGAGCGTATGCGCCACGCTAGTTTGCGGCCATGAATAAATGCACAGCCGCAAACTAGCGCGGCGCATACGCTCCCATTGAACTCAATGGGAGCGTGTACGGCACGCAAAGGGTCACGCGGCGTCTACGTGCCAAATCTCGCGGCACATAACACCGTGTGAATGCTCCCTTAGGGTGCATTCACACTGAGTAAACGCTAGCTTATTCTGAACGTAAAACACGTTCAGAATAAGCGGCGTCTAAAGCAGCTCCATTCATTTCTATGGGAGCCGGCATACGAGCGCTCCCCATAGAAATGAATGGGCTGCTTCTTTCACTCCGTGCAGTCCCATTGAAGTGAATGGGGAGTGCCGGCGTGTACGCTCCGGCATGAGCAGAGCTTGCCGTATACGCCGGCACTCCCCATTCACTTCAATGGGACTGCACGGAGTGAAAGAAGCAGCCCATTCATTTCTATGGGGAGCGCTCGTATCCCCGCTCCCATAGAAATGAATGGAGCTGCTTTAGACGCCGCTTATTCTGAACGTGTTTTACGTTCAGAATAAGCTAGCGTTTACTCAGTGTGAATTCACCCTTAGTGCGCCTTCAGCTTACCTCACCTGAGCTGTGGGCGTTGCTGGAAAAAACTCTGCCATCTGACAGGTTGCTGTTCACATTAGCTGCGCTTTAAGGCAGCGGGCTAAGCCCGGCCAGACAGGTGCACACAAGCCATAGCAATCGCACAGGCCACAGCAATAGACAGAAGTGCTTTTAGACTCTGCACTGAGCATAAAGGGAAAGCTGAAAGCTCCCACACAATTTCCATGCCTGCAACTGTAACACAGACAGCCACACACAGGCCATAGCAATAGATTCCACGCTGCACTTCGGCACAGATAAATGCGCACAGCCACCGACAAAACACAACAGAAAGGAAGTTGGCAGAGTGCCCATAGCAAAAAATATCAGTGCTTTTAGTTTGCAGTAAACACAGAGGAAAAGCTGGAGACTCAGCTTACCTTATTGCTCAGCAGTGACTGAGCTGTAAGGGAGCATTCACACTACCGTCGGTGTCCGACAGGTAGTGTCCGCTCCTAGTGTCCGCTCAAAATCTGGCACGGACATTAGGAGCGGACACTAGCCGTGTCCGTGACACCTGTCATTTATTTAAATGGGAATCGGGTGCGTTCTTTTGCACTCCGTGTCCTTCCTTCCCTGTCCGCAAGTGAAGATGTCCGACTTCTCAAGTGGACAGAAAAAACCCTACATGCAGGGTTCTTCTGTCCGCTTGAGAAGTCGGACATCTTCACTTGCGGACAGGGAAGGAAGGGCACGGAGTGCAAAAGAACGCACCCGATGCCCATTTAAATAAATGACAGGTGTCATGGACACAGCTAGTGTCCGCTCCTAATGTCCGTGCCAGATTTGGAGCGGACACTAGGAGCGGACACTACCTGTCGGACACCGACGGTAGTGTGAACGCCCCCTAACACAGCTGAACAAATCAGAACACCCTGCAGAGCAGGTAAGACAAAACCTAAATCTTTCTCCCAGAAAGAAAGAAAAGGGAAAGAAGAACAGTTAACAGACACCTTCTTCCAACCGCTACAGGAGGCCACAGGGCAGAAAAAAACACGCAGGGGGGAGGTCCTTGTGCCCTCTTATAGGGCAAGCCATAATTAATTGGCTAATTAAAATTCTACCTGTCCTACCAGCACACAGGGACAGAAAATACTCCATATTGTGCCGCTGGTAGGACGACAGGGAAAGGCCAGTTATGTTTCTTGCCACATTAAACCTAAACCTAAACATTTGCTTTGTATACTGATGTGTCAGCAATGGATGAGACTATTGGTGGTTGTATATAGGATGGGCACTATCAAAAGAATGTGATTGTCACATCAGCAGTCACAGTCTGACAGACACTATGATATATATAGATTGTCCAGAATTATTCCTAGTAATCCCTACATAAACAGTTTACAATGTCTGCAGCCAACCATACCCAAAATGCAAAAATCACCAGTTCCATGGGAACGTTTGAGTCAGCAGATTTGCAGCAAAAGGTTGGATATTTCATATAAAAACGACAACTGTATATTACAAAGTACATTAATAACATACCAAATGATATATGTATATTAACCTATATGACAACATTTATAGATTTCTAAGAATCCTGGATATTCAACTTTTCATCACCTATACAGACCTTCTTACAAGCAGACATGCTTTCCAGTCACATAACTAGAGCATGTCATGTGACTGTCTGAAGTCAGAAGGTTCTTACTGAGTATATTTAGGCTTCGTTCACACGGGGGCGGTAGGGCGGATTTTGGCGCCGATAGTGTCGCGGCTTATGACAGTCGCGGCTTCCCCCTCCGGAGCAGGCTCCAATGAATGGGCCGACTCCGGAGGTTGCTGCCACCAAGCGGACACCGCGGCTCAACGAGCCGCGGAAGACGCCTGAAGAAAGGGCAGCCGGCTTCTTTTTTCCATGGGCGGCAGCATGCCTACATAGACCACCATTGTGAGGGGGCAGATTATGACATGGATTATGTCCTTAATCCGCCCCCTTAGTGCCCGTGTGAACGAGCCTTTAGCCTTTACCAGTGCTGGCTGGCTTCTGATTGGCTGCATGCATGGCATTGGTGTTCCCACGTTCCCAGAGTTCCTTGCGCCATGTCCTAACATGTACAGCGGCCATTTTAGGAAAAAATGCGATTCGTTACTACGAAGTGTGAGGAAATCCGGATTCAATGCAAATCGAATATTTCCTGAAATTCATATCGAATTCCACTTCATCAGCTTCGATTTACGCATCTCTAATATACATATATGTGCAGAAAGTTTCTGCAGATGTTCCCAGATACCTAGAAGTGAAAGGGTAGAAGTGAGTTTTCATTGCTTCTGTATTTCTTGCTATAACATACACAGCACAGCTTGTTGTCTCTCTGCTTCTAATATGTGTGTTGCTTCACAGTTTATGGTATGTTCCTTTTGAAAAAATTTCAATAAAATTTTATAAAATAATTAAAAAAAATACAACAAAATCACATAGGTAATATGCAGCGCCGCACCTCCCATGAGGCGACCTGAAGTGAGCGCTTCAGGCGGCGCTATGTCAGGACCCCAGGGAGGGCGGCATTTTTGATTACCTAAGCCAGTCCAAGACAAGCTGTCCTGGACTGGCTTAGCACCGAGTGGTGGTTTGGGGAGGCCACTGGAGCAGCGCTGCTCCAGCAGCCTCCCCTCACGCTCAGGCAGACCAGATCATCTCCGTGCCTGCTCTCTGCCTGCGAACGGCGCTAAGCCCCGCCCCTCGCTCTGTCACGCCCCCTTCGCTCGGGCACGCCCCTTCGCTCCGCCCCCTCCTGGGGGGGGCGGCTTTCTATAGCTCGCCTCGGGCGGCAAAAGGTGTAGGTTCACCCCTGGTAATATGACAGGTAAAGTAATAGTAAATGATCAGTACAGAGGAGATGGACTACAAGATTTCTTTTTTCTGCATTTATTGTTTCAGTGTAATAGATATTTTTATGAAAGGTATTTTTCTCCGAGCATAGTTTTATAGATTTATCTATGGATGTACTCAGTATTACTTATCATATCTGAATCTGATTCTATCATTCTGTTATGGGATGGCTTTACATTCATTTTACTATAGATGAAAGTGATTTGAGTTGTACAGACATATTGATAAGATATCAGTATCCCTGACAGCTTCACTCTTTGTATAAATATAGTTGGATCAATACTGCTACAGAGAGGCCAGGTAAGGCATATATTGTACAAATGTACATTTTATAAGTGCTGGCTGAAAGACTTAGAATATATTAAAGGGGTATTCCGACATTGCATACTCACCAGTCTTCGCTGCTGTAAAAGCTTCTTTCTTCCTGATTTGTTGCGTCATTGGTGGGCGGGGTTACATATGAAAAGCCAGCGGCGAGATGACGTTGCTTCTATGCTGCTGGCCCTGCTGCGCGCTCCCGATGCAGCTAAACATCGGATGTACAGCGAATAGATGGTGAGACCAGTCAGTTCCCCAGCCTTCACAATGCCAATACAGATCCGCTGTAATAGAAAGGCGGATGCCGGGAAGGGTTAGACGCCGGCACAGGTGCCTGCGACATCGCTACGCTCCTGCCCTGCATGAAGCCAGCAGCAGCAGGAGCAATGCTGCTATTCCGCTCCTCCCCCCTCCGGAATAGCAGCATCGCTCCTGCCGCTGCTGGCTTCATGCAGGGCGGGAGCGTAGTGATGTCGCAGGCCCCAGCACCTGTGCTGGCATCTAACCCTCCTCCGTAATAGAGAGGCGGATGCCGGGTCTGTATTGGCGGCCCCTTCCCCCAAAGTGTAAACTACCCCCCCTCCAGGCTCGCTCCCGTGCACTTAGCCCTTCCTCCCTCCCCATGAGAGCAGGCAGATACATCACTTGACTTTTGACCAGATAAGTCAAGGTCTGTGTCAACAATGAATTGAATAAAGTAATATAGTGGACAAATAAAGCAGTTTTGCTGAAGCAATGTATTTAGGAAAAGTCTTACATTCACATTAACAAGCAGTATAGATAGGATCCTTGTGATGGGACAACCCCTTTAAACTGGTGTCATGTTAGCGATAGATTGTATTTGTGTTGTTTGTTGCATTGCATTGTGTGTTTTGTTATTATGCACTATTTAGCTCATTTTTAAAGAAAATAAGTTTTATTTTTGCACATTTAAATATGAAGCACAGGAAATGTATGTTTGTGAGGTTTATACACTGCTAATAGCTGCACATGGACAAATCTGGTGGTGGACTCCCTCTAAAATATCTAATACTTTAAGAGGATTTGTCAAGTCTCCTGTGTTACCCCATCTGAGGTCAGTATATGGTAAAAAGACACTAAGCTTGGCAATACGGCAATACTGTGGTTTGAATTTGTATTTTCATATAAAATGTTATTTAAGCACTGCCAGGACTCATAAAAGCCTGCGAGTCCTGCTTTCCCAGTCTACATATAGCGATTGACAACTTTTCCTGTATGACTTTAGACGCAGGAAGAGTTGTCAATCAGCAGTGTGTGGGTGGAGGGAAACAGGACGCACAGGCTTTCTTTCTGGCAGCATTTAGTAACATGGTTCATAAGGTTAAAAAAAGATACAAATCCAACCTATAATCCTACATGTTGATTCAGAAAGTAAAAAAAAACATCA
This sequence comes from Leptodactylus fuscus, assembly GCF_031893055.1. NCBI lineage: Eukaryota > Metazoa > Chordata > Amphibia > Anura > Leptodactylidae > Leptodactylus > Leptodactylus fuscus. Next base: position 181,023,594 of record NC_134268.1, on the reverse strand, counting down.
AGAGGCGGATGTTCCGTATTAAGGGGAAATTCTATTATGGCTCCAAATTTGGTAATAAGAATAAATCCCTGGATCCACATCTCACCTCCAGTAATCTTATAACCATAACTTCTGACATTGTTACTTATTAGAAAAGGAACAGATCCATGGTCTCTCTGCTCCATGGTGTCATTACTCATAGGCCTGGTTCACATCTGCGTTGGTAATCCGTTTGGGGAATCTGCATGAGGACGCCCCCGAACGGACTACCGGACGCATTGACAAGTGGTGGGCAGTGAAAGCACATGGACCCCATAGACTATAATGAGGTCCGTGTGTTTTCAGGAATGTAGATCTTGAACTACTTTCCTGCCCACATGTTCTGTGTAGAGACTTTTCCGGAAAGCACACAGACCCCAATATAATCTATGGGTTCCTGCATGTAGGATATTTTTGTCCGCTGGAAAAAAAATGGACTTGGGTGTAAACAGACACAAATGGACACTATCGAACACAAGATAAAATCCTATTGAAATGAATGGAAATTTTAACGGACTACTGACGATTCAGCTAGTGGCCGTTGCTAAAATCCTGATTAGGGACTTACGGGGCCTCCTGGAGGGCAGAAGGGGAACCAGAGGTGACCATGAGCAGGAGCAGGGATTGGTAAGTAGGGTGGCAGGCCAGTGGCAAGAATATTTTTTGCAAAAAATACACCAAATATTGTTATTGGAGGCTCTTGTTATTACTTACCTTTCACTTGTGGTGCACCCAGAAAGGGACCACTATAGGACACTATACTTTGAGACATAATAGTTTGTGTAAATGGGGCGTTATATAGTGTGGGGGCAAGGAAATGGAGAGCTATGCCGTAGGGCCAAGTCAAAAGTTTGCTATTGGGCCAGTCTTTACTGGTTATGCCCCTGGGAGCAACACATAGAATTGAGTGTATTTGGCAACTATTTGGAATGGAAGATTATAAAGATAATCTGTTTTCCCTTAGCCCAAACAGCAGCACAAGATGGGGGTATTCCTGCCCCTGTGTGCTGTTAGGACAGGTGGAACTTTTAATTAGCTAACAGTTTTTCCCCCTATAAGAGGCCGCAAGACCTCCTCCCCCCTGTGTTAGTCAAAAAGTATAAAAGGCAATATAACAATACAAACATTACCATAAACCATGGGAGGGAGCCTTGTGCTGCTGTTTGGGCTAAGGGAAAACAGATTATCTTTATAATCTTCCATTCCCCCTATGCCAAACAGCAGCACAAGATGGGGATCTAGCAAGTAAAATCCCAACTAGGGTGGGAGATCTTGGCAAGCAGATGCCAAGACAGAATGTCCGAAGGCTGTGGCCTCTGAGCTGCGCCAGTCCAATCTGCAGTGTCTGGCGAACATCAGATGAAAACTCCAGGAAGCAGCGGAACATATCTGCTCTAAGGAGAGCGAGCGTCTCTCTGACCGGGAAGTTGGTCCAATTCCGGTACTGGTGGGTCTTGAGCGCGAAGAGAGCAAGCAATGGCCTCCCTAATCCATCTTGACAGGGTGGCTTTAGAGGCTTTAAACACCTTTGTTATGGCCGTAGGTATTGATGAGCAGGTTCTTCGAAAGGAAGCTGTACAATCCAAATATATGCGCAAATATATGCGACCTTAGGACAAAATCCCTGGATGAACCCAAGTTGAACCCTATCAGGGAAAAAGGTAATGAATGGCTCCGAGGCAGCCAAAGCTTGTAATTCTCCAACCCTTTTGGCAGAGGTAATTGCCAACAAGAAGGTTACCTTGTAGGAGAGATATCTCCAGTCCACTTCTGTTAAGAGTTCAAAGGGGGGAGAACAAAGCCCCTGAAGAACCGCAGCCAAGTCCCATTGCGGGACAGGGGGCTGCATCTGAGGGCAGAGCCTAGAGGCCCCTTTAAGGAATTACTTTAATAGAGGATCTTGTTATAACCAGGTCCCTAGAAGAGCGGAAAGTGCTGAAACATGAACCTTCAGGGTAGCTGGAGTTAGCCCCTTATCCAGGTCACTCTGTAGGAACTCCAAGACTGATTCGATAGCAGAGTTATTAAGCTGCCTATCCGAGATCCTTTGGGAACTCCTGTTAGTTGAATCCGCTCTTGAATGGGCCAACGTTCTTAGAACGGCCTGGGATAATCGTCTATCTCCGTATACGATGCGGTCAACCTCCAGGCCATGAGGTTGAACCTGTCCAGGTCCTGGCAGAGCTGTCGGTTCAGAATTACCAGGTTTTGGACTTGTGGAAGCCTCCAGTAGGTCCCTTGACTCATTAGGATGAGGTGGGCAAACCATGCCCTCTTTTTTTTTTTTTTTTTTTTTTTTTGGCCAGAACGGCATGATCACTATTGCCGAAGTCTGGTCCTGCCTGAGTTTCGCCAATACTTTCGGAATCATCAGAATAGGAGGAAAAACGTATGCCAGTTTGAACCTCCAAGGTATTGACAGCGCATCTACCACCAAAGGATTGTCTTCCCGGTAGAGGGAGCAAAACCTCGTCACTTTGGCGTTGTACAGGGTGGCCATCAGGTCCACCTCGGGGAGACCCCACATCTCAGTGAGATGATGAAAGATGTCCGGATTTAGGGACCATTCGCCTGTCGTCACCAGGCCTCTGCTTAGCTGATCCGCAAGGATGTTCAGCCCACCTTGAATATGAACCGCTGATAGTTGTGAAAGATTCCTCTCCACCAGGAGAATATTAGATTTGTCACCTGCAGAAGCGACGGGGATCTGGTTCCCCCCTTGTTTGCCGATATATCGGACTGCTGTTAAGTTGTCTGTTCTCACTCTCACAGCTTTCCCTTGCAGGTGGGGTGCAAACATTAGAAGCACACGGTGCACCGTAGTGAGCTCTCGCCAGTTGGACAAATGAGCCTTCTCTAAGCTGGTTCCAGTTCCCACGTACCGGGGTCTCCCCCAGAAGCACTCCCCATCTTGTGAGGGAGGCATCTGTGGTCAACAGGGTCCAGGATGTCTGGACCGTGGATTTCCCGTCTCTGAGCTGGGACCACCAAGCCAGTGATCGACGGGTTCTGATGGATAACTGGATATGCTTCTGTAGCCCCGAAGGACTGTGGTTCCCGACTCTCAGGATCTCGCACTGTAAGGGGCGCATGTGCCATAGGGCCCACAGAACTGCCTTGATGGCTTCGGACATGAGACCTAGGACCTTCATGGCGGTCCTGATAGTAACCTTCCGGGTTGTGGATAGGTGATGAGCCGCTTGACCAATCTTCTCCTTCCAAGGAGGAGGCAGGGAGATCATCATGCTGAGAGAATCCAAGCTAAACCCCAGAAATTGAATCGGGGTAGATGGAACCACTATTGACTTCTGCCAGTTTATTAGCCAGCCCAGCTCATTTAGGAAAGCCACAGTGGATTCCAACTGTGTGGCAAGCACCTCCTTTGACCAGGCTTTTAGGAGCCATTCGTCTAGTTATGGGACAATAAGATCCCTTGGAGGCGCCTTGAACAAGTTGAAGGACCGATGGATCTTGGATAAGCCGTGACCAGGCGGACATATGATGAGACCAAATAGCATACCCAGCCGATCTAGATGTGCTCTCCTCAGAGAGAGAGGCATAGGTAGTCAACAGGGTCTGGCATTAGCTGGACCATGGCCACTCTCCACCAGATAGGGATGCATCAGTGGTCAACAGGGTCCAAATAAATTGAACCGTGGACTCTACATTCAATTTCATGTTCCTCCTATGGAACGCTTATCTGGATGTGCTCTCCACCAGAGAGAGAGGCATAGGTAGTCAACAGGTTCCGGCCTTAGCTGGATCGTGGACACTCTCCACCAGAGAGGGATGCATCAGTGGTCAACAGGGTCCAAATAAATTGAACCGTGGACTCTACATTCAATTTCATGTTCCTCCTATGGAATGCTTATCTGGATGTGCTCTCCACCAGAGAGGGAGACATAGGTAGTCGACAGGTTCCGGCCTTAGCTTGACCGTGGACACTCCCCACCAGAGAGGGATGCATCAGTGGTCAACAGGGTCCAGATAAATTGGACCGTGGACTCTATATTCAATGTCATGTTCCTCCTATGGAACGCTTATCTGGATGTGCTCTCCACCAGAGAGGGAGACAAAGGTAGTCAACAGGTTCCGGCCTTAGCTGGACCGTGGACACTCCACCAGAGAGGGATGCATCAGTGGTCAACAGGGTCCAGATAAATTGGACCGTGGACTCTTCATCCAATTCCACTTTATTCCTATGGAACTTTTCTCTAGATTCGCCCCACTAGTGAGAGAGAGGCGTTATAGTCAACAGGGTCCAGCGCTAGCTGGACCATGGACATCCCGTCCTTAAGATGGAACACCACCTGGATGAAAGACAAATTTTGAGGAATAACTAAATTGGCTTGACCCAGACTGCTGAGTTTTTTTCAGCTGGATGACACAGCCTCCTCCATCCAATTCCTCATTGCTCGTATGGGAATCTCCTGTAGATGCGCTCTCTACCGGAGAGGGCTGTCTCTGTGGTCAACAGGGTCCAGACTATCTGGACATGGACATCCAGCCCTTAAAATGAAGCCCCTCCAGGCCTTGTGATTCCAGGCCTCAGACTTACCTTCTGCAGGCCGCATGCGCTATATGGCCCAAGGGACTGCAACTGCAGACTCTGACATAAGATCCAGTAACCTTTGGCAGTTAGGATGGAAACCCGCTGTATCACCTATAGATAATGCACTGCTGATATGATCTTTTCCCACTTAGAGGAGGGAGATTTTCAAGCAGACAGAGTCCAGCATGAAGTTTAGAAACTTTCTCCATGTGAATGGACCATGAGAACCACAAGTACCTTATTAACTTTTTTTTTTTTTTTTTTCATATCACGAATGCAAAGTGCAACTGGGATTGAACCCAGGATACTGTGGATTCAGGCATACAAGTCTGTAACCCTACAGATTGAGCCACTAGGGCTTCTATTTCTAAGTAAGACCTCTTATGAAAACTGGGAGAGGGAACCTTACCAGAAATCTCATGTACTCCTTCACCCAGGAGATGACAACAATAAATGAAGGGCTCCTAGCTGGAGGACCCCGTACTGACAGCAGTGCAGATATACATAACCTTACAACAAAATGCCTTAGAGCATCCACCATCATGTGAGCAATAAGCAAATATGCACCTAATAAATAATGATAGTACATAGGTATCTGAACCCTTCTTTTAGGTTCACAGCATAAAGTCCCCGCTTAGGAATTAAATGCACATTGAAAAACCGCAAGAAATAAAAAAATTTGGTTGGATCTTACCATAATGGCGGTGCATCGACTTCCATATTGTGAAGTTGACAGAGTGTCCATAGCAATAGAAATTAGTGCTTTTAGTCTCTGCAGTGAACACAGAGGAAAAGCTGAAAGAGGACACGGCTTACCTTACTGCAGGCAGTAAATGAACTGCAGCTGAAAAAGTCAGTAACCTGCACAAGGCAGGTAAGACAAAAGACTGCAGTATAAACCTAGATCTTTCACTCAGAAAGAAGGGAAAGAGAAAAAAGGATCTAAGACACCTTATTCTAAACCCTAGAGGAGGCCACAACCTCCTCCACCTGTCTAGTCGCACAGGACAGAAAAAAACACAGGGGGGAGGAGGTCGCTCTGGCCTCTTATAGGGGGAAAAACTGTTAGCTAATTAAAAGTTCCACCTGTCCTAACAGCACACAGGGGCAGGAATACCCCCATCTTGTGCTGCTGTTTGGCGTAGGGGGAAATTGTTATATGGTGACCTAACAATAACATCCCTTCACTTATCGCTGTATTTTCACATTCCTCATTTTTTTTATGTCCATGTCTCATTTCTCTGAATTTCTTGATAACATTTAAAAAATAATAATAACATTTTAAGAAGGAAGACACATAGATCCAAGCACAAGATGTGCCCTACAACTTGGAAAACACATAGAACCAGAGTCCAAGCACAAGATGTGCCCTACAACTGGCTCCTGGAGTGCTCAGGAAGTATTGTATGCACCTTAGCCAAAGACTACAAGGAGAAAGGAAGCAATGAGGTGCGAGCAGTCATAAGGAGAGTGAGAGCGCTAGAATAGCAATGAGGTAACAGGCAGCAAACACATGATAAGGGGGCACAGAAGAGTAGGTAGAATACAAAGGGGCACAATAAAAAGTGGTAAGAGGCACAGTACAAGAAAGCAGCAGCAGGGGTTCAGGCATTATATACAGGGCCCAGCAAGTGCAGGACAAGAAGTTATTGTACAAGGGGGGATCAGTGGTTAGCACTGCAGCCTTGCAGCGCTGGAGTCCTGGGTTCAAATCCCGTCAAGAACAACATCTGCAAGGAGTTTGTATGTTCTCCCCGTGATTGGGTGGATTTCCTCCCATTCTACAAAGACATACTGATAGGAAAAAAAATGTACAATGTGATCCCTATATGGGGCTCACAATCTACATTAAAAAAAAAAAAAAAAAGTTATTGTACAAGGGGGCGCTGCAGACACAGTAGAACCTATTAAACGTCAGCAAAAAAAAAAAAAAAAACATGAAAAGGGCTATGCAGACCTGCAAGATCATTTACCATTGAGTCATAAAAAGTGAAATTCCGTGAACTTGACAAGCAATAAACAGACTGGATTTTACCTGGATAGATTGTTTCCACTGCAGACGTATGTGACACCCCAATTACTGTAATATTTCACTACAGCTTTCATGTTAAACAGTTCAGCACGTACTAATATATGAGACGCATAAATCATTGCAAATCATCATTTTTACGCTAAAATGACCAAAGGAAAATTGGCAAATTAAAACCTTTGTAAACTGAGACCTGAAATTGACTCATCCACCACAAAACCATGTGCAGCCCCGACATTCCCCCTAAGGGTTACATTAAGCTTGAATATCAGTGCACATTGGATTAATATATGTGGAATGTTTTTGGAGCAATTTCTAGAGTAATAATACATAAATATTCTGCTTTTCTAAACTGTGGGGTTGGACTGCAGCCAAGTCCCTCATATAAGTATGTGAACCCCAACAAAATATCAAAGGCATTCTTATTAAGTAATCAGTGATCTAATCTGATCATTTGTCATCTTTCTTGATGTTGATGTCTGTCTCTTTAAAATAACAATATCCAATTTCATTTCTTTTTCCGTCCTGTGCTGTTAATATAACCAAATGAAGCCATTTTTTTTTTCTCCCACTGCAGATTATAAATGGCTTGTGGTATGTCTATGTTCACACAGCATACATATCAATTTTGAGGAAATTATAGAGCTGCAGAGCTACTTTATTTAACCTTAAGGAAATATGTGGGCAGATATTAAATGTAGAAGCAGAACATTCAGTATCCAATAAGATGATCTACATAAGCAGAAGGAGAAGCTGTCTACATTACATGGCTTTATACAGCAAGCATTAAAGGCAACTCATGTAGACAACTCTTCTCCATAGAAACACCATATAACAAAGCCCCCACATCAAGGGGAATCCTTGTTCCATCACATTTACTCCATCTACAGAAAAAAAAAAACAGGAAACTCTTTGATAGGTGGATGTCCAACTTTTGTACCACAGTTTCAATGGAGTGAGTGGTCAGAAGTGGACGCCCCTGTTTAATTCATTTGAGCAGAGATAACCAAGCTCTGGACTTCACTTTAATATACAGTATAATATAATGTAGGGTATTTTATTTAGGTTGTACCTTATTAGGATATATTCACATCGGCATTGGAGTCTCCAACGGAAAACTGGCAAGCCCCATTATAATTGATGTAACCACTTTTTAAAGGGACAGGCTCTCCATCTTGAGGCAGGATGTCCGTATGTGGTAGAGGGACCTTTGGGTTTATAGCAACTGCCATCTTTGTGTCATCTATAGTTCTGTCCCCTATGGATTCCTACTGAATCGGCTCCATTGTATCTATTATGAAACTGGGGCTGCAGAAAATATTGCATGGAGTTTTTATGTTCTCCTCGTGTTTGTGTGGGTTTCATCCACATACCAAAAATATACAGATCACAGGTCACAGCGGTGACCCTGAGATGCATGATGTCACCCAGAAGACTAAAAGAAAAACCCAGGGAAAGCACCAAAGGCCCAGAAGAGGTGAGTATAAATGCTCATTATTTTTTTACACCTTCCCTGGACCTCCACCTATTATTCTATGGGGTCTCTTCTATAATAATTTCACTAACAGTTCACAGGCGACAAACCCCACAGTTTTTTATTCACACGAAAAGGAAACTCTTGCAAAATTCAGGTCGAATCAGGTTCGAGAGAAAGTTCGCAGCACTTCCCTGCACAGATGTAGTTGAATTACGGAAGGTGTTCGCTTATAAATCTAGCTGTTGGATCCATTGAATTGGTGACAATGCAAATTAATGCTTAAAATCAGTAACAAATGAATTTTTTCTTTTGTCAACAAAAAAAAACAGGATATGAAAACAGTCTTGCAAGAATCGCAAGTTCCTCAATTCTTTCTGATTTCACATTGAAGAATAAGGTTAGCTTCCTGCCCAGTTACATAGAAATACTATTTTTATACTGCTCTCCTTGTCATCTCCGTTTTACACCCCAAACCAGCAACTGTACCTCGGAATGCCTTTTGTGCGTTCTCCATAATTTCCATATAATACTCAGGCACTGCCACTATACATGAAAAATAATTTTTATTCTTTATGCAAATTGTGTTCTAAATCAAGGGAGTGGAGATCTGACAGAAATAGTCAAGAGTCTAAGGAACATCAATGATACCAGACAGACCGTGTTGGGCGAGGAGACCTTGACGTCTAATGCTCCACCCTTGACTTGAAACACCTGTATAGGAGCTCTATAGAGAGTCAAATACAGTGCTTGGTGATCTATGGTACTCCCATAGAGAATGAATATAGTGGTAAGGTGCATGGTCAGCCTGCTGTCCCATCAGGATGGTGGAACTGGATGTCTCTGAGTACAGGGATGTTCCTAGACAGATTTACTCATATCCCAGCACGTGCCATGGTGATGTGCCTGATGGTGGTGCATTCCTGATTCCCTTGGCATCTGATTCTTCTGGCATATTCTGTAAAAGGTGCTGAAGAACATACACAGGGTATACATCAGAATCAGGAGAACACCACCAGGAACTCTTGCTGCTGCTTAAAGAGGACCTTTCACCAGATTGGGCACAGGCAGTTCTATATACTGCTGGAAAGCTTTCCCAATCTGTGCCCCGGGTAAAGCGCTATCGGTCCCAGTACCGTAGCGCTTTACAGTCAGAAGGGCGTTTCTGACAGTCTGTCAGGTACGTCCTTCTCCACAGCAGTGCCTATCGCACCCTCCTGATAGTACTTGTCTATCGATGAGCACTGTGAGCAGAGGGGGGGCGTTGCTCCTCGCTCACACTGTACAGTGCGATAGGCGCTGCTGTGGAGAAGGACGTACCTGGCTGACTATCAGAAACGCCCTTCTGACTGTAAAGTGCTATGGTACCGGGACCGAAAGCTTTTTACCCGGGGCACAGATCGGGAAAGCCAAGTCGGCTTTCCAGCAGTATATGGAACTGCCTGTGCCCAATCTGATAAAAGAGGAACAAATGATAATACCGAGCAACCACAGGAATAGATTGTTAATACAATACAAGGAAGATTGGCAGCAGCAGTAATTCAATCCAGAACCCCTTAGGGAACAGAAGATGCAGGAGAATGACCGATGGATATGAAGAAAACCGCGCTACTCTCTTGGGATAAACCAATACACGCACTTTATTCCACTTTCTAAAAACACGACGCTACAACACAGCGTTTCGGGGAATCCCCTTTTTCAAGTGTCACAAACACACAATATACCCTAATAAAAATAACAAATGGCATAATGGCTTATTATGCCATTTGTTATTTTTATTAGGGTATATTGTGTGTTTTGTGACACTTGAAAAAGGGGAATCCCCGAAACGCTGTGTTGTAGCGTCGTGTTTTTAGAAAGTGGAATAAAGTGCGTGTATTGGTTTATCCCAAGAGAGTAGCGCGGTTTTCTTCATATCCATCGGTCATTCTCCTGCAATCTGATAAAAGGTCCTCTATAAATATGCCACATGACGCTTTTCTATTCTATGTCTACAATTCTATGGTCCATATACTGCTGCACTCCAAGTCTGTAGCCTTTTTCTATTGGATTTGGCACTCATTATGTCGATAACAGATCAGAATACATCTCCAAATCAATGCTTTCTGTCAACCTTGGGACTTTCAACAGCCATGGTGACCTCAAGAGTAGCTCTTTACAAGCCATGTCTAGGTTCACATCTGCAAACAGGTCTCCGTCACTCGAGTCCATCGGGGGACCCAAACGATGGAGACCCGGACTGCTAAAACAGCGATTACCCGCGGACATCCGCAGACCCCATAGATTATAATGCTGTCCACCAGGTTTCCATCATTTTTATTTATTCATTTAACTCTTCTGTGCAGGACTTTTCTCTCCTCAGATTTTCGGTGGTTTCTGTGATAGGGTCTCTAATGGAGATTCTGGCGCAAATGTGAACCTAGCCTAAATATTCCTTTATGTCAGTACACATTCATAACTCCAATAAGTGTGTATTGTCCTTACTGTTGTAGTCCGTGTAATACCTACAGACCTTAATATTATCCTAAAGAAATATCATCTCTTTTTTTCTTTTCTTATGCTACTCTAAGCATCAAATAATAAAACAAATTACTTGAAGCATGCTTACTTTTTAGTAAATGTATATATATACAGTTAGGGCCAGAAATATTTGGACAGTGACACAATTTTCGCGAGTTGGGCTCTGCATGCCACCACATTGGTTTTGAAATGAAACCTCTACAACAGAATTCAAGTGCAGATTGTAACGTTTAATTTGAAGGGTTGAACAAAAATATCTGATAGAAAATGTAGGAATTGTACACATTTCTTTACAAACACTCCACATTTTAGGAGCTCAAAAGTAATTGGACAAATAAACATAACCCAAACAAAATATTTTTTTTTTTTTCATTATTTTGTTGCGAATCCTTTGGAGGCAATCACTGCCTTAAGTCTGGAACCCATGGACATCACCAAACGCTGGGTTTCCTCCTTCTTAATGCTTTGCCAGGCCTTTACAGCCGCAGCCTTCAGGTCTTGCTTGTTTGTGGGTCTTTCCTCCTTAAGTCTGGATTTGAGCAAGTGAAATGCATGCTCAATTGGGTTAAGATCTGGTGATTGACTTGGCCATTGCAGAATGTTCCACTTTTTTGCACTCATGAACTCCTGGGTAGCTTTGGCTGTATGCTTGGGGTCATTGTCCATCTGTACTATGAAGCGCCGTCCGATCAACTTGGCAGCATTTGGCTGAATCTGGGCTGAAAGTATATCCCAGTACACTTCAGAATTCATCCGGCTACTCTTGTCTGCTGTTATGTCATCAATAAACACAAGTGACCCAGTACCATTGAAAGCCATGCATGCCCATGCCATCACGTTGCCTCCACCATGTTTTACAGAGGATGTGGTGTGCCTTGGATCATGTGCCGTTCCCTTTCTTCTCCAAACTTTTTTCTTCCCATCCTTCTGGTCCAGGTTGATCTTTGTCTCATCTGTCCATAGAATACTTTTCCAGAACTGAGCTGGCTTCTTGAGGTGTTTTTCAGCAAATTTAACTCTGGTCTGTCTATTTTTGGAATTGATGAATGGTTTGCATCTAGATGTGAACCCTTTGTATTTACTTTCATGGAGTCTTCTCTTTACTGTTGACTTAGAGACAGATACACCTACTTCACTGAGAGTGTTCTAGACTTCAGTTGATGTTGTGAACGGGTTCTTCTTGACCAAAGAAAGTATGCGGCAATCATCCACCACTGTTGTCATCCGTGGACGCCCAGACCTTTTTGAGTTCCCAAGCTCACCAGTCAATTCCTTTTTTCTTAGAATGTACCCGACTGTTGATTTTGCTACTCCAAGCATGTCTGCTATCTCTCTGATGGATTTTTTCTTTTTTTTCAGCCTCAGGATGTTCTGCTTCACCTCAATTGAGAGTTCCTTTGACCGCATGTTGTCTGGTCACAGCAACAGCTTCCAAATGCAAAACCACACACCTGGAATCAACCCCAGACCTTTTAACTACTTCATTGATTACAGGTTTACGAGGGAGACGCCTTCAGAGTTAATTGCAGCCCTTAGAGTCCATTGTCCAATTACTTTTGGTCCCTTGAAAAAGAGGAGGCTATGCATTACAGAGCTATGATTCCTAAACCCTTTCTCCGATTTGGATGTGGAAACTCTCATATTGCAGCTGGGAGTGTGCACTTTCAGCCCATATTATATATATAATTGTATTTCTGAACATGTTTTAGTAAACAGCTAAAATAACAAAACTTGTGTCACTGTCCAAATATTTCTGGCCCTAACTGTATGTTCATATATATATATATATATATATATATATATATATATATATATATATATATATATATATATATAGGTACAATGTCAAATTGTCAATCAAAGCAAAAACAAGATATATAAAAAAAAATCATACAAATAGACTGTCCTAGTTACAACATAATTAGAGATGAGCGAACACTAAAATGTTCGAGGTTCGAAATTCGATTCGAACAGCCGCTCAATGTTCGTGTGTTCGAACGGGTTTCGAACCCCATTATAGTCTATGGGGAACAGATACTCGTTAAGGGGGAAACCCAAATCCGTGTCTGGAGGGTCACCAAGTCCACTATGACACCCCAGGAAATGATGCCAACACCTCTGGAATGACACTGGGACAGCAGGGGAAGCATGTCTGGGGGCATCTAACACACCAAAGACCCTCTATTACCCCAACATCACAGCCTAACAACTACACACTTTACACACTCAATACCACCTCTCTGACAGTAGGAAAACACCTTGAAACATGTGTATTTGGCACTTGCAGTGAGGAGAGCTTGTCACCAGCAGTGAATTTGGCCCTTGTAGTAAGTTGAGGTTGGCACCAACATTTGTTTTGAAAATCAGGGTGGATTGAGCCTCTAACCAGCAGAGTTTGGGCAAATTCATGGTGGAGGGAGCCTCTAAAAACCCCAGTTTGGACCAATTCATGGTGGAGGGAGCCTCTAACCAGCCCAGTTTGGGCAAATTCATGGTGGAGGGAGCCTCTAAAAAACCCAGTTTGGACCAATTCATGGTGGAGGGAGCCTCTAACCAGCCCAGTTTGGGCAAATTCATGGTGAAGGGAGCCTCTAACCAGCCCAGTTTGGACCAATTAATGGTGGAGGGAGCCTCTAACCAGCCCAGTTTGGACCAATTAATGGTGGAGGGAGCCTCTAACCACCCCAGTTTGGACCAATTCATGGTGGAGGGAGCCTCTAAACAGCCCAGTTTGGGCAAATTCATGGTGGAGGGAGCCTCTAAAAAACCCAGTTTGGACCAATTCATGGTGGAGGGAGCCTCTAACCAGCCCAGTTTGGACCAATTAATGGTGGAGGGAGCCTCTAAACAGCCAAGTTTGGACCAATTCATGGTGGAGGGAGCCTCTAAAAACCCCAGTTTGGACCAATTCATGGTGGAGGGAGCCTCTAACCAGCCCAGTTTGGGCAAATTCATGGTGGAGGGAGCCTCTAAACAGCCCAGTTTGGGCAAATTCATGGTGGAGGGAGCCTCTAACCAGCCCAGTTTGGACCAATTAATGGTGGAGGGAGCCTCTAACCAGCCCAGTTTGGACCAATTAATGGTGGAGGGAGCCTCTAACCACCCCAGTTTGGACCAATTCATGGTGGAGGGAGCCTCTAACCAGCCCAGTTTGGACCAATTCATGGTGGAGGGAGCCTCTAAAAAACCCAGTTTGGACCAATTCATGGTGGAGGGAGCCTCTAAACAGCCCAGTTTGGGCAAATTCATGGTGGAGGGAGCCTCTAAAAACCCCAGTTTGGACCAATTCATGGTGGAGGGAGCCTCTAACCAGCCCAGTTTGGGCAAATTCATGGTGGAGGGAGCCTCTAAAAAACCCAGTTTGGACCAATTCATGGTGGAGGGAGCCTCTAACCAGCCCAGTTTGGGCAAATTCATGGTGGAGGGAGCCTCTAACCAGCCCAGTTTGGACCAATTAATGGTGGAGGGAGCCTCTAACCAGCCCAGTTTGGACCAATTAATGGTGGAGGGAGCCTCTAACCACCCCAGTTTGGACCAATTCATGGTGGAGGGAGCCTCTAAACAGCCCAGTTTGGGCAAATTCATGGTGGAGGGAGCCTCTAAAAAACCCAGTTTGGACCAATTCATGGTGGAGGGAGCCTCTAACCAGCCCAGTTTGGACCAATTAATGGTGGAGGGAGCCTCTAAACAGCCAAGTTTGGACCAATTCATGGTGGAGGGAGCCTCTAAAAACCCCAGTTTGGACCAATTCATGGTGGAGGGAGCCTCTAACCAGCCCAGTTTGGGCAAATTCATGGTGGAGGGAGCCTCTAAACAGCCCAGTTTGGGCAAATTCATGGTGGAGGGAGCCTCTAAAAACCCCAGTTTGGACCAATTAATGGTGGAGGGAGCCTCTAACCAGCCCAGTTTGGACCAATTAATGGTGGAGGGAGCCTCTAACCAGCCCAGTTTGGACCAATTAATGGTGGAGGGAGCCTCTAACCACCCCAGTTTGGACCAATTCATGGTGGAGGGAGCCTCTAACCAGCCCAGTTTGGACCAATTCATGGTGGAGGGAGCCTCTAAAAAACCCAGTTTGGACCAATTCATGGTGGAGGGAGCCTCTAAACAGCCCAGTTTGGGCAAATTCATGGTGGAGGGAGCCTCTAAAAAACCCAGTTTGGACCAATTCATGGTGGAGGGAGCCTCTAACCAGCCCAGTTTGGACCAATTAATGGTGGAGGGAGCCTCTAAACAGCCAAGTTTGGACCAATTCATGGTGGAGGGAGCCTCTAAAAACCCCAGTTTGGACCAATTCATGGTGGAGGGAGCCTCTAACCAGCCCAGTTTGGACCAATTAATGGTGGAGGGAGCCTCTAACCAGCCCAGTTTGGACCAATTAATGGTGGAGGGAGCCTCTAACCACCCCAGTTTGGACCAATTCATGGTGGAGGGAGCCTCTAAACAGCCCAGTTTGGGCAAATTCATGGTGGAGGGAGCCTCTAAAAAACCCAGTTTGGACCAATTCATGGTGGAGGGAGCCTCTAACCAGCCCAGTTTGGACCAATTAATGGTGGAGGGAGCCTCTAAACAGCCAAGTTTGGACCAATTCATGGTGGAGGGAGCCTCTAAAAACCCCAGTTTGGACCAATTCATGGTGGAGGGAGCCTCTAACCAGCCCAGTTTGGACCAATTAATGGTGGAGGGAGCCTCTAACCAGCCCAGTTTGGACCAATTAATGGTGGAGGGAGCCTCTAACCACCCCAGTTTGGACCAATTCATGGTGGAGGGAGCCTCTAAACAGCCCAGTTTGGGCAAATTCATGGTGGATGGAGCCTCTAAAAAACCCAGTTTGGACCAATTCATGGTGGAGGGAGCCTCTAACCAGCCCAGTTTGGACCAATTAATGGTGGAGGGAGCCTCTAAACAGCCAAGTTTGGACCAATTCATGGTGGAGGGAGCCTCTAAAAACCCCAGTTTGGACCAATTCATGGTGGAGGGAGCCTCTAACCAGCCCAGTTTGGGCAAATTCATGGTGGAGGGAGCCTCTAAACAGCCCAGTTTGGGCAAATTCATGGTGGAGGGAGCCTCTAACCAGCCCAGTTTGGACCAATAAATGGTGGAGGGAGCCTCTAACCAGCCCAGTTTGGACCAATTCATGGTGGAGGGAGCCTCTAACCAGCCCAGTTTGGACCAATTAATGGTGGAGGGAGCCTCTAACCACCCCAGTTTGGACCAATTCATGGTGGAGGGAGCCTCTAACCAGCCCAGTTTGGACCAATTCAAGGTGGAGGGAGCCTCTAAAAAACCCAGTTTGGACCAATTCATGGTGGAGGGAGCCTCTAAACAGCCCAGTTTGGGCAAATTCATGGTGGAGGGAGCCTCTAAAAAACCCAGTTTGGACCAATTCATGGTGGAGGGAGCCTCTAACCAGCCCAGTTTGGACCAATTAATGGTGGAGGGAGCCTCTAAACAGCCAAGTTTGGACCAATTCATGGTGGAGGGAGCCTCTAAAAACCCCAGTTTGGACCAATTCATGGTGGAGGGAGCCTCTAACCAGCCCAGTTTGGACCAATTAATGGTGGAGGGAGCCTCTAACCAGCCCAGTTTGGACCAATTAATGGTGGAGGGAGCCTCTAAACAGCCAAGTTTTGGGAAATTCATGGTGGAGGGAGCCTCTAACCAGCCCAGTTTGGACCAATTCATGGTGGAGGGAGCCTCTAAACAGCCCAGTTTGGGCAAATTCATGGTGGAGGGAGCCTCTAAAAAACCCAGTTTGGACCAATTCATGGTGGAGGGAGCCTCTAAAAAACCCAGTTTGGACCAATTCATGGTGGAGGGAGCCTCTAAACAGCCAAGTTTGGACCAATTCATGGTGAAGGGAGCCTCTAAAAACCCGTTTGGACCAATTCATGGTGGAGGGAGCCTCTAACCAGCCCAGTTTGGGCAAATTCATGGTGGAGGGAGCCTCTAAACAGCCCAGTTTGGGCAAATTCATGGTGGAGGGAGCCTCTAACCAGCCCAGTTTGGACCAATTAATGGTGGAGGGAGCCTCTAACCAGCCCAGTTTGGACCAATTAATGGTGGAGGGAGCCTCTAACCACCCCAGTTTGGACCAATTCATGGTGGAGGGAGCCTCTAAACAGCCAAGTTTGGACCAATTCATGGTGGAGGGAGCCTCTAAAAACCCCAGTTTGGACCAATTCATGGTGGAGGGAGCCTCTAACCAGCCCAGTTTGGACCAATTAATGGTGGAGGGAGCCTCTAAACAGCCAAGTTTTGGGAAATTCATGGTGGAGGGAGCCTCTAACCAGCCAAGTTTGGACCAATTCATGGTGGAGGGAGCCTCTAAACAGCCCAGTTTGGGCAAATTCATGGTGGAGGGAGCCTCTAAAAAACCCAGTTTGGACCAATTCATGGTGGAGGGAGCCTCTAACCAGCCCAGTTTGGACCAATTAATGGTGGAGGGAGCCTCTAACCAGCCCAGTTTGGACCAATTAATGGTGGAGGGAGCCTCTAACCACCCCAGTTTGGACCAATTCATGGTGGAGGGAGCCTCTAAACAGCCAAGTTTGGACCAATTCATGGTGGAGGGAGCCTCTAAAAACCCCAGTTTGGACCAATTCATGGTGGAGGGAGCCTCTAACCAGCCCAGTTTGGGCAAATTCATGGTGGAGGGAGCCTCTAAACAGCCCAGTTTGGGCAAATTCATGGTGGAGGGAGCCTCTAAAAAACCCAGTTTGGACCAATTCATGGTGGAGGGAGCCTCTAAACAGCCAAGTTTGGACCAATTCATGGTGAAGGGAGCCTCTAAAAACCCGTTTGGACCAATTCATGGTGGAGGGAGCCTCTAACCAGCCCAGTTTGGGCAAATTCATGGTGGAGGGAGCCTCTAAACAGCCCAGTTTGGGCAAATTCATGGTGGAGGGAGCCTCTAACCAGCCCAGTTTGGACCAATTAATGGTGGAGGGAGCCTCTAACCAGCCCAGTTTGGACCAATTAATGGTGGAGGGAGCCTCTAACCACCCCAGTTTGGACCAATTCATGGTGGAGGGAGCCTCTAAACAGCCAAGTTTGGACCAATTCATGGTGGAGGGAGCCTCTAAAAACCCCAGTTTGGACCAATTCATGGTGGAGGGAGCCTCTAACCAGCCCAGTTTGGACCAATTAATGGTGGAGGGAGCCTCTAAACAGCCAAGTTTTGGGAAATTCATGGTGGAGGGAGCCTCTAACCAGCCCAGTTTGGACCAATTCATGGTGGAGGGAGCCTCTAAACAGCCCAGTTTGGGCAAATTCATGGTGGAGGGAGCCTCTAAAAAACCCAGTTTGGACCAATTCATGGTGGAGGGAGCCTCTAACCAGCCCAGTTTGGACCAATTAATGGTGGAGGGAGCCTCTAACCAGCCCAGTTTGGACCAATTAATGGTGGAGGGAGCCTCTAACCACCCCAGTTTGGACCAATTCATGGTGGAGGGAGCCTCTAAACAGCCAAGTTTGGACCAATTCATGGTGGAGGGAGCCTCTAAAAACCCCAGTTTGGACCAATTCATGGTGGAGGGAGCCTCTAACCAGCCCAGTTTGGGCAAATTCATGGTGGAGGGAGCCTCTAAACAGCCCAGTTTGGGCAAATTCATGGTGGAGGGAGCCTCTAAAAAACCCAGTTTGGACCAATTCATGGTGGAGGGAGCCTCTAACCAGCCCAGTTTGGACCAATTAATGGTGGAGGGAGCCTCTAAACAGCCAAGTTTGGACCAATTCATGGTGGAGGGAGCCTCTAAAAACCCCAGTTTGGACCAATTCATGGTGGAGGGAGCCTCTAACCAGCCCAGTTTGGGCAAATTCATGGTGGAGGGAGCCTCTAAACAGCCCAGTTTGGGCAAATTCATGGTGGAGGGAGCCTCTAACCAGCCCAGTTTGGACCAATTAATGGTGGAGGGAGCCTCTAACCAGCCCAGTTTGGACCAATTAATGGTGGAGGGAGCCTCTAACCAGCCCAGTTTGGACCAATTAATGGTGGAGGGAGCCTCTAACCACCCCAGTTTGGATCAATTCATGGTGGAGGGAGCCTCTAACCAGCCCAGTTTGGACCAATTCATGGTGGAGGGAGCCTCTAAAAAACCCAGTTTGGACCAATTCATGGTGGAGGGAGCCTCTAAACAGCCCAGTTTGGGCAAATTCATGGTGGAGGGAGCCTCTAAACAGCCCAGTTTGGGCAAATTCATGGTGGAGGGAGCCTCTAACCAGCCCAGTTTGGACCAATTAATGGTGGAGGGAGCCTCTAACCAGCCCAGTTTGGACCAATTCATGGTGGAGGGAGCCTCTAAACAGCCCAGTTTTGGCAAATTCATGGTGGAAGGAGCCTCTAACCAGCAGAGTTGTGGGAAAGCAGGGTGGAGGGAGCCTCTAACCAGCAGAGTTGGTGGAAATCAGGGTGGAGGGAGCCTCTAACCAGCAGAGTTGGGGGAAATCATGTTGGAGGGAGCCTAGTATTAGCAGAATTGTGCAACGCTTATGGTGGATGAGTATGAGGATGCGGAGGAATTGGAGAGGTTGAGTACAGACATGGAGTTTCATGTTGGGGTGCTTTACACAGGTGGGCACAAAAATGAAGGCTCTATCCAGTGGTGGTTCATTTTTATCAAAGTGAGCCGGTCGGCACTCTCAGCTGACAGACGGGTGCGCTTGTCAGTGATGATGCCACCGGCTGCACTGAACACCCTCTCAGATAGGACGCTGGCGGCAGGACAGGACAGCACCTCCAAGGCATATAGGGCAAGTTCAAGCCACAGGTCCAACTTCGACACCCAATACGTGTAGGGCGCAGAGGGGTCGGAGAGGACAGGGCTGTGGTCGGAAAGGTATTCCCGCAACATGCGCCTATACTTCTCACGCCTGGTGACACTAGGACCCTCCGTGGCGGCACTTTGGCGAGGGGGTGCCATCAAGGTGTCCCAGACCTTAGACAGTGTGCCCCTCGTTTGTGTGGACCGGTGAGAACTTGGTTGCCTACTGGAGGAACTGCCCTCCCTGCCGCCAACGTCACATGCTGGAAACATCTCCATCATATTCTGCACCAATTGCCTGTGGCAAGCATTGATGCGATTGGCCCTCCCCTCTACCGGAATAAAAGACGAGATGTTGTTTTTATACCGGGGGTCAAGGATAGCAAAGATCCAGTACTGGTTGTCCTCCATGATTTTGACAATACGCTTGTCGGTTGTAAAGCACCCCAACATGAACTCAGCCATGTCTGCCACAGTGTTAGTTGGCATGACTCCTCTGGCCCCACCGGAAAGTTCAATCTCCATTTCCTCCTCATCCTCCATGTCTACCCATCCGCGCTGCAACAATGGGACGATTCGAAGTTGCCCGGAAGCCTCCTGTATCACCATCACATCATCGGACAACTCTTCTTCCTCCTCCTCCTCCTCCTCCTCCTCCATTAAACGCAGTGAAGCGGACAGATGTGTGGACCTACTCTCCAGCTGTGACGGATCGGATGCTATCCCTAACTCCTCTGTGTGATCTGAGTTATCCCTGATGTCAATCAGGGATTCTCTCAGAACACACAAGAGCGGGATTGTAAGGCTCACCATCGCATCCTCAGAGCTCACCCTCCTTGTGGACTCCTCAAAGACCCGTAGGATGTCACAAAGGTCTCTCATCCATGGCCACTCATGGATGTGAAACTGAGGCAGCTGACTTTGTGGCACCCTAGGGTTTTGTAGCTGGTATTCCATCAAAGGTCTCTGCTGCTCAACCACTCTATTCAACATCTGAAACGTTGAGTTCCAGCGTGTGGGGACGTCGCACAAAAGCCGGTGTTGTGGCACATGCAGGCGTTGCTGGAGAGATTTTAAGCTAGCAGCGGCTACTGTCGACTTGCGAAAGTGGGCGCACATGCGCCGCACTTTCACCAGTAGCTCTGGAACATTGGGGTAGCTCTTTAGGAAACGTTGCACCACTAGGTTGAAGACGTGGGCCAGGCATGGAACATGTTGGAGTCCGGCAAGCTCCAGAGCTGCTACCAGGTTCCGGCCGTTATCACAAACGACCATGCCTGGGCCCAGGTGCAGCGGCTCAAACCATATTGCCGTCTCATCGAGGAGGGCATCCCTCACCTCGGAGGCAGTGTGCTGTCTGTCCCCCAAGCTGATCAGCTTCAGCACAGCCTGCTGACGTCTACCAACGCCAGTGCTGCAACGTTTCCAACTCGTAGCTGGGGTCAATCTAACAGCGGAGGAGGAGGCGGTGGCGGAGGAGGAGGCGGTGGCGGAGGAGGAGGCGGTAGAGGAGGAGGAGGAGGGGGGTGTTCTTCTCGTGTCCCTGCCAGGAATGTTAGGCGGGGAGACGAGGTACACCGGGCCAGTTTGGGAAGCAGTCCCAGCCTCAACTACATTCACCCAGTGTGCCGTCAGTGAAATGTAGCGTTCCTGTCCGCATGCACTTGTCCACGCGTCGGTGGTCAAGTGGACCTTTGTGCAAAGCGCGGAACTAAGGGCCCGCCTGATGTTGAGTGACACGTGCTGGTGCAAGGCGGGGACGGCACACCGGGAGAAGTAGTGACGGCTAGGGACGGCATAGCGAGGTGCCGCAGTTGCCATCAGGTCCAGGAAGGCGGGAGTTTCAACAAGCCGGAACGCCAACATCTCCTGGGCCAGCAGTTTAGCGATGTTGGCGTTCAAGGCTTGCGCGTGTGGGTGGTTAGCAGTGTATTTCTGCCGCCGCTCCAATGTCTGAGAGATGGTGGGTTGTTGTAAAGAAACGCCTGATGGTGCCTTTGATGGTGCAGGAGAAGGAGATAAGACAGGACCAGGGGAGGATGAGGTAGAAGTCAACAAAGTGGCGGAGGCAGATGAAGTGGTGTCCTGGCTCGTCCTCTGGAGTGCATCGCCAGCACAGTCAGCAGTGGCAGTGGCAGAGGCAGAGGCAGTGGCAGAGGCAGTGGCAGTGGCGTGAACGGCAGGCGGCCTTTGTCCTGCCGTTGCTGCCTGCCACTGATTCCAGTGCTTGGATTCCAAATGACGGCGCATTGAAGTGGTGGACAGGTTGCTCTTCTCAGAGCCCCTAATCAATTTCGAGAGGCAAATTGTGCAGACAACACTATATCTGTCCTCGGCGCATTCCTTGAAAAAACTCCACACCTTCGAGAAACGTGCCCTCGAGGTGGGAGTTTTTCGGGGCTGGGTACGAACTGGAACATCTTGGGAGATTCCGGGTGTGGCCTGGCTTCGCCTAAGCTGCTGACCTCTGCCTCTAGCTACCCTTTTTGGTGCTGCACCTGCCTCAACATCCACACTACTTTCCCCGCTTGACATCCCCCCTGTCCAGGTCGGGTCAGTGTCCTCATCATCCACCACTTCCTCTTCCAACTCCTGTCTCATCTCCTCCTCCCGCACAATGCGCCGGTCAACTGGATGCCCTGACGGCAACTGCGTCACATCATCGTCGATGAGGGTGGGTTGCTGGTCATCCACCACCAAATCGAACGGAGATGGAGGAGACTCTAGTGTTTGAGCATCTGGACACAGATGCTCCTCTGTTAGGTTCGTGGAATCGTGACGTGGAGAGGCAGGTTGAGGGACAATGAAAGGAGCGGAGAACAGCTCTGGGGAGCAGGGACAGTTTGGGTTATTGTTCTGTAAAGCTTCGGAATTTTGGGAGGAAGGAAGACAAGACTGTTGGGTAATAGGAGGAGAGGAGGCAGAGTCTGACTGGCTGCTGGACAATGTGCTGTAAGCGTTCTCTGACAGCCATTGCAAGACCTGTTCCTGGTTCTCGGGCCTACTAAGGTTTGTACCCTGCAGTTTAGTTAATGTGGCAAGCAACCCTGGCACTGTGGAGTGGCGCAATGCTTGCTGCCCCACAGGAGTAGGCACGGGACGCCCTGTGGCTTCACTGCTACCTTGCTCCCCAGAACCATTCCCCCGACCTCGCCCACGGCCTCGTCCACGTCCCTTTCCGGGAGCCTTGCGCATTTTGAATTCCTAGTTAGAAATTGGCACTGTATACCAGTAGTAAAAATTGTGGGTGCACGTAACCCCAATATATTCTTTGAATTCCCAGTCAGACACTGGCACTATATGGCAGTAGCAAGAAATGAGGGTATTTGTATTCCCAATATACTCTTTAAATTCCCAGTCAGACAATGGCACTGTATACCAGTAGTAAAAATTGTGGGTGCACGTAACCCCAATATATTCTTTGAATTCCCAGTCAGAAACTGGCACTATATGGCAGTAGCAAGAAATGAGGGTATTTGTATTCCCAATATACTCTTTGAATTCCCAGTCAGACAATGGCACTGTATACCAGTAGTAAAAATTGTGGGTGCACGTAACCCCAATATATTCTTTGAATTACCAGTCAGAAACTGGCACTATATGGCAGTAGCAAGAAATGAGGGTATTTATAACCCCAATATATTCTTTGAATTCCCAGTCAGACAATGGCACTGTATACCAGTAGTAAAAATTGTGGGTGCACGTAACCCCAATATATTCTTTGAATTCCCAGTCAGAAACTGGCACTATATGGCAGTAGCAAGAAATGAGGGTATTTGTATTCCCAATATACTCTTTGAATTCCCAGTCAGACAATGGCACTGTATACCAGTAGTAAAAATTGTGGGTGCACGTAACCCCAATATATTCTTTGAATTACCAGTCAGAAACTGGCACTATATGGCAGTAGCAAGAAATGAGGGTATTTATAACCCCAATATATTCTTTGAATTCCCAGTCAGACAATGGCACTGTATACCAGTAGTAAAAATTGTGGGTGCACGTAACCCCAATATATTCTTTGAATTCCCAGTCAGAAACTGGCACTATATGGCAGTAGCAAGAAATGAGGGTATTTGTATTCCCAATATACTCTTTGAATTCCCAGTCAGACAATGGCACTGTATACCAGTAGTAAAAATTGTGGGTGCACGTAACCCCAATATATTCTTTGAATTACCAGTCAGAAACTGGCACTATATGGCAGTAGCAAGAAATGAGGGTATTTATAACCCCAATATATTCTTTGAATTCCCAGTCAGACAATGGCACTGTATACCAGTAGTAAAAATTGTGGGTGCACGTAACCCCAATATATTCTTTGAATTCCCAGTCAGAAACTGGCACTATATGGCAGTAGCAAGAAATGAGGGTATTTGTATTCCCAATATACTCTTTGAATTCCCAGTCAGACAATGGCACTGTATACCAGTAGTAAAAATTGTGGGTGCACGTAACCCCAATATATTCTTTGAATTACCAGTCAGAAACTGGCACTATATGGCAGTAGCAAGAAATGAGGGTATTTATAACCCCAATATATTCTTTGAATTCCCAGTCAGACAATGGCACTGTATACCAGTAGTAAAAATTGTGGGTGCACGTAACCCCAATATATTCTTTGAATTCCCAGTCAGAAACTGGCACTATATGGCAGTAGCAAGAAATGAGGGTATTTGTATTCCCAATATACTCTTTGAATTCCCAGTCAGACAATGGCACTGTATACCAGTAGTAAAAATTGTGGGTGCACGTAACCCCAATATATTCTTTGAATTACCAGTCAGAAACTGGCACTATATGGCAGTAGCAAGAAATGAGGGTATTTATAACCCCAATATATTCTTTGAATTCCCAGTCAGACAATGGCACTGTATACCAGTAGTAAAAATTGTGGGTGCACGTAACCCCAATATATTCTTTGAATTCCCAGTCAGAAACTGGCACTATATGGCAGTAGCAAGAAATGAGGGTATTTGTATTCCCAATATACTCTTTGAATTCCCAGTCAGACAATGGCACTGTATACCAGTAGTAAAAATTGTGGGTGCACGTAACCCCAATATATTCTTTGAATTACCAGTCAGAAACTGGCACTATATGGCAGTAGCAAGAAATGAGGGTATTTATAACCCCAATATATTCTTTGAATTCCCAGTCAGACAATGGCACTGTATACCAGTAGTAAAAATTGTGGGTGCACGTAACCCCAATATATTCTTTGAATTACCAGTCAGAAACTGGCACTATATGGCAGTAGCAAGAAATGAGGGTATTTGTATTCCCAATATACTCTTTGAATTCCCAGTCAGACAATGGCACTGTATACCAGTAGTAAAAATTGTGGGTGCACGTAACCCCAATATATTCTTTGAATTACCAGTCAGAAACTGGCACTATATGGCAGTAGCAAGAAATGAGGGTATTTATAACCCCAATATATTCTTTGAATTCCCAGTCAGACAATGGCACTGTATACCAGTAGTAAAAATTGTGGGTGCACGTAACCCCAATATATTCTTTGAATTCCCAGTCAGAAACTGGCACTATATGGCAGTAGCAAGAAATGAGGGTATTTGTATTCCCAATATACTCTTTGAATTCCCAGTCAGACAATGGCACTGTATACCAGTAGTAAAAATTGTGGGTGCACGTAACCCCAATATATTCTTTGAATTACCAGTCAGAAACTGGCACTATATGGCAGTAGCAAGAAATGAGGGTATTTATAACCCCAATATATTCTTTGAATTCCCAGTCAGACAATGGCACTGTATACCAGTAGTAAAAATTGTGGGTGCACGTAACCCCAATATATTCTTTGAATTCCCAGTCAGAAACTGGCACTATATGGCAGTAGCAAGAAATGAGGGTATTTGTATTCCCAATATACTCTTTGAATTCCCAGTCAGACAATGGCACTGTATACCAGTAGTAAAAATTGTGGGTGCACGTAACCCCAATATATTCTTTGAATTACCAGTCAGAAACTGGCACTATATGGCAGTAGCAAGAAATGAGGGTATTTATAACCCCAATATATTCTTTGAATTCCCAGTCAGACAATGGCACTGTATACCAGTAGTAAAAATTGTGGGTGCACGTAACCCCAATATATTCTTTGAATTACCAGTCAGAAACTGGCACTATATGGCAGTAGCAAGAAATGAGGGTATTTGTATTCCCAATATACTCTTTGAATTCCCAGTCAGACAATGGCACTGTATACCAGTAGTAAAAATTGTGGGTGCACGTAACCCCAATATATTCTTTGAATTACCAGTCAGAAACTGGCACTATATGGCAGTAGCAAGAAATGAGGGTATTTATAACCCCAATATATTCTTTGAATTCCCAGTCAGACAATGGCACTGTATACCAGTAGTAAAAATTGTGGGTGCACGTAACCCCAATATATTCTTTGAATTCCCAGTCAGAAACTGGCACTATATGGCAGTAGCAAGAAATGAGGGTATTTGTATTCCCAATATACTCTTTGAATTCCCAGTCAGACAATGGCACTGTATACCAGTAGTAAAAATTGTGGGTGCACGTAACCCCAATATATTCTTTGAATTACCAGTCAGAAACTGGCACTATATGGCAGTAGCAAGAAATGAGGGTATTTATAACCCCAATATATTCTTTGAATTCCCAGTCAGACAATGGCACTGTATACCAGTAGTAAAAATTGTGGGTGCACGTAACCCCAATATATTCTTTGAATTACCAGTCAGAAACTGGCACTATATGGCAGTAGCAAGAAATGAGGGTATTTGTATTCCCAATATACTCTTTGAATTCCCAGTCAGACAATGGCACTGTATACCAGTAGTAAAAATTGTGGGTGCACGTAACCCCAATATATTCTTTGAATTACCAGTCAGAAACTGGCACTATATGGCAGTAGCAAGAAATGAGGGTATTTGTATTCCCAATATACTCTTTGAATTCCCAGTCAAACAATGGCACTGTATACCAGTAGTAAAAATTGTGGGTGCACGTAACCCCAATATATTCTTTGAATTACCAGTCAGAAACTGGCACTATATGGCAGTAGCAAGAAATGAGGGTATTTATAACCCCAATATATTCTTTGAATTCCCAGTCAGACAATGGCACTGTATACCAGTAGTAAAAATTGTGGGTGCACGTAACCCCAATATATTCTTTGAATTACCAGTCAGAAACTGGCACTATATGGCAGTAGCAAGAAATGAGGGTATTTGTATTCCCAATATACTCTTTGAATTCCCAGTCAGACAATGGCACTGTATACCAGTAGTAAAAATTGTGGGTGCACGTAACCCCAATATATTCTTTGAATTACCAGTCAGAAACTGGCACTATATGGCAGTAGCAAGAAATGAGGGTATTTATAACCCCAATATATTCTTTGAATTCCCAGTCAGACAATGGCACTGTATACCAGTAGTAAAAATTGTGGGTGCACGTAACCCCAATATATTCTTTGAATTCCCAGTCAGACACTGGCACTATATGGCAGTAGCAAGAAATGAGGGTATTTGTATTCCCAATATATTCTTTGAATTCCCAGTCAGACAATGGCACTGTATACCAGTAGTAAAAATTGTGGGTGCACGTAACCCCAATATATTCTTTGAATTCCCAGTCAGACACTGGCACTATATGGCAGTAGCAAGAAATGAGGGTATTTGTATTCCCAATATATTCTTTGAATTCCCAGTCAGACAATGGCACTGTATACCAGTAGTAAAAATTGTGGGTGCACGTAACCCCAATATATTCTTTGAATTACCAGTCAGAAACTGGCACTATATGGCAGTAGCAAGAAATGAGGGTATTTGTATTCCCAATATATTCTTTGAATTCCCAGTCAGACAATGGCACTGTATACCAGTAGTAAAAATTGTGGGTGCACGTAACCCCAATATATTCTTTGAATTCCCAGTCAGACACTGGCACTATATGGCAGTAGCAAGAAATGAGGGTATTTGTATTCCCAATATATTCTTTGAATTCCCAGTCAGACAATGGCACTGTATACCAGTAGTAAAAATTGTGGGTGTATATAGCCCCAATTCTATTGCTAGGGGACTTGCAGGTTATTTCTGGGGTGAAGGTGGGGGGGCACACCGTTGGAACGGGTATCGGGGTATATATCGGGTATACGGGAATACACTGACAGTGTATTCCATTCAGGATCCTGGGAAAGCTGGGTTGCGGCGATTGAGCCCGTCAGTGCCACGTTACACTGACAAGCTTCTCCCTGGAATTTAGCTCTTACAAGAGCTGTTGGTTGTCTTCTCCTTCCTATCCTAGCCTGTCCCTGCCTACCCAGAATCTAAGCCCTAGCTAGCTGGACGGAAACCTCCGTCCTCGGTGAATTGCAAGCTCAGAATGACGCGAACCTGGGCGGCGCTGTTCTTTTAAATTAGAGGTCACATGTATTCGGCAGCCAATGGGTTTTGCCTACTTTTTTCAACGTCACCGGTGTCGTAGTTCCTGTCCCACCTACCCTGCGCTGTTATTGGAGCAAAAAAGGCGCCAGGGAAGGTGGGAGGGGAATCGAGTAATGGCGCACTTTACCACGCGGTGTTCGATTCGATTCGAACATGCCGAACAGCCTAATATCCGATCGAACATGAGTTCGATAGAACACTGTTCGCTCATCTCTAAACATAATCCAAAAATATCCCAAACAGCAGATGCTACAGCCTGCTTACTGTATCTCACGGCTGCAGTCTGTTTGCTCTGAATTAGTATTTCTGCCATACAGAAATTTGCAATCTATCCTGAAAAAAAAGATCATTTTGTAGAATGCAAAACATCAAACAAGGAGATAGAAGCAAAACTGCAGACATTTTAGAAGGATCAAAGACAAATTAGATAAGACAAGTTAGGTGTTGATAGGAGATTTGGAGAGTCTGCACTTGCCTCCAGCATGGTATATTAGCACAGAATATACAACTGGAGACAGCCATGTATTGTATGTCATAGGATGACATAGATCCCATTAACAGATGAAGCCCAGTTCTTCGTGAAAGACTTGTCAAACAGTTCTCTAAACCTTAGTTATCCTCACATTCCCTATGAATGTTTACATAGCTTATGATGTTATGAGCACAGAGGTGTGCCTTGGCTATGTTATCTACTATGGAGTAATGTCTACTTCTACCTTTCCAGTTCCCATTGTGTAAAGAAAGCATAACATCATACTGAGATTGGAGCTGCATTTCCTTGTGGTGCAAGAAGCTCACATTACACAATCTGAATTATTCTCCAACTTCTCTTTGTACATTACAAGTCCGGTCTGAATTATTGTGAAATATACAGACTACATTGTGAAGTTCTTTGTGGCCATCAGAATGTTTAAAGGGGTTGTCCCATGAAAAGCATCTTATCTATACTGCTAGTTTATGTGGATTTAAGACTTTTCCCAAATACATTGCTTTATGAAAACTGCTTTGCTTGGGCGCTATCTTAATTTATTCACTTCATTGTTGACACTGCATTTTTATGGCCCACTGGGGGAGGGGGAGGTAGGGGCTGACAAGCAATGGAGCTCCTCAGATAGGGGGAGGGGGGAAGGGGGAGGTGAGAGCTCCAGGATTACTGTGCTATCTTCAGCTTTTCCACTTATCAGTCAGTTTAATTGAATTTGGCTGATAAGGGCTGAGATAAGGAGTCTGTTACCTCTGTATGTAATGCAAGCTGACTCAAATCCAGCTCTGCTACATCAGTTTCCACATCAGCTTTATACTGTGGTAATGCATTTACAATCAATCCCTCATTACTGACTGCAAACATAGCAGATAGCACAGCAAGTGAAACCCCGCCCACCATGTGCGAAGTTGAAGTTACGCCGGGGATGGATATTTCAGCAAGACAATGATCCAAAACACCGCTCCAAATCCTCAGGCATTCATGCAGAGGAACAATTACAATGTTCTGGAATGGCCATCCCAGTCCCCAGACCTGAATATCATTGAACATCTGTGGGATGATTTGAAGCGGGCTGTCCATGCTCGGCGACCATCTAACTTAACTGAACTTGAATTGTTTGTCCAAAATACCTTTCCCCCTACGCCAAACAGCAGCACAAGATGGGGGTATTCCTGCCCCTGTGTGCTGTTAGGACAGGTGGAACTTTTAATTAGCTAACAGTTTTTCCCCCTATAAGAGGCCAGAGCGACCTCCTCCCCCCTGTGTTTTTTTCTGTCCTGTGCGACTGGACAGGTGGAGGAGGCTGTTGCCTCCTCTATGGTTTAGAATAAGGTGTCTTAGATCCTTTCTTCTCTTTCCCTTCTTTCTGAGTGAAAGATCTAGGTTTATACTGCAGTCTTTTGTCTTACCTGCCTTGTGCAGGTTACTGACTTTTTCAGCTGCAGTTCATTTACTGCCCTGCAGTAAGGTAAGCCGTGTCCTCTTTCAGCTTTCCCTCTGTGTTCACTGCAGAGACTAAAAGCACTAATTTCTATTTGCTATGGGCACTCTGTCAACTTCACAATATCGAAGTCGATTCACCGCCATTATGGTAAGATCCAACCAAATTTTTGTATTTCTTGCGGTTTTTCAATGTGCATTTAATTCCTAAGCGGGGACTATATGCTGTGAACCTAAAAGAAGGGTTCATATACCTGTGTACTATCATTACTTATTAGGTGCATATTTGCTTATTGCTCACATGATGGTGGATGCTCTAAGGCAATTTGTTGTAAGGTTATGCATGTCTGCACTGCTGTCAGTACGGGGTCCTCCAGCTAGGAGCCCTTCATTTATTGTTGTCATCTCCTGGGTGAAGGAGTACATGCAGATTTCTGGTAAGGTTCCCTCTCCCAGTTTTCATAAGAGGTCTTACTTAGAAATAGAAGCCCTAGTGGCTCAAGCTGTAGGGTTACAGACTTGTATGCCTGAATCCACAGTATCCTGGGTTCAATCCCAGTTGCACTTTGCATTTGTGATATTAAAAAAAAAAAAAAAAAAAAAAAAAGTTAATAAGGTACTTGTGGTTCTCATGGTCCATTCACATGGAGAAAGTCTCTAAACTTCATGCTGGACTCTGTCTGCTTGAAAATCTCCCTCCTCTAGGTGGGAAAAGATCATATCAGCAGTGCATTATTTATAGGTGATACAGCGGGTTTCCATCCTAACTGCCAAAGGTTACTGGATCTTATGTCAGGGTCTGCAGTTGCAGTCCCTTGGGCCATATAGCGCATGCGGCCTGCAGAAGGTAGGTCTGAGGCCTGGAATCACAACCCATGCGGCCTGGAGGGGCTTCATTTTAAGGGCTGGATGTCCATGTCCAGATAGTCTGGACCCTGTTGACCACAGAGACAGCCCTCTCCGGTAGAGAGCGCATCTACAGGAGATTCCCATATGGGCAATGAGGAATTGGATGGAGGAGGCTGTGTCATCCAGCTGACAAAAAACTCAGCAGTCTGGGTCAAGCCAATTTAGTTATTCCTCAAAATTTGTCTTTCATCCAGGTGGTGTTCCATCTTAAGGACGGGATGTCCATGGTCCAGCTAGCGCTGGACCCTGTTGACTATAAACGCCCCTCTCTCACTAGTGGGGCGAATCTAGAGAAAAGTTCCATAGGAATAAAGTGGAATTGGATGAAGAGTTCATGGTCCAGTTTACCTGGACCCTGTTGCCCACTGATGCATCCCTCTCTGGTGGAGAGTGTCCACGGTCCAGCTAAGGCTGGAACCTGTTGACTACCTATGTCTCCCTCTCTGGTGGAGAGCACATCCAGATAAGCGTTCCATAGGAGGAACATGAAATTGAATGTAGAGTCCACGGTCCAATTTATCTGGACCCTGTTGACCACTGATGCATCCCTCTCTGGTGGAGAGTGTCCACGGTCCAGCTAAGGCCGGACCCTGTTGACTACCTATGTCTCTCTCTCTAGTGGAGAGAACATCCAGATAAGCGTTCCATAGGAGGAACATGAAATTAAATGTAGAGTCCACGGTCCAATTTATCTGGACCCTGTTGACCACTGATGCATCCCTCTCTGGTGGAGAGTGTCCACGGTCCAGCTAAGGCCGGACCCTGTTGACTACCTATGTCTCCCTCTCTGGTGGAGAGAACATCCAGATAAGCGTTCCATAGGAGGAACATGAAATTGAATGTAGAGTCCACGGTCCAATTTATCTGGACCCTGTTGACCACTGATGCATACCTCTCTGGTGGAGAGTGTCCACGGTCCAGCTAAGGCCGGACCCTGTTGACTACCTATGTCTCCCTCTCTGGTGGAGAGCACATCTAGAGAAGCATTCCATAGGAGGAACATGAAATTTAATGTAGAGTCCACGGTCCAGTTTACCTGGACCCTGTTGACCACTGATGCATCCCTCTCTGGTGGAGAGTGGCCATGGTCCATCTAACGCCAGACCCTGTTGACTACCTATGCCTCCCTCTCTGAGGAGAGCACATCTAGATCGGCTGGGTAGGCTATTTGGTCTCATCATATGTCCGCCTGATCACGGCTTATCCAAGATCCATCGGTCCTTCAACTTGTTCAAGCCAGACAAATACGTAAGGACCCTCCCTCTCCAGGGCATCAAGCAACTTTATCTAGACAGCTCTCCCATTCGGCAAATCCTTGGCCCCCCACACCTTCACAAAGGTAGTGGCCCCGGTCGTAGCCGCCCTGCGCCTCCAAGGGATCTTATTGTCCCATAACTAGACGAATGGCTCCTAAAAGCCCGGTCAAAGGAGGTGCTTGCCACACAGTTGGAATCCACTGTGGCTTTCCTAAATGAGCTGGGCTGGCTAATAAACTGGCAGAAGTCGGTAGTGGTTCCATCTACCCCGATTCAATTTCTGGGTTTATCTTGGATTCTCTCAGCATGATGATCTCCCTGCCTCCTCCTTGGAAGGAGAAGATTGGTCAAGCGGCTCATCACCTATCCACAACCCGGAAGGTTACTATCAGGACCGCCATGAAGGTCCTAGGTCTCATGTCCGCAGCCATCAAGGCAGTTCTGTGGGCCCTATGGCACATGCGCCCCTTACAGTGCGAGATCCTGAGAGTCGGGAACCACAGTCCTTCGGGGCTACAGAAGCCTATCCAGTTATCCATCAGAACCCGTCGATCACTGGCTTGGTGGTCCCAGCTCAGAAACGGGAAATCCACGGTCCAGACATCCTGGACCCTGTTGACCACAGATGCCTCCCTCACAAGATGGGGAGTGCTTCTGGGGGAGACCCCGGTACGTGGGACCTGGAACCAGCTTAGAGAAGGCTCATTTGTCCAACTGGCGAGAGCTCACTGCGGTGCACCGTGTGCTTCTAATGTTTGCACCCCACCTGCAAGGGAAAGCTGTGAGAGTGAAACAAACAACTTAACAGCAGTCCGATATATCAGCAAACAAGGGGGAACCAGATCCCCGTCGCTTCTGCAGGTGACAAATCTAATATTCTCCTGGTGGAGAGGAATCTTTCACAACTATCAGCGGTTCATATTCAAGGTGGGCTGAACATCCTTGCGGATCAGCTAAGCAGAGGCCTGGTGATGACAGGCGAATGGTCCCTAAATCCGGACATCTTTCATCATCTCACTGAGATGTGGGATCTCCCCGAGGTGGACCTGATGGCCACCCAGTACAACGCCAAAGTGACAAGGTTTTGCTCCCTCTACCGGGAAGACAATCCTTTGGCGGTAGATGCCCTGTCAATACCTTGGAGGTTCAAACTGGCATACGTTTTTCCTCCTATTCTGATGATTCCGAAGGTATTGGCGAAACTCAGGCAGGACCAGACTTCGGCAATAGTGATCATGCCGTTCTGGCCAAAAAAGGGCATGGTTTACCCACCTCATCCTAATGAGTCAAGGGACCTACTGGAGGCTTCCACAAGTCCAAAACCTGGTAATTCTGAACTGACAGCTCTGCCAGGACCTGGACAGGTTCAACCTCATGGCCTGGAAGTTGACCGCATCGTATACGGAGATAGCCGATTATCCCAGGCCGTTCTAAGAACGTTGGCCCATTCAAGAGCGGATTCAACTAACAGGAGTTACCAAAGGATCTCGGATAGGCAGCTTAATAACTCTGCTATCGAATCGGTCTTGGAGTTCCTACAGAGTGACCTGGATAAGGGGCTAACTCCAGCTACCCTGAAGGTTCATGTTTCAGCACTTTCCGCTCTTCTAGGGACCTGGTTATAACAAGATCCTCTATTAAAGTAATTCCTTAAAGGGGCCTCTAGGCTCCGCCCTCAGATGCAGCCCCCTGTCCCGCAATGGGACTTGGCTGCGGTTCTTCAGGGGCTTTGTTCTCCCCCGTTTGAACTCTTAACAGAAGTGGACTGGAGATATCTCTCCTACAAGGTAACCTTCTTGTTGGCAATTACCTCTGCCAAAAGGATTGGAGAATTACAAGCTTTGGCTGCCTCGGAGCCATTCATTACCTTTTTCCCTGATAGGGTTCAACTTGGGTTCATCCAGGGATTTTGTCCTAGGGTCGCATATATCTGCGCATATATTTGGATTGTACAGCTTCCTTTCGAAGAACCTGCTCATCAATACCTACGGCCGTAACAAAGGTGTTAAAGCCACCCTGTCAAGATGGATCAGGGAGGCCATCGCTTGCTCTCTTCGCGCTCAAGACCTACCAGTACCGGAATTGGACCAACCTCCCGGTCAGAGAGACGCTCGCTCTCCTTAGAGCAGATATGTTCCGCTGCTTCCTGGAGTTTTCATCTGATGTTCGCCAGACACTGCAGATTGGACTGGCGCAGCTCAGAGGCCACAGCCTTCGGACATTCTGTCTTGGCATCTGCTTGCCAAGATCTCCCACCCTAGTTGGGATTTTACTTGCTAGATCCCCATCTTGTGCTGCTGTTTGGCGTAGGGGGAATGGAAGATTATAAAGATAATCTGTTTTCCCTTAGCCCAAACAGCAGCACAAGGCTCCCTCCCATTGTTTATGGTAATGTTTGTATTGTTATTTTGCCTTTTATACTTTTTGACTAACACAGGGGGGAGGAGGTCGCTCTGGCCTCTTATAGGGGGAAAAACTGTTAGCTAATTAAAAGTTCCACCTGTCCTAACAGCACACAGGGGCAGGAATACCCCATCTTGTGCTGCTGTTTGGGCTAAGGGAAAACAGATTATCTTTATAATCTTCCATTATCCAGGATCCAGGAACTGATTAAAAGCTACAGGAAGCGACTAGAGGCTGTTATCTTTGCAAAAGGAGGATCTACTAAATATTAATGTCACTTTTCTGTTGAGGTGCCCATACTTTTGCACCGGTCAAATTTTGGTTTAATGCATATTGCACATTTTCTGTTAGTACAATAACCCTCATTTCAATCCTGAAATATTACTGTGTCCATCAGTTATTAGATATATCAAACTGAAATGGCTGTTGCAAACACCAAAATATTTAGAACAAAAAATGATTAAGATTAATAGGGGTGCCCAAACTTTTTTCATAGGACTGTATTAGTAAATTTTAATAACACAGGTATTTTTGGATATGGGAATAGTTAATGTGTAGTATTGATTTATATTGATTTATTTATTTAGTATATTTTTAGATGTAATCTCCTAGGTGGGCTGAAATTCCAATAAACCAGAACCTTGGTGTTCCCATACATGCTGATTTTTTTTTAATTATTTTGTATTTTTTTATTTTATTTTACTGTAATCTATTCATGGGCACCAATGAACATACTAATATTATACCGCTATTCAGGGATAAATTATATGTCCATAAGGTGCTCAAATATTATACCTGTATGACTACCAAATAAACCCATGATCTATAAATTTTGTACCATTTTGCACAATTTTGCACCATGACTACATACATATGTTAGACTATTTTGTATTGTAAAATAGGGCTCTTCTCTTTTGGTTAATGCTTGTCTTCTTGCCTGTTTTCATTCAGAAGCCATGCACATGTGCAGCCACCTCTCCATTCTCCTCCCAGAGGTGGCTGCTGGACTCCTAAATGGCTGTAACTGGGGTCCTGCGTCAACTGGATACAGAAGGATAGATTATACCTGCTTGATCCACATAATGCCTCTGCAGGTTTTTTTAGGGAATTTCTGATGTTAGTTATTTTGGATGTGTATAAGACTTATACACAGGTAATAAAGAAACAGACACATTTCATTAAGAAAAAAAATGATTTATTTTGTAATTTATTGTAATTGTTGTGCCAATGATTAGATTGGGTCCTAAAAGAACCAATAATATCACAACCCCTGACTCACGAAGAGTCATCCACCAGCACTCAGGAGAGGAAAAAACCCCTGTGGAGGAAACCTCTGGGGACCCATGGCTGACGGACTGCCCTTCCCTCTGGGCATTAAGAGGCTGTAGAAAACATATAGTAACTGTCTTATTGCAGACAAATCTGCCTTTGTTAGATATTACTTGAGCATGAACTTCCATAAGCTGAATGCTTAAGACCCTTTTACAGGGGCCAGAGATCGGGCAAATTAGCGTTTATGTGAGCACTCATTCCCGACACCGCAGTGAATGTCCGATACAGCCACATTAGTGACTGTCTGAGACAGCCTTCCCAAATTACTACTCAGTGACTGTCCAAAACAGCCTTCCCAATTACCAATGCAGTGACTGACCAAGACAGACTTCCCAATTACCAATGCAGTGACTGACCAAGACGGCCTTCTCAAATGTATACACAGTGACTGTCTGAGACAGCCTTCCCAATTACCACCACAGTGACTGTCCAAGACGGCCTTCTCATCCACCTCTAGAGTTACTGTCTGAGACAGCCTATCATAACGCCACCTCAGTGACTGTCCAAGACAGCCTTTCCAAATGTTTACACCTTGACTGTCATAGACAGCCTTCTCAAATGCCCCTGCAGTGACTGTCCAAGACAGCCTTCCCAAATGTTTACACAGTGACTGTCCAAGACAGCCTTACCAAATGTTTACTCAGTGACTGTCCGAAACAGCCTTCCCAATCACCACCTCAGTGACTGTCCAAGACAGCCTTCCCAATCGCCAACACAGTGACTGTACAAGACGGCCTTCTCAAATATATACACAGTGACTGTCTGAGACAGCCTTCTCATGCACCTCTACAGTGACTGTCTGAGACAGCCTTCTTTAACGCCACCCCAGTGACTGTCCAAGACAGCCTTCCCAAATGTTTACACAGTGACTGTCCAAGACAGCCTTCTTAAATGCCTCTGCAGTGACTGTCCGAGACAGATTTATAAAACACCTCTGCAGTGACTGTCCGAGACAGCCTTCCCTAACTCCACCTCAGTGACTGTCCAAGACAGCCTTCCAAATCGCCACTGCAGTGACTGTCCAAGACAGCCTTCCCAATCACCACCACAGTGACTGTCCAAGACAGCCTTCTCATCAACGTCTACAGTGACTGTCTCAGACAGCCTTCCATAACACCACCTCAGTGACTGTCCAAGACAGCCTTTCCAAATGTTTACACAGTGACTGTAATAGACAGCCTTCTCAAATGCCCCTGCAGTGACTGTCTGAGACAGCCTTACCAAATGTTTATGCAGTGACTGTCCAAGACAGCCTTCCAAATGTTTACACAGTGACTGTCCAAGACAGCCTTCCAAATGTTTACACAGTGACTGTCCAAGACAGCCTTCCAAATGTTTACACAGTGACTGTCCAAGACAGCCTTCCAAATGTTTACACAGTGACTGTCCAAGACAGCCTTACCAAATGTTTACGCAGTGACTGTCCGAAACAGCCTTCCCAATCACCACCTCAGTGACTGTCCAAGACAGCCTTCCCAATCGCCAACGCAGTGACTGTACAAGACGGCCTTCTCAAATATATACACAGTGACTGTCTGAGACAGTCTTCCCAATTACCACCACAGTGACTGTCCAAGACAGCCACATTAGTGACTGTCTGAGACAGCCTTCCCTAATTACTACTCAGTGACTGTCCAAAACAGCCTTCCCAATTACCAATGCAGTGACTGACCAAGACAGACTTCCCAATTACCAATGCAGTGACTGACCAAGACGGCCTTCTCAAATGTATACACAGTGACTGTCTGAGACAGCCTTCCCAATTACCACCACAGTGACTGTCCAAGACAGCCTTCTCATCCACCTCTAGAGTTACTGTCTGAGACAGCCTATCATAACGCCACCTCAGTGACTGTCCAAGACAGCCTTTCCAAATGTTTACACAGTGACTGTCCAAGACAGCCTTCCAAATGTTTACACAGTGACTGTCCAAGACAGCCTTACCAAATGTTTACGCAGTGACTGTCCGAAACAGCCTTCCCAATCACCACCTCAGTGACTGTCCAAGACAGCCTTCCCTAACTCCACCTCAGTGACTGTCCAAGACAGCCTTCCAAATCGCCACTGCAGTGACTGTCCAAGACAGCCTTCCCAATCACCACCACAGTGACTGTCCAAGACAGCCTTCTCATCAACGTCTACAGTGACTGTCTCAGACAGCCTTCCATAACACCACCTCAGTGACTGTCCAAGACAGCCTTTCCAAATGTTTACACAGTGACTGTAATAGACAGCCTTCTCAAATGCCCCTGCAGTGACTGTCTGAGACAGCCTTACCAAATGTTTATGCAGTGACTGTCCGAGACAGCCTTCCCAATCGCCACCTCAGTGACTGTTCAAGACAGCCTTCCCAAATGTTTACACAGTGACTGTCCAAGACAGCCTTCCAAATGTTTACACAGTGACTGTCCAAGACAGCCTTCCAAATGTTTACACAGTGACTGTCCAAGACAGCCTTACCAAATGTTTACGCAGTGACTGTCCGAAACAGCCTTCCCAATCACCACCTCAGTGACTGTCCAAGACAGCCTTCCCTAACTCCACCTCAGTGACTGTCCAAGACAGCCTTCCAAATCGCCACTGCAGTGACTGTCCAAGACAGCCTTCCCAATCACCACCACAGTGACTGTCCAAGACAGCCTTCTCATCAACGTCTACAGTGACTGTCTCAGACAGCCTTCCATAACACCACCTCAGTGACTGTCCAAGACAGCCTTTCCAAATGTTTACACAGTGACTGTAATAGACAGCCTTCTCAAATGCCCCTGCAGTGACTGTCTGAGACAGCCTTACCAAATGTTTATGCAGTGACTGTCCGAGACAGCCTTCCCAATCGCCACCTCAGTGACTGTTCAAGACAGCCTTCCCAAATGTTTACACAGTGACTGTCCAAGACAGCCTTCCAAATGTTTACACAGTGACTGTCCAAGACAGCCTTCCAAATGTTTACACAGTGACTGTCCAAGACAGCCTTACCAAATGTTTACGCAGTGACTGTCCGAAACAGCCTTCCCAATCACCACCTCAGTGACTGTCCAAGACAGCCTTCCCAATCGCCAACGCAGTGACTGTACAAGACGGCCTTCTCAAATATATACACAGTGACTGTCTGAGACAGTCTTCCCAATTACCACCACAGTGACTGTCCAAGACAGCCACATTAGTGACTGTCTGAGACAGCCTTCCCTAATTACTACTCAGTGACTGTCCAAAACAGCCTTCCCAATTACCAATGCAGTGACTGACCAAGACAGACTTCCCAATTACCAATGCAGTGACTGACCAAGACGGCCTTCTCAAATGTATACACAGTGACTGTCTGAGACAGCCTTCCCAATTACCACCACAGTGACTGTCCAAGACAGCCTTCTCATCCACCTCTAGAGTTACTGTCTGAGACAGCCTATCATAACGCCACCTCAGTGACTGTCCAAGACAGCCTTTCCAAATGTTTACACCTTGACTGTCATAGACAGCCTTCTCAAATGCCCCTGCAGTGACTGTCCAAGACAGCCTTCCCAAATGTTTACACAGTGACTGTCCAAGACAGCCTTCTTAAAAGCCTCTGCAGTGACTGTCCGAGACAGATTTATAAAACACCTCTGCAGTGACTGTCCGAGACAGCCTTCTCAAATGTATACACAGTGACTGTCCAAGACAGCCTTCTCATCCACCTCTACAGTGACAGTCCAAGACAGCCTTTTCTAAATGTTTACGCAGTGACTGTCCGAAACAGCCTTCACAATCGCCACCTCAGTGACTGTCCAAGACAGCCTTCCCAATCACCAACGCAGTGACTGTCCAAGACGGCCTTCTCAAATATATACACAGTGACTATCTGAGACAGCCTTCCCAATCACCACCACAGACAGCCTTCTCATCCACCTCTACAGTGACTGTCTCAGACAGCCTTCCATAACACCACCTCAGTGACTGTTCAAGACAGCCTTCCCAAATGTTTACACAGTGACTGTCCAAGACAGCCTTCCAAATGTTTACACAGTGACTGTCCAAGACAGCCTTCCAAATGTTTACACAGTGACTGTCCAAGACAGCCTTACCAAATGTTTACGCAGTGACTGTCCGAAACAGCCTTCCCAATCACCACCTCAGTGACTGTCCGAGACAGCCGTCCCAATCACCTCCACAGTGACTGTCCAAGACAGCCTTCTCATGCACCTCTACAGTGAC
Source organism: Leptodactylus fuscus (assembly GCF_031893055.1). Taxonomy (NCBI): domain Eukaryota; kingdom Metazoa; phylum Chordata; class Amphibia; order Anura; family Leptodactylidae; genus Leptodactylus; species Leptodactylus fuscus. Next base: position 180,983,780 of record NC_134268.1, on the reverse strand, counting down.
TGTCTGAGACATCCTTCCATAACGCCACCTCAGTGACTGTCCAAGACAGCCTTTCCAAATGTTTACACAGTGACTGTCATAGACAACCTTCTCAAATGCTCCTGCAGTGACTGCCCGAGACAGCCTTCCCTAACTCCACCTCAATGACTACCTCAGTGACTGTCCGAGACAGCCTTCCCAATCACGACCACAGTGACTGTCTAAGACAGCCTTCTTATGTACCTCTAGAGTGACTGTCTGAGACAGCCTTCCATAACGCCACCTCAGTGACTGTCCAAGACAGCCTTCCCAGACGTCTCTGCAGTGACTGACCCTTGCTTAGGTCCCATTCTGCCGTGAGTTTTCTGTGTTGTCTCTTGGGTCTTCCTACTGTCTTTATTGTCTTTCCATCCTTGTGATTATCTGAAATACATAATTACAGTTTACCATTTTACTTTCAGTTTGTTATAATTTTGTATGCTAATATATGCCAGAGTGATTATATTATATAAATGTGTTATTGACGGCTACTGGTTATGTTTGCACCACATCAGTCTATTATGCTACAATGTTGCAACATAGCATTCCGTGGTTGTCATAGCAACCAGTCATACCACTGCTTTAGTATATAAAAACCTGGCTTGGAAAAGTAAAGTTGGACTCTGATTGGTTGCTATAAGACAGACACATTTCCATACACCTGTATTTACACTTTTGACATCTTGTTTTACTTAGTTACAAAAGTGTTGGTGATGGTAAATTTGAAGCCATAAATATGGATACACTGAAGAACCAGTAAGGGAGTCAGGACTCTGGATCCAGCCCAAAGATTTTTTATAGACTTTAGTAGAAAATAATTCATCTGGGGTACCACTATCCATACACGCCATGTGACTGACTAGTGGTCACATCTGTAAGGTTCAAGTCATACCTGTTTGGGAGGAAGCGGTTTCAGAGCTAGACTATTGACAAATATCACCTCCCTAAATATTCTGAACACGTTGCTTTTTACCCCATTATCTATCTGGCAACCACTAACCTTGGCACATCATCTGCCAGCCCCACTTAGTTACACCCCTTGACCTATTTCATATTCTTTAGTTTACTTACCTTGCTTTCCTAAGTATACCCTGCGTAATCGTGGTATCTCGGCTTTGTGTGTAAATTTGGATGGATCACAGGAGCTGCAGCTGAAGGGTGCGCATCTCTGTGCTGTCAGGTCAAGACTGCAGCAGGGGCACTGAGTGTGTGGAATACAAGCTGTGGCATTATGACATCACATCATGATCTCATAGTTGATGATGTTCCTAGTAGCTGAATTCTGATTGGTCACTGTGGGCAACACATTCTTCTTCCTGAGCTGTGATTTGTCACTGTGCAGAAAAGACAATATTACTGTTTGGGCATGTCCAGACGTGTAAACATGCATTTTCTGCTGGGCACAAAATCTGCAGCAGATTACAGTGTTGTACAGTGGTTAACTCTCATTGGCATCTTAATGTAACATTTTCATAAAATATACCTCTTTCCAAGGGGCTGTCTATTGAGAAGGGGACTGGTGACAAATATGAGACAAGGCCTCAAGGATTTCCAATGTAAAGCTAGGTGAACATCTGTGCCAGTCTGAGACGGACCACTGTTTTAGGGGTTACCCATGGGCACATGGTGTCTGTCGGGTGACCACCATTTCAAAACTGAAACCAGGGGAGAGAAAAGTCCTCTGTGCAGTAATATTTTGTTATTTACAAGAGATATCTTCTCACATTTCCCTTTGGACCTTCTCTTCCCTTTGGACCACCATGGCCACTTCATCCAGCTGTGACTTGTCTCTGTAAAGTTTGCATCACAGACATCTTTGACTCCTCACTTCTCCATGCACCCGACCCCATACATACATATAGATAAATAGATAAAATGCTCCTTCTATTCATAATGTCCTCTAATGAATGCTTTTATAAATGTCCCTTGCATGCAGAATTATGCCCCACAGCAGCCCATGAAACTTCTATTATGCCCCACAGTGTGGGCATATGCCCCACTATTATGCCCTACTGTGGGGCATAATAGAGGTTGAGTGGGCTACTATGGGGCATAATAGAGGTTGGGTGGGCCATTGTGGGGCATAACAGAGGTTGCAGGGGTCACGGTGGGGGATAATAAAAGTTGCAGGGGTCACAGTGGACCCTGCATCCTCTATTATGTCCCACGATTGCCCACTCGACTATTATGCCCCACAGTTGCCCACCCAACCTCTATTATGCCCCATAGTAGCCCACCCAAGAACTATTATACTCTGGAGTCTTTTCAGACCCTGGAGTATAATAATCAGAGACCCAGGGGAGGTGAAGAAACATAATAAACACTGTGTTACTCCTAGCACAGGCTTCGAGACTTTATGGTAATGTCCCAGACGTTACCTGGACATTCCAAGTGACGTCTGGGACATTACCATGCAGGCCAGAATCCTACTAGGCGTAACACTGAATCCAGTAGAGTGAGTAACAATGTCTATTATGTTCCCTCACCTCCCATGGGGCTCCGATTATTATACTCGGGGGGTCTGAAAACACCCCTGAGTAGAATAATAGTGGTAGTTGTTGGGGTTCACGCCCTGGGGCAGCTCATAACCACTTCTGCTCCCCTCTTCTACATCCTATAGCAGAATGGGAAGCGGGGAGGGGCGACCATGAGCAGGACCAGGGAATAGGTAGGTAAATAGACCCCCACACATAGATATTACTGTACAGTCTCTCGTGAATTTTATACATACCTTTTCACCCTACAAAATGCAAGCAAGTGCAAGTACCATAGAGCAGGAGACAGTGTAGCCAGGAGGATATTAGAAGAAATGCACAGCTGGCCGCAGCATCAGTGCTCTGCAGAAAGAATAGGTGACTATACAACTCACCACAGCTGAAGGCTTTACTGTGGCTTAGGGACCTGGTCACAAGTGGGACATCATAGGCTTAACGGGGCTGATAGAGCTGATAGAGCCCCACATATGCGTGAATAGCCTTTAAAAAGGCTATTCAGGCACATGTAAAGTTATATTAAACTACCCCCATGCTGCTTTTACTACTGCTACTGCGCATGCACCTGCACCATTTTTTATCAATGTCAGTTCGCGAGTTAGATGGGACCCAAGGACATCGCTGAAAGAGGAGGCGTGGCTGAAGATGATGTCGGACCCTGAATGCCCGCACCCGTGCACGTTCGATAAGTTGAACATATTCTGCTTTAGGGTTTTATTTTAAAACGGGTGGGTAGTTTAATATAACTTTACTGGTGCCTGAATAGCCTTTTTAGAGCCCCACATATGCGTGAATAGCCTTTATCAGCATAATTTTGCTGATAGAGCCCCTTTAAGGGGCCACAGTGCAAATGCACTGCATGACCTATGATTAAAGCAACCCTGCACTGGGCTACATATAAACTCCTTGCAGACATTATTGGTTGAATCCTTCCCCCTCTGTCAAAACTATAGGATAATAGGCTGAACTGGATGGACGTATGTCTTTTTTCAGCCTGACAAACTATGTTACTATGTAATAAAGGCAGGGGAAAAGTTCACCAAGTAGACATCAGAGGACCAGCCCTCGGATAGAATGCTCTCCTAAAAATGGCTTCACTGTTAATTCAATTAAAAAACAATTAAGTAATGGGCCCTATTTACTTATCGATCCCTTCTCCTGATCACAGCTGCCTCTGCAGAAGGGGAAGTGCCAGCAGCCATGAGCAGGAGCGAGGATCGGTAAGTAAATAGGGCCAGTTACCTGCTAGAGTTACACCAACAGGTAACAACCATCTATTAAAAAGAAACGAAAAACATCAGAGGCCTGCTGGGCCCTTCAATGTCCTGGCCCTTTGACAGCAGATACCGCTGCTACCCCTGTAGTTATGCCCTTGAGCAATTGTATATTCATAAGTATTGATGGTTGACTTTTGCCTATTCTCATGGTTGTTAGGGGTCTTATGACCCAGATTTTCATAAATGTTGGAACCAGCTCTTCAGGATATATTCACATGTACATTGATACACTGCAGATTTTCTATCTGAAAATTCACAGGTTGAAATCTTCAACTAATCTGAGACAAAATCTCAAACAAAATTTCTAAGCAAAAACTTCATTAACATCCACAGGAAAACCGTTGAATTTTTGTTCCATACCATATAGAGGTATTCTTATGAAGTAACCTGTGATCTATTTGGATATTAGTTTTATATCAATATATTATAAAGCCACTGCTGTAGTTTAACCATTATTTTTGCTCCATAAATGAAATGGGATTACAAAGTAATGTGGAATAAATCCAAAGAATTGTCAAATTTAACATTACATAAGCAACAGTGCCCCCTACTGGAGAACTCTGCAATACTTTATTCTGATGATACTTCAGCTAGAGTCTAGACTAATTTTTTTAACCTTCTAACCATGGGGAGGTATCAAAGACGTATGTAGCAGTGATATGAGGCCGATGCGTTGCTGCTGCATAGTGGCAGACAGCTAACCCTGTGTGTAATCTCAGCTGCAGTCATGTAATATATACCCCTCTCAATATATATATCTCAATAAAACAGACCAGCAGATAAACTAACACCGCGTAACGTTTAGACATCGCAAAGTACCCCTAAACAGTCTTAAGCTGAGCCAGACCTTCCGAAGTGTCTAAATCTGGCAGACTTTTATACTGTCTCATCTGATTTTACACCACTTATTATTGTGATTAATTTCCAACAACATTTTGGTGCATTATCCAGAATTTAACATATTTTCCAATATTTAGGTGCATTTTCTGTCTCTCTGTTGTGCATATTAAGCTCCGCCTTCTTTTCAGCTAACCCTGCCCACATGCCAGACGAGAAACTGAAAGTTCCATAGAATATGTGGTGTAAAGCATCTACACAGATTTATTGGTGCAAATTACACCAGAACTTGTTTATTTGCCCCAAAGTGTTTACTCACAGATCTCAAAAGGTGTTGTGCATTCCTCTCAACGTCCCGATTTCCGCGGGACACTCACGATTTCGGTGTCCTGTCCCATGGTCCCAGTCAGCGGGACATATGTCCCGATTTCAACTCATCGGTGTCCTATGGATTCAGCCGATGAGCTGAATACATAGGCAAAGAGGACCTTTCATGGTCCGGGGCACAGGCAGTTCTATATACTGCTGGAAAGCCGACAGTGCGCTGAATTCAGCGCACTGTCAGCTTTCCCGATCTGTGCCCCGTGTAAAGAGCTAGGGGTCCCGGTACTGTAGCTCTTTACAGTGAGAAGGGCGTTCCTGAAAGTCTGTCAGGAACGACCTTCTTTAAAGGAGCGCCTGTCGCACTGTACAGTGTGAGCGGGGAGATGAAGGGCAGATGAAGGGGGGGGGGGGGAGAACGGCATGACACTGGGGCAGATGAAGGGGGGGAGAACGGCATGACACTGGGGCAGATGAAAGGGGGGGTGGACTGCAGTACAACGATCGATTAACAAACTTGGGGTTATTCAGTTTAGAGAAAAGACGTCTACGGGGAGATCTAATAACAATGTACAAATATATGAAGGGACAATACAGAGAACTTTCTAAGGATCTTTTTATACCTGTGACAGTGACAAGAGGACATCCTCTACGTCTGGAGGAGAGAAAGTTTCACCAGCTACATAGAAGGGGATTCTTCACAGTAAGAACAGCGAGGCTCTGGAAGTCTCTGCCCCAGGAAGTGGTGATGGTGGATTCATTACACAAGTTCAAAGAGGGCCTGGATGCCTTTCTCCAAGAGAACAATATTACAGGTTATGGACTCTAGATTATAAGGACACGTTAATTCAGGGTTTTTATACTGACTGCCAGATTGGAGTCGGGAAGGATTTTTTTCCCCTGAAAAGGGGCAATTGGCATGAGCCTCATGGGGTTTTTTTTTTGCCTTCCCCTGGATTAACACTGTAGGGATTGTAGGGTTATAGGATGGACTTGATGGACTGATGTCTCCATCCAACCTTATCTACTATGTAAGGATTTAGGGATAGTGTGAATGCTTAGCACTGATTGGACACTCTACTTGTCAACCAAACGTCAGCCCCAACAGAAAGGAAAATTAAGCTTAGGGAGAGATTTTGTCAAATTTTCAAAATCTTTCCCAAAGAATCAAAAATTTCATTCTATAAGACACTGCACTAAAAATATCTGCTAAATTACCGTATTTTTCGGACTATAAGACGCACTTTTTTCCCCCAAAATTTCGGAGGAAAATGAGGGTGCGTCTTATAGTCTGAATGTGGGGGGAGGAGCGGATTTACAGCATGGCCGCGCTACTGCCACCGCTGGTTTTCTTTAGCGGCAGGAGCGTGACAATCTGCAGGCCCCGGCAGCTAAGACACTCCCCGGCATCTGCCGGTCTATTACAGCAGATACCGGGGAGTGTCTTAGCTGCCGGGGCCTGCAGATTGCCACGCTCCTGCCGCTGAAGAAAACCAGCAGTGGCAGTAGCGCGGCCATGCTGTAAATCCGCTCCTCCTCCGCAGGTCCCGGCAGTCAGTTAGCCCCGGGGCCGGTCCCCACCGGCCCCATACCTTTAGTGATGCAGGCCGGCTCCTGCACGGCAAGGCCGCAGGAGCCGACCTGTTCCGATGACAGCCGGGAGCCTAATGAAGGCTCCCAGGCCTGTCATAGATATATATTACTATCGCGGCTGGTCTATGACACTTTGCGATAGTAATGTATAGAATCTCCCATAGACGGCAATACACTTTTATTGCCGTCTATGGGACTTGCAATCAAATGATTGCAGGTTCAAGCCCCCTAGGCGGGGGATAATAAAATAGTAAAAAAAAAAATAAAAAAAAAAAAAAAAAAAAAATAATAAAAAATAAAATAAATAAAAGTTCACCTCCTTTCCCTAGAATACATATAAAAGTATAACATTACTGTGAAACATATACATTAGGTATCCCTGTGTCTGAAAATGCCCTGTCTACTAATAGTTTTATGTACAGTGAACGTCAAAATCAAAAGTGCTAAACCGCCGGGTTTTTCTCTCTGTTTTGCCTCTGAATTAAATAAAAGGTGATCTAAGCAATAAACATTTCCCAAAATGGTATAACTAAAAAGTACACCTGGCCCCACAAAAAAAACACCCTATACATCCCCGTACAGCTGCAGGGTCACCTGTCAATGTGGCCTTGCAGCTGTTCCAAAACTACAACTCCCATACATTAAATATTTTACCATTTTTTGCCTGAAATTTTTTTTTCCCTATTTTTCTCCTCTAAAACCTGCGTCTTATAGTCCAAACTGCCAAACAACCACAAAAAAGTCAGAATACACCTCTAATTACATATGCAAGAATCTAGCCAATCATTTTCAACAGTTTAAGGATAGGGTGAATACTTAGCATTGACTGGACACTCTACTTGTCAATCAATCGTTAAGCTTAGGGAGAGATTTTGTCACATTTTCAAAATCTTACCCAAAGACATTTATTGATTTTAGATTTTCATCCTTGACTCCCTGTCTACCAAAAGCCATAACTTTTTTTTATTTTCTATTCACAGAGTTCTATGAGGGCTTAGTTTTTACAGGACAAAGTGTACTTTATAGTTGTACCATTTAATGTTCCATACAATGTACTTGGAAATTGGAGAAAATCTGAATGAAGTGGAATTGGAAAAAAATTGCATTTGTTTCTGCAGTGTTCACTCTGCAGCCAAAAAGACATTACTTGTATTGGATAGGTCAGTACATTCCAGCAATACCAAATTTAAGGTGAGACCCCACATTGTGGAAACACAGATTTTTTTGTTGCAGATTTTGCTGCAGTTTGTTGCTAAACCAAGAATGGTTACAAAAGGAATGGGAAATATATAGGAAGTTCTTATACTTCTCCACTTCTGGATTTGGCTCAAAAAAACACAGCAAAATCTGCAACAAAAAAAGCTGTTTCTGCAACATGGGGCCTCAGCCTTAGGGTGCATTCACACTGAGTAAACGCTAGCTTATTCTGAACGTAAAACACGTTCAGAATAAGCGGCGTCTAAAGCAGCTCCATTCATTTCTATGGGAGCGGGGATACGAGCGCTCCCCATAGAAATGAATGGGCTGCTTCTTTCACTCCGTGCAGTCCCATTGAAGTGAATGGGAAGTGCCGGCGTGTACGCTCCGGCATGAGCAGAGCTTGCCGTATACGCCGGCACTCCCCATTCACTTCAATGGGACTGCACGGAGTGAAAGAAGCAGCCCATTCATTTCTATGGGGAGCGCTCGTATCCCCGCTCCCATAGAAATGAATGGAGCTGCTTTAGACGCCGCTTATTCTGAACGTGTTTTACGTTCAGAATAAGCTAGCGTTTACTCAGTGTGAATTCACCCTTATATAGTTTTTTTTTATGTTTTAATTAACCCCTTTAAAAAAAAAAAATCGAAATTTAATTTTAATGGCAGACAAAAATATGTCTACCATATCCTGTGAATCCTATAAGTTATCCTTAGTTATTTCCATACACTAGCTAAAGCTTTACAGATCGCAAAATTGCATTTTAAACCTATAAAAAATATGAGCTTTGGCCATAAAATTGGCAGGAATTCAGTATCAAGACCATTCAGGATTGTCAGACAACGTCCAGCTAGCTTTATAGCTAACATGTGGATGTATACATTCTTCTTGTCAGCCAACAGATATTTGGCACAAATGTTCTTTTTCCAGTTGGTACAATGGAATAAAACATTCTAATAATTACCTTGGCTGTTTCCCAGGGCAGAAGTGAAGTATCAACATACCATCCATTACTCATCGCAACCCTTCAGATTTGGTCTAGAGTTTTCATTAGAAAGACATGTGTGTAATGCTCTAGTGCTGGTTATTTCCATATATCTTGCATTAATTTCCCCAAGGTGGGACTATTAAAGGATTATCTTATCTTATCTTAATCAAATCCATCCATCTATCTAATATAAAGTTCAAATGTCTTATGAAAAATGTAGAATCATTTTGAACATCCTCTCCAGTCTTTGCCTACTTTCACATTGACTTGTGTATAACTCAGGGGTTGAACACGGGTGGGAAAAACATGCCCAAGTGGACCCCCAACTTAGGTATGCTGATATTATCACTATACAGTGACCGTAAAGTGGTAGATATCGGCTGTACACAGGGTCTGCAGAGGATTTAGGTGAATACAGGGCAGCATTTAGTGACTTACAGGTGATGTCTCGTCCATTTGTTCACATTTCCATTACATTTCTTTTCCATCTGGACTGCCATGACCACTTCTTTCAATCTCTGTAAAGTTTGCAGCACAGGCATCATTGGCTCCTCACTTTTCCAGGCACCCGACCCACATTGTCATCACCTTCACACCCTTCCTGCTGCTACCCTCAATTATAAAATATAACCCCCCCATAATGAATAATACCCACAAGTGCATCTTTAAATTAATGACTTCCCTGTGTACCCCCTGTAAATAGCGCCCCTTATTAATATTGCCTGTGGTATTTCCTAATTAAAAGGTTATAAAAAATAAAATAAATAAATAGTGGGAAAAAAATAGTGGGGGTCCAATATCCAGGACCCAGCACGGCACCTCTAATGAGGTGACCTGAGGCATTTTTACTGACCCTAAGCCAATCCAGGACAAGCTGCGTGTGAACTGTCCTGGACTGGCTTAGCGTCACGGCAGCCCGGCAGGGGAAGTGAGCGGTGGATTGGGGTGGCCCTGTGGACGCAGTGCTTTTTTAACTCTCACTTATTAGCAGAAGTGCTGCTCCAGCGGCCGCCCCTTATCCTTAGCAGAGACAAGGGGGGGTTATATAGGAACTATTAGGGGCATTATTAATATAAGGGGGGTATTATTAATAAGGGGCACTATTGGCTTTCCCGATCTGTGCCCGGGGTAAAGCGCTATCGGTGCCGGTACCGTAGCTCTTCACCTCAAAAGGGCGTTCCTGACAGTCTTTCAGGAATATCCTTCCTCACAGCAGCGCCTATAGCGCTGTAGTATGAGAGCGGTGAGGAACAGCTCCCTCCCCTCCTGATAGTACTCATCCATAGAGGAATACTGGGGAGACGTTCCTCCCCGCTCACACAGTACAGCGCTATAGGCGCTGCTGGGAAGAAGGACGTTCCTGGCAGACTGTCAGGAGCGCCCTTCTGACTGTAAAGAGCTACGGTACCAGTACCAATAGCTCTTTACACGGGGCACAGATCGTGAAAGCCAACAGTGCGCTGAATTCAGCGCACTGTCTGCTTTCCAGTGGTATATAAAACCGCATGTGCCCCAAGCCATGAAAGGTCCTCTTTAAGGGGCTTTGTGTAGGTGAGGACAATATGGGTCAGGTGCCTGGAGAAGTGAGGAATCAAATATGTCTGTGTTGCAAACTTTACAGAGACAAATCACAGCTGGAAGAAGTGGTCATGGCTGTCCAGAGGAAAGAGACGGGAAATGTGAGCGATTAGTCAGGGACTTCTCCGGTAAATCACCACAAAATGTTATGCACTGCACCACTGTATTCACTGTAATGTTACCACTAGCACCGTGATCTCTTCTCTGTTTATATAGTGTCATACATCTCATAGCGGCCATGTCATGTAACTACAGCCTGGTCCTATACACGTCTATGTGACAACTGGAATTACATCACACGGTCACGGTAAACAGTAAAATATGCTACTTGCAGCCACCACTAGAGAGCGCTCAGTCTATAGAAATTAATACTATGGCTACCCCTGAACTGCTGAATGGAAGCTATAAAAATCTGTTTACATTGTACTCCCCCTAGTGGCGGATGCATGAATATACATGCAGGCCCCATAACAACTGCATGGTCAGAGTACATAGTACATTACCACTGGGTGAAAGAAAGATAAAAACACTCATAACTCTTCAAATGAACAAATGAAAAACAGAATAAAATGCTTTAATTTTTTATTATTTTCTGGTGTGTTATAACAGTACATGATAATCAGTTGAGCAAAGGTAATCTGGTACTCAGTAAGGGAGGGTTCAGACGGTGTAACGTGCCGCGTGATGTGGCACGTCTACACCGCGGGAGCTTTTGCGGGCCGTACACGCTCCCATTGATTTCAAAATCACGGCCGCAAAATAGCGCGGCGCATACGAACCCCGCTCCTATTGAAATCAATGGGAGCGTGTATGTCCCGCAAAAGCTCCCGCGGCGTAGACGTGCCACATCACGCGGCACGTTACACCATGTGAACCCTCCCTTACTGTGTCATGTGACGGGCATAGAATTTTGCGTGCGAACAGGAGGTCATTTTCTCTATTCAAGTCTATGAGACCTTAGATATAAATCTTATAGCAATGAAACTGACTTCTATTCCACACATAAGATGCTGGGTCACTTGGAGAGTCAGAGTGTTGGTAGATAACATGAATGCAGCCACTTATAGAAGAAGATGTTAGCGACTATATCCAGTACCTTTCCAACTAACCAGAATAAATTTTGGAGGAAGTGCAACTGTAAGACTGAAACCCCACGTTGCGACAACGCAGCATTTTTGCCACTGCGGGAACACCACAGCAAAAAAACACTGCGCTTTACAGCACATGCAAAGTGAATGAAATTCTGGCTATTCCCATCCACAAATAGCAGAAAAAAATCTGCAGTGTAAAAGCTGTGTTTACAAAAATGCCTATGATTTTGCAAATCGCTACGTGTCAATTATACCTGTGTTTTCCCTATAGGTATAAGAAGGGCAGAAAGTTTGCAGAGAAAAACTCAGCATAAATTCATTGAAAAACACTGTGGGGAAAAAAAACGCAGGGCGTTTCCACCGCTATGTGGGACCTTAAAGGGGTTTATTTATAAATTAAAGCATAAAAGAAAGAAAAGAAAAACATACTCATCCTCGATGCTCCAGTATTAAAGAGGACCTTTCATGATTTAGGGCACAGGCAGTTCTATATACTGCTGGAAAGCCGACAGTGCGCTGAATTCAGCGCACTGTCGGCTTTCCTGATCTGTGCCCTGGATGAAGAGCTAGCGGTCCGGGTACCATAGCTCTTTACAGTTAGAAGGGTATTTCTGACACTCTGTCAGGAACATCCTTCTGTACAAGCAGCGCCAATAGCACTGTGCTCTGAAACCGGTACGTCCGGTACGTCCCTGCCCTCCTGATAATACTCGTCTATGGACCAATACCGTGAGCAGAGGGAGGGGGCGTTCCTCCCCGCTCACACAGTAGTGCCCTTCTGACTGTGAAGAGCTACGGTACCGGGACCGCTAGCTTTTCACCCGGGGCACAGATCGGGAAAGACAACAGTGTGCTGAATTCAGCGCACTGTTGGCTTTCCAGCAGTATATAGAACTGCCTGTGCCCCAAACTATGAAAGGTCCTCTTTAAATACACTTCCTACACATTTTTTGAACCAGCAGAGGGCGCTACAGTCTGCAATTTGATCAACAGTTAATAAGTCTTTCACTTTTTGTCAAAAGCATTTTCGGAGCTATAGTACAGCCGGTCACATGAGCCCTTATTGTTTAATAGTCACATTAAAACCAAAACCCCTGAAATGCAGCTTTTCTTTTTTTTATTGCAGATTTTGAATTTATGGGTGAAATTAATATTACTGGCACATAACTGCGGTGTCTTATGAGCACTTTAACCCTTAAGTGATCTAACATATTTAGCCTTAAATCAGTATCTGTCTCTATTTTTATCCCCCTATCTATTCACACTTTCATAAACTTTTACATTTTATTTCAATGTACCTTTACAAAACCTTGTATTTTGTGGGCTCATAAGACTTTTTAATTATTTATGTATTACTTTTTGTTTTTGATAGTTGAAATGATCAGAAAACATCAATTCCAGCATGTGAATTTTAATGTTTAGGGGTTAAAGGGCAAGTATGCTTCTGATTGATAATGGGGGGGGGGGGGGGTGATATCATGAACAAAAGTTCTTGGTATCCCCTCCCCTCAGGTTATCTGGTGTGTCAGGTGCTCATGTTCTCCTGTACACTGGTTAAAGCATACCTCCCAACTTTTGAAGAACTGAAAGAGGGACAAAGTGTGTGACGCGCTTAGCACACCGTGGCAAATTTAGCTCCACCCACTTTTATGTTGACTCTGCCCATTCTCATTCATTTTTCAAGTGCCCCCACACAGTATAATCCTCCTACAGTCACCCGTTAATTATATGCCCCCCTCCATCTCTCCCCTAGTTTCATATACACCCTTCATCTGCCCCCATTTTCATGTCCCCCCATCTCTGCCCCAGATTCATGTCCCCTCCATCTCTGCCCCCAGTTTCATGTCCCCCCTCCATTTCTGCCCACAGATTCATGTCCCCACATCTCTGCCCACAGTTTCATGTCCCCCCCAGCTCTGCCCCCAGATTCATGTCCCCCCATGTCTTCCCCCAGAATCATGTCCCCACATCTCTGCCATCAGATTCATGTCCCCCCCATCTCTGCACAGTTTCATGCCGTTCTCTCCCCCCCCCCCTTCATCTGCCCTCAGTTTCATTGTCCCCCTTCATTATGTTCCACCTCAATGTTTAACACAAAAAAAACACTTATACTCTCCTTCCAACGCTCCCCTGCCGCTCTCTCCGCAGTCTCACTAACAGAGTTGTAAACGCGATGTGATGTCATCACATCACGCTTACACATCCACTAGTCGGAGTGCTGCGGCAAAGCAAGGAGCTGAGCTTTGACAGCTCCTTGCTTTAGTCGCCTATGAAATCGGGACATACCGACTGGGACCGCGGGACAGGACACTGAAATCGTGAACATCCCGCGGAAATCAGGACGGTTGGGAGGTATCATTAAAGTAACAGTGCGAGTATATGCAGCTTCACTTTAACCAGTGATATCCCTAAATCTATGGGGGTTATAAATATGCACTTAGCTCAAGTCCTGAGTTTGGCTTGTCCAAAGCTCTAGGGAGGTTAAAGAGAACCTTTCATGGTTTGGGCACAGGCAGTTTTATATACCGCTGGAAAGCTGACAGTGCGCTGAATCCAGCGCACTATCGGCTTTTTCGATCTGTGTCCCGGGTGAAGAGCTCACAGTACTGGTCCATAGACAAGTATTATCAGGAGGGGAGGGGTGTTCCTCTCCGCTCTCACTGTACAGCGCGATAGGCTCTGCTGCGGAGAAGGACGTACCTGACAGACTGTCAGGAATGCCCTTCTGACTGTGAAGAGCTATGGTACCGGTACCGATAGCGCTTTACCTGGGGCACAGATCGGGAAAGCCGAATTCAGCTCACTGCCGGCTTTCCAGCTGTATATAAAACCCATGAAAGGTCCACTTTAACAATCATCCATTTTTTTTTATTGGTATATTTGCTTAAGCTAAAAACCACATCATTGGTCCCTTCTGTATGTTTATGTAGAAGAAAAGATTTTTGCGTAGCACTAAGAGAGAAACAATGACATGGCAACATATAATAATGGCGAGTAATGATTGGTAAGGAATGTGGATAGAGAAATGCAGTTTGTCATCTTATCATTGGCATCCCCTTTTATAAGCACAAGCTGTATTGTAAAATTCACCCACTAAGTGAGCATTTATTTATTACAGAGTGATTAAACATCAGCAGGGGCACTTATTTTACATTACCATCTGAGGTGCCAGTATATACTGTATACTATGCATATAGACAGAGAAAGAGAGATTTTTTTTTAATCATCTCTCTAATACCTTATAAAAATGCCATTTCATTCACTCACCCACTAAGCTAATGAGCAGTGTGGGGTCATATGGACGCACCTTGAAAGTGGAAACCCATCGTCTTTCCTGTAAATGTCCACTTCTACCAGACTTTTCTCTCCGACCAATTTCAGTATAAGATCGGTGGAAACTCCATTTTAAGAGAATAGGGTTTCCGGGTTCCCATGTGGACCTAAAAGGCGAAAACCCGAATGCTAATGGGAATCTGGCATTAGTTGACTGTTCTCTCCTTGGTTAAGGGCTGGATCCAGTCACTGTTAACACTGCAGAAGTGATTTGTGACACAGCTTGGTACACTCTGAATTGTTGCTACTAGGTTGCATTGTCTGTTATGTTGTGTTTGCATATAACTTGTGTGATGAAGTGATTAGTGCATGGCTGGTGCAGGTTATCACTCGGTCATTGCTTTGGGAAGTTTCTGGAAGATGGATGCAGTCATGCATTGGAGGAATCCTGGAGACTAGAAGTAGTAGTAGAAACCACACTTGTCACAGTGACTAGTTAACTCAGCCAAATCCTACAACTCTCCTCCCAGGCTGGTGCAGAGCGGGTCCATAGTCAAACTCTCCAGAGGACGGAGATGTGAGAGAACCAATCTCTCTAAGACCTTCATCAAGTGGAATGTCAATGTTACAGGCAGTGGTGAACCTAGCCTCTCCGCTGCCTGAGGCAGTCAATACTCACACAGTATACAAGACACAAACTATAAGCAAATGTACACATATATACATATTAAATATTATATTTTACCAAAACAAATACACATATTTGTCTGGAGTGAAGCTGTTACATCGCTGCAGACTTCTTCCTGTCCCCACACGCTACGATCTGGGGATGAGACACTGCTGTGAGGGGTGAGGGGGAAGTCCGGGCTGCACCGGCAAGATTTTCTAAACTGGTAGGTGTAACTGCTGCTGTATAGTGTCCGGAGGGTTAAGCAGCTGCACACACAACCCTAACGCTGGCCCTGGCTGTCTCCAAGCTATCTCTTTCCTCCCCGGCCAAAAACGTTAAGTCAGCCCAGGACAAGTCGCATGCATCTTGTTTTATTTAAAGAGGCCTGTCCTGGACTGGCTTAGGTTACTCAAAATGCCGCCCCCTGGCATAGCGCTGCCTGAGGCTATTGCCTAACCTCGCCTCATTAGAGGTGCAGCGCTGGTTACAGGTATATTAAGGTCCATCCAATGAGGTGTCTTTGGAACTGGTACCACACAAGATGATTTCCACAGTTGTCGTACCATTCCTTATATTATATTATATATTATATTTAGGCTTATATTGAACATATATGTAATAATACCACACAGCTGGTCAATGTCTGACTGGTGTGGGTGACCGTCTCCTAGGTGCACCGGTAACATTGTTTTTTGCTCATAAGTCATTTTTTTTATCCCCTCACGGTACCCCAATCTTGTTCTAGCTGTTGTCTCCATTCCTGGGGAGAGTCCACAGTGCGAGAGGCCTTGAAATAGTAATGCTGGGTGCTGGAACTTCCTTTCCCTGACTTCCCATCATGTATTGCATATGCATTATCCAATGGGAAGTATTGACTCTACTATTAACCATCTCTTGCCCTTCATTCAAAGCCAGCTACAGTATAGGCTGTATTAGCCAGCCTTGCCCGATCAAAGAGAAACATGCCGAACAGCCCTCATTTGCATTGTCCTAATGACACAGGTTGATGCAATGTGAATGCGGAGGCATTATCCCTACTGGGATTGTTCCATCCACAACCCATTACATCGATTATCTGCTACACAACCATGGTTAGACAGTACAATGTGCTGCAGGTAGCAGATACTGCATCTTTTGTCCTGCATAAAAAAATGTGATCAGCCAACCAGCGAATGTTTGCTAACTGGTAAGCTGAACAGCAGCTCTATTGGACAGGATTATTAATGGCAACAAGCATTCCTAGTAGCCAGGGGCGTAACTAGCAAAGACTGGGCCTCAGAGCAAACTTTTGACTTGGGCCCACCACCCCCTCACAGTATAGCACCCTCTTTACTGGCCTCCACAAAGTATAACGCCCCATTTATGCACACTGTCATGTCCCACAGTGGCCCCTTTACCAAGTATAATGTCCTAAACTGGCCCACGCACAGCATAATGTCCTATATCTGCCCATCCACTCATTATAATGTTCCACAGTATAATATCCTACAGTAGCCTTTGCACACAGTATAATGTCCCATAGTGGCCCCTTCACACAGCATAGTGTCGATAGCGGCCCTGCAACACAGTATAATGTCCCATAGTGGCTCCTCCATACAGTATAGTGTCATATAGCGGCCCCTTCACACAGTTTAATGTCCCATAGCAGCTCTTGCATGCTGTATAACATCCTACAGTGAAACTTTCACATAGTATAATGTACTATAATGGCTCCTCCACATTGTATAATGTCCCATAGAGGCACCTGCACATACAGTAGTATAATTTCCCACAGTGGTCCCTTAGGTGTATGCTGCAAATATTGCAAAAATTTCAGGTTCGGCAGAACCTGAATATTTTGGGGTTCGCCATCCCAGAGTATAATGATCATAGGCAAAGGAGAGGTGATAAAACTTAAAAAACAGTCTTACTCCCCTCTCCTGGGCTTCAGTGCAACTCTGTTCAATGGTGCTGCTTCTTCAATGATTTCACAGACACAGGTTACTCTGGAGTCATCGTGCATCAGAGCCCAGGAGAGGTGAGTAACACAGTTTTTTTATGTTTGTCACCTCCTCTGGGCTTCCAATCATTATACTCTGGGGTCAGAAGAGACCCCAGTGTATAATAATAGCAGTTTTGGTTTGGACATATTTGGTCCAAACAAAACCATCATGTGAACCTCCTGAGACGAATCTTGCAAGGCTCACCCAACAAATACTCTTGACGTGGGCTCACTGCCCTACTTACTAATTCTTGCTCCTTTCTATGACCACCTCCACTTCCCCTTCAGTCCTTTGGGGGAAAGTGTATCCTATATTGTGTTACTGTCAGCAAAATCCTGATGCTCCTCAGCATCAGTGACATAATTTAGGATGCACGAGGCCCCCTGGAGGGCTGAAGGGGAAGCGGATATACCTGTGGGCAGCAGAGGGGTTAGTTAAGTAAATAGGGCCTGTTACCCACCATCATGGGCTCCATATCAGCTGCCACTTCTAGGAGCGCCTGTATCAGAAGCCACTTCAAGTGAAAAGAATATGTTGAAATCAGAAGTGATGACTCAAAATGGAACTGCATGAAAAACAAAAGTTAAAGTCATCTTAAGGTCTGCTGAATCTAGCAATTCAATCACTGCAGCTTCCAACCTATAAAGTCAGGAAGATAAATATTTCCTACTGAGCTTTTGTGCAACCAAATATAAAATATATGATAAATAAACTAAGACTGGAAACAATCTTCTGTGATCTTGTAATAACATCCCTTCGTCTTGAGCCAGATGTCCCTAGATCTACAGCCTTTGTCGCACTTCCCATCTCAAGCATGTACGGTACATTCACCGGATATGGCCTTAATATCTGTTAGGTAGGGTTGTCTCCCCTGAGACCAACACCTTTCTGAAGAATCGGGGGCGCTGACCCCTGTTTGTTCATGAAAGGCACACACTAGCAGGTAGTTGTTTCATCACCTTTAAAGGAATGCTATCATTAGAATCTCTTTTTCTACAAGGACCACATCGGAATAGCCTTTATAAAGACAATTCTTCTCCTAACTTTATTATTCTGATCCGCTCTGTCGTTTCTGTGAATTTTCGTTTTTCTTCTGTATGCAAATGAGTCTTCAGACAGCATAGGGGTGTGTCCCCTGTGTTGTCCGAAGACTCTCCAGCGACGCCTATGCCTTCTTCTCCCACCGTCTCATCCGGGAGAACTGACTGCGCATGTCCTTTTGGCCATTTTCCTGTGGCCTCTTACACAAGCGTCCTTCTGGCCACAGGAAAATGGCTGAATTCACATGCACAATCGGCTCTGCTGGCTGATGACGTGGCCGATGACACGGCGAAGAGGCGGTCGTGAGAAGAAGAGACGGTCATGAGATGAAGAGGCAGGCATCACTGGAGAGTCTTCAGACAGCACAGGGGACACTTTCCGTGCTTTCTGAAGACTCATTTGCATACGGAAGAAAAACGAAAATTCACAGAAATATCAGAGTGGATCAGAATAATAAAGTTAGAATAGTCTTTACATATGCAAAAAAAGAGAAAGACATGGCCCACACTTCCCAGTCTTATACATTGTTCTAGTGCTTCTCAGCAAATTCTACAATACTGAGCATGAGGTTCTTAGTATACATATTGATCAAGGTGCGTAAGCCCACTAGCCACTTCACGGTGACCTCTTTATAGTGGGTCCCTACTCTACTGGGCGAGCGACCCAGTGGTCCGGCAACAAGCCTTTATAAAGGCTATTTCGATGTAGTCTTTGTAGAAAAAAAGGATTCTAATGATAGAATCCCTTTAATGGAGAAGTGGCTACTTTCTCTACTGATGACTCTGGGAATTACTTGTAATTCTCTCCCTCTGTGACTCCCAATGGCCATCAATATCTTCATGGTAAACTCTGCCATCAATGGTTGTATTGAATTGGCAAACAGAAATCTTTGGACCCCTCCCTGTTCTCCCAATATGCGCTGGCCTAGTGGAAGGAGATATACATACTGTATCTATGTGTTTGTTTGTGCGAGCTGTAATAGCAGGCGCTGTGCTACACACCCGAGTGTCATGGTGCATTCAAACATCTGATCGTAGGAGTAGAGAATCACTCCCTCACTGATATGAGGTTGATGACCTATCCTAAAGTATTAGTACATGTATCCCATGAATTTTGAGAAAGATATGCCAAATTTTATTAAATTGGGAAAGCTTTTCCTGGAGGTGCAATAAATTAAACTCTAAGGCTGGTATGAGCAGGCAAACATATGTGCTATAACATGAGTCAATTTTGGTTCTGTCCCTTTCCAATGAGCCCCGTTCACGTCTCTCGGGCTCCTTATGTAATAGCTATTGTAGCAGTCCACCTGTTCACAGATGTGAATTTAGTCCTAGCCTAAAATAATGTCACCTCCTGTTTCCTGCTGATGGTCCATGGATCCAAGACAAAACTGCCTACAGTAGACCCAATTGACTTCTTTGGGAGAGTTTTGTAGGCATGCTCTGTGACCTGTGCAGAAACGGCAGTGTGCAATCTGTGAAATCAGTTATTGTGACTGGTGGATTCTTATCTTCATATATATGATAACTGTGATCATCAAAGTACTGATAAGTGAGGTGCCTGACGCAAATAAATCTCTTACAGAAAACAGAAAGTTGCAGTATATTATTTAGCTTTCATGGCCAGTTAGAACGGCAGGATTTTTTAAAAAATTTTTTTACTATAATGAAAAAAACCCACCAATTTAAAAAACAAACAAACAAACAAAAAAAAACCTGTTTATTATAAAACTTGATTTTTCTTTTTTTTTTTTTTTTTTTAAAAAAAAGGTTATTTTCTGGTGACGCATTCCGATTAAGGTGTCTTTTGGAAGTACCTTCAAATTACTACTAAACCGGGTCCTCAAGAAGTTAATACGTCTTCATTTGGAAATTCTAAAAAAATACTGTGTTTAAAGAACAATAATTCTTGATGCAGCTGTAAAAATAATCCACACATAATGATAAACTAACTTTATTAACAAAAAAGGTCACCGGCAAATCCTTCCTTCACATCCTTGAATAAAATAAATACGCTGTAAATTACAGTAGATAAATGAATTGCATAAACTGGGGAACAGGTTGATCCAAAAAGCACAAAATATAGAAATGAAAGCAGAACCTTCATCATTTTTAACGTACTTCAGGCATCGTATTTACATATTTTATTGTCTATAAACCAAAATACGTATATTAGACGGGCAAATGCAGGGGGTTTCCAAAAGTGTGAGTACTTACGATGGAGATGACAAAATTCCCCCAATTATACATATTTCCCAAGTTTCTACAAAAATTACATCACACATATTTATATAGTGTTCTTTAGGGGTTAGTGACAATCTTCGTATTCATATCATTCACCTGGTGGTCTACAGTAATAGATAAAATCTCTCGTTATTTGAAGTGTTGAAAGGGTTAATCCTAATTTAGATTAGTTATGGGTTAGTATCAAATATGCCTGGAGGTATAGAGTGCTTTGGTGGTTAATATTTAAAGGGGTTTTCCCATTTCCCACTTTCACTAATTTGTCTGCTGTCTCTTCTTCTCACTTTCTGTATTCTTCCACAAGCTGGTGGGCTTTAAATGTTTGATGGACAGGACACGATACCTCAGTAGATAAAGACATTGCTTTTAACATGAAGGATTATGATTTCTAGAAATCTATAATACAGATAAAATATGTACAGTAAATGTATATAAAAAACATACTTATACATGCTGCCAGGACTCACTATGGACTCAAATGTTATCTTAGTGTTTACATACAGAGATAATAGACACTGTCCAATCTTCAATCAGCAAACTGCAATTAGTTGACCTAATTGCCTGGATGGAAGAGCATGAATTAACTGCTATGAAAGCAAATATGATCTGAGAACTCAGCCCCCCTCCCCTCCAGAAAGCAGTAAGTTATGTCACCAGTCCTTTAAGGGGATTCTACCATTAAAATCAAATTTTGTGTCCCTAATGTGTAGGAATAGCCTTAAGAAAGGCTATTCTTCTCCTACCTTTAGATGTCTTCTCCATGCCGCCGTTCGGTAGAAATCCTGGTTTTCGTTGGTATGCAAATGAGTTCTCTCGCAGCACTGGTGACGTCCCCAATACTGCAAGAGAACTCTCCAGCGTTGTCTATCTTCTTCAGGAACAGGTTCTTCACGCATCTTCTTCCGGCGCTGGGGGTCAAACTTCTAGACTTCGGGCAGAGCCGACTGTGTATGCCCACAGGCCACAAGAAAATGGCCGCTTACTTACTGTGTAAGCAGCTATTTTTCTTGTGGGGGGGTCAAACTTCTAGGCCTCGGGCAGAGCCGACTGCGCATGCCCGCAGCCACAAGAAAAATGGCCGCTTACACAGTAAGTAAGTGGCCATTTTCTTGTGGTCTCTGGGCATGCGCAGTCGGCTCTGCCCGAGGCCTAGAAGTCTGACCCCCCGCGCCGGAAGGAGACGCGTGAAGAGCCATTCCTGAAGAAGTTTGAGGTGGCACTGGAGAGTTCTCTTGCAGCATTGGGGACGCCCTCAGTGCTGTTTGAGCGCTGGGGTCCGCCCCCAGTGCTGCGAGAGAACTCATTTGCATACCGACAAAAAACGGGATGCGCAGAGAAGACATCTAAAGGTAGGAGAAGAATAGCCTTTCTTAAGGCTATTCCTACGTGTTAGGGACAAAAAATTTTATTTTAATGGTAGAATCCCTTTAATGCTAGATAAGGACAGATACTAGGACAGAAATTAAGGAAATAATGTGTAAACAATGGGAGAAATAACTTCACATAATAGGCAAAGAAATCAGCAATTCTAAAGCAATGTATTTAGGAAAACCCTTGAATTTACATAAACTACCAGTATAGATAGAATCCTCGAAATGAGAATACCCCTTTAATATTATATAACATCATTATTACAGTATACAGTTAGTATTGTTTATAGTGGTCTTGGGCATTTAGTCTTGCTTACTCTACTATTGGCAATATATGGCTGGAACAAAAAAAAAAAAAAAATCTGTGTTCTACATATTATTCATAGACATACAATTTTTTTTTACTAGCAACAGAGACGCTAATAATGGGATCAAGGCAATTGAGGTGGTGTAATATGTGTGGCTGTGCTCATAAAATGGGCATGGTTATACAGATAGGTACAGTGTTATCTGATCAGGATATTCAATATTCTGTATACAGATATGTAGATTTACCTATGAAACATTTAAAGGTTGCTGCAAAAAAAAAAAAAAAATCATAACTTGTGAGAGTGGCATCATCAACCACGCATCCATCTCTATCTATGGTAGTCAGCAGTAATAACCAAACTCACCAAAATTAAAAAGTAGTGGACTTGGTGACCCTCCTGAGTCGAATTGTGGGTTCCCCTGAAACGAAGCATTTTTCCCCATAGACTATAATGGGGTACGAAATTCGTTCGAATAGTCGAATATTGAATTTTTCAATATTCGCTCATCTCTAGTGAAAGTCATTTAACTCTTTCACTGTAATGTATTGTATTGTCTATGTTACTCAGATCATGAGACCATATTTTATTGTTTTTTTTCCTTCTCCTTATCCCACTTTCTCATGAAATGCTAGCAGTCTTTACTTGAGCTGATGCAAAGCATGCACTTCAAGTAACAAATCCAAGTATTTAAGAGCTCAGCTCACAAAAAGAAATTAAAATCAAGTTTTTAACAATACTAGAGAATTGTATAGAGCATGCACATCCTTAAACATTGACATGCTCAGACATCTGCTCCTTCGTTTAGCTTTCTGCAATAGTAGGAAATGTTTATAGGTCCACAAAAGTCATATCTGCTTATACACCCTGTTAGCATTCCTCTACAGCAGGAACCTTCGGCTCTCCAGCTGCTGTGAAACTACAACTCCCAACATGCTCCATTTACTTCCATGGGAGTTCCAAGAACAGCAGGTCAAGTATGCATGCTGGGAGTTGTAGTTTTGCAACAGCTGGAGAGCCAAAGGTTACTTACCCCTGCTCTACAGGTTGCAGGGAGGGTGGAGGCTAATTCTGGCTAGTTAACTGATTTATTGCTTCATTCTGACCACTGCCTATTATCTACTGGCATAGCCGTGTTAAAATTGCTCCCTGACTCACAGAGTAGTAGAGTGTAGCAGCAGCAATTATTTGGGTGCCTTTTCCAGCAGCCTCTTCCTCCCCCCTCCTCTCCATAGACTAATATGTAGAAAGTAATGCAGTCTGAAAACTGGAGAAGGAAACGTCTCTCTTTAATAAGATATATTACAAAGTTTCTTATATTAACAGGCACTATTCATTTATGTAAAACCGTTTGTAACTGGAGGTACACTTGAAAGATCTATTTCTAGTAGTATGTCAAATATTGCTGATTATCCCTGTTAGGGAATTTCCAACATGTTATACCAATAAATGGCTGTTGGAACCAGGACTGGGACAGAATCCAGGAAATTACAACATTCACAGAATAACTGCAGAAAGTCTTCAGTCTCCTGCTAGGAGCCTACAACAGAAAGCTATGAATAGCCATTAACCAATGACTCTGAACTATTTTAGAATACAACCTATTAGCTGGCTGCATGGTGCAAATGCACTTAAGAACTGCATTTAGAACTATTTCTAAGAATTGAAGAATATCATCATATTTATTATTATTATTATTATTATTATTATTATTATTATTATTATTATTTGGTCATATATTTATTCACAGTCATATACTTATTGAATTATGAGACATATGAACATATTATATTTTTGTGTGGCTTTTGAACTCATTTGAACTCCCTTTTTAAAGGGATTATCAAAGAAGATATTCAAGTAAATAGTAGTGTAAATCTCCTGTGTGGTCGCACAATTCACTCAGTGGCATAACATGAAGCTCCTGGCCCCAAAGCAAAATCTTTACTGACCCCCCCTAACTATAATGTGTCATTGATAGTACTGGTCTCCTCGTATTAGGATGAGACACCCTATGGGCACCCTTAAGGCTTCAGGACTCTGATGTGACTGTACCCATTGAATTGTCCTTTAATTTATTTTGGGTGTTAGAAGGCTTTGAAGCGTGACAGCGATTTTCCAGATTTACAAGAAAATTTTCCCAAACTAATTTTTAGGGACCACTTCAGTTCTGAAGAGGATTATAAAGGCCTATATATTAGAAAGCCCCATAAATCACCACATTTCAAAACTGCACCCCTTAAAGAATTTATCAGGGTTGTAATAAGCATTAATATCCCAAGTGAGAATGCAAAGTGAATACAAAGCTGTGCTGGGTACATTGGGTACACAAATTCCTTACTATGTTCCCAATAGCTCCTATGATTGGGGAGGGTCACTCCGAGCGTCACTTTAGTTTATTTTCCCTCGTAAGCTCTAAATCTGGGCTGTCCCCATATATACGCTCACACAGCTTATACATTCCCTTCCTGCCGCAGCCATTTGTGTTCTAATGATTTGGCAATTTGAGGGGGTTTTGTCCTTACATTGTGCAAGCTATATTTTCTTTATCTTTCTAGTAATGTAGCCATATGGGGGCTTATTTTTTTTATTTTTTGTGGTTGGACCTCGTCAGCGCAGCATAGAGAGAACTGACTTGGTAGAAGTGAGAGGCTGAGAGACCAGATTGTGGGGATAATGTCCATCCTTATGGAGAGACCACCTATTAGGTGTGTGGAGACTTATACAGCCATAGTTGCTCCACTGCAAGGGATTGTGGGAAGAATATGCAAATCTGTCTCCCCTGATTTTTTATGGCAATGCTTGGGTAATTGAAGTCACCCCAAATATAAGCAGAGACCATGTGAAATTCCTCGGCAATGTAATTAGTCATCAGATAAACAAATTTGGCACTTTCACATTTTTCAAGTCAGTTGATACTGTTATTTATATTACAAAAATAACCATTATAGCAGGGGTAGGGAACCTTCGGCTCTCCATCTGCTGTGAAACTGCAACTCCCAACATGCTCCATTCACTTCCATGGGAGTTCCAAGAACAGCAGAGCAAGTATGCATGCTGGGAGTTGTAGTTTTGCAACAGCTGGAGAGCCGTACGTTCCCTACCCCTGCATTATAGGAACTGGCTTAAAAGAGAACTACATTGAAACAGCAGTTTTTGAGGAACAAGGAAAAATAGTAAAACAAAAGGAGGAAGGGTATCCAGAAGAACTTGCATAAAGCTAAAACCTTTAGCCAAGAAGAGTGTTTAAGACCTAAAGATCAGATTTATTGTATGAAAGAAAATAAATACCAGTGCACTTAATAATGACCTATTCTATTGTCCATAAGAACGTCCAAAAAGTTTGAAAAATACATTATCATCTATGCAGGAAAAACAGATTACATCTGCGCTTGGGAAACCCATTCCGCTTAAAAAGCGGTACCCACGGAAATCTGCAGACCCCATAGACTAGAATGGGGACCTTCATTAGCATAATAGCAAAAAACAATTTTATGCAGAAATGGCTACCTGCATAAGAAAAGTAAAATGTGATTTTTCAGTGATATACTCCCTTTAAAATGTGGCAGCATCAGGGTCCATTCATACAGAGTTTCTTTATGTTGAATCAGCGTTAGAATCCATGTGGAAAAAATGCCTCCCCATACAGTTCTATGCGTTGCGCTCGCTTTATTTTTCCACTCGTGAAATTTTTTCACTAGCGGAAAAAAAAAAGCTTCTCTCTGGCGGTTTCCGCCTGCAAAAACCTAAGCAGTCAATGGGAGGCGGAAAATCCACGTCCATAGGTCCATACACAGTGCTGGAGGAAAAAAAAACAAAAACTAAAAAAGCCTCAAAAACGCTCCAAGGACCATTTCATAAAACCATTTCCTAATTCCTGAAGCAGATTTTTTCCTTACCAAAATCCTCACCAAAAAACTCAGTGTGAATGGACCCTCAGATGTGAGATTCCTAGATGCAAAACCATCAGAATTTACTTCTAATCAGGTCAGGTCAGAATTTCTCCAGCAAAAATCACCTTAGGCTGGGTTCACATCTGCGTCCCAGCCTCCGTTCTGCAGGTTTCCGTTTCCTGCCAGAAACTGGGCAGGATACTGAAACCTGCAGGCATTTTTCAAACCCATTTATTTGAATGGGTTTGAAAAGTGTCCGGCCGTGAGCGCCGGTGAGCGCTTTATGCTCTCCATGGCGAAATCGGTTTTTTTAACCAGACACATCCAATAAACAATTACTTATTTACATCACTTTGTGGAAAGAGTGGCCATGTTTGTACCGAAAAACATTTATTCCTGATTTGCCTGAATTGTTCCATGTTCCAACCCAAGGAATACACCCAGGCTGTTGTGGGTCCACAACATGGAAACTCAGCCTAATAGACTAAGTTCACATATTGGTCATTTTGCAGTAAGTCGTCAAAGAATTTAATAAAAATGTAGTATTTTTGTGTTTTGCTTTTTTTTTTTTCCATTTACCTTAAATGAAATTCGACAAAATGTGGCAAATATGCAAAAAAAAAAAAAGAAGAAGAAGATGGATGAATTCAGTAAGGGAGCAAACACTTTTCCTACGAGTGTACAAAAAAGTAGCTTAAAAATGTTCCTGTTTTTTCCTTTTGACCCTATCTTAGCCCAAATCTAGTTTCTCAATATACCGTACATCCGATATAATTCCATTATTTGTACATGTTGTTTTTAGTAAGAGTATTATATTTTCTTTCCTCATATCAGATCTACTTGCTTTTAGCTAAGCGTTTCTTTATAAGATAACAGTTTAACACTGTAACTTCTCGGCACCTCCTTAAGAAATAAAGGATACAGGAACATTTACTTGGCTGCCTGCCCTGACCGCCTTATTCTGAGGCATACTTTCCTTTTCTGGGCAATGCTTTGGAATTTAGTTTCGATTCAAGTTTTAA
This sequence comes from Leptodactylus fuscus, assembly GCF_031893055.1. NCBI lineage: Eukaryota > Metazoa > Chordata > Amphibia > Anura > Leptodactylidae > Leptodactylus > Leptodactylus fuscus. Next base: position 180,956,588 of record NC_134268.1, on the reverse strand, counting down.
AGGATCAAGATGTGCTGTAGACGATGAGGATCTAATATACTGTAAGTTATGTCAGATCTTGTGTCACTAATGTCGTACTTCAATAAGTCGGGAAAGTTCATTCCAGGAAATGAGCAACTCTGGAAATAAAATTTCACTTACATGTTCCCGAGACACATTTTGTCCACATGTATCAGAATATGTTGTAACCCAATACCTGACACATGTACTGATTCTTCAGTCTTTATGACCAGAATCTAATATCGTGTTGTACATATAAACGGAAATATAAAAATAGAGGTCCAAAAATGGAAAAGGAAGCCTCATATTAATAATCCAAAATGTAAGCGCCCACAAAGCCAGAGTCATAACTATTGCAACTCCCAAACCATAATTAATAAAAATAATTTAGTTTTATTACCAATTAATTTAAAAAGTCACAAACATGGTATTAAAGAAGCACCCCGATATAAGAATGTCCCCTTTGTTTGTAAAATGAGCTTGTATATAGTGTATTACTATGAAGAAGCCCCTAAAGGGGCACTAAACCTAAAATTACACCCCACTAGTATAAACCTGAAATTATATGTAATATCTATCAATCCTACATTGAAACCTTTCCAAAAGACCACCGCTTTAAGAAGACCACCTCCTTAACCAGACTACATTTTCAGTTTTCCATACTATTCCCTTCTTTGGGAAGATAAGCTCTCTAGAAGACTTTTTCATTCAATTTTGGGTGGTCGTCCCAAAGAGGTTTTAGAATTTTTATGAAGCTGCACTAAACCTAGCAATGTTTCCTTCCAGGTATCAGGTTGTCCTCCTCCTTACCTTTACCCAGTCTATCTGCATAGAGATAAAAATATTGCTTTAGGCCAGTGCTCCACATTGCGGATACGGGGGAGGGAGAGGTTATGGCCTTGGCAGAAACACAGTGGTAAAAAATGCTGTGTATTACAGTACTGCAAAGTGTATGGGATTCTAGATAATCCTCTCTATACATTACAGAAAAATATCCGTAGCAGACATGCTGCGATTTAAAAAAAAATAAATATTGCGGTTTTGGAAATCGCAGCATATCAATTATACCTACTGAAATACTGGTGTTTTCCGTATAGGTATAACTGAAGCAGAAAGTCCGCAGAGGAAAACACTGTGGATTTTCTGTCAAATACGCTGTGGGAAAAACTGTGATGCGCTTCCGCCACAATTTTGACACAGCGCTGCCTGGCTGCAGCTCACTATGTGGGGTCTCAGCCTCAGATAGTTAGTATGTGCTGCTGCATATGGTCAGAATATTGTGTCGGATTTTCAAACATATGAACCAACATATGACTGTTAGAAGTGGAGCACACAGCACTTCTGGTTTTATATGGTAGCACTTCTAAAGTAAGCAAGACACCCACGGACATGTGTGATTGTCCATCCTGGGCAGGAAGGACCTCTATGTAGTGCACCATGCAACATAGAATAGTGGTTCTTACTAGAGATGAGCGAACAGTAAAATGTTCGAGGTTCGATATTCATTTCGAATAGCCCCTCAATATTCGACTATTCGAATTGAATATCGAACCCTATTATAGTCTATGGGGGGAAAATGCTCATTTCAGGGGTAGGCAACGTTCGATCAAATTATACTTACCAAGTCCACGAGTGAGGGTCGGGCTGGATCCTCCGAGAAGTCTTCTCCGTGCAGCATCCCCGCGGCATCTTCGACTCTTCATTCACTCTGCCAGGCATCGGGCCTGGGCAGAGCCGACTACGCATGCCCGCACTACAAGCGGACATGTGCAGTCGGCTCTGCCCAGGCCCGATGCCTGGCAGAGTGAATGAAGAGCCGGAAGATGCCGCGGGGAAGCTGCACGGAGAAGACTTCTAAAGGTAGGAGAAGAACCAGCGTTGATTGGTCGACTGTATAGCATTCGGCCAATCAATGCTGGTTCTGTATTGAACTTTTACATTCGAATAGCGAGTGGTACTCGATCGAGTACGAGTATTTTGAATACCGTAGTATTCGAACGAATACCTACTCGATCGAATACTACTCGCTCATGTCTAGTTCTTACCCATGGCATGTTCCCCTAGGTAGTGCGTGGTGTAGTCCCTGGGGTACACATGCCACAGCTTAATAACTACTATATTAGACAGTCTAATTAGCATATCAGTGCATTGATTTCTCAAGAACAATGGGGACTAGAGAAAAAATTTCAATTGCACTGAAATCAGGGGAGATCTATTACAGGGTTTAACCCCTTAGCGACCCTTGACGTAACTGTACGTCATGGGTCGCATGGGGATGTATGGAGCGAGCTCACACGCTGAGCTCGCTCCATACACGGCAGATGCCGGCTGTATAATACAGCCAGGACCTGCCAATAACAGCAGCGGTCGGTGCCCGAGCCGATCGCTGCTGTTAACCCTTTACACACTGCGGTCAAACGTGACCGCAGTGTGTAAACGGCGCCGGCGGCATGGGCGCCGCCATGTTTCGCCGATCGCCGCCCTCCTGAACGTCACAAGAGGGCGGTGATCGGTTGCTATGACAGCCGGAAGCCTATTGAAGGCTTCCAGGCTTGTCTCTGCACTAGATCTATTAGACGATGCCAGAGGCATCGTCTAATAGAAGTGCTGGGATTCTGCTATTCACTGCAGTACTGTAGTATTGCAGTGAATAGTATGAGCGATCAGACTCCCTAGGTTTCAAGGTACCTAAGGGGTCTGATCATAAATGTAACAGAAGAAAAAAAAAAGTTTTTAAAAGTATTAAAAAAATAAAAAAAATATAAAAGTTCAAATCACCCCCCTCTCCCTAGATCAGCTATAAAAGTAATTAAAGAACATTAAACATAAACATATTAGGTATCCCTGCGCTCCAAAATGCCTGAACTATTAGAATATTAAAACATTTATCCCGTACTGCGAACGGCGTAGCGGCAAAAAAAATAAAAACAGCCAAAAAGCGTTTTTTTCAACACTTTGCCTCCTATAAAAAATTGAATAAAAAGTGATCAAACCATCGGATCTTTCCCCAAATGGTATCAATAGAAACGTCATCTTGTCCCGCATAAAAAGACACCACAACCAGCTCCATACATGGAAATATGAAAAAGTTACAGGTGTTAGAACATGACACAAATTTTTTTTTCTATTTTGCAAAGTTTATCATTTTTTTTAAACTATCAAAAAATTTCAAATACTATATAAATTTGGTATCACCGCGTTTGTACTGACACGTAGAACACAGGTAACATGTCATTTGTACCAAACAGTGAATGCTGTAAAAATTAAACCATAAGAAAATGGCGCAAATGCATTTTTTCTCCAATTGCGCCTCATTCTGAATTTTTTTCCAGCTTCCCAGTACATTGCACAGCATATTGAATGGTGCCATTACAAAGTACAATTTGTCCCGCAAACAATAAGCTATCATGTGACTCTGTGAACTGAAAAATGAAAAAGTTATGGCTCTTGAAATGTGAGGAGGGAAAAACGAAAATGCGAAACCAAAAAATGGCCTGGTCCTTAAGGGGTTAAAGAGATTGAGTTGGTAGAGGTGGTGAAAGGTTATGTTTAATAAGATATATTACATAGTTTCTTATATTTATTTGTATTATTAATTTATGAAAAGTGGTTGTTAGAATTGCCTGGAAGTAATTCCTAATAACAGCTGATAGGGGGAGGGAAGACAAAGACAGTGGGCCCTAAACCTAGGCCCACCCCGTGTTCCTACCTAATGACAGGGACAACTGGATGACAAACTCTACTCTACATAAGTGATACACAGAACAGGGCAAGACAACACAACACAGAAGAGGAGTCTGCAAGCCAAGGGTCAAGCCAGAGAGATAGAACAGTACCAAATCACAATCCGAAAGAGTAGTCAAAAAGCAGAGGTCAGTAAATACCATATCAGAGCATGGAAAACCTCTTAGCAAGGTCAGAAACACAATAACTAGCAATGTGTGGGCAGATGGCCAGTTGAAGGAAGTCCAGAACCCGCCTCAGGCTTGACTGACAGATAGACTGTCAATCACAAGCACACAAATATTAACCCTAACCTTGCCAACACAGAGTGACAAAAGTTCGGAAGCAGATAATCATGAGCGGACACACCTCTGCTGCTGTACAATGAAGCCAGAGGACGGTGCAGAAGTTTGAACGGGTGAGGACATAACAGTGGTATTATACAGTCTTATGAAAAAGTTTGGGCACCCCTATTAATCTTAATCATTTTTAGTTCTAAATATTTTGGTGTTTGCAACAGCCATTTCAGTTTGATATATCTAATAACTGATGGACACAGTAATATTTCAGGATTGAAATGAGGTTTATTGTACTAACAGAAAATGTGCAATATGCATTAAACCAAAATTTGACCGGTGCAAAAGTATGGGCACCTCAACAGAAAAGTGACATTAATATTTAGTAGATCCTCCTTTTGCAAAGATAACAGCCTCTAGTCGCTTCCTGTAGCTTTTAATCAGTTCCTGGATCCTGGATGAAGGTATTTTGGACAAACAATTCAAGTTCAGTTAAGTTAGATGGTCGCCGAGCATGGACAGCCCGCTTCAAATCATCCCACAGATGTTCAATGATATTCAGGTCTGGGGACTGGGATGGCCATTCCAGAACATTGTAATTGTTCCTCTGCATGAATGCCTGAGGATTTGGAGCGGTGTTTTGGATCATTGTCTTGCTGAAATAGCCATCCCCGGCGTAACTTCAACTTCGTCACTGATTCTTGAACATTATTCTCAAGAATCTGCTGATACTGAGTGGAATCCATGCGACTCTCAACTTTAACAAGATTCCCGATGCCGGCATTGGCCACACAGCCCCAAAGCATGATGGAACCTCCACCAAATTTTACAGTGGGTAGCATGTGTTTTTCTTGGAATGCTGTTTCTTTTTGGACGCCATGCATAACGCCTTTTTTTATAACCAAACAACTCAATTTTTGTTTCCAAAATGAAGCTGCCTTGTCCAAATGTGCTTTTTCATACCTCAGGCAACTCTATTTGTGGCGTACGTGCAGAAACGGCTTCTTTCTCATCACTCTCCCATACAGCTTCTATTTGTGCAAAGTGCGCTGTATAGTTGACCAATGCACAGTGACACCATCTGCAGCAAGATGATGCTGCAGCTCTTTGGAGGTGGTCTGTGGATTGTCCTTGACTGTTCTCACCATTCTTCTTCTCTGCCTTTCTGATATTTTTCTTGGCCTGCCACTTCTGGGCTTAACAAGAACTGTCCCTGTGGTCTTCCATTTCCTTACTATGTTCCTCACAGTGGAAACTGACAGGTTAAATCTCTGAGACAACTTTTTGTATCCTTCCCCTGAACAACTATGTTGAACAATCTTTGTTTTCAGATCATTTGAGAGTTGTTTTGAGTAGCCCATGATGCCACTCTTCAGAGGAGATTCAAATAGGAGATCAACTTGCAATTGGCCACCTTAAATACCTTTTCTTATGATTGGATACATCTGGTTATGAAGTTCAAAGCTCACTGAGGTTACAAAACCAATTTTGTGCTTCAGTAAGTCAGTAAAAAGTAGTTAGGGGAATTCCAATCAATAAAATGATAAGGGTGCCCATACTTTTGCACCGGTCAAATTTTGGTTTAATGCATATTGCACATTTTCTGTTAGTACAATAAACCTCATTTCAATCCTGAAATATTACTGTGTCCATCAGTTATTAGATATATCAAACTGAAATGGCTGTTGCAAACACCAAAATATTTAGAACAAAAAATGATTAAGATTAATAGGGGTGCCCAAACTTTTTCATAGGACTGTAATTGCAGATACATTTTACAGGTTTCTACCATGATCTTCCCTTATGCAAATCAAGTTATTTAAAGGCATCCTTTCACCACAAAAATCCTAGTGCCATTTCTACAGATTTATGACAAAAGCAATTTTTTTGTAGCTTTTATCTAATAAAAAATCTGAACTGATGCATCTATTGGACTATCTAAAGGTATGAGGGTACTCAGAATAATGTCCCCATAATGCAGTATGCTGGTTTGATATCGAGTTTCCTAGTAACAGACTCCTTTTAGAGCTTCAAGGATATTTTAAATAGCCAAAAGTACAAAATTGTTGTACCCTTTATACATATGGTTTAATAATTCCATATTATAATTACTTATTACATAAGTGAGGCTGGCAGTTCGTGTGGATACCTGGTAGACAATGGGATGAAAAAGCAACGGTTCCTTGGTGAAAATTATACAGATAGGGGTTTAAAGAGGTGGAATTCATCTTTAGTTCAGGGGACAGTAAGCTTAGGGTAAGTGCACACAGAGTTTTTTGGCGCTGATTTTGACGCTGAATCTGCCTCAAAATCAGTCTAAAAAATAAGAATTCTATTGGGAGGCTTTTTTTGGAGGCTAATTATGATGCGGATTCCGCGTCAAAATCAGTGCCAAAAAACTCTGTGTGCACTTACCCTTAGATACAGCTCTGTAACTTTCAATCCGCCATCAATGGAACCCTTCAAATCCGACCATGGATTATTCACATGGAGCATATGGATAGTGGTTGTCCCAGTGGGTCATTTTCTACTAAGGTCCAAATCTTAAGAAGGTCAGTTGGTCTCCTTGAGACATCTTATAGCCTCTACAGTGTATCCATATTTATGGCTTCAAATTTACCAGCGCCAACATTTTTGTAACTAAATAAACATTTTCTACAGAATGTGTAAAACCTTGTGTAAGGAAATACGGCTGTATTACAGCAACCAATCAGAATTTACTTTTTCAGTGCAGGTTTTTAACTAAAGCAGTGCTCTGACTGGTTGCTATGACAAAAATGGAACTTTTTGTTGAAACACTGACATCACAGAGAGATGAAGTTCTGAATAGAATCAACTAGTATAGTAGCTATATAGCTACATATATAATACAAACACACTGGCATACATGAATCTATACATTAAATGTATTTTAAAAAATTGTAACCTTTATGTTTTTCAGATAATTCCAGTCTTTCATGTGGATGGTGTGCAGTCAGAACAATATGGTCACCTGGAGGACACAGGATACAAACACTAGTGGGCAAGAAACAAGATGAAACTCACTACACAAAGTGGCCTTTGCAAAGGCTGTCTTGGACAGTCATTATATAGACTATAGAGGGCTGTCTTAGAAGGTCACTAGATAGACTTGGTAAGGTTGTCTCAGACAGCCACCATATAGACTTGGGATGCTGTCTTGGTCAATCACTATAGAGACTTGGGAAGGCTGTCTTGTACAGTTGCTATATACAGTTGGAAAGGCTGTTTGGGCCAATCACTACATAACATTTGTGAAGACTGTCTTGGACAGTCACTACATAGACTTGAGAAGACTGTCTCAGACCCACTACTTAGACTTGGTAAGGCTGTCTCAGATAGTCACTATATAGGTTTGTGAAGGATGTCTCAGACAGTCACTAAATAGATGTGGGAATTCTGTCTTTGACCTTCACTACTTAGAAGTGGGAATACTGTCTTGGACAGTCACTTTAAAGACATGGGAAGAATCTCTTAGACAGTCACTATATAGACTTGGAAAGGCTGTCTGGGACAGTCATTACATAGCATTTGTGAAGGCTGACCTGGAAAGACTGTCCAAAACATTCAACACTTACACTTAGTAAGGCTGTTTTGAACAGTCACTACATAGGCTTGGGAAGGCTGTCTTGGACAGTGTCTATATATAATTGCTCAAAACAAAAAAGAGAAGACACCGAGCAGACTTCTATTGTAGATATTTGTGGAATCCAAAATGAAGGATCCAAAATATTTGGTAATAATAGTGACCTAAATGGCCTCTCACCTGATGTGGTTGTGACCCGTTCACAACCACGTAAAGAAATTCTTTATTTGTATATAGATAGAGGGAGTAGCACGTCCAAAGAGCACCGATCAGGGAACAACCGGGAAAGAGAATGATACGAAGAAGGCAATAGACCGTGCTCGAGGTCACAGTAGAATTTATTGGTTAAAAGGTGCACAACGCTAAAACACTGCGTTTCGGGCCCTCACGCCCTTTTTCAAGTGCATATACTGGTTAAAAAAGACCAAAAAAACAAAAAACAATATTCAAGTAAAGGATACACAGAACAGTTAAAAACAATATTCCAAATGGACAAACAAAAAATAATAACATCAAAAAACAAAACTACTAATAAATTATTATTCCAAACATTAAATAGGCTAATATAAATCCAGATTCTAAGAATAAAATAAAGGCCAAAAGTTGACCCAATTATATATAGAAAAAATCAAACCAAAGGGTAAGGGGTCCAACAATTTGAAAGCCCAATAGCTAAAAATATATATATAAATAAATAAATATACACAGATAGATATACACATTCATTTGTATAGTCATTTAGAACGTCCCTATGGATACACCATGAGATACCGACAAACCAAACACGAATATCATAACAGCTAATAATCAAGGTATATTAATGTCATACTAAAAACCAAGAATCTTTGACCAAAGAAGATGGTCCGGTTTACCTTAATCCACAGATGGCGTAGCATAGACCAGCTTTCTATGACAGAAAGTGTCAGATGAAAAGCGGTACTGTTTTCAACTCCTATTTGAAGCGACCGCTCGACCTACATCCGGGGGTGGTCCTTTCCCCTTGTTGAGATTCTCGGAGTGTCATGCGTTTCACATTGGAACGCATGGCACAGATGCATATGCGTATTAAATGTTATTATTCCGTACGTCCGGTTTTCATCTAGTGGGCGGAAATAGAGTTGTGGGGCGTCATGCGTCTCAGGCTGGAATGCAGTGTGTCCATATGCAAATGATCGCACTGGACCACTGACTATATATAATTGGGATGTAGCTGGCGTGTTTTACCTTTATAAGAGCTATATATAATTGGGAAGGCTATATGAGACAGTCACTAAATAGACTTGGGAAGACTATCTTAGACTCTCACTACTTAGACTAGAAAGTCTGTCTCAGCCACTATGTAGACTTGGAAAGGCTGTCTTAGACAGCCACTATACAGATTTGGGAAGACTGTCTTGGACAGTCACTACATAGACTTGGGAAGACTGTTAAAGACTCACTATTTAGACTTGGTAAGGCTGTCTTGGACAGTCACTATAGAGGATTGGGAAGGCTGTGTTGGACAGTGACTACATGGACTTTAGAGGGCTGTCAGTCACTATATAGACTTGGAAAGGCTGTATGGGACAGTCACTGCATAGACATTAGTGAAGGCTGTCTTGGACAGTCACTACATAGACCTGGGAAGGCTGACTTAGACAGTTTCTAACTAGATATTTGCAAGGCTGTGTTAGATACTTGATACACAGACCTTTGTGAAGGCAGTCTTCGACAGTCAGTATATTATACATATAAATCCGATCAGCCAACAAATGAGTGCTTATTCTTTTGTCTGCAGGTCAGTGCCCTATTTACACAGGCTAGTGGTCAGTAATGAGCGCTCACACGAACACTCATTTGCCCGATTTCTGGCCCCTGTAAAAGGGTCTTAAGTATTGAGCTCATGCAAGTTCATGCTCAATAATATCTAGTAAAGGCAACATTGCCAGCAATGCCGCAGTTACTATGTTTTCTACAGCCTCTTAATGCCCAGAGGGAAGGGCAGTCCGTCAGCCATGGGTCCCCAGAGGTTTCCTCCACAGGGGTTTTTTCCTCTCCTGAGTGCTAGTGGATGACTCTTTGTGAGTCAGGGGTTGTGATATTATTGTTTTTTTTAGGACCTAATGAAATAATTGACCCAACAATTACAATTGCTACAAATAAACCAGTTTATATTGAAAATATTGAAAAAAAAATATGTGTCTGCTTCATTAGTATCATTTTATACAGTAAGTCTTAGAATCAATTATAAGAACCTCCCACTCTCGTATACAAGACTTCTCCCGAGTTGCACCTCTTCTCTGGAATTCTCTACCCCGGACAATCAGATTAACTCCCAATTTCTACAGTTTCAAACGCAAACTAAAGACACATCTTTTCAGACAGGCCTATCACAATTCCTAATGTAAAACCTTACGTACTGTCATTAGAATCCCCAAAATCTAACCCTCCTCTGTCTCCGCTCCCACATTACCCCACATGATATGATGCTGTTTCAGGCTAACTTTATAGGTCCAAGCTCCATCCACATGTTAAAGGACACCACTAGTGATGGCTCATAAAGTGTTATGTTTGTGTAATGACAGTCACCTCTATTACAAAATTGTCTGACCTCTGTATAAGCAATGCCACCCCTGCTACCTCTTGTGTCACCCCCTCTACTTCATAGATTGTAAGCTCTTGCGAGCAGGGCCCTCAGTCCCATTGTGTGAAATGACTTTCTTTGTAATGCATCTTTCTGTCTGTATCTGAACCCTACAAATTGTACAGCGCTGCAGAATACGTTGGCGCTATATAAATAAAATTTATTATTATATTATTATTAACATGTACATATGTCAGTAAAGACAAATAATATGGTCTAAAATCTGTTGTAAGGTCCAGGGGCCTTTCATTGATTATATGTTTGTCAGGCTTGCTTCAATGGCACACTAACTTGCACTGGGCCCTATAAAAGGCCCCTGTGGGACAGACTTGCATATAGAGTTCCGGTGTTATACAGTTGTTAGATGTTGACGCCAAAGACTGGATTGGCAAGGATTTTACATCCGGGCAATGGTTTCAGGAAAGATAGAGAATTGATTTGGTGGAGCAGTGACAGGCTTCCTATTTAGTTCTGTTCCTTTAGGACATCAATGACTCCAGACTAGACTAATCTGAAATCCAATGCATAACTTACGGTTGTGCAAAAATTTTTGCCAGACATGCCACAAATTCTGAAACGTAAAAATGGCTTAAAAAATAAAAGCCTTAATGTTCTGTTTTTGTCAATTATCAAAACTAAGTGAATGAATGAAAGATAAATCTGAAAGAAATCAATATGATATGACTAGAGATGAGCGAGTACTGTTGGGATCAGCCGATCCGAACAGCACGCTCCATAGAAATGAATGGATGCACCTGGTACTTCCGCTTTGATGGCGGCCGGCCGCTTAACCCCCCGCGTACCGGCTACGTCCATTCATTTCTATGCGAGCGTGCTGTTCGGATCGGCTGATCCGAACAGTACTCGCTCATCTCTAGATATGACCCCTAGAGAGCCCTGATCTCAGTATCATCCAGTCTGTCTGGGATTACATGAAGAGACAGAAGGATTGGAGTGAGTCTACATCCACTGGGCTTAGTTCTCTGAGATGTTTGGTACAACCTCCCTGTTGAGTTTCTTCCAAAACTGTCTGCAAGCGTTTAAAAAAATAAAATAAAATCCTGTTTTGTTGGCAAAGGATAGCTTCCCAAATAAAAAAATACTTAGAATGTAAATATGGGGGGACTGGTGGTGGTTATTACTTTGTCCAGTGCTCCCATAGAAATGAATAAGAGCACTCAGGTTGAATACGGAGCAGGAGAAAACCCCTTTATGACCCACAATAGACCAGACCTTAAGGGTCTGTGTGTATATCTTTATATATATATATATATATATATATATATATATATATATATATATATATACACATATATACATACACACTTATAGCCTGATTGCCTACGATGGATGGGGGAAAGGCAACCAAAGAGGATCTAAGCACGCCATCCAACCTTGGGTTAGTCCTGAAATATATATATAAGACACACATCAAACACTTGAAATGCATGCCACACACAGAAGTATATCATAGACTCTAGCCACCCACACAAGCAAACCACATATTTCTGGTAAATACCTTGAACACAAATGCACCCACGACAAAGATGTTTTAGACACATATTGTCCATTGTCTCTAACAACAACTTATTTGGCAATGGTTCTGTTTTCCTTGAGCCCCTGTGCAACTGCACGGGCTATATGTCTGCCTCTGAGTCAACTGTATAGAGAAGGAAAGAACCTTGAAATTCTATAGATCTGTATAACAGCATTTAATGAGAAATAGCGCAAACAGACTTCAAGTCTCCTGTGTAAAGGAATGTTTTTTCTAAGTCAATGCCACGTAATCAAAAAATTATTAAAATTGTAAAATCATTTCGAAATTTGGACACATTTAAATGAACTATACAAATCAGGGTAATACGTTTCTCAGGAAACATGGAAAGTACCTAAGTGTAGCTTAGAAGACTGGTGTACATGTAACGTGGATAGTTTCAGAAGGGAAAGTGATGGATCGAAATGTGACCCTTTAACTAATCTATTTAGGATATCAGCTCAAATGAATCCTTTATTGAGCAGCTTTAAAAACCTCAGGTTATTCTTACAGATACAGAATAGAAATTCTTCAAGGTGCCCATACCCAATGTTCCCTGGAAATGGTAATTACATGCAAAGTAACACACATTGTCAGGCAGCTGCTGTAGTTTATTAGTATTACCCCACTATAACCATGACCACGGCACACCATGTACAGCAGCCCGCACAGGTATCTTCCCATGAAACCAAGTCAGCAGGTACGGACAAAATATTGATAATATATTCGGATGACAGGTTTAGGAATTTTTCTATTGAAGCGTAGACTTTTCAATTATTCAAAAAATAACACTGTGACAATATGTGACATGTAATAGAGGCAATAACTATTAGGTTTCCATTTCTTGGTTTATATGCGATATACATTAGATTCATATATACAGTACTGTACAAGTAGTGGCTAGTTGCTTTACAAATCACTTGTCATTTCTGATGAGTTCTTGCCATATTGACTCATTTTATTTGTCAAGGATGAACTGATATACTTTGGAATGAAAGGTAACAAATTATAGCCATCAAATGGAAAACAATACCTAAAGGCCCAGATCACTTCTGTGTTTGGGCCATTCCGTTCCCCTCTCTGCATGAACAATGGAGAGAGAAAAGTCCTACAAGCAGCACTTTTCTCTCCGTATTTTTCATGCGGAAACCACACGGACCCCATTATAGTCTATGGGATCCACGGGTTTCCTTAGATAACTGCTTTTTTATGTGGATTAGGTTTCCGTTCGGGGGATCCCCAAGTGGACTTCTCAAACAGAAACCCATGCGCAGTTGTGAACCGGTAAGTGGTATAAATATGAAGACATCTTCTGTAGTGAGTAGGAAGTTTCTAAATAGGATCAATTAAAGTTTTTTGCCATATTTTTCATTTTTTTCCGTTGATTAGCGCTTGCTTTTTGCAAAAAAAACCTGAAAAAAATTCCAGAAACAATGATTTTTTTGTAATCTCACCTCATTGCTATAAAAAGTCATGAAAAAGTCATGAAAAAGTCATAGCGGTATATACGCCCAAAATACTACCATTAAAAAGGAAAGGTTGTATACCAAAAATACTAAAAACTAAACAATAAAAATGTTATGCATAATTGATTTTTGCCCATAAATGGGTTTTTGTTCTTCAAAATTAGCAATGTATAAAAAAACTATATTTTGGATACCGACATAATTGTACCGACCCACAGAATAAAGGTAATGTGTTACTATGCTCTACGCTGAATGGCCAAAAAATTAAAAGGTAAAACACAATACCGGAATTGTTGTTTCTTTTTTTAATCCACTAAAAAATAATATTTATTAATAAAATTTATAGACACCCAAAAATGATGTCATTACATACGATTGTTGTTTTTTGGATGCCATGCCACGTTTACAGAGACCCTAAAATGATTTGCTTGAGTGACATCTTCCACTTTGTCACACTTTGTCTGCAGTTAGGGGTGGTCACCTGGAGCAGAAAGTAAAGGCCCTATAGCCGTTTTGTTACTTTGCATAAGAATAATACCCTGATTTTCATTAAAATCTTTGGAAATTGTAGAAGACACCCTACAAGGTACTGTCATTAGTTTGACAATGATTTTACTGCTGATAGACTCCTTTTAACCCACTTCCCACAATATTGTTGTGTCTTGTTTAGTGAACAGTGTACTCGGGCAATTTTCCAGGCAGAAAACACATTGTTAGGCTCCGTTCTCACGGAGTAACGCGCTGCTCATTTAGACACGTATACACATGTCAGAGTGTGAGCGCTCAAAACAGATCCCATAGACTTCAATGTGTGCCAGCTTACGCGCAATACACATTGAAATCAATGGGTTACAAAGACTGGCATTCATTTCAATGTGTATCGTGCGTATGCCGGCACACATTGAAGTCCATGGGATCTGTTTTGAAGCGCTGCGCTTTGACATGTGTATAGGTGTCTAAATGATCGGCGCGTTACTCCATGAGAACAGAGCCTTACATACATGTCACAATGGAATTGGTTGCATACGTAAGCAAGTTCAGGTATACATCAGCATAAAAACAGTCAAACAATAGTAGGAAAAGGAAGAAGCATTCATAGTTATGTGATCCACTGAATAGACCCAGATTCCAGATTGACCCAGAATCCATTGAATGCTGCATTCAATGGACGATTATACTGTGGAGTCTGTCACAGAACTACATCCGAAGTGCATTGTCCAGTCTCTATAATGGTTCGGTTTCCCAAATATTCTTAAAGGAGATATGTGAGATCATCACTAAATATAATGAAAGTGTAACATTAAAGGGGTGTTCACAATATTGATGTTAATATCCGTTGCTGTCTTCTGTCATAGGATGACTGCAACAGACATTAAACAGTTGCAGAGAACGATCACAGACTGATAGCTTCTGTCATATTGAATCAGCGTTACCTCTGATTCTACCCATTAGAATGTGATGTTGGCCTGTCTATTGACAGAACACCTGCGTGTGGCGACACTGGTCACTTGGACATTGGCACCATGACAGTGCGTAATTTGCAGAAACAATTAAGAACATTGTATTATTAAGGTGCAGATAATTGTTAATAGGAATTTCTGCAGCTAAGTTATATAATTAGATACTACCATTTTTTAGAGAGGAAATACCAGCTGAGACAGCAAATAGTTTTTTTTCCAGGAAATAGTATGTGTGATGGGTGTATCTGACTAATAATATATAATATGTGATGACATGGTGAATGAAAGAAAGAATAAAGAAATCCCTTCATGTGATGTTCTCTTTGTATCACTGGTTAACTGAAATAGCTGGCAAACCGTAAAACATGCCCAGGTTTAGAACAAGAATGTATTCTAAGGATTTTCTCATGATATGCCATTAATATATGATCATGGAGTCTGCAACCCCTTTTCCATTTCACTAGAGATGAGCGAACAGTAAAATGTTCGAGGTTCGATATTCGTTTCGAGTAGCCCCTCAATATTCGACTACTTGAATCGAATATCGAACCCTATTATAGTTTATGGGGGGAAAATGCTCGTTTCAGGGGTAGGCAACGTTCGATCAAATTATACTTACCAAGTCCACGAGTGAGGGTCGGGCTGGATCTTCCGAGAAGTCTTCTCCGTGCAGCGTCCCTGCGGCATCTTCCGGCTCTGAATTCACTCTGCCAGGCATCGGGCCTGGGCAGAGCCGACTGCGCATGCCCACACTACAAGCGGACATGTGCAGTCGGCTCTGCCCAGGCCCGATGCCTGGCAGAGTGAATTCAGAGCCGGAAGATGCCGCGGGGAAGCTGCACGGAGAAGACTTCTAAAGGTAGGAGAAGAACCAGCGTTGATTGGCTGACTGTATAGCATTCGGCCAATCAATGCTGGTTCTGCATCAAACTTTTACATTCGAATAGCGAGTGGTACTCAATCGAGTACGAGTATTTTGAATACCGTAGTATTCGATTGAATACCTACTCGATCGAGTACTACTCACTCATCTCTACTAGACACCTATCCTTCAAAAAAATATTCTTCCCTATCCCATCATTTTTATGATTAGTGGTTAAGTCCCAGCACTAGGACACCAGCCAACCAGCAAAGAAGCGATGTTGTAAAAACCGTGCCAGGAACATATCGCAGTTTTTCCAGCAGAGCTTTTCGCAACAGGTCCCAGGTTTCCTCTGCTTCATTTATACCTATAATGAAATTAGCAGCATTTCTGTAGGTATAATTGACATGCTGCGATTACCAAAACCGCAATGGTTTGCAAATCCCAGAGTTTGTATTTTTCTGCAATGTATGGACAGGATTCATGGGGAGCTGGCCTAAAAGTGATCAAAAAGTTGGACATACCAGAATATGGCACCAATTAACCCCTTCCCGACATGCGCTGTAATAGTACGGCGCATGTCGGGTCTGTAACTATGGTGACCGCCCGGGTCCCCGGACCGATCGGAGGCATTAACCCCTCCGGTGCTTTGGTCAAAAGCACCGGAGGCGCCATTTTCCCGGCGGCGCATGGGCGCCGCCATTTTGCCGGTGATCGCCGGCTCCTGGAGCATGCTCCAGGGCCGACGTCATGTTGCCATGACAGCCGGGAGCCTTTACAAGGCTCCCAGGCTTGTCTGCAAATTCTCTCTTTTGCAGGCTGGTCTATGCAGCCTGCAAAAGAAAGGATGATTTTTTGCAATGCATTGCAATGCATTAGCATTGTAATGCATTGCATTAGTGATCAGACCCCTGGGGTTCAACACCCCTAGGGGGTCTAATAAATGCAAAAAAAAATTTAAAAAAAGTAAAAAAAATATAAAAAAATATAAAAAGTATTAAAAGTTCAAATCACCCCCCTTTCCCTAGAACACATATAAAATTAGTTAAAAACTGTGAAACACATACATGTTAGGTATCCCAGCGTCCGAAATCGCCCGCTCTACAAATCTATAAAAATATTTTTCCTGTTCGGTAAACGCCGTAGCGGGAAAAATAGTCAAAAGTGCCAAACCGCCGTTTTTTCACTGTATTGATTCTGATAAAAATTTGAATAAAAAGTGATCAAAGCAATAACATTTCCCGAAAATGGTAGAACTAAAAAGTACACCTGGCCCTGCAAAAAAAGACGCCCTATGCATCCCCGTACACTTACGTATAAAAAAGTTACGGCCGTCGGAATATGGCGACTTTTAGAAAAAAAAAATTTTAACACAGTTTTGGATTTTTTTAAGGGGTCAAAATGTAAATAAAACCATATAAATTTGGTATCCCTGGAACCGTACCGAAACACAGAATACAGAGGACAGGTCATTTTGGCTGCACAGTGAACGCCATAAAACCAAAGCCTGTAAGAAAGTTGCAGAAATGCATTTTTTCTTCAAATCCATCCCATTCTGAATTTTTTCCTGCTTCCCAGTACATTATATAGAATAATTAATGGTGGCATCATGAAGAAAAATTTGTCCCGCAAAATTTAAGACCTCATATGGCTCTGGGAGCGGAGAAATAAAAAAGTTATGGGGTTTAGAAGGAGGGGAGTCAAAAACGAAAAACGAAAATCAAAAAATGCCATCGGCGGGAAGGGGTTAATACTACATTTTTCACGAACATAAAAGAGTACTCAAATAGTTCCATGAACAATAAATGTAAAAACGTATAGATATCAGAACACAGTGATTTCGAGTAAATTGTTTATTTTCACAAATTTTCTTTTCACATGGATCCTGCAAAAACTTTAATAAAAGATAATCAAAACATTATGTGTCCCAAAAGGGCGCCAACTATAAATACAATTCATCTCCCAAAGAATAAGCCCTCATATAGCCATGTAAAAAAAAAAAAGTTATGGATGTCAAATACTCCTATGACTTTTTGTAAAGTTTTGGATTTTTTTAAGGCGTTAAACATAACAAAAACTATGTAAATCTGTTATTTCCATAAACATAGCGGCCCACAGAATACAGGTAACATGTCATTGTGGTTGCACAGTGAATGCCATCAAAACGAAACCCATAAGAAAATGGCACAAAGTTTTTCCCTAAATTCACCCCGATCACTATTTTTGCCAGTTTCGCAGCACATCCTATGGAATATTTAATGTTACCATTATGAACTTCAATTTGACTTGTAAAAAATAAGCCCTCACACAGTTCTATGAAGGAAAGATCAAAAACATGGCTTTTGAAAGGCAGGTAATACAAAATGAAAGTCAAAAAATGGCTGTGGTGAGAAGGGGTTAAATACAGGACTAAGGCATTAACCGTATTATCAGAAATTTCTTAAAACAGTCACAGTTATGTTGTTTATAATTGAAGGACTGCAACAACTTTTTTGTCCTACCGCAGATAGGGCACAGGACGGAGGCTCCCGGAACACATAGACAAGGGTCTATTATATGTTTCTCATCCTAAATTGCAACATAAAAACAAAATAAAGGTTAGAATTGCTGGAAATTAGTTTTTATTTTATTGTGTATAATTTATGTTTAGTCTAACTTTTATGTGTCATAAGCACATTCACACTGATATTTATAAACAGCTACTACCAAGGAAAAGTAGAGGAACTGAAACAGACACAATGGTTTCTTTCATCACGTAATCTGCATGATCTTGTGATTGTACTAGCTGTGTAAAAATCTACAGGTAGTGTAGAGATAGCTAGATAGATAGATAGATAGATAGATAGATAGATAGATAGATAGATATGGATAGATAGATGAGAGAGAGAGAGAGAGAGAGAGAGAGAGAGAGAGAGATAGATTATATTTATGAAGGTCCTTATGACTGATTCATAAATATGTCTAAAACTACAAACAAGATTCATAGAGTAAGACAGTGCAAAGTTCAACAGTATATATAATAAAGAATAATAATAAAGAATAAAAAAAAATGTTTTTTGAAAGATTAAGGCACATCTGTCATCAAAATGTATTCTGCAATTTAAAATTAATTAATTCATTAATTAGTTTTATGTAATTAATTTGGCCATGTGCCCTGATTGCACAGTTGTGTATGACACTCCAAAGATTGCTCCAAAAATTACTCTTTTTTTGGGAAAAGGTGCTCGCCCGTAGTTTCTCATGTGACAGTTATACTGCAAAAAGCAATGATTTTTTTTTAGAAACATTAGCCCATTTTGATGGCTTATAAACGCCAACTTTTTAGATTAGTCAAGACTGCACTACTGTATATGTGCACACTTACGTATTAAAGAGGACCTTTCATGTCCTCGTGCACATGCGGTTTGATATACCATTACAGTGCCATCAGTATGGTGAATTCAGTGCACTGTTGGCTTTCCCATTATGTTCCCCGATGCTGGAGACATGAATTAGCTTGTACAACCACCTTTAGAAGCAATAACCTAAAGTAATGGTTTTCTAGATGACTTTGTCAGTCTCCACATCACATCTGTGAGCATCCATTTGCACAGCTCTTTTAAGGTCCCACCACAACATTTTAGTTGGCTTGAGGTCTGGACTTTGACTTGGTCATTGCAATATTTGGCCATTGATTCTTTTCTATTTCAGTGGTTGACTACATTTTTCTGCCTGGTACAAATAAAACAAACACCAATGGAAAGCAGGTCAAATGTGGCCAAGGTTAAAGGATACCCGAGTTTTCATGAAAAGTTGAAGTATCTGCAGGGATTTGCTGGGCAATCTGTTCTACGTCTGTGATTTCCTATCAATTTTCCTGCAGCACATTTTGCATTTGCTCCTGAGACAGGGGACATGTACAATAGGAATCAGTCTCCTGCCCTACCCTATCCATTACTACTGCTAATACTAGTTTACAGGTAATTCTGCCAGGAGTAACTGTAAAATATCTCAAATGCATAATGTAGGAGATCCAGGAAAACTGAACTGCAAATATAGGACAAATATATGCAGACATGCAGATAAAAAGGATCCCTGACACAGAAAAAGAGCAATCTATGATCAGAGTAAGGAAAACTGCTTGCTTTCTGTGAATTAAAGGGGTATTCCCATCACGCTTGTTCACCAACCTGCATGCTGTCTGCTCTGTTCACTTCCTGGTTTTCTTGGCACATTGGTGGGCGGGGTTTCACTTGCTCTGCTATCTGCTATGTTTCAGTCAGTAATGAGGGATTGGTTGTAAATACATTACCACAGTATAAAGCTGATGTAGAAGCTGATGTAACAGAGCTGGATTTGAGTCAGTTTGCATTACATACAGAGGTACCGGGACTCCCTATCTCAGCCCTTATCAGCCAAATCCAATTAAACCAACTGATAAGAGCTCAGAAATCCCAGAGTTTTCACATCCCCCTTCCCCTATCTGAGGAGCTCCGTTACTTGTCAGACATACACAGCTCAGAGCTGCTGCCAAGCATTTAGCCCCTCCCTCCCTTCCTGAGAGCAGGCAGCTACGTTACTTCGGGACAGATAAGCCTGTGGTTCGGGGCTTGTGGTCATAGAACCGCATGTAAACAATGAAGTGAATAAATTAAGATAGTGGCCAAACAAAGCAGTTTTGATAACGCAATGTATTTAGAAAAAGTCTTATATCCACATAAACTAGCAGTATAGATAGGATCCTTGTTATGGGACAACCCTTTAAATCACATTTGTAATGTCACAAACAGCCAGAAGTATCTACAAGTACATAGGAGACTTTTCTTACATTATAAGCTGTGATATATGCACATTGTCCAGTCCAAACAGTTTGCAGACACATCTGGAGGCTGTGAAGAAAATCAACCCCTCCCCTCTTTCTTTATTCACTGTGTGAAGACACAACAGAACTTCCTCCCTCCACACACTGGTCATCTATGGATGAAACTTCCCTAGTAACAGGGAGTTAACTGCAAATTACCTGGAAGGTAGACACCTAGTGGCAGGAACTTTAGGACGGTTTTTCAGGAAGAAAGCAGCAACATTTTCTCTCAATGTGCATTATATTTTGGTCCAGGATCACATGTTCTATTAACTGAGACTAACTTCTCTGAAAAGCTAGTGGCCATTTAAATTCTTTAGATACAATCTGCCCTATAAATGTGAATGGTATGTGTTTAAAAGCTGTGTTTGGGCACTCTAATGTATGAAAGGAAGCCCCAGCAAAGGGTTAAAATGAGATGTGAACAAACCCTAACACTATAATGTACAGTACATGGACTTCAGTCATGTAGCAACCCAGGGATCGGCTCTGCTTGTTTTTCAATTTGCTTTTAACACACTGGGTCTCCCAGATGAACTCATATGCAGATGGACCCTGTCCCTGGCACCGTAAGCTGAATGTGGTTTGGATTTACGATAGGCTTTTTTCGATTTCTGCTAACAATATACAGTAAAATAACATCGAAACACCATGTAACAAAGACGGCCAAATACCTACAGTAGTTGTTTCTCTTGGTTAACCTTGTGTTTTCCAAGCTTATACATCCTTCCTGCAATCTGGCAGGAAGAAGCAAATTGCTAAATTGTGTGAATACATTTTATTTGAGACTTGCAAGCTCATCTCCTAGAAAGCTATTGCATCTAAACTTTATTTCTAGGAATACTATGTGTGACAACATCCAATTTTATTGTTAGAGAGACTATTCATAGCTTATTTCACTCCATCTTACACTAGGTTCACATCTGCATTTGGGTTTCTCTTTGGGGACCTGACAAACGGAAACCAAATCCACTTAAAAAGCAGACTTTAATGGAGTCTGCTGGATTTACACCCGGTTTTCGCCCGAAAAAGGCAGAAAATGCATTTTTTAAGCAGATTCAGGGACGGAAACCTCGATTAGAATACAATCGCAGGTGTGAACCTAGCCCTAATTGAATTTGTTGGACATAGAATGGCTTACAAAAGTATTCATTACCCTTGAACTTTTTCATGTTTTATCAACTTATAACCACAGACGTAAATGTATGAGTCCATTCACACAGAGGAACATGGTGAGGAATTTGGTTTTGAATTTCAGCGCTGAAAAAAAGGCCTCCCATTGACTTCCATGGGTTCCTTTTTCTGCTAGCCAAAAAAGGAATCCATTGAAGTCAATGGGAGGCTTTTTTTTTCAGCGTTGAAATTCCACACCAAATTCCTCTCCATTTTCCTCCGTGTGAATGGCACCTGTTTTATTGAAATCTTAAGTGATAGACCAATACAATGTAGCAGATAATTGTGAAATGGAACAAAAATTCATGTTTTCAAAATTTTAAACAAATAAAAATGGGAAAAGTGTGAGATGCAAAAGTATTCTCCCCCCTGTATTTTGATGCAACTAAATAAAATCCAGTGCCTACAATTGTCTTCAGAAGTCACTTAATTAGTTAATACAGTTCAGCTGTGTGTAATTTAGTCACAGTATAAATACACCTGTTTTGTGAAGGCCTCAGTGGTTTGTTAGAGAACATTAGTGAATAAACAGCATCATTATGACCAAGGAACTCATCAGGTCACTCAGACATAAAGTTATGGAGATGTTTAAAGCAGGATTAGGTTCTAAAAAGATTACCTAAGCTTTAAGCATCTCAAGGAGCACTGTTCAATCCATGATCCAAAATTGGCAAAATTATTCTATAACTGCAAGACATGGCCGTCCACCTAAACTGACAGAGCAAGGGGAGTACTGGTCAGAGAAGCAGCCAAAAGGTCCATGGTAATTCTGAAGATGCTGCAGATATCCACAGCTCAGGTGAGAGAATCTAACAACTATAAGTCGTGAACTCCACAAATCTGGCTTTTATGGAAGAGTGGCAAGAAGAAAACCATTGTTGAAACAAAGACATAAGAAGTCTTGTTTGCAGTTTGCCACAAGCCATATAGGGGACACAGCAAACATATGGGAGAAGGTGCTCTGGTCAGATAAGTCCAAAATTCAACTTTTTGGTCTAAATGCAAAGCTCTATGTATGGTGGGAAAGTAACCCTGCTCATCCCCCTGAACTCACCATGAAACATGGTTGGGGCAGCTGGGGGGAGGCTTTTCTAAAACAGGGTAGCTGGTCAGAGTTGATGGGAAGATGGATAGAACTAAATACAGGGCAATCCTGGAAGAAAACCTGTTGGAGGCTACAAAAGACTTGAGAAGGAGATTCAGCTCCTAGCAAGACAATGACTCTGAACATACAGCCAGAGATTCAGTGGAATGGTTTAGATCAAAGAATAGTCATGTTTTAGAATGGCCCAGTCACAGTCCAGACCTAAATCCCATTGAGCATCTGTGGCAAGACATGAAAATTGCTGTTCACAGACGCGCTCCATCCAATCTGGCTTAGCTTGAGCTATTTTGTAAAGAAGAATGGGAAAAAATCTCAGTCTCTAGATGCATAAAGCTGGTAGAGACAGATCCCAAAAGACTTGCAGCTGTTATTGCAGCGAAAGGTGGCTGTACAAAGTATTGATATAGGGGGCTGAAGACTTTTGCAGACTTTCAGATTTTGATTTAATTAAGATTTTGAAAAAACATGTATCATTTTCTTTCCACTTCACAATTATCTGCTACTTTGTGTTAGTCATCACTTAAATTCTCATACAATACCTTTAAGTTTGTGGTTGTAAGGTGACAAAATGTGAAAAGATCAAGGGTTATGAATACTTTTGTAAGCCACTGTATGTCTTTCAACCGTACTATGTAAGAATGAAAACTTGTAGTGGGGAGTAAAGAGTGGTGCGTCTTGGTCTTCCATCACTTGGCAGAAATAAGTAACAGCATCTGAAGCAGCCATACACATTACGTGATAATTGCCCCAACAGTCTCCTGATAGTTGGCGCTTTGTGGTGCAAGAGAATTTTTGAAATAAACATGCATATTTGGCCTATCTAAGAGTGCATGTCTATGGGTGAGTCTGAGGAGATTGCTGCCCAATAGGATTTCTCCTAGCAACCCCCGCACACAAGCCATACTTGTTCAATCATTTTCCAATTGTAGCTCTTTGAACTTGAACATATAACATGCTAACTGAAGCCTGTTACTTTGCCAGGTTGCAGTGCCTATACATTCCCTACTACCCCAACTAGATTAATACAATTTTCGCAAGTGGTGCAAAAAGGGAGGAAAGTTATAATTTTGGTGCAAAATGATGTGTTTCAGCACCAATATCACCCCACTGCCAGAAGGGTGTTCCTCATAGCTCTGGGCTGTGAGGAACGACCCTCCGACAGTACTTGTCTATAAACTTGTTCTGGGGGGTTCCTCACAGCTTCATGTCATCACTGGGTGGTAAGGAACGCCCCCTCTGACAGTACAGGGCTATGGTAGAGTGCTGCTGGGGAGAGGGGGGCATTTCTCACAGCCCAGCAATGATGCTGAGCTATGAGGAATGCTCTTCAGACAGTTGGGAGATATTGGTGCCGAAACTACCTGCATTGATATCTCCAGACCCCAGGGCACATACTGAATTCAGCGCACTCTTGGCTTTCTAGCGGTATATAGAACCATATATTTATGAGGACATGAAAGGTCCTCTTTAGCATAATACATCCCTCCATTATCCCCTTTATCCCACTAATATTATAAATGTGAAAGTTTGTGTGTTTGTATGTTTGTATGTTTTGGTGTTTGTTCCTCAATCACGCAAAAAAGGGTGAACGGATTTGAATGAAATTTGGCACAGTGCCACAGTCTTCACAACTGTTATGAATTTATGTTCACATACTATATTACACTGCTCTTGCAGCTGCTTATTTCAGGTCCCAGGTCTGTTATCTCTCTGCGTAAACACTCAGCTAACCCTGGATTGTGTACCTGCATTTGCATATTATCTGATCTGCTCCAGGCAGCACTGACAAACTGACATGGGAAACACCTTTAATCCAAATTGGCAGTTAACCAATTTTAAACATTCCAAGAAAACGAAAATCTAATTTGTCTCAAATAACAAGAGCTATGAAGGAAACCAGAAGTCAACAGAGTTCTCCTCAAGCGGAGCTAAGGGAGATCATCAAAGCCACTCATTATATGGCAACACACTCATTATATGGCATCCCAGTGAGCTGCTGAGATGCTGGAACAATCATGGGCACAGCGCGAAGAACAAGTTCAGTGGCAGGCCAGCTTGAGAGCTGCTGAAACGCTAGAGCAGGCAGATCATCAACAACAACACGCTCATTATATGACATCCCAGCGAGCTGCTGAGATGCCAGAACAATCGCAGGCACAGCGCGAGAAGCGAGTTCAGTGGCAGGCCAGCTTGACAGCTGTCAAAACACCGGAGCAGGCGGATCATCAACATCAACAACACGCTCATTATATGGTGTCCCAGCGAGCTGCTGAGATGCTGGAACAATCAAAGGCACGGTGTGAGGAATAAGTTCATCAGCAGGACAGCTTGAGAGCTGCCGAAATGCCGGAGCAGGTAAACCATTGACGGCAACAATTTGCTGAATATAGGCGGATCATCAACGCCAACAATCCACAGAAGGAAGTCACGGGCAGAGGCTAGTCTTTTCCATAAATCTCTCCTAGTCTTCCCGTCTAATTTCTTCCTCCTTTTCTCTTCTTCTTCCTTAGTCTGTCTCTTTCTTCTATCATTTTTTTTTTTTTTTTTCAATATAACTTCTCTCTCATTCCGTTAGGGTTGTGCAACAGAGTTCCAGATTGTACTTAAGACTGAGGCCCCACGTTGCAGAAACACAGCTTTCTTTTTTGTCGCAGATTTTGTTGCGTTTTTTTGAGCCAAAGCCAAGAATGGCTACAAAAGAAATGGGGAATATATAGGAAGTTCTTATACTACTCCCTTTTGTTTAATCCACTTCTGGCTTTGGCTCAAAAAACCGAAACAAAATCTGCAACGAAAAAAGCTGCGTTTCCGCAATATAGGGACTGGGCCTTAGAGGGGTTTTTCCACTTCCTAAACACTCCATGATTTTGGACCTGGATCACGAATCCTGTAGTGTTTGTATAATTCAATATAAAATATTCAATTTAGGCCATTGAGTATATTTTTTTTTAAACCAAGTTTTTATGTAGCAATATTATATTTATACTGTGTTCAGAAGTACTGAAAGATGTGCGCACTGAACGCTGAATCCTTCACATTGCTGAACCCTTGCTGTATCTGTCTGTTTTAGCTTTCTATAACTGTTACAAAACACAGATTTTAATTTTTTTTTAAAATTATGCAAAAAAAATTGAAGGAAATCCTCAGTCTTTTGGCCTTCATTTGGAGAAGGTCATTGTCTGAATTACTGTAAAGGGTATGAATAGCAACATTTTGCTATTTTTAGATGGGGTTTTGCTTGGATGGTTTATCTGGGTATGGACAAGTTTCATTTTACTTGTCATGGCTGTTTTTTTTGCGGTTTGTCTTTAAGATGGGGAAGTATCAGTACAGTATTTCTCCAGGACTACACTGTGGACTCCCTTCATTAAAATTAGCATTTTGGGGCTGTAAGGTTCTCAGGAATACAGTCATTATTGTAAGTAGTCTCATGGAGTTCCCTAGCATGTAATCTTTGAATGATCTTGTTCATGATGTCATTTTACAGAAAAAACACAACTTACTTAGATGTTATTCATTTCAGTATGGTTATAGGTTGTTCTACCTATATACTCCAAATGAAAAAAAATATATATATATATATGTATATATATATATATATATATATATATATATATATATATATATATATATATATACAGCGCCTTTCGAAAGTATTGAACTTGAACTTTTCAACCTTTTGCCACATTTCAGGCTTTAAACATAAAGATATCAAATTTTAATTTTGTGGGGGAAGAATCAACAACAGGTGGGACACAATTGTGAAGTGGAACGACATTTATTGGAAATTTTAAACCTTAACAAATAAAAAACTGAAAAGTGGGGCGTGCAAAATTATTCGGCCCCCTTGCGTTAATACTTTGTAGCGTCACCTTTTGCTGCGATTACAGCTGCAAGTGGCTTGGGGTTTGTCTCTATCAGTTTTGCACATCGAGAGACTGAAATTCTTGCCCATTCTTCCTTGCAAAACAAGGAGCTCAGTGAGGTTGGATGGAGAGTGTTTGTGAACAGCAGTTTTCAGCTCTTTCCAAAGATTCTCGATTGGATTCAGGTCTGGACTGTGACTTGGCCATTTTAACACCTGGATACGTTTATTTATGAACCATTCCATTGTAGATTTTGCTTTATGTTTTAGATCATTGTCTTGTTGGAAGATAAATCTGCGTCTCAGGTCTTTTGCAGACTCCAATGGGTTTTCTTCCAGAATGGTACTGTATTTGGCTCCATCCATCTTCCCTGTCCCTGCTGAAGAAAAGCAGGCCCAAACTAGATGCTTCCAAAACCATGTTTGACAGTGGGGCTGGTGTGTTTATGGTGATGAGCTGTGTTGCTTTTACGCGAAACATATCGTTTTGCATTGTGGCCAAAAAGTTCGATTTTGGTTTCATCTGACCAGAGCACCTTCTTCCTCATGTTTGGTGTCTCCCAGGTGGCTTTTGGCAAACTTTAAACAAGACTTTTTATGGATATCTTTGAGAAATGGCTTTCTTCGTGCCACTCTTCCATAAAGGCCAGATTTGTGCAGTGTACGACTGATTGTTGTTCTATGGACAGACTCTTCCACCTCAGCTGTAGATCTCTGCAGTTCATCCAGAGTGATCATGGGCCTCTTGGCTACATGTCTGATCAGTCTTCTCCTTGTTTGAGATGAAAGTTTAGAGGGACGGCCGGGTCTTGGTAGATTTGCAGTGGTCTGATACTCCTTCCATTTCAATATGATTGCTTGTACAGTGCTCCTTGCGAAGTTTAACCCCTTAGTGACCGGCCTATTTTGGACCTTAATGACCAAGCCAAATTTTGGAAATTTGCCCTGTGTGACTTTATCAGTGAATAATTCTGTAACAGTATAGCGCATCCAAGCGATTCTGATATTGTTTTTTCGTGACATGTTGTACTTTACTGAGAAGGTAAAATTAGACTGATATAACTTGCGTAAATTTATTTAAAAACTCGCAAATGCTGAAAATTTTGAAAATTTTTCAATGTTTTCCATTTTTAGCTGCGATATCTCACATATACACAATAATACAGGGCAAAAAAGTTAGTAGTTATATACTTCCAAATGTTCCTTTTGTGTTTCAAGCATATTTGAAATAATTTTAGCATATTTGAGTAACTTAGACAATTTACAAGTTTATCAAGTTTAAAAGCAAATTTTGGAAATTTTGAGTTTGTCATTTTTTCCTGTACCAAGCTCTGTTTGCAGACAGGAATTGGTGGAATAATGACAGAACCTCCCATTAAATGACCCAATTTGGAAAACTAGACCCCTTCAGGTATTCTTTGAGGGGTTTAGTGAGTATTTTGATCAAATAAATATTGTTTTGCAAGAATTATTACAAATGATGAAAAAAATGACATTTTCATTTTCTTCAAATATATGTCATTTTAAAGCCAGTTTTTTTGCACACAACACATCAAAAAGAAGAAACACACCCCAAAATATATCACCCCACTTCTCCCGTGTTAAAATATGTCCATTTTGTGGCCTTAGTCCTATGTAAGCACATATAGTAGGGCCTAAGAGGTAAGGAGGGCCAATTGGTTTTCAAAACACAAATTTTGCTTGCAGATATTTTAGGCCCATTGCACATTCAAACAAGATTTGAGTTACCAAAGCAATTGAAAACCCCCATAAATGACCCCATTTTATAAACTAGACCCCTTAGGGTATTTATTGAGGGGTATAGAGAGTACTTTGACCCCATAAGTTTTGAGAAAATGTGCGTCAAACAAAAAAAAAATCATATTTTTTACACAAGTGTCATTTTATAGGCAGTTTTTTTTGCACATAACACATGAAAATAACACCCCAAAATAGATGACCCCATTTCTCCTGTGTTCAAAAACGTACACTTTGTGGCCTTAATCCTATGTACGGATGCACGGTAGGGCCCAAAAAGAAGGGAGCACCAACTGGATTTCAAGACACAATTTTTGCTTCTAAATGTTTCAGGCCCATTGCTCATTTAAACAAGATTTGAGTTACCAAAATAATTGAAAACCCCCATAAATGACCCCATTTTATAAACTAGACCCCTTGAGGTATTCATTGAGGGGTATAGTGAGTATTTTGACCCCATAGGTTTTAAAAGAATTTGCGTCAAACAAAATATTCTCATATTTTTTTACACAAAAGAGTCATTTTAAAGGCAGTTTTTTTGCACACAAGGCATGAAAATAAAGAAAAACACCCCAAAATAGATGGCTCCATTTCTCCCGTGTTCAAAAATGTACACTTTGTGGCCTTAATTCTATGTACGGACGCACGGTAGGGCCCAAAAAGATGGGAGCACCAACTGGATTTCAAGACACAAATTTTGCTTGCAGATATTTCAGGCCCATTGCACATTCAAACAAGATTACAGTTACCAAAACAATTGAAAACCCCCATAAATGACCCCATTTTATAAACTAGACCCCTTAAGGTATTCATTGAGGGGTATAGTGAGCATTTTGACCCTATAGCCATTTCACAGATTTTACTAAACTTGGGATGTGTAGGTTAAAAATTACTAAAATGTCCCTTTATCCCCAAAGTTTTCATTTTCACAAGGGGTTAAAAGAGAAAAAGCCCCCACAGTTTGTTACACAATTTCTCCTGAACACGGCAATACCCCATATGTGGCCATAATCTGCTGTATGGGGACATGGTGGGGCTTAGAATGGGAAGAGCGCTATTTGGATTTTGGAGGGCAGATGTTGCTGGAATAGTTTTCAGGTGCCATGTCGCATTAGCTGAACCCCTAAAGTACCAATACAATGGAAAGTCCTCAGATGTGACCCCATTTTAAAAACTACACCCATCAAGGAATGTATCAAGGGGTATTATCATTTTGAGCCTAAAAATGCTTCCCAAAAATTAATGTACAAAATGAAAATTGAAATTTTGAAAGAAATCTGCCATCTCGGTGCCCAATACGTTGCACCCACTTTGTGTTGTCAGAGACCTACACTCCTAAAACTATTAAGGGGCCATCCCGAGGGGCAGAAAATTATATACGTGGGTGTAAACTGCTGCTTGGGCACACAGCAGGGCGCAGAAGGGAAGGAGCACTGCGCTTTTTAGCTATTGGGGTACAGAGTTAGAGGGACTTTTGGGGCGCCATGTTGTTTTTGCAGAGCCCTGGAGGTGCCAGTAAACTGGAATTCGCCAAGAAGTGACCCCATTTTGTAGGGGAAATTTTAGGGTCTCGGCAAATATGACATGGTGTCCAAACACCAACAATCTAAATCTGCACTCCAAAAGCACATAGCGCTCCTTCACATCTGCGCCCTGCTGTGTACCCAAATGGCGGTGTATGCCCACATGTATGACACTGGTGTACCCCGGATAACGGACTTAATGCCATATGTGGATAGAAAGGCTGTTTGGACACAGCCGGGCACAGAAGGGAAGGAGCGCTATTTTGGTTTTTGGAGCACAGTTTGGGTTTTGGACGTCACTTTTGCAAAGCCCCTGAATTACCAATAAAGTGGAATCCGCAGACATGTCACCCCATTTTGGACACTACCCCACTGATGGGATTTATCAAGTGGTGTAGCGAGCATTTTTAACCCTTGAGTGTTGCATTTATTTGGTTTCCAGAAATGAAATTGCGGCTGATAATGAGAAGTTAAAAATGAAGTTTTCCAGAGATTCGCCATTTCAGTATCTGATATGTTGTGCCCGACTAATGTCAGCAGAGATACACACTCCAAACACTGGTAAGCGGGTATCCCGGGCACAACAGCTTTCAGAGCGTTCATCTCTGATACAAGGTGGGCACAATATATTATGCACTGAAATGACAGATTCCTGGAAAAATGGTCATTTTCACCTTTCACAATCATCTGCGTATTCATTTATGGATAATAAGTTATAGCAACATTTGGGGGTTAAAAATGCTGTCTGTACCCCTGGATAAATCCTTCAGGGGTGTAGTTTCCAAAATAAGGTCTCATATCAGGGGATTCCACTTTACTGGCGCTTCAGCTCTGCAAAAGTGTCATGGCATCCAAAAACCAAACCGTCTGTGCTCCAAAAACCCAATAACCCTTCTTCCCTTCTGTGTCCGGCTGTGCCCTAATATCAGTTTATACCCACATATGACATTACGCACGTTATCCCGGGTACACCAGTGTCATACATGTGTCATACATGGGGCATAATCTGCAGTTTGGGTGCACAGCAGGGCGCAGAATGGAAGGAGCGCGATGCGGCTTTTGGAGTACAGATTCAAATGTTTGGTATCTGGCTGCCATGTCATGTTTGTAGAGCCTGTAAGGTACCAGAAAATTGGATTCCCCAAAGGAGTGACCCCATTTTGAAAACTGCACCCCTGAAAGAATATATCAGGGGGTGTAGTGAGTATTAGTATCCCGGACGTGACTGCACAGCGGATGGCGAAGAGGGAATATATAAGCTGTGCGAAGAACATTGCAGACACCAAATTCCCTACTATGTCCCAGTAGCTCCTATGATTGGGGGAGTCACTCTGGGGGTCACTTTGGGGGCACTTCTGGTGTCTTTTCGCTCATAAGCTCTAAATCTGGGGTGTCCCCTGATATTCGCTCGCACAGATTATATATTCCCTACCTGCCGCAACCAGTTGTGTTCTAATGATTTGGCGATTTTGGGGTTGTTTGTCTTCACATTACTAGATGCTATATTTTCTTTATTTTCCTGGTGACGCGGCCATATAAGGGCTTGTTGTTTGCGGGATGAGATGTATTTTGTAATGACACCATGTTTGGGTGCCTACAACTTATTGAATACATTTTATTAACTCTTTTTTGCTGGATTTTCTAAAGAAAAATCAATTCTGGCATTGCATTCTACCTTTTAAATTTTTCGCCATGCAGCGTACAGTATAAGTAACATGTGTCCTTTATTCTGCGGGTCGGTACGGTTACGGCGATACCTCATTTATGTTATTTTTTAATGCGATACTAATTCTGTAGAATAAAAACACATTTGGGGACATAAATCAATGTTTTTTGTATCACCATCTTCTGAGAGGCGTAACATTTTTATTTTTTGGTTGACAGTGTTGGTTCAGGGCTTATTTTTTGCGGGACAATGTGCGCTTTTTATTGGTACTATTATGCGGTGATTATGACTTTTTGATCACTTTTTATAACATATTTTGTAAGGTGAGATGGCGAAAAATCACTACTTCCGGCGGGTTTTTTCCGGGTTTTTTTTCCGACGTTCACCGTATACATTAAATATTGTTGCAGTTTTATTGTTCAGATTGTTACGGACGCGACGATACCAAATATGTATTGTTTTTATTAACTTTTAGGGTTTTTTTAATATAATTCATTTTTTATAGAAAAAAGGGAATTTTGGGGCTTTATAAGTTTATTAATTTTTATCAGACACTTTATTTATTTATTTTTCACTTTTTTTCTCTTACTTTGTCATGTGTCCCTTTAGGACACTTGGATTAGTGATGCTTTGATAAAAGCATCACTAATTCTCTATTAGACGCTGCAAGACACAGCTGTCAGTGTCTTGCAGCGTCTGGAGGAAGTCAGACGCAGGGGCTGCCTGCGTCTGACTTCCTCTTACCCCGGGCAGGATCAACCAGGTATGGGGGGTCTCTTGGAGCTTGGGGTCACTGGCCAGACCCCAGGCTCCATGTTAGAGACATCGGCACCCCTCGATCTCGCCGCGGGGGGTGCCGATTCAGCCGGCACCGTCACGGAACCGCTTCAGTTCCGTGATCATGTTTGATCACGGAACTGAAGGGGTTAAAAACCCCCGATCGGAGACCCCTCCGATGGGGGGTTATGGAATGGGGTCTTAGCTGTTAGATACAGCTAAAATCCCATCCAATTATGTCGGCACTTACAGGGAATCCTTCCCTGACTGCCCGACGTAGTTTTCCTATAGGGCAGTCAGGAAGGACCTGCAAGTGCCGACGTAGATTCCCTATGGGCCGGTCGTTAAGGGGTTAAAGCTTGGGAAATCTTTTTGTATCCAAATCTGGCTTTAAACCTCTCCACAACAGTATCTCGGACCTGCCTGGTGTGTTCCTTGGTCTTCATAATGCTCTCTGCGCTTTAAACAGAACCCTAAGACTATCACAGAGCAGGTGCATTTATACGGAGACTTGATTACACACCGGTGGATTCTATTTATCATCAGTCATTTAGGACAACATTAGATCATTCAGAGATCCTCACTGAACTGAACGGAGTGAGTTTGCTGAACTGGAAGTAAAGGGGGAGAATAATTTAGCACACCCCACTTTTCAGTTTTTTATTTGTTAAAAAAGTTTAAAATATCCAATAAATTTTTGTTCCACTTCACAATTGTGTCCCACTTGTTGTTGATTCTTCCTCCAAAAATTAAACTTTGATATCTTTATTTTTGAAGCTTGAAATATGGCAAAGGATTGAAAAGTTCAAGGGGGCAGAATACTTTCGTAAAGCACTGTATATCACCATCTGTACAGGTCCACGGCTCCAGCAGCAACAGCCTGGCCTCCTATTAGAAGTCCTTGATGACTGTTCCTGATGATGTTCCGATTGTGCTCAAGTCACCATTGCAGCAAATCACTGACAGACCCTCACAAACTGCATAGGCTATAATGGGATTCAGTGGGTTTCCACTGGATTTATACTGAGAAAAGTCCTCTCTGCTTCACATTTATTAGGCTCAAGTCTCTTAAAAGATTTGGCTCATTTCAAGGCACATTTCAGCCTAAACTGAAATCTAGAATTCGGCTAAAATTTAGCCCAGATTTTACAGCCCTGACTCAACCGCTAAGCCCCATCTACATTTCCAAACAGTATTGTGACCTGAGGAAAAAGGGTAAAAAGTCATACAGAAATGGGGCTTGCATATAAATTTGTAACTTTTTGAACACTATAATTGTGGCACACGGTCCATCAACTTCTACTAATATTCTTGAAAAAAAAGCCAGCTCTACTGTCTGTTATGTTGGCATTCATAGAAACGGTAACACCCTACAGTTATAATATATAGTAAAGTATAATCCGCAGCACTCCAGAAAAGAATGAAAGCCAGTTGAAAGGGGCCTTTAGACTACGTAGGGGCCACTAAGGGGGCATTATACTGTCTGGCGGATACTAAGGGGGCATTGTATTGTGTGGAGAATACTAAGGGGGCATTATACTGTGTGGAGGATACTAACGGGACATTATACTGTGTGGCGGATACTAAGGAGGCATTATACTGTATGGCAGATAGTAAGGGGGCATTGTACTGTGTGGAGGATACTAAGGGGGCATTATACTGTGTGGCGGATACTAAGGGGGCATTATACTGTGTGGTGGATACTAAGGGGGCATTATAATGTGTGGAGGATACTAAGGGGGAATTATACTGTGTGGCAGATACTAAAGGGGCATTATACTGTGTGGCAGATACTAAGGGGGCATTATACTGTGTGGCAGATACTAAGGGGGCATTATACTGTGTGGCGGATACTAAAGGGGCATTATACTGTGTGGAGGATACTAAGGAGGCATTATACTGTGTGGCTGATACTAAGTGGGCATTATACTGTGTGGTGGATACTAAGGAGGCCAGGGGCATAACTACCGTGGTAGCAGCAGTAGCAGCTGCCACAGGGCCCGGGCCATTAGGGGGCCCGGTGACAGCCGCTACCGCTGCGTTTTTTTTTTTGTTTTTTTTAAATAGTCCGTTACGGGCCCCATTCACTTGCCGATCCTGGCTGGGCCCCACAAACACTATCATTATACTCGGGGGTCTTTGCAGACCCCCGAGTATAATGATCAGCGGACCGGGAAACGTAAGGAACATAACAAACAGTGTTACTTACCTCTCCACGATCCTGCCTCCGGCCTCCCTCATTCGTGTCTGACGTCTCTGACGTCACATGACCCGGGTCTGCTTCCCGGGTCATGTGACGTCCGACGTCATTAATGCAGGACAAGAGCGGCAGCCGGCAGCCGACAGCCTAGGAGCCGGGCACAGGTAAGCAACTGTTTTTTTTTTTTAAATGTTTTTATTCCCCCGGGTCTCCGATTATTATACTCTGGGGTCTGAAAAGACCCCAGAGTATAATAATTGTTTATGGATGTCCACAGTGGGACATAATACTGTGTGCAGGGGCCACTATTGGGGTTAATACTGTGTGCAGGGGACACTATTGGGGTTAATTCTGTGTGCAGGGGACACTATTGGGGTTAATACTATGTGTGCAGGGGCCACTATTGGGGTTAATTCTGTGTGTAGGGGCCACTATTGGGGTTAATACTGTGTGCAGGGGCCACTATTGGGGTTAATACTATGTGTACAGGGGCCACTATTGGGGTTAATTCTGTGTGCAGGGGCCACTATTGGGGTTAATACTGTGTGCAGGGGCCACTATTGGGGTTAATTCTGTGTGCAGGGGCCACTATTGGGGTTAATACTGTGTGCAGGGGACACTATTGGGGTTAATACTGTGTGCAGGGGACACTATTGGGGTTAATACTGTGTGCAGGGGACACTATTGGGGTTAATACTGTGTGCAAGGGACACTATTGGGGTTAATACTGTGTGCAGGGGACACTATTGGGGTTAATACTGTGTGCAGGGGCCACTATTGGGGTTAATACTGTGTGAGGGCTTACTAAGGGACATAATAGAGTTCTGAGGAGGGGGTCGGTTGAGGTCTTCGGCATCGGTTTGGGGGGGCCCCATGTCAAAAGTTCGCCACGGGGCCCCGTCATTCCTAGTTACGCCACTGAAGGAGGCATTATAATGTGTGGCGGATACTAAGGGGACATTATACTGTGTGGCGGATACTAAGGGGGTATTATACTGTGTGGCGGATACTAAGGGGGCATTATACTGTGTGGAGGATACTAAGGGGGCATTATAGTGTGTGGCAGATAGTAAGTGGGCATTATACTATGTGGTGGATACTAAGGAGGCATTATAGTGTGTGGCAGATAGTAAGTGGGCATTATACTATGTGGTGGATACTAAGGGGGCATTATACTATGTGGTGGATACTAAGGGGGCATTATACTGTGTGGCGGATACTAAGGGGGCATTATAATTTGTATACATTATATACAACAGAAAGAGTACTATTAATGTATGGGGGTGCCAGGGACTCATTAGAGCCTTGACACTTATACTGATCCTGCTACCACACTAGATCACTTCTGATGAAGGTCTAAGGACCGAAACATCATATCCAAATGATCTAGCCTGTCTTTCTATACCAATATTTTGCATTGTGTCAAAAAGCGTTAACTATATTGGAAAATAAATCTCTATATTTCTTTGATCACAAAAAAGTGTGTGCAGCAAAATCTATTTTCACTACTATATTTGGGTTGAAGGACCTTTTTTTCGCTAGCACCACATATAATTTTAGAGTGTGCGGTGGTACCATTGACTTTTTTGCTGTTGAGTAGAGCCAAATGGACACGGGCAGGGTTAGGGGCAGTTGAATAAATTTTCTAGGGAAACAGCAAATGCCACTGAAGTAACAGCTCAAGTGGCACTTGTGGATTCATTTCTATATAGAGTACAATAAGTACTGTCCCTTTAACACTTCCCCTTACAACTACAGAACAATATCTTCTCAATGGATAGCGCTGAATCACAGTTTTGAAAATTCTTTTAATGAATGACAAGCTTTGTATTCCTAGAGCGAAGGATTGGATAGTTACAATAGACATAAACCTTATATCAATCTCAATATAACCAGATTTAGTCATCTGAGGCCACTTATAAAACACTATTTTTTAGGTTAGACATGGGATTTGGCTGAGTGCCAATAGAAAATAGATTTACTAATACATTTATACCATACATTGACGCACTTCTCTCCCCATTGAACTTAGTCAGCAGTAGTCATATATCATGGGACTCTTAATGGCCCATCCTGTTTTTAGCCATAGGCACACGCAGAACTTTACTGAGGCTTCCAATCAAAAATTTGGGTGTTCAGCAGGATCTGTTCCACCCAATGTGCATGTGCAGGGTCATCTGTTAACATCTATTTTAGTGCAAAACAAGTGATTTCTACTGAAACTCAAGAGGGGAAGTTACATTCTTATTGAATATTCATTGACGCTTAAGTGGTAACTGCAGATCTGCATTGCTCAATATCGATCATTTGTTACCACACAAGGTATACGGAGATGATGCGTCAACACTGAACCAATCTCAAAGTTTTTGTTGAATTTCATGGGGAACAAAATGTTTTGTGAAAGTTTAGGTGTAAAATGTGTCCAAAATATTTTTATCTACAATAAAATTTCCAAATCATTGCAAACAACTAGCCCCTCATTTCAATGGGGGGTTTCCTGTAAGCAAAGGGGTATTCCAATCTATAGGGCATGGTCTCCCATCCGCCAGGTCCAGAGTTCCCAAAACAGTCATATGCGGTTGTTCTATGGTGTGTCTCCCATAGAGGAAAATAGGGGTTAAACAGAACAGCTCACCCTGCGCTGCTGCTTTGTGTTCCTTTTTTTTAATTAATTTTTTATTAATTTTAAAATTAATTTTTTGACCTTATCACGTCAGAATAGCCTTAAGAAAGGCTATTCTTCTCCGCGCCGCTGTTCCGTAGAAATACCGGTTTTCGCTGGAATGCAAATGAGTTCTCTCGCAGCACTCAAACAGCACTGGGGGCGTCCCAAATGCTACACAAGAACTCTCCACTGACGCCTCCATTTTCATCAGGAACATTCTCTTCATATGTCTTCTTCTGGCGCAGGCGGTGAAACTTGTAGGCCTCGGGCAGAGCCGACTACGCATGCCCTCAGGCCACAAGAAAATGGCCGCTTACTTACTGTGTAAGCGGCCATTTTTCTTGTGGCCGTGGGCATGCGCAGTTGCCTCTGCCCAGGCCCAGGCCCGAGGAGTACAAGTTTCACCGCCTACGCCGGAAAAAAACACAAGAAGAGGATGTTCCTGAAGAAGATGGAGGTGTCGCTGGAGAGTTCTTGTGCAGCATTTGGGACGCCCCCAGTGCTGTTTGAGCGCTGGGGCCCGCCCCCAGTGCTGCGAGATAACTCATTTGCATACCAGTAAAAAAACGGTATTTCTACGGAACAGCGGCGCATCTGGACATCTAAAGGTAGGAGACAAATAGCCTTTCTTAAGACTATTCCGACGTGTTAGGGAGAAAAAATACTTTCTGATTGATAGGATCCCTTTAAGTCCTATCTAAAGCAGAGCCTCATGTAGCGAGATGCAGCCGAAAAACACTGCAATAAAAACAGCGGAGGCAACACACTGCAGTTTTTCCACAGCATTTATCACAGAAAGTCCACAGATTTTTTCTCTCCGGTAGGGTTGAGCCGATCCTGACTTTTCAGGATCGATTTGAAAATCCGATTTCCGATCATTTTTTATTCGAACCCGATCTCGATCCCAATTCCGATCCCTATGCAAGTCAATGGGATTTTTTTATTAATCGGAGGTCGGATTTTAAAAGCAATCCTATTCACTATACGGCATGGAATCTAACAAATGTTAGAATCCACGCTGTGTAGTGAATCACTAAGAAGCCAGAGGATTTCTTTTTAATCCTCTGGCTACTTAGTCCCCCCTGGTGTCCACTTACCTCCAGAGATGGCTGCTCCGCTGCTCCGAGGTTCTTCGCCTCGCTGCCGCTCCACGCTGCAGTCTTCTTCGCCTCGTTGTCCCCTGCCTCCCAGGTTAGGAGAGTGTGAGCGGGTTAGGAGAGTGTGGGCGGGTACTGGGAGGGGAGTCATCACGTGGAGCGGCAGAGAGGAGAAGAACACCGGAGCAGCCATCTCTGGAGGTAAGTAGCTACTAGAGATGTTACTTTAGTCTCCCATTAGAATGAATGGAGGCAGGCGGTGTGCAGGGGGGTTAAGGCTGCGTGCCGGCTGCTTCCATTCATACCTATGGAACCGCAGCAGAGCCTTCACACTGAGTATACACTATATACTCAGTG
Source organism: Leptodactylus fuscus (assembly GCF_031893055.1). Lineage (NCBI taxonomy): Eukaryota > Metazoa > Chordata > Amphibia > Anura > Leptodactylidae > Leptodactylus > Leptodactylus fuscus. The sequence continues at coordinate 180,917,994 of NC_134268.1, read as the reverse complement.
TGAAGGCATTGTGGGAAATTTTACCAATCTCGATCCCACCTAAAAAGATTGTGTTCGGAATTCCGATCGCGATCGTGAAATTTTCTCGATCGCCGATCGGAATCCGATTTTTTCCAAACACGATCGCTCAACCTTACTCTCCGGACTTTCTGCCTCTATTATACCTATGCAGAAAACGCCAGCACTTCCGTAGATATAATTGACATGATGTGATTTACAAAAACACAAGCATTTATGAAATCGTAGCATTTCCACTGCAGATTGTTTTCAGCAATGTATGGATGGTAATGGTAATGTGGGGATTTGCAGGTAATATAAAATGTTGCTTTTTTGCAAGATGGGGCCCTGGCCTTAGGTTGGCCAGTGACAGATTAACAACATGGAATTTCTGTTGCCTAACTCACACTAATACTGCAGATTCTCAGTGTATCCTCTATCCTGCAGCGTCAGTCGGACTCCTCTGGTCTTCCTGCTTGGGATAGGTTTCTCCCAGTAAACTCTTACAAGCAGAAGGTAAGGTAAGAGCACAAATTTGCACACACAGTACATACAGTGTAAGTCAGAGGAGCTTTATCTCTATAAAGCTAATCATCATATGGACTCACATACTACATCACTGCAGCCAATAATACTATTACGTACGAGCCCTTAATAGGAACAGAACTTTACTTTTGTGGCCAGAAATTAATGAAGCCATAATCATCTTTATATGGCTATACAAATCAGCCTCAAGTGCAGCAGGGGTGGGATCTTATTTGCCAGATTTTCCTCCTTTATGAAGGCAAATCTGGCAAATCAACCCTTACCCCACTGCCCTTAAGGTTATTATTTCTCCATTGCTTCATCAATTTGTGGCCACGAAAGATGCTGATGTGATCCAGAAATCTCAGGAAGTTAGCTACTCATCTCTTGTCTGCACATGACACATTACTATCGCACTATTGCTTTTTACATTCATTGACAAATCCCCCCAAGGAGGAGTTGTTGGGATTTTCAGAAACTTTCTATGTGCAAATGTAATGATAATATATGTAAGTGATTACAATGGTAGAGCCAAAGGTAACATTTTTTTGGGGAAAACTGTACAACTGAAGAGGCCCTAGTCCCATATTGGGCGACCTCTAGCCTAGATACAATATGAGATACTGTAGGGCATGGAGGCATACAGTTGGGCCTGTAGATCCTGCACACACAGAAGTTGCTGTAGCATCCCAGCTGGTTCCATAAATAATTGATTGGCAATAAATCTGGTGACTGACGATGAAAGGCCCCATTCCCACGGAGTATCACGCCGCTCATTCTGACACATAACATGTGTCACAGTGAGGCACTTCAAAATAGATCCCATTGACTTCAATGGGTGCCGTCTTATGCGCGATACACATTGAAATCAATGGGTTAAAAAGCCTTCCATAGATGTCAATGTGTAGCGCGCGTAAGATGGAACCCATTGAATTCAATGGGATCTGTTTTGAAGCACCTCACTCTGACACGTGTTTACGTGTCAGAATGAGCGGCGCATTACTCCATGGGAACCGGGTCAAAGAGTTGCAATTTAGGGGTGACATTCCTGGGAAACTCTCCCAGTGTGTGGGTTGCAAGTATTTATGCTTCTGAATAATACCAGCCAGAAGCCAAAACATGTGAGCAATACATGTGGCTGCAGAATGTCCTGCACATTTTGGTGAGCTGTATCACTACTAAGGTAACCAAGTCTCCAGATCATCACACCAACAGTTTGGGCAGCATGTCAACATGAGCATTTCATGGTGTTTGTCAGCATTTAATGTGCTTTGTTCTAGTGTGTAACAGTCCAGGTTTCTTGTTCATGACATCACTGCAAATGAAGGTGATGGTGGCTGGTTGTCAGTGGAAGGACAAATAATGACTGCCAAGACACCAAAGATACTTCTGATAACCACAAGGAATTGCTAAGCACATGCAATTGGCCTGGGCAGAGACAGTGGTGTATAATGAAGGTGCTAACTTTGTCTAGATTGTGGAAGTGAAATTACACAAAAAAATGTAATTTAGTGTCATAGCATTACATAGTGAAACATGCTAGTGTCTGAAATGTGAAATGGTCATAGAGGCTCCGATGGGGAAAAAATACAGTATGCTATAAGGAAACATTGTCAGAAACGCCCTTCCGGGTACCGGGACCGATAGCGCTTTACACCGGGCACAGATCGGGAAAGCCGACAGTGTGCTGAATTCAGCGCACTGTCGGCTTTCCAGCAGTATATAGAACTGCCTGTGCCTGATCTGATGAAAGGTCCTCTTTAAGCATGAATCATGTCTAGCAGTTAACAATCTCTCTCCAAGATGTACACAACCCAATAGCAGCCTTAGACAACCTTTTTTATAGGGCAGCAAAGGAAGCACTTTTATGCCCTCTTGTGACAAGGCCCAGTGTCTAATCAGACCACGCTTGTAATCATTTACATATCTGCCCAGTGGCGTAACTACCGGTGTAGCAGGGGTAGCAGCTGCCATAGGGCCTGGGTCATTAGGGGCCCGATGCCAGCCACTACCCTTGCGTTTTTTGTTTTAGTTTTCTTAATAGGCCCTATTTACTTACACTGTGTGCAGGGGCCACTATGGGGCATAATAGAGCACGCAAGAATGCGGCGAGGGGTCGAGGTCTTCGGTGTCGGTCAGGAAGGGGAGGGGGCTCCATGTCAAAAGTTCACCATGGGGCCCCGCCATTCCTAGTTACGCCACTGTATCTGCCAGAGATATAAATAAATGCTGAGTTTTGAAGCAATCCAACGTTTCTATGTGGGTTTTGTTATTTTTTGTCAATAAGTGTTTATAGCTCCAGCTTATTTAACTGGACTTTATAGTTTATTCCGTTCGGGGAGTTCGGGATCGGAATGGAATACCGGATGCATTGACAAGCAGTGAGCAAAGATTTTAATGGGATCCATGCGTTTGTTTGTGCAGTGTCCGCATGGATCATGTGGAGAGAAAAGTACTTCATGAACTACTCTCCTCTCCACAGGACAGCGTGCGGAAAACACACGGACCCCAATAAAGTCTATGGGGTCCGTGTGCTTTCATTGCTCATCGCCTATCATTAAGTTCGGTATTCCATTCAGGAGGGGTTCCCAACTCCCTGAACGGAATACTGAACGCAGATGTGAACCGGGCCTTAGAGAATTAGCAACCATAGAGTTTAGAAATATTCACAAAACTGTTACAAATCAAATTTGATGTGGCAAAACTATGCTTGTTACTTGGCACAACATTTGGCAATATCATGACGGTAGTTTATTATAGAAAGAGCTGATGAGGTATATTAATGTATTACGACAATGTATTACAGTCACGCGCTCATACTATGTCACAATGAAACAGTCCAGCTTTCGTCCATGAAAGTGAATAAGTTTCATTACTTAAAACTGGAAAGGTTTCTTCTACATTGACTACTATACTTGTGAATGATTCACTTGGAGGATCATGCCAGAGAATTACTACCAAGACTGGAACTAAAAGGAAACAGACTTGGACGAGAACATTTTTTCGACACTGAAAAGTGATTCAATTTATACGGTTATTGAACACTCACTGACAAAAAATAGCTGAATGACTACACTCTTTTCTCAAATTTTTTTTCACTAAAAAGTTGAGCCAAGAATTCACTGAAAATGAAGTTGAACCAAGGAATGAGCAACAGGACTTAACTGTACATAGTACATAGGGTTCGATAAGTCACCAACTTACAAATCCAATCAAAAGCCTTCACCATACGGGTTCCAAGAGGACCCTCCTCCCTAATTCCCAATGGATCAAGTTTAAGGGTGAGATTGTATCATATCAAATGACATAGTATACCAACCCGTAACACCAAACAATAATAACTACATACATTTACATAACAGGGTTCACTTGTAAAAATCACATTTTTAGTTTTTTAGTGTAGTTTTGATACAGTTTTAACTTCACTGTGTAAATGAAAACTAAGTTAATCATTAATAAATGGTCTAATATTTATTGATATAAACCCAACAGGATATAATTTCTTACATACTTAAGAACTTTAGGTAAAAAATATGCAAATCTATTCTCCTGGATGGAATTAGGAGAACAGAGTGCACTCTGTACACCACCCTATAGAGGGCAGCATCCTTAACATCATGAACGACTCAGTTATAAAGTCTTTTAATCATGATGTGGATTTAATTGCTAAATCAGTATTTCTGTTCCAAAAGGAACAGATTCCCAGCTATGGACAGCGCTGTTTCGGCCTATTGGCCTATTGTTAAGGATGCTGCTCTCTATAGGGTGGTGTACAGAGTGCACTCTGTTCTCCTAATTCCATCCTGGAGAATAGATTTGCATATTTTTTACCCATAATCCCCAGCGGAGCAGGAATGACTTGTAAGTCTCCGTACTGCCTATGTAGGCACACGCTCTCCCTAATGTGGACGAGTGTCCCCATACCTTAAGAACTTTAGTCACACATAAAATATTAATTCTGCGTCTACATACTGTATTTTTTGGACTATAAGGGGCACTTTTTAAGGGGCACTTTTTTCCCCAAAATTTGGGAGGAAATTGGGGGGGTGTCTTATAGTTCGAATGTGAGTGTTGTGGAGATGGAGGAGCAGAGTCGCAGCATTGCCCCACTCCTGCCTCCACCGGCTTCCTGCAGCGGGCATTCATACAGCTGCAGGAGTCGGACAATGTGCGGGCCCTAGGCTTGGAGGAGAGAGTGTCCCAGCGAAGCCATCCCAATATCCACCATGTTATTACGGCAGAAGCTGGGTGTGTAAAGATGATGGCGGCTCCAGAGCGGGCATCTTAGATACCGGGCCTCCACTGTAATGTACATCAGAGACCCGCAGCTAATGCCCGCGATCAGAGTACACTCTGATAACAGGCATTACTACTTCAAAGACCCCCTAAAGTGTAAAAACAGTCCCAGGGGCTGGTCCTCACCAGCCCCGTACCTTTGAAGTTGCAAGTCAGCTCCAGCGTGGCGAGATAACAAGAGCCATCCTGTTCCTGTGATAGCCAGGAGCCTTATGAAGGCTCACAGCCCTGTCATAGGAATATTACTATTGCAGCTGGTCTATGACTAGCCTGAAAGTAATGTATAGAATCTCCCATACACTGCAAGACAGTTGTATTGCAGTCTATGGGACTTGCAATCAAGTGATTGCAGGTTCAAGCCCCATAGGGGGGCTAATAAACTAGTAAGTAAAAAAAAAAAAAAGTCTTAAACAAATCTAAAAAAAATAATATAAAAAACTATAAGTTCTATATCACCCCCTTTCCCTGGAATACATCTAAAAGTAGAAAATTACTGTGAAACACATACACATTAGGTATCTCTGTGTCTGAAAATGCCATTCACTATGTTGCAAAAATTACATGTTAACTGTATTCTGTGGGTCAGTATGATCACGGCCATACCAAATTTATATAGTATTTGTAATGTTTTCACACCTTTTAAAAAATTTAAAACTTTGCAAAATAGAAAAAAAAATGTGTGCTGTCATATTGTGACACATGTAACTTTTTCATATTTATGTGTTTGGAGTTGGGTATGGCGTATTTTTATGCGGGACAAGATGTTATTTTAGTCATACCATTTTGGGGAAGGTCTGACGCTTGAATCTCTTTTTGTTTAATTTTTTATGGGGTGTAAAGTGTTGAAAAAAACGCTATTTGGCTATTTAGATTTTTTTTCCCGCTAGGGTGTTCATCGTATGAGATAAATACTGTAACATTTTAATAATTTGGGTATTTTTGAGCGCAGGGATCTCTAATGTGTTTATGTTTATTTTTATTCATGTATTTTTATATGTGATCTAGGGAAAGGGGGGAGATTAGAACTTTTATATGTTTTGGGGGTTTTTTTCATACTTTTAAAAACTTTTTTTTCTTTTACTTTTATTTTCAGACCCCTACGGACTTTGAACTCTAGGGGGTCTGATCTCTCATACTCTAGACTGCAATGCTAATGTATTTCAGTGTATAGTCAAATACATTGACTTATATTACACGCTGCGTATGGCAGCATGTAATAGAACCACAGTATTGACAAGCCTGACGAGATTCCATAGGCTACCGGCTGTCATAGCAACCGATTGCCACCCTCTGATGATTGGCCAGAGGGCAGTGATTGGGAAAATATGCCCATGGAGCCTGCACACTTTACATGCCGCTATTGTGTTCAACCGCAGCATCTAAAGTGTTAACAGCAGGTACTGGTTGTATTATACAGCCGGCATCTGCTGTGTATAGAGAGGGCTCAGCTCCTCTGTCCTCTCCATACACCTACTCATGCTTTTAATCGCATACATGTATGTGATTTTGTATCAAGGGGTAAAAGGGAGCCTGTCAGCACCAAAATCATTATTAAACCAGCTCCACTACCTTATAGTGCTCAGTACTAGAATTTGGAAAACCCCTGACAAAGCAAAAGGGGCAAATCATATGTAGGGGCTTGTGGTGCAGGTCCTAATCTCTTACAGATATTGGTTGTGTATTGATTATCTTATATTTGCTCATGTTATGCATGATTTTTTGCACATGCTGGTAATATTGATGGCTATATATTCCCTAAAGTACATTATTGTTCCTAATTATAGTGCAATGTCTATCTAGCCTGTTGCTTGCCGCATTATTTCACAAGGTCACAGTGGTTGCATATACTTTAAGCTGATATAATTGCTGTGGATGTGATTTTTATATATTTTTGCACTGGCTAGTTACTCTATACATGTATATCTTGTAACTATCTTTATCTTGGCACTTATGGGACACATACTATCAGTATTAGATAGCATTTGGTGCTTTATTATATACATTGTGTCCATATTTGGAGCGGAGTGAGACCTTTACCCTGTGTATTGGTTTTAATTAGTTTTATTATTTAGTGCTGTTGAATATCAAATAAAATGAATCGATTATTTATTCTGAATTTTTGAGTATTTTGTTATACATTAGAACTATATCGGTATATTTCAATATACTCACTTTTAGAGGGTTAGCATGGTTTTTTATTGTCAGCCAGGCGTTTCTGGTGATTTATAAGTTAATACTATTTGTTTTTGTTCTTTTCCTACTGGTATTTAATTCTATTTGTATTGCCATATTTGGGTTCGATTATGGATTTTCTCACTAAAGAAAATGAATGGGCCAGTCTTCTTTCCAGGATTTTTTCGGAAGGTCCCTCTGGGTCTCCGAATATTCCTGTTGAGCTGAAAGATATACAACATGATTTGCGTCACCTTTTAATTAGACAGTATAACGTGGTGGAATAAGGCCAAATTGGAACAATATCTTTCAAGGAATTTTATTCCAAGAAGTCTTACAGTGCTAGGATATGTTTGTAGAATTGCTGCTTGATTTTGACAAAAAGATGCTTTTTATTCCTGTGCAAATGAGTTAAGAGCACATGTGGGGTGAGCTGAGCACCTTCCTCTCACTACTGCACTGATCCATCAGGGGATCAGAACAACAGACATTAAAAACATCAGAATGATGGATACAAACTGAAGACTTTGCTGTTGTGTCCATCAGCATTGACTTCAATATTAAAATAAAGTATGGTCCTTTTTCCATCTAAACTAATATTAAATCAAGCTAAGGTTATGAGGTAGTAAGATGGGTTCTGGTACTGTACTCTATGGGACACAACTGATGTAAAGCACAGGCATTAGTATCTAGCGAGAATCCAGATTAAGACATCACTTTCATAGTGAACAAAAAAGCATTGCTAAAAATCCCAGAATACTAAAATAGTTACAGATAGATGGATAGATAGATAGATTACGCGTTCAAGGAATTGTCAGAGAAAACTCAGCATTCAGCTTCTTAATTTACTATATGCTTACACAATAGGCTGACTACACGCCCTCAGATGGATTTTCCCCAAGAATTCTCAATAAATACAACTTGAGAGGACATGGAGATCATTCATTCAGAAGCAACTCTTCCAGGGGCTCATCCACTCAAGTGTGGAAAGAAAAGAAATCAGCACGTGAAATGGAGAGTACAAGTAAGTGAAATGTATTAGTAGATGAGAACTATCAGACACAGGGAGCTCCGCTGCTTCACAGGGCATTACATAACAGGAACTGCTTAGTTAACCCCGTATTACCATGACCATGCAATATTCTCGAGAGAAGTAACTGTTTACTACATATCTTCTATGGTGTTAATTGCAAAGTGTGTGTATATATATTGGATAAATGGGCACACATATTAACATAATATTAACCCCCATTCAGTAACCAGCTATCATCTTATCTTTAAATTGTCTATAATATAAAATAACTCCTATATTCTACATTTAGCTGTATGCATTTTATTATTCCTAGCAATAGTATATTGGCAAAGTTATTCCATTCAGTATGTTAAATAATAATAATAACTTTATTTATATAGCGCCAACATATTCTGTAGCATAAATCAGATCAATGTTATATACTGGAACCCTAAAATATTGGGTTGGCTTCTACAAAACCAGCAACTAATATTCAGATTGCCTTCTACAATAAGAAATTTCAAGAAACATCTTAGACAGTGGTTTATCTATCTTCTCCCTTTTAGCTGTATAATATTTCTTCATTCTGCACAGACCAGGAACCATAGAATAAAATGAAGTCTTATGAGGATATGTGAACATGTTATGTCAAGGGTTCTTAAGACATACTGTAGCCACGACTTACAAGTATTAGTAAGTTTCTTACATTGTCATCATTTCCTATTGCAGGCTGTACGTCATTGGCATGCCTCCTGGTTTATTTGGCAATAAATGCAATGTTACCAGCTGTGTGGTCAGCACCGATATCCACCAAACAACCAACCAGTGGTCAGACTAAAGGAGATCTTGAACACGTGGCAAATGTCTTATACAAAGAGGCTGACAAGCTATGCTCAGAGGTGAATATCGCCAAACTATATATCCTTGCTGCTAGAATATGATATATCTTCCTGACGTTATCATTGATGGTTTCTGTAATAATATACATATATTTACTTTATTTTCTTACATTTATTTTCTTACATATTTATTTGGATAGCTTTTTTTTGGACATGTATTTTTGCCCATTTTCTCAGATCCTCCAATTGACTCAAATCTATTAGGGATCCATTGAATCAGATGCCCCACAGATGCAAAATGGTCATGAAACAGTCAAGTAAATAGAGGCTTAGGGTTTGAGTACATAGCAGAGCTTTGCATGCAGCCTATACAACAATGGATGGAGGCCATGTGGCTAGTTAGCACATTTTATCCAGGTGGTGCTTGCCACAATTTTTTGTTATATTGGTATGGAACCTGACAGAGAAATGTAGAGGTAAAGCAGAGGCTCTGTGTACTTCTATGGAAGTCTTATTACAGCCCTGCACAAAACAGATCCTTATACACAAGCCCTTAAAGGGGTATTCTGAGGTCAGCATATTAGTGGCCTATCCTGAGTATTGGGTCAGTTAGGGTCAGACTCTCAGCACCTCTACTGACCAGCTGTTTGAGCACTTGTACCTTATACTCTCTCTGCCTACATTCCATATATATTTAGTAGTGTCGATGCAGAGTCTTATAGCTTTGTCACTTGGGTCAGTGATGTAATACTTTGCATTGCTGCTTCTTCTCGGTGAACTTTTCTTCTGGTTGCTTTCGCTATTTTCCCTGCATAGTTTCTCTGGCTTTCCCTGTACATCTCTGCCAGTAAATAAGATATTACAAGGTGTCTCGGCCTTAGCTGTCACAGTCCCTGGGGTGTTCAGGCAGCTAAGCACATCTCCTGTGTCTCTGTATACCAAATACTCTACAATTGTGTCATTTCTGCTCACTATGATGCGGCCATATTCCCGGAGACAAACGTCTCAGCACAGCACATTTTACATCTTGAGCTCACGTGCTTTACTGCTCAATGTTGTACATTCAGTTTGTAAAAAATCTTTCATTAAGCTTTATGTCTGTACAAATATAAAATTTTTCTAAAAGCTGATATACTAGTGGCTAACAGAAAAACGTCCATGTTACCCATAGCAACCAATCAGAACTAAACTTTCATTTTTTAAGTTGTTCTGGTGAAATACCAACCGCTCTGTGATTGTGATTTTTCTGTTAGACAGTTTTGATACATAAGGCCTTATAGGTCAATAATAACTACATATGGGGATTTTGACTCTTTTTAGTGATCTGGATTATTTGGTTCTGCTCACTATAAAGAGTTGACTCTCATGAAATGCTACTGTCAGTCTTTTGTACATAGTCAGCGCCCCCCAGTCGGTCTTTTGTATATCGCCAGCGTGTGGTTTTATCGTTCCACGATGCACCAAAATAGGTAATAATTAGAGATGAGCGAGTAGTACCCGATCGAGTAGGTATTCGATTGAATACTACGGTATTCGAAATACTCGTACTCGATCGAGTACCACTCGCTATTCGAATGGAAAAGTTCGATGCAGAACCAGCATTGATTGGTTGAATGCTATACAGTCGGCTAATCAACGCTGGTTCTTCTCCTACCTTTAGAAGTCTTCTCCGTGCAGCGTCCCCGCGGCGTCTTCCGGCTCTGAATTCACTCTGCCAGGCATCGGGCCTGGGCAGAGCCGACTGCGCATGCCCACTTGTAGTGCGGGAATGCCTACAGATGCCTGATGCCTGGCAGAGTGAATTCAGAGCCGGAAGACGCCGCGGGGACGCTGCACGGAGAAGACTTCTCGGAGGATCCAGCCCGACCCTCACTCGTGGACTTGGTAAGTATAATTTGATGGAACGTTGCCTACCCCTGAAACGAGCATTTCCCCCCCCATAGAGTATAATAGGATTCGATATTCGATTCGAGTAATCGAATATTGAGCGGCTACTCGAAACGAATATTGAATCTCGAACATTTTACTGTTCGCTCATCTCTAGTAATAATATGAATATAATGGTGGCTCAGTGGTTAGCATTACATTTGCATGGAGTTCGGGTTCCACTCATTCTGTGAGTTAACACCAAATTCCTTTAAAAAAAAAAACCCACTCTTTTATATGGTGCAATCAGTTCCCATTTTAGGAGGATATATATGATTTGTCTGTCTGCGAACTGGCCATGATGCAAATTGTCCCAGTTTTGGTCACCAATGTGAGTCACCACATTCTATATACAGAGTGACAGAGTATTCTGAGCATTATTAGTAATGAAACCTGTTGATTTTCATCTCCATTTCTATATTAAATATAATTTGTATTTTTTTTTCTTGTAGATGTGCAAAATCCCCAACCTGTGTAGTAGCAGTATTGAACATTTCCTAAGAGCGGACCTGGAACTCCCAGAAATTAAACACAGCAAGTCTGGATGCCTGAGCACCAATTTCAATAAGGTACAGAAATATTCATGTTATTGAGCGTAGTATAATACAATTACTAAAGTATATTTTAATACAAAAAGCTCATTTACACCAAAACGACTGTATCATAAATTAAAAAACACTTATTTACAAGGATCATATTGACGTCCAAGAGAAGAGCACCAAAAGAAAAGACCAAAATGGGAGCAATCAGTGCAGGAAGTTTTGGTGCCTGTTATGCTACTTAGGCTTTTTACTGGCAAGTGGGCAGTTGTAGGCAAGGGGTTGTGATTCAAAGCTAAGAATGACACCCCTTGCCTGCTTCTGCTTGACACTACTCACTTGACAGTAGAGAACCTAAATGACCTGAAGCACCAAAATGAACAGCAGTTATTGCTCAGGAATTGTGGGGGCTACAGTAAAAATCTAACTGCATTGGAATCAGTGGAGCAGCGTCTATTAAATGAGGCAAAAACCTGGTCTTAGAGGAGTTGGTGAGAGGTTTTCGTTAAAGCTAAATGTCTAAACTATCTCAGCCATACCCTTTAAGGATGACAGTTAAAGTGATAAATTCTAATGACAGTTATTAATTTAATGAACTGAGGATATAGGTCACCTCTATATAATGTAAGCCGCCTCTACTAAAACATCCTTGAGAAGGGATCTAAGACTGTCAGTTTACGCTAATATCTATGAGAATAATTACTCCATCTTAATATAAAATTGTCATTCACCATCACATTTATTTCTCTTTAGGAAAAATGTCTGCCCAAAATCTACAGTGATCTTCTGAGGTTCCAGACATATTTGGAGTTTCTAAAGGAAGCCATGCCAAGCAACAAAGACATCCTTGAGTTTATACAGTACAGGAGCACCGAGCTGGCAAACAAAGTGAAAGACGTAAGTTTCATTTCTGGATTGAAATATGAAATTGTTTTGCGAATTTAACAAATTTAAGCCAAATTTAAGATATAGCTGGACGGCATATGCCATGGGTGCTACCCAACAAGCTACTCTTGAAATATAGTCCCTACCATTCCCTAATCTGTAACTTACTGTACGGTATAACTACATTTACATTCATTTTGTGAGTACTGTACTTTCCTGCTATATAAAATATGTGGTATTGCTATTACCGTAACACGTGCTACCCCCTTACGTAAGTAACAATTTCACTCAGCAAGATAATCCCTCCCAAATCTATATCTAGGACTAAAAATACTCTATTTCTCTATAATATGCAGCAGAGCGTGCAATCGGAGAATAACTTTTGCTTACGAAAAAATGTACAAAACTGTGCTTGCTATATTTGAATATAGCTATGACATCTAAAGGCAGCGCAACGTACCTGGTTTGAGGTTGCAGAACGTACAAGGGAACTTTGTGATGAGTCACTAATAATGTAACAAGTCTTCGTGCTCAAGGCAAGGGTTTCAGTATAGGTTCTTGGGTTAAGTTGCCCTTGTCCGTCCTAAAAAAATAATCGTGTACCCCATCTCCAATGGTGTCCTAAGTACCCACCTACCCCAAGTTCTGCCTCTGTTGAAAACCCCTCAAACCTTTAAGTATATTATTATAACATTACAGTAGTGGATAGTAAGTTTTACAATAATAATACTCAACTTATCTCTTGTATTCTAGCTGGAAGAAATTCCTTCTGACTCCAAGGAAGACACATCTGGGATTACAGTAGCTGACTTAAGATCTAAAGATCCTTGGAAACAGATTCAAACAAGCTATATTATCCTGCAGTCCTTCACGGAGTACATGCAGAAGACAGCGCGAGCTGTACGTAACAGTGTGAAGGTTTCTAAATGAACACACTTACACCAAATTACTACTATGTAGTAAACCTCTGCCGTTCTGTTATCGGAACACCCACGTTGATTTATGTCGCTAAATGTTAATTATTTTATTTATAATCTATTTCCGAATCTTCTTTTATTTAAATATTTATTTTTCAGTAATATTTTTATTGTATTTATTTTATATTATTTGTATGAAGTGTTCTCTTTGCAATGTACTGTATAAGTCTAACCAACCCATACGGTCTATAGACCAAACCTATCCTAAGAGAGTCTTTGACATGTTTGCCAGGCATGTGTTAGCATGCAGTGTGAGCAGTCACGGTACCCTATAGTGTGATCGCACACAAGTATTTTCAGTGAAAATAACATCAGGATTATTTTTTTTTTATTATTTATTCTTGTCATTATTTATTTTGTCTAATAAATTATTTTTAAGTAATAAAAATCAAATTGTATCTTTATATACCTTTATGCTTTTATAAAATAATCCATGCTGTACACATAGCAACATCTTTACAGGGCAGCATTTTTACTCCCTGTTAAGGCCTCGTTCACATCTGGGTCGGTGATCCGTTAAGAGGAGTCCGCATGGGGACCCCCTGAACGGACTACCGAAAGCATTGGCAAGCGGTGTGCAGTGAAAGCACATGGACCCCATAGACTATAATGGGGTCCATGTGCTTATCCCACGGTCTCCGCAAGAGTCATGCGGACAGGAAGGTAGATCGTAATTATGTATAAAGACAGGGACCGCCCACCTGACAGCTTGTACTGAAACTGGAGAAACAATTCCAACTGCACCAGAATCGGTGAAGCCATGACTATTGATGGATGCAAAGAGTTGGAGTTGGTGGAGGTGGCAAAAAGTGGACCTGTCACAAAGTACAATATGCTTAATGATTTGATTGTTAATGTACCCTCAAAATTTTGCCATTCATTTTTATCTGCCCACCAGTTTAAAAGACATGGCAAATATAGTCACATATAAATTGACTCTTATTATACAAGAGGGCGGTAACTTTTATCAGCCCTTTCATAATAAGCCTGAATGATGATCAGCTGACGGCTGACTACATAACCAGTGAACAACGTGGAAGCAACGTGCCATACAATTCCACTGAATAGATGTCCATATAATCTAAGAATGTCTCAGGCCTGCCCTCTATATTCTCTGATTAGACGTCCCCTGTAACTAATGTTGAACCCTGTTCTTTCTGAAGGTCAGTGGTGGAGAGGAGGGGGTCTGTTTCATCAGACCCCACCGATCAAATAATTAAAAACACATCCTAGCGATCCTGCAATGGTAGTAAAGCATCTTAAAGCTAAGGCCACATGTTGCAGGTCCGCAGTGGCTACGATCCTGCACCAGATCAGCTAGTTTTCCCTATGGGCTCTGCCCCTGCAGTTGGGCCTTGAAAAACATGTTGGACCCACAGCTAGACATTGACTTGCTGCACATTTTTCTAGCAGTGTGTGGATGGGATTTGTTTAACCTATTCAGGACCAAGCCAATTTTTGTTTTTATGATTTCAAATTTTACTCATCTTCCAAAGCCCATATTTTTTATTGCAATGGTGCAATTTATTATTCTGTATGATGTACTGGGAAGCTAGAAAAAAAATCTGAATTGGGTGAAATTGGGGAAAAAAACTGGTTTTCTTTTCACTAAAAGTGACCAATTACCTTCATTCTACTGGTCAGACTTTTCACAGCAATATCAAATTTATATAGTTTACACTGTTACACTGCTATTATGTGAACTTTTAGCACTGCAAAGCTAGTAGATAAGAGGCTACCAGTGCACAGAATAAGGTAATAAATCAATTACCAGCCGGCAGCAACCTCCTACTATACCCCTTCTTTCTCCTTAGAACACTTTGTGTGAGGATGAATGTGGAGAGGAATTATGTAAACCAGCAGTCAGATTGAAGATGAGAAGGAAAGCCGTTTAATAAGTGATGAAGGAAACAGATCTCTTTAATAAGGTATATTACAAAGTTTAGTATATTCAAATGCCATATTAATTCATGAAATGTTTAGAATTAGAGGTATGCCGTGGCTTCATTTGAGCCTACTCCGGAGGTTGCTGCCGCGAGGCGGACGCAACGGCTCAACGAGCTGCGGATTCCGCCTGCAGAAAGGGCAGCTCGAAAAAAGAACACTAGCGGTCTCCATAGAACACCATTGTGAGGGGGCGGATTATGACGTGGATTCCGCGCCATAATCCGCCCCCTCTGTGCCCGTGTGAACTAGCCCTAAATGTAGTCACAGAGAAATCCATCATCGCCAACTATCACTGTAGTCATGGCACCTCGCGGTTCCCAATTCACTATCATTAGGTGCAAAGTGGTAATGCACCAGTTGTACAACTACATACTGCGTGTAGCCCTAAGCATGTAAGTGCTCCATTCTTTGCAATTTGAGCTGTCTGCCTTCACTAGCTTTTCCAAAAAATTGCATGGAAAATTCATACCAATTCAGCTAATACAATATGTTTGACACACGTGTCACTTTCCATGCAAGCCATATGCTTATAGGCAACAGCAGGGCTGCATCTTGTTTAGGAAGGTTTTCCTGAAGCTCACAAGATGATCCTATCCTGTCCTTAGCACTTCATATACAACTGCTACACAGAGGCATATGCTCATGTGACAATGACCTTAGATTCACTTTGGTATTAGGGGAAGTTGTGCAGCCGTTCTATATCACCCTACTAGTAACACTCAGGGTTGTGTGCAGGCTCCTTACCAAACCTTTTTTTCTTTCCTTCCTAGGCCATCGCTTCTGAGCCACAGCATTGTAATTCTGAAACAAGAAATTACTTTTTTCAAACAAACCACTGGGACGAAAGTGAAAGCTCTGAAGTCTGTAGACTGACTAGTATGCTGTATGGTGATTTCTCGTCAGCAGAACAAACAGGGCCAGTCAATTGCTCATCCTCCAATAAACTGGCACCGAATTCAGTGAGTGTGGGCCTAAGCGGTTACTCAACCAGAGAACTGTAATCTAGGAGTCTCCTGAAAAATATTTACTGGGAAGTCTGGGTTTTGGAAAGGTTACACCCAACTTGAGACATGTGGAAACTCATTGACTCTGAAGTGTAACCCTATAACACTAATGTCTCTATATGGAGACCTCACCGCACAGGAGGTCCATATACAGAACTTCTTGTAATCTGTGTATTTTCCTTTGCCCAAAGTGACACAACTGGATGAAAACTTTCAAGGGGTGCAGAAAACTGGTAGTTCCAAGTGTAAATCTATTACTGGTTCTGTGGTCAAAGCTACTTCCTCTACGTCACAATGTGCCAAATTCATGCTGAGGGCATCCTGACTAGATTACTACATTGTAAGTATGAAGCAATCTGAACATCCTCCAGAATTCCAACTTGTCATCGCCTTAGAACAAGTCCTCACAATATTTTAGAAAAATTACCAAATGTACTTATTGTAAAAAAAAATATATATATATATTTTTTACTAATATATTTACATGTATTACTTTTTTTTTGTAATCCTAAAATTGTTAATTTTAAATTAAAGTGTCCCTCTAGATTGGTAATGAGTACATGGTTGCCATTTGCCCCAGTGGCGGTGTCTCCATCTCAAATTCTGGTGGACATGCATGTGATTTGTTGCTCTGGTACTGACAATGAATGGAGCAATGGGGCACGTTTGTGTGACCACTTCTACATCCAAATTCTTCTTCACCGTTGTATAAGTTCAGCAGGGGCCTGAATATTGTTCTTGAAAGTAAGAATATCACAGGTTATGGCAGCTAGAAATTTTTGGGATAGATTGTTGATGCAGGGACCTTCTTCAATTGGAGTTGGAAAGGAATGGTTTCCTCTGATGTGGCATCAGCCTCATGGATCAACTTGGTAGGTTTATAGGTTAGATTTGATAGCCTTATACTATACCACCTTTTTTTTTTTTCCTTTTAGGTTTTTCACTAGTACAACCTGCAAGGCCAAAAGCCATACCACAAAATTGTAGCAACCAGCAGTAAAACAAGAATTTTATTTTATTTGGTTTTATATATTATTTAAGCTGATAAATAGCTATGTCAATTGGACTTTCAGTTCCCATGACTCCGATTTTACATGTCTATGGAGATGGAGGAGTGAAAATGAGCTATGGGGGAACAGAAAGCGCCTTAGACCATTTTCACATGGTCAGTATTTTGCATTAGTATTTGTAAGCAGAAAGACGAGTGGTACCAAAAACACAGAAAAAAATATATAATTGAAAGATTATTTTACATCCGTATTTGTGAGCAAAAATTCCTGGTTTTGGCTCACAAATACTGATGTAAAAGACTGACCAAATACTGATCATGTGTAAGCTCAATTTGTGTCCTATGTGAATTTGGGGCTATTTCTGAGTAGGAGAGAGTTTATGGGACAGATCCTCCTCTTACGGAGTGCAAGGCATGGTAGATTGTCTCCATACACTGGGTCAGATAGAAATGCAAACTACAGAATGGCCTGCAAAGTGGAAAATGCTAAAACTGCACAATTTAAGTCAGAAATAGTTTTACTCTTGCTCTACAGATACAATAGTCCATCTTCAAAAATCACCTGAAGTACACCTTTAACTTTTGGCTCCACCTGGTGGTCAAGAACCAAGGAATTATTACATGTTTTCTTAATAATAGTAGAAATCTGTCATGGAGGTTTTTCTTTAAATGTGCAAATTTAAAGTAAGTCTGTCCCCAGCAAACTAAATATCAACCCAGTCATTATGTCGAGCATCTTCAATGGGGCAGGTAAGAGCTGCCAAGGGCTCTGTCTCCTGGTCTGAATCACTTGATTGGTCGCCTCTTCCTACCCTACAGCTAGGATGGACATGTTGCACATATGCCTGGTGTTTCCCAAACTGTGATAGCATGAGCTGTTCAGCCCTTATTGAGCATTGTATGCAATTACACCAAAGCCTACACAAGTGTTTCCAACCTTTTCTCTGACTCTGGGCACCCCTGGAAAGGAAAAACGTCTTGGAGCATCCCTACCAAACATATCCCCCCCCCCCCCCCAAAAAAAAAAAAAAAAAACCGCCAGCAGTTTTTGAATTTACAACAAAAACATGTCAAATTTGTTTCACCAAAACTGTATGTGGTTTTCAAGATACAGTTTAGGTTTAGTTTTAACTGCACTGTGTGAATGTATCCTCACAGCTACACTATCCTATGTTTCCCTGCCCAGCATATATATTTATTAATCTTTTACCATGACTATGCTCCCTTACTGACCCCCACATAATATCAGGCTCTCCAGTGGCCAAACACACAGTATATACAGTATTTACCCAGTGGACCTCAGGCACCTAATATTTCTCCCCAACAGCCCCCAGGCATGAAATAACACCCCCTTTCCCACAGCTCTCTCCTCCTCTGTTCTTTTCGTCTACAGCTCGATGCAGCAGATCGACATAGAGCCGCAGACATTACTAAAAGGTCACTGTATCCAACTATATTGGCACCCTAAGGATGTCTTAGTCTATTAGCCATCTTCCCACCAGACAGTTGCAGCACCCCTGGTGGCTTTCCAAGGCTCCCCAGTTGGGAATGGCTACTATACATTTCTGCAGAACTTGTCACAGTCAAGATCTTGTGTGGCTCCAAATCATCACAGTAATATCTTCATCCTAAAATCTCTCAACTCTGCGTCTATCTATAGGAAATATTAAAAAAAACTTGAGCGTCTTCAGTAGTTGATACCTTTTTAATGGCTAACTAATAATGATAACAGATTACAACGTTTTGGAACTCTAGGCTCCTTTCTCAAGTAAATTTAAAAACCATTTCTGAAGGATGCAAAACTACTGAAGACTATCAAGTTTTTTTGGTTTTATTTATATTTCCTACCCACTGGCTAACATGGCACGAGAACAAATATTTTTCTCTATCTATAGGGACATAAATTATACCTGCACATTATTCTTTATTGAAATAATGCACAATGATAACATTTAGAAAGAAATATACAGCAGTATATCATGTGTGTACAACATAAAACATTACAAGTAAAAAAAAAGCTTAAATAATACACAAACAAGGCTTCACACTTCTGCGCTCCTTCGGTGACAACGTGTTGCACAAAGCGATGTGTAAAGAGACCTGACTGATCCAGAGGTCGCCATCAGTTTGCAGTATCTCCCATGTTTTATGTTGTATAGAGCAATAGTTTGACACTGGTCATTGGTGTAAGTTTATCTTTTATCTTCTTTTCTACTTTATTTTCATATGTCAGGTATCGGTGATGTCAGGGCGTTCATCCCCATAATAAACTGAAATATAAAAGAGAATGCAAATATTTAATCCCTTAGAAATTATTGATCATTCGTCATTTTTATTCATCCTTTCATCATCCATGCCGTTTTTACTGAAGAGTACATTGGACACGGTCGTGTGAAGGAGACCTTAGCAATACGCCATGAAGCTAAGGCAAGAAAAGCTAGATATGCTCAAGGAATTGATGTAGAGGCACAACACAAATGTGAAGCTTTCCTTTAAGTGTTGTTTTACCGCTACTCATTCAATGTCACAAAGGAGAAGGATTTTTCTGATATTGCTGGCCTGTCTGTCCATACAATACTAGTAAATAATGTGCGAATCAGCGAATTATACCACAGCAACATTACAATAAATTTGCCTGCACTTCTCATTTGGTGGTGACGACAAGAGGGATTCCATTTACTTCTGGTTTATATTGGAGTTTTCAGAAAAGGAGCTTCCTCTGTAAGAAAAAGTTATGTAAATCCATTCAAAATGAACTCATGACCAAGTAAAGCTTGCTCAGAGGTTTCCTTCTGACTGCAGAAAACAGAGCCTGCTCCTAAAATTCCCCGACCAGATGAAGCCGAGAGCAAAATGACGGCCCTTGTGATACAGAATTGATGTGGATACTACTAGATACCTGACGATTTTACCCAACAAAATGACTTATCTATCCCCCCACCACATCTACAGGATAGGGAGATAAGTTGTAGATCAGAGGAGTCTGAAAGCTGAAACACCCACCAATCAAAAGAAGGGTCCCTGTAACTCTAGTGAAGGGGGCTATGGGACTTTTCAAAGATAGATGAACCATAGTAGTGTGAGGGGCAATTATAGTCATGTATCTCTTAGACACCATTTTGTATATGTCATCCATTTTGTATCCTAACACATATACTATGAGGTGAGGTCACTCAGAGTGTGAAGGGATGTAGGCACAGACTTTCTGTAGGCTATTGTCTGTTATATCCAAGGCTGTGGTCTGGCACCAAGCATGTCTCCTTATCTCTCTTGTCATCATATATACATCTGAGCATAGTGTGGAGGATGTCAGCTCACATATTAAGCATTCTGTATTCTCTTTATTCAGTGAGAAAGTTCATCCCATTCTGGAAAGTTATAATGAGATGCAAGTTACATTAGGCCTCAGCCAATAGTCATGTGCCAGGATTCTCTTACAGCTCTATAACCAATCATGTTATACTAATTAGAATAGCCGAGCCAGCTCCTTGTCTATGTTGTATAAAAACTACCTTTTTCCCCCGCCATTAAATGAGAACTTTTGATATACAGCATGTGAGTGGTCTGTATTCTGTGTTCTCCGAGCTCGTAACATAACCCATCCTTCCCAGATTCGGATACCGATGGCATCTACCCCGGGGTATTCCCCCGGCAGTAGTCAAACCCCTAATGATCCGCAATTTTAGTATAGTCGTATTGGTGGGCAAATTCCTTTAAATAAGAAGCATCACCAGGAAATCACCAAATATTTAAATCACATTTTCATATAAGACATATTAAAGAATATTTGCTGGTGTTTTTTTTTTTTTTTTACTTACCATGTTACTCCGACTCTTGGACATGGACCATGGGCCATAGACACTAATGTTATAAAGTAGACCCAATTGACTTATATAGCAGAGTATTCTAAGCATGCTGTATGACCTCTGAGGCCTGTGATTGGACCCGCACAAGAGCACAGGGGAGGTGAGTAACAGTATTTTATGTTTGCTCACCTCCCATGGACCTCCACAAATTTGCAGTAAGAACCTTGCAAGACGAATCTCACAAAGTTCACCCAACATATACTCACCTCCATTAGATTCCAGTGTCCCAAAACTGTAAGTAAGGGTCAGTTCACACGTGAACTGCCCGCGCGGGTTTTGACACCGAGAGAGCCGCGGTGAGCCGCGTCTCTCTCTTGTCAAAACCCGCCTGCTGCGACCATCGCGGTTTTCCCCTCCGCTGTCGGCTCAAATGAATGACCCGACATAGGAGGGAGCTGCCGGGGGCGGAAGCCGCGCGGCTTCCGCCTGAAGAAAGGGCATGTCGTTTCTTTTCTCCGCCAGCGGCAGCCCGCCGTTAGCGGAAAAAAAAAGCCCGGTGGTCTACATACATAGACCACCATTGTAAAGGGGCGGATTTTGAAGCGAAATCCGCTGTCAAAATCCGCCCCTTTGCCTACATGTGAACTAGCCCTAACTGTATTAGTGGATGTATATACAGTTTATTACTAGACCAGATTATAATGGGACCAGATTATAATTACTTGCCATTGGGCCCAGACCTTAACCCATTACTGTCCTTATTATAATCTGCTCACCTGGGGTGTGGTTTTATAAGGGTCATGTCCTAAAATAATCGCCATCAATTATAATCAAGGTAAAATGCCCAACTAACTGAGATTTTGACACAGGTCACTTTCCCAGCCCTAGCTTATGCTTGAAGCAGTCCAACTTTAAATGGCTTTGAAGCTCAACTTCAGTTTACCGCACATCAATCCAAAAACCGCACCGATGCGTATGTGTGCACAGTTTCAGCCGCATCGGCAGCACAACTTGTGAGCCCAGTCTAATCCTCTAATCATAATTAGCCAGGTACAAGGACTCATAGCCCATCATCACTGCCACCCATGAGCAAGGCAGATGCAATGTAGTAACATCATACTGTGGGTAGAGGCGGAAACCATGAATTTCACAATTCAAGGCTATGGCCGGCACAAATACTCCTAGAGCTACATAATACTCTGATGCCACAAGTGTGATGCAATGACTCTGCATTCTGAGGAAAGTCTGCGGATACTGACACAGTTAAGTTTCCGTGTTACATAGGCACTATTACACACTATTTTTAGCCATCTTTGAAGCCATTAGACATCAGTGTCAAAGTTGTAAAGACATCCACAAAAATAGGCCAAAGTTCAGACTTGAAGATAAGCTTATGAGTGGGATTGTTTCCTGTAAGCTTCCGCTCCTTAAATCCATTGATGGACACTGTGAAAGAGCCGGGAACAGGGAATGGTTGTTTAATGTGAAATACGGGAATTTTCATATTTCCATTTTTAAATGTTATAGCAAACTTCCTTAGGTAGGAAATAAAAGTGTCATTTTTCCGGAAAGCCAAAAAAAGTGGAAAAGTAACTCAGAATGTTACAGCTTGCTTCTATAAATCTTATTCTTTGTTGCAGTCTTGTCACATTTCAATTGAAAAGTCAGAATTGATCATTTCGAGTAGGTCTTTGCAATACATTTACCTTACACTGGGTTTCACATCTGTGCCAGGTGTCAGTCCGGCGCAGTTTTGTCACAAAAGTCCTACAAACTTAACTTTTCCATAAAAATAATGGATATTCAACAGACCCCATTATAGTTCAAGAATTACTCATTGATTGGGGCCACACGGTGGCTCAGTTGTTAGCACTGTAGCCTTGCAGCGCTAGGTCCTGGTGTTCAAGTCCCGCCAAGGGCAAAAAACCATCTGCAAGGAGTTTGTATGTTCTCCCGTGTTTGCATGGATTTCCATCCCATATTCCAAAAAATATCGTCCTAGCAGTAAGGTTTCATTTTTAACCCATTCTGCCCTGATTTCTACATGTGTATCTGGGACACTCACGGCTGTGAAGGAGGTGATGAGTGAGTCTTGTAATGTCGGGAGCTGTGGTCCCAAATAAACAACTGATCTGCGGGAGTACTAAAAGTCATGCTATTCATTTTGGATCGGCAGGGGACTATGTCTTAAGGATAGGTCTGGATAATAAAACGATGCACAAAACTGTGGACACCGTTTGTACAGAGTAAGTGGAGCAGCAAGGTGGCTCAGTGGTCAGAGGTTTCTATATTCTCTCCGTATTCAAGCGAATAGAACAATGCTGCAGTTTCCAGGGGTAAGCGAAAAGAAAATTTAAAAAAATCAAAGCTACAGACCCTTCATTTTCAGGAATACTGGAAGTCCCAGAGGCCAGAACCCCATCGATAATGTGGTGTCATGTCTAGAGAGGAGTGAGTACTATTCGAAACAGCAGTTTCAAAAAGCACGCTCCCATAAGGAATGAATGGAAGCGGCTTTGCCGGTGGCCGGCCACTTAACTCCCTGTGTGCCGGCTGCGTCCATTCATTCCTATGGGTGCATGCTATTCGAAACAGGAATTTCGAATAGTACTCGCTCATCTCTAGTCATATCCTAGCGATCCACCACTTTATAATATAGGAATATCCCTTTAACGGAACTTAAAGTTTGTAAGTGGAAAATCTGAAGTATTGGTATACAAAGAGCCTTGTGAAATGTAAGAGTTTCCACTTAAAAGGGACAGGAGATGTATATAACAGGAGGTGTTATAAAACTTGCATTACGCAACATCCTATGTGCCAGGGTGAAGGCAGGCTTCAGCTATTGTTGGAAGTGACAAGTTGAATTTGCAAAACCAAAAAAAAAAAAAAAGTAGTAAGTGAAACCCCCAATGGAAACGGTATTAGGGAAGTGTCTAATGCAAATACAATACAACAGTATATTCACAAATAAAGGCTCAAATCAATTCTAAAAAAAAAAAAAGGGATGTGCAGAAACCAATTTCCTTCTAAATACGAGGTTTCGGTCAAGATTTAGATGAATTTCTAAATTTAGTTCTATCAAAACCACGGGAGATGGAAAATAAAAATACGTGCCCATACACACTATGTGATTCCTTTACAACAGAAAGTTTGTAAGGGAATCCCATCAGTTTGTGGCGATTTCTGGAGTGGGCGGGGGATTTATTTTCTAAAACCCTTCTATGGATCAGCTCAAAAGCATAAAGGATTTTTGCCAAATGTTAAAAAATACAAAAATATTTTGAACAACATGAAAAAGTAAACCCAGCATTATTCAGGGCTGAGGAGTGGGAGTCCGAGTCAGGGCCAATTTTGGGTAAAGTTGGAAAAAAGTTACTGACCCCGGCATAAAATGGTTATTTTTAATTATATTCTACAATTATGATTATTGTAGCATTCATTAGATGTAGAGTTTTTTGGTGTATTTACTTTTGTAGGAATCAATGACTGGCTTTTTAATGAATTAGAGAATCCTCACTAACGCTAGGTTCACACCTGCGTTCTACTCTCCGGTCTGTGCTTTCCGTCTTCTGCATGCCAGAAGACGGAAAGCACAGACCGGGTCCGGCCATGAGCGGCGGTGAGCGTTTTATGCTCTCCGCCGCGAAACCGGATTTTTTAATCCGGACACAGAGTACTGCATGTCCGACTCTGTGTCCGGATTAAAAAACCCGGTTTCGCGGCGGAGAGAGCAAAACACTCACCACCACTCACGGCCGGACAGCTTTCTCACCCATTCAAATGAATGGGTGAGAGAGACTCCTGCAGGTTTCCATATCCTGCTCTGTTTTATGCAGGAAATGGAAACCTGCAGTACGGAGAGCACAACGCAGATGTGAACAAGCCCTACTTCTGTCTGACCATGGCTCTCAGCCATTTATGGAGGAGTCGGAGAAGGAGTTGGGATGAGGAAAAATAGAGCAGTCAGTGGTTTGGCCTACCAACTCCGGCCCTGGCATTACTAAAGGGATACTCCCATCTTAAACATTTATGGCATTTTCAAAGGTTATGTCATAACTGTCTAATACATGGGGGTCTTTTATTGATATGTCATTATATATAAAATCAAGATAGAGTTTGTTCCGTGCCACTCTCCATAACCACACACTTCAATGGGGAAAAAGTCACGTTCATCCACCTCTCTGTTTAAAGGGAGTGTGCCACCACCAAATTCTCTTCTAAACCACTTACATGCTGTTATTGGGGCCATTAGTGACAGGGAAAATACCTTTAATGCTAGAAAAGGCATAAAAAAAATGTACATTTAATACATATCCAGAAGGACCTCTACAGTGCAGCAAATGAGAACTGGTCAATCTTTCGGGTTGCCACATGCTCCAGCAGACACATGTACACCGAAAAGCATATCTGTATTAGAGTTAAAAGATGATTTTGTCAATTGTAAGAACACACAAACACACAAGTTCTGTTCACTATGTCACTAACTGTCCCTACAACAGCAGTAAGTGGTTTAGAAGAGAATATGGTGGTGGTAGATTCCCCTTTTAAGCTGACGTAACAGGCAGTCTGTATTGGCAGACAGATAACCGGACATTCATGTACCCTTGTGAACATGGCACAAATTAAATACTTCCCCTTTAACCATTACTTTTCACTATAATCAATTTCACCAAAAGAAGAAAAAGAGGTTATAACACATTCATTGTGAAAACGACAGAGATTGCATTTGCACATATTGCAATGTGACCATTTTAATATTTCTTTGCAATACATTTACCTTAGTACGGTGGGTTCGGGCATTCCAGGGTCTGCTCCCCTTTTAAATCCTAAAAAGAAGGAAAAAATAAAAGGTGAAAATTTCATAAAACTAAAAATGTTACAACCAATTGCAACAAATGGGCAACATCTATGAATGGGAGCAAGGCTGCAGTACGATAGCCATGCCGCTATACAACAGATGCCACCTAGTCTACATCTGACTGTCTGCTGTATATCTGGCCAGTACAGCACACCGATGCAAGGGCTGGGTGTCAGACCCTCGCTGATCTGATAGTAATGACTTATCACGTGGACAGGTCATCACTATCAAATATGTGTCAGAGCCCTGACGGCTCCATTAACCACATTCAATGTAAGAAATGTAAACTGCATGGGGGGGGGGGGGGGGAGTGTATCCTGTCTTAAAGGAGTTCTCTAGGGCTTACATATTAACAACCTATCATTAGGACAGGTTGTCAACGTGTGATAAGCGGGAGTCCGACACCCCGGACTTCCAATAATCAGTTGGGTGAAGAGGCCGCAGCATTGAGTTAGGAGGTTGCAATGCAGACTCAAACACCAACCATAACAATCTGCATTGTATAGGGGCAGTGCTTGGCATTTCCGCTGTACCATGTGACCAATGAAAGTGACATCATCAGCACAGGAAAGAAGCCATATGTGCTTTCAGTCACGGCTACCCAGTTTTTGGACCGGAATCTGAGGCAGCCTCTGCCTCAGGTTCCGGTCCAAAAATCTCTGTGTGATCTTACCCTCGGACGTTGTGGAAACGCAGCTATTTTTGTTGCATATTTTTCTGTGGGTTTTTTTTTCCGAGCCAAAGCCAGGAATGGACCAATAAAAAATGCTGCAAAATTTGCAACAAAAAAAGCTGCATTTCTGCAACTTGGGGCGTCAACTTAAAGCAGATTCAGATAGCCATGTGCAGTCTGGAACAGACTGTGTGGCTACCACATTTCTTGGCTGAACTGTACTGACTGACGATTATCTGAGTACAAGAGAATGGATCTGCAGTTTGGCTGGAACGGACAACATCATGCCATGGACGGTCTTGGACTTGCATCAGCCAGAACCGGCTCCAAGTTTCATGAACTGGAGTTGGCCATTATCTCCTCTGGAATATATTTGCTCTCACTGTACTCTGACGGAGTCCACGGACATTAAAAATAGTTTTGCAACCCTTTCCGGAATAATATTTTAAGTTTGGGCATTTACGGTCTGTATGTGACGATACTGAACAACCACAAGCCAGGAAGGCACATTAACACTGGTATTAACACCTTATCAAATCGAAACCTCTGATATCTACGGTTTTGGTAAAAGAAAAAAAATCTGCAAAAAAACTTGTTAAGCTGTGAAATTACTTCTTTTAGACACTATTACCAGCACACACAACAAAATCAAAAAAATACCAACGGCAACAAGGACAAAGCCTCCCTAACAACTCTCCAAATATTATAAAAAGGGTATTCTAGGGCGTAATTATTGGCTCATCAATATTAAATCAGCAGTGGGCTGACACCCAGGACCCCTACCAAGCATATGTTAAAAAAAGACCACAGCGTGCGGCCATGTTCAATGAATATCCAGCACAATGCTGTACATTGTCTAGTGGCTGTTCTGGGACTGCAGCTCAGCCCCATTCACTCGAATACGACTGAACAACAATCAGGCCATGTGACAAATAGATGTGATGTCCCTGGCTTGAAGCAGAAGTCACGGCATTCAAGCAGATGATCTGTTGAGAGTTCTGGATGTTGGACTCTCCAAGATAAAATCGATGACCTATCGTAAGGAAAGGTCAACAATATTTCAACCCCAGAATCCCATTTTAATGTGAACACTGCAGGCTCCAGACAATCTTCTCTGGTGTATCTCCCACATACAGGGTATGTTCACGTGTTGTAAAAATCCTGCAGAAGATTTTCAGGGCGTGCAGAAAACCAGCAGCATGTTACAGTACAGTGACCGCTGGTGCAGATTGCGAGTCTGCA
Organism: Leptodactylus fuscus; assembly: GCF_031893055.1. Taxonomy (NCBI): domain Eukaryota; kingdom Metazoa; phylum Chordata; class Amphibia; order Anura; family Leptodactylidae; genus Leptodactylus; species Leptodactylus fuscus. Next base: position 180,890,287 of record NC_134268.1, on the reverse strand, counting down.
GCATGACAATTTATACTGTGGATTCTCAGTGCAGATTTCACCTTTTGCAGCACAGCATATCTGCAAAAACCAAAAAGGCTGTACATTTTTATTCTGCTGCAGATTTCCACAGCTTACAGATATGTCTGCACATACTGCTGAAAGAGAATGTATGGAAGGGGTTTTCAGACGTTTTTGCAACAACTCCTATGAATATAAGCAAATACGTCATAAAAAGAAGAAAAAAAACCAAAGCTGTGCCATACACCGGCAACTTAATACTAGACCATCTTGTACGGTGCATTACAATATGGCAGTAATAAAGGATACAGTTGTTTTGGACAAGCAGAAGTCCTAGTTATGGGGAAGGGTGGTACAAGATCTGCCTCCTTATTATAGTTCCTATAACTCATGGAAACAGGATGAATTTCATGCTGATATTTACAACTTTCCAAACTATCTGAATTATTTTCCGCTGACTTGCTCACTATCTGTATGGTTGTATTAGTAACACATCCGACTAATTCTCCACTAAGCACTTAGAGCTCGTTCACATCTGTGCCCGGGAGTCCGTTCTGCAGGTTTCCGTTTCCTGCCCGAAACTGGGCAGAAGACAAATCTGCCGCCATGTTTCAATCCCATTCATTTGAATGGGTTTGAAAAGTGTCCGGCCGTGAGTGTCGGTGAGTGTTTTATGCTCTCTGCGGCGAAACCATTTTTTTTTTTTTTTAACCGGACACAGAGTCGGACATGCAGGACTTTGTGTCCGGTTTAAAAAAAAAACCTGGTTTCGCTGAGGAGAGCATAAAACACTCACCGGCGCTCACGGCCGGACTCAGTCTGACAGGTTTCCGTCTTCTGCATGCAGGAGACGGAAACCTCAGAACGGAGACCCGAACGCTGGTGTGAACCCAGCGTCACTAAAAAAAAAAAAAAAACATTTTTTTTTATTATTGTTATACTTATTTTGTGATATCACAATTTTCTAATTGGCCTTTATTAAAAATTTTCATCAGTTTTTACTCCATAACCTGCAGGTTTTCACAGGAGGCTCAGTCCCATTCTAGAGAAACCTGACAATTGAGCAGACAGTCTAACGCTCCGTGTATAGCTCCTTTCTCTGTTCTCCTCCTAAATAATCATTTAAGTAAAATTCTTAAAAAAATTGCCATGTTAATTATAAAAAAAACTATCAGAAATGCAGAGAAATACAGTGCAAGCTGTCAGAAAGCTCTTCTGGACAGATATCACTTAGAATGGGCATTGTATATATTGCCTCTATATGGAGCTGTTGTAATAAAGTACAGACCTACGAGCAGGACAGTTCCCTCTGGCGATTTCTGGCGAAAACCTGGCAAACCCCATTATAGTCTATGGGGTCTGCAGGTTTCTGGGGCAAACGCTTTTTAAGCAGATAGGGTTTCCGTTTTTCAGGTCCCCAAGCAGATATGAAGAATGGAAACTTGAACGCTAGTGTGAACCTAGCATAAGCAATGAGATGCAGATCGGTGAGACCCTCACTAACCATGAGGACAGGGCTGTTTTGGTTCCCCATTCTGAATGCAGTGAAAGACACAAAAGGGCGTCCCCCTCTGCATTTATTACATTGGGACTACCAGAGATTAGAGATGAGCGAGTACTGTTCGGATCAGCCGATCCGAACAGCACACTCCATAGAAATGAATGGATGCACCTGGTACTTCCGCTTGGAAGTAGCCAGCGCGCTTAACCCCCCACGTGCCGGCTCCGTCCATTCATTTCTATGCGAGCGTGCTGTTCGGATCGGCTGATCCGAACAGTACTCGCTCATCTCTACCAGAGATAACTAAAGAATGGAGAACAAAAACACCCCAGGGTCAGATCTCCACCGATCCACAACTTATGCCATATCCTGTGTTCAGGGGATCATTTGTATTGTTGGGACAACCTATTTAAGCCCTGTAAATGGCCATTTTTAGTATCACAGATTTTTGCACACTGACATCACTGAGCTGCGTACACTTAGCTAGTAGGTCACTATAGCTCTGGGGGGGGGTCATTTTAATTTTGCATTATATATTAGGGCACGACCATTTATTACCAGCCTGCCAGTAATCCTATATTCATCTGGGGATGTCATTCACGTACACATACATTACTCAGACCAACAGTGTGAGAAATACTTTTTCTTTCATTTTTATTTCAGACTTCTATTTCGCCTTTTCCTTCCTCATTTTTAGATTCCGGCACATTTTGCAAACGTCTGCAAGAATACTACCTCCCGGCTTCCTAGCAAGTTCACTTTTCCATGACACTGGACCAAAGTAGATGAATCAGTGAAGTCACTTCTCCTTGTCAGAAAATTTGAAGGGGTTGTCCAGACCCAACTGCTTTCCATTTAAATGCATAACATAGATTATGACATAAGGCCTTATTCACACACGGTTTTGCATTAGTGACCATAAACCAAAACCAGGGACTGGTTTAAAACACAGAAAAGTATGAAAATTTCCATTATACTTTATGCCTGTGTAGTCTCTACTCCTGGCTATGACTTACAAAGACTGTCGCAAAACATGGATGTGTGAATATTCTCATTCTGCTGCTGGTGCATTTCACAAAACTGCGGCATTAGCGGAAACCAGCGAAAATATACAATAATCTTAAAGAGATCCTTTCATGTCCTTGGGCACTTGCCGTTTTATATACCAGCACACTGACAGCTTTCCCATTATGTGCCCCAGGGCTGGAGATCTCGGTGCCGTTACCAATAGCTCTTCAATGTCAGAAGGTCATTCCTGATGGTCTAACTAGGAACGCCGCTCCTGACAGTCTGGCCGTAGCTCTGTACTGTGAAGGGGGCGCTCCTTACCGCCCAGTTACCTGTATCGGGGGAAGCTGGCTGAACACATCATTATACTAGTAACGCCAGTCCCCATAGTACCTGTGAACATGGGAGAAGTGCTGAAGTGATAAGGGGCTGCTTACTGGTGCTGATCACATGACCTGGAGCCAGAAACAGCCTATCATCCCAGGAGGACGTAAGGGATGAGAGAATTCCTGCAAACTCCTAGTTCCTTCATAGGTGAACAGTGGGAGCCCCAGACAATATTATGGCATATACCAATGATATACAGTATGTGTCTATATTACAGTCTTAGACGGGAACATGGTATGACATTAGCCTGCAGCAAATACACAATTATATGTATTAACCATATCTATAATAACAGTGTAAACGTCTCACTTTACTGCAGTGCTGCATTACATAAAGGGCACCAGGTATACTTAGCTCTGGTGAGTTCAATAGCGACACTGTCGCCATCAGTGACATTGCTCCGTACAGCAGGCAGACATGCTGCAGCATTACAGACGATGTACTGACCTAAGTACAGGACGAGGGGGACGAATCCCCAGCGGATCGTGAACTGTCCGCACTTGAACAGCTTTTGCAGGCGCTGTTTGGCTTCTTTGCTGAGCTCAGGCATGGCTGTGGAGGACACGGGAGAAAACCGGAAGGAAGAAGCCGGAGCGGAAACACTACAGGAGCACGGGAGACGAGGAGACAGAGGCAGAGAGTCCGCCGGTGCGTGGCTCAGATCCTACAGCGCCACCTGGTGGCCTACATAAAAACTTCATGCTGCAAACCAATCTAGCCATAGGTCCTCACTGTCTAGTGTGCAGCACTGCAATGTCCTTGTATTAAATCAAAGTATTTTATACATTAAATTTGCTATAAGAATAATCTGGATTTGTTCAGTTTGTCAATAGAAAAGATTAAGCATTGCTTTTCCAAACTCCAAACAACTTGCCTGTCTTTTGCTCAGGTGCATGCATTTTGGTGTATTATTCTGCAAATCTGTGTTAGGTACCCACTGTTACATTTGTTATATTTTTACATTTTTCAATGCCTGCCTATCTGTAACGCGCAGATGTGACTTTAAAAAATAAAATCTTAAGGGGCCACACGGTGGCTCAGTGGATAGCACTGAAGCCCTACAATGCTGGAGTCCTGGTATTCAAATCCCACCAAGGGCAAAAAACCATCTGCAAGGAGTTTGTATGTTCTCCCCGTGTTTGCATGGATTTCCATCCCATATTCCAAAAAGACATACTGATAGGGAAAAAATGTACATTGTGAGCTCTATGTGGGGCTCACAATCTACATACAAAAATAAATAAATAAAATAAAATCATTTTATACAATGTATATACAATGTTTCTGCACCAAAACGTGCAGTGTGGAGCCAGGGCCGTAACGTGAATGGTGCAGCAGGTGCAGTCTCATCCAGGAGCCTTAGGGGGCCCATAAGGTGCCTCTTCCCAATAGCTGGTGGGCCCAATAGTTAAGTGGAGCTTTATACACATAGACTAGAATGGGGTCCAACTGGTTACTGCCCGAAAAGGGCAGAAACCAGTTGGACCCCATAAAATAAAAAGTGATGTCTCCGGCCTGGAGCTGATAGCTTTGTGCTTCACTATTGTGCATACCTCCCAACGTTTGAAAAACAGAAAGAGGGACAAAATGTGCGTCGGCAAATTTAGCTCTGCCCACTTTTATGTGGACTCCGCCCATTCTCATTCATTTTTCATGTGCCCCCACACAGTATAATCCTCCTACAGTCACCAGCACATTATATGTCCCCCCTTCATCTCTCACCCAGATGTCCCCCCATCTCTGTCCATAGTTTCATGTCCCCCCTCCATCTCTGCCCCCAGTTTCATGACCCCCATCTCTTCCCCAAGTTTCAAGTCCCCTAATCTCTGCCCACAGTGTCATGTCATCCCCCCTCTCCCATGTTTAACACAAAAACCCACTTATACTCACCTTCCAACGCTCCCCCGCCTCTCTCTCCGCAGTCTCAGGCTGGTCTTACACGATCGTATTGAATGTACGGTCCGCAAGTTGCTGATCAGCAACACTAGTTGCTGATCGGCAACATAGACTCCGCAGACGTCCGTGTCCTGCCGTACTCGCCCATAGAGTTCTATGGGCGAGTCAGTGGAGTGCCAAAATTCATGGTCATTATGGACATGTTCTATAAATTGGGAACCACAGTTGCGGCCCGGCCACACCACGGATAAAATATCCGGTGGTGTAGGAGGCCGCATTGAATATAATTAGAGATGAGCAAACACTATTCAAAATCATCACGGATAAGTGCAGCCGGCTGTCAGCTGAGAGTGCCGACCGGCTGACTTTCATCAAAATGAACAGCCACTGGATAGACCCATCATTTTTGTGCCCACCAGTGTCAAGCACCCCAACATGAATTGTCATGTCTGCGCTCAACCTCTACAATTCCTCCTCATATTCCTACAGCATCTGCGTTGCACAATTCTAATCCTTCTAGGCTGAATCCACCCTGATTTTCCCAAACTCTGCTGGTTAAAGGTTCGACTCACTGCAAGGGCCAAAAGCACTGCTGGTGCAAGGCTCAGCTAAGTTAAAGGGCCTAAAACTCTGCTGGTAAGAAGCTGAAGTCACCTAAAGGGCCTCAATCTCTGCTGGTAGCTCAGCTTAAAGGGGTATTCCCACGTCGCATACTCACCAGTCTTCATTGCTGTAAAATCTTCTGTCTTCCGGCTTTGTTGCGTCATTGGTGGGCGGGGTCACATATGCAAAGCCAAGCGGCGAGATGCCGCTGGCCCTGCGTGTGCGCTCATAGACCAGTCTAGCCTTCACAATGCGAATAGAGACCCGACATCCGCCTCTCTCTATTACAGCGGATGCCGGGTCTGTATTCGCATTGTGAAGTTGCTGAGGTGTCATAGTGGACTTGGTGACCCTCCTGAGTCGAATATTGGTTTCCCCCTAAACAAGTATTTTTTCCCCATAGACTATAATGGGGTTCGATGTTCGATCGAACAGTCGAGTATTGAGCGGCTACTCGATTCGAACTTCGAACATTTCACTGTTCGCTCATCTCTAGTCACTACCCTCAATCCACCAGGTGAGTGAACCCTGCAAGGAAATGGAGGGGTTACATAGTGTAGGGATACCATATAGTTCATGGGGTCGGCAACTTTCAGCACTAGAGCTGTTGTGGAACTAAAATTCCCAGCATGCCCAGTTGCTCCGCTCGTATTAGAGCTCCCACACAAGTGACTGGGGCTGGGAGTTGTAGTTTTACAGTAGATAAAGTACTGACTAGAGATGAGCGAACACTATTCGAAACAGCCGTTTCGAATAGCGCGCTCCCATAGAAATGAATGGAAGCGGCCGGCACGTAGATTTTGCCGGCAGCGGGCCACTTAACCACCCACGTGCCAGCTACGTCCATTCATTTCTATGGGAGCGTGCTATTCGAAATGGCTGTTTCGAATAGTGTTCGCTCATCTCTAGTACTGACGTTTGATGATCCATAAATAGTGAATATTCGGAGTACATGGCAAAAACTTTACCTGTTGAATTCTGGGAGCCTATCCATATCCAGGAGAGCGGAGTGGGTGCTGAAGCTTTGCATGTTGTTCTGCTGTATGAGTTCAGGGATCGTGCGACTGATCTGGTTCCCTATATAAGAATATTTAATACAAAATTTGGCACAGTGCAATAAAAATTTGGCAGTTTAAGGGTAAATTCACATAAGACAGATTTTCTGCAGATCAGAAAAGATTTCCATTTATCATGGAAGCAAGCATACAATTCTGCTGTGTGTGAGCTCCCACTAAATGGGTTGTTGTATTCAAGTTTGTGTTCTAAAGACAAAGATAATATTGCAGTCACTGCCTGCAGTGCGAAACAGTAGGACAGCACAATCAGACTCAGTCAGGGTCATCCGACGGACCCCCCACTACCATAGGACCCAGTGCACATGCACCATTTGCCCTATGGTTAATGCAGTCCTCTCACGTGCTGCTAGTTTTCAATCTTAAAAAGAGGACCTTTCATGTCCTCGGGCACATGCGGTTTTACATACAGTTTTATACAGTTTATATACGGCTTTATATACAGCTTATATACAATTTTATATACAGCTAGAAAGCCGAAATTGGCTTTCCCGTTATATGCCCCTGCTGAAGAGCTATTGGTGCCGTTACCGTAGCTCTTCAGTGTCAGAAGGGTGTTTTGGACAGTCTGTAAGGAACGCCCCTCCTGACAGTAGAGTTCATAGTGCTGTACTGTGAGGAGGCGATCCTTACCACCCCAGCCATGATGCTAAGCAGTGAAGAACCCCCCCTCAACAGTACTCGTCCATAGACTGGGGTGGGCGTTCCTCACCGCTCAGTATCATCACCGGGCGGTAAGGATCGCCCTCTCACAGTACAGCACTATGGACTCTACTGTCAGGAGGGGCGTTCCTCACAGACTGTCCTAAATGCCCTTCTGACACTGAAGAGCTACGGTAACGGCACCAATAGCTCTTCAGTGAGGGCACAGAACGGGAAAGATGATAGAGCGCTGAATTCTGCGCACTGTCAGCTATCTAGCAGTATATAGAACCGCATGTGCCCCAGGACATGAAAGGTCAATTTTTGCTCCAGAGTTCAACCAAATTTTAAAATCCATGGGGGGAGGGGCTGCAGAGAAACCTCAGGTGTTTTTTGCTATGGTGGCTTACATGAGAACAAGATACAAAATTTCCCTGTGAAAATTCTGCAGCATTTTGGCACTAAGCGACACCCTATGTTAAATGGGATTTCCAGGAGTTTAATATTGATGACCTCTACTTAGATAACCAACCAAACACCCAGTAGCCCTGTTTATTAAGGCCTGGTTCACATTTGCATTTGGTATTCCATTTGGGAGTCGGCTTGGGGACCCCCCGAACGCAATACCGAATTCATTAAAAAGCAGCTAGCTAAGAAACCACATGGACCCCATAGAATATAATGGGGTTCGTGTGGTTTCCGCTCGGTGTCCACATGAATCATGCGGATAGAAAAGTACTGCATGCGGCACTTTTCTCTCCACATGATTCGTGCAGACACCACGTGAAAAACACATGGACCCCATTATAGTCTATGGGGTTCATATGGTTTCTTAGCTAGCTGCTTTTTGATGTGTTTGTTATTCCATTTGGGGAATCCCGAACGGAATACTGAACGCAAATGTGAACCAGGCCTAACTGTGTGAAGCAGTAGCAGTACTTATGTATTTGACCACTGCTTCACAGGTTTGTATCTCCAGACGATATCACCTCTTCAAACAGCTGATTGTGTCGGACTCCACAGATCTGACAGTGATAGCTATTCTGGCTCCCTGTAGCCGCCACAAGAGGGTGCTCATTCCATTCCATTGATCTGCATGTGTAAGTAACAGATTCCTTTTACCTCTGTGTGTGACCTTGGATTAACTCCAAATATACCTCAACTGCTATACCCTAATAAAGCATTATTCACACAAATGTCTAAAACGACTGTGACTGTTATAACATCACATTGATTTCAGAGGGGATATTTACAGATCTGTTTTGTGCAGCCCCATCAGACCATCAAAAAATAGAGAGTGTGCTATTTTTGCCCATATTCACAGCCACAAAATCCCTATTGGTTAGTTTTTAATGGCTGTCAATAGAAATGGCATGTGAGTGATCGCTTACTAAAACAAATGCACCGTTTCATCCATTTATCATGGCTGTTTTTATCATGTGAATAGAGACGTTAAAGGGTGTGTTTGCTTTGTGGCATACATGGGGGTTCCACTACTGGGTCCTCCATCGATAATAAAATGGGGGTTCTTTGCAACCCCATCTGAGTGTCGCTGTGGTCGTGCAGGCCCTCTCCCTGCTCTTGCCATCAGTGGAGCCCCAATGGTTGCACTTTCATTATCCTAACATCTAATTCTTACCTACATTATTATAGCCTAAGTACTTGACATGCCTGACACAATTTCTACTTGGATGGCGCATTCATTTGCCTCTGGAAGGTTTGCATTGGAGTCTTCGCCTCAGTGAGTTATAAGTTTCTTTGCGGTGGTGACCAAAGACCCTACTAAAGCATTACATTACACTGCCATATGACCTGCACAAGATTCAACCTGCACTGAACCTACAGCTTTCTGGTATCTCAACAAGCATATAGTGCACAATGTAATATGAAAAATAATACAGTCTTCCTTGATGATATACAGAGGACTTGGTCTCCTTTTAATATATCACATCCACTACCCGCCAGGTGTGACGTGTAATAAGCTGCAGCAGCGCATTCCATTGCACTAGCTATACAATAGCGGCATCTGGTGGACAGAAGTAGAACAACACTCGATCACGTGACAAAAACTTTTTAAAGTTTATTTAAATATGACTTTATATACAGGACAAGATGTTGTACTTCGGGGGTGTAAAGAATAAGACACTGCTGGGGTGTTTAGAAGGGATTACAACCCCCCGGATATTAGTGTGCCCGGCAGCCCCTGCAAATGGGTGGGTCTATAGTTTGCACAGGGGTGGGCTATGGGGCTACACCCTTCCTCAGTCGGCGCGGTGACTATGGAGAGGTCGGTAACGTGGCAGTGTGTGCTGTTATATTACTATGTAATGATAGTATGTATCCTATGCTAGAAGTATTATTATATGTCTGCAGAATTAATATTCACTCACTGCAGAGCTGCACTTCACACGGGCCAGGACTTCACCCTCTGACCACGTGTGGCCTCCATGTTGGAACCTCAGGGCCCAGCCAGGATGGCTGACTGGGTTCTATACTGATATATGTGCAGGATGTATATAAAGTGAGGATATATATATATATAACACATAAGTGTGTATATGCCTTTTATAGTATGTTTGGGGGGTAGGATTATGTGGTGATATAGCCTCTATGTACTTCCTCTTTGGTAATCCTGACTGTTTTCTATATGTACATTCTGCAAGTAGATCAGTGTCCTGCACAGTGGACTTTATAAATAAGGGCGATTTGGGGGTCCCATATTGGAATATTAATAAGCATGTGTTAAACAAGTTATCCATCCACCCAAATTAATGTTTAATATACTGATGGCCTATCCTATCCACAGGACAAGTTATCAGTACGTGATTTGTGGGGGAGCGACACTCCAGGTACCAGATGCTGCTAGTGCAGGGGTAGGGAACCTTTGGCTCTCTAGCTACTGTGAAACTACAACTCCCAGCATGCTCCATTCACTTCCATGGGAGTTCCCAGAACAGCAGAGCCAGTATACATGCTGGGAGTTGTAGTTTTGCAACAGCTGGAGAGCCGCACGTTCCCTACCCCTGTGCTAGTGGATGGGGAGAGCATGCAGGGACATTCCTATTAATTTAATAGGAAATTCCCTGAGACCACCACTATGCACCTAAGTAAAGATGTTTTGGAGCTAACTTGTTTGATACAGATGTTTTAGGACTCGTTCAGACTCTAGATTTGTAGAACTTCTTTCCAAAACTGTGTTTCGCTACGTTGGGCCTTAACCTTATTCAGATATCGCTTGTAGTATTGCAGTTTTTGCAGAGCCTTATCCATACAATCATACTTATTTCTTTCAGCTTCCCAAAGATGGCTGTTCGTCACATGTTACCAGTGCTGCCCATTGGTATACACCTACTGTGTCTGTCTACTGAGAAAACCTGATGCCAAGGTAAAATTATCCACTAAATAAGTACAAGGCTAGATACGATTCAGTTGTAAATTTCACAGAGATAAGGAAATTTTAAATGGTATTAGTACTATATATAAATAGCCTGTATAGTAATATATCGGAAAAGAAGTCGCAAAGTTTGGAGATTTGTTAGATCTAGATCTAGAAGCCTTTTATACAAAAGTGACCATGGAAAGTGTAGTCCTATAAGCTGTATTAACAAGCAGTCGGCTATAGCTAGGGTTTGTGTGGTTACAGCAATAATAGGTAGCTCATTTGGAAGGACTTCTAGATATCCTGTAGATGTGATGTGTGTAGTCGGTGATGAGACTATGTACTCCCTGACTTGTATCATCCTTGATGTTTAAAAGGATTTACCTGAGACTATGCACATCGCCTGACTCCTGACCCTTACCGGGTGGTTGGCGGTCTACTTGTAACACCTAATAGCTGATTCTCATTTGCTGTGTGCTGCATATCGATGTATTAGCAACATACTAATGCTATGTCCTTTCTTTTTACTTCCCTCCCCCTTACTCCTCTAATAGGTTGCATTACAGATGACCATGCTCCGCCATAGAAAGGTGCGTTAACCCCCACATGGGTGTGTGTGTATATAGAATATATGTCATCAGACAGATGGAAACACATGTAGCCAGTGATGAGCAGTGTACACCTGAACGGAAATGTTATTCTGTAACTGATGCCTTAAGGATTTACCTGAGGCTACATATAGTTTCCAATCTGATGTAAGGATGTGTGTCGCTTTACATCTCAAGCATCTTGATCATGATTCTTTGTTAGAATTACAACAGGGTAAGGGGGCATATATTTATTTGGCCCATTTATTTCTGTTTTAGCACAAGAGTATCCAAGTCTGACCTGTACCTGGCATAGACTCAACATTGCCAGCCTGCCAGAAAACCCCCAATTGTGATAATGGTAAGTTGGCATCATGCCTGTAGTGTAATGAATGCTGTTACGTTGATGAGAAATCCTGGGTTGCAGAGTTGATCAAAGCTCAACTTCTGACTCCAGCTCAGAATCCTTATAAATAACTGTTTTTAGCAATAGGGGTCTTGGACTTACAGAAAATTAAATATTCTAAACTTTTATTTTAATATTAGATTTGGAGTCAATACATTTCTAGCAACCCCTACCCTGACTCCGCAGCCTTGGACTAGATATGTAGCCATTGATGATTATTGTACTCCTGACAGGAGGTGACCTCCAGTTGATGCTTTTAAGGATTTATCTGAGGCTACATATATGCTGTTCTAAGAACTGGGTTATAGTCTGCTTGCTAGTCATGGTTATGAGCTACTTGCAACTTATTCTGTATAGGGAAATATTGATGGCTCAGTAATCCATGGCTTTGCCACAACCAAGACTTTTTCCCACTAATTCTGTATTAAAAAGTTTTTTTTTTCGCCACTAGGGTGAACAGACAAGATCAAGAAACTGGATGACAGCAGTGGAATTGTCAGCTGACTAACAAGACTGAAGAGCAAAGTTGATGAAGCGGAATAATGATCAAGTTCTTATTTTTAATTGTTTTGGGCCTTCAATAAGAAATATTATTTCTGAGCATAAAACCTTTAAGCAGCCTCCTAAGGCCCAGTTCACATCTGCGTTCAGGGATTCCATACCCCTCTCCACATCAAGCAGCACTTTTCTCCGCATTTTTCATGCAGAAACCAAGCGGATACCACATGGACCCCATTGTAGTCTTTGGAGTCTGTGGGTTTCCTAAGGTAACCGTTTTTTTTTTTGTTTTTTTTTAATGCAGATTAGGTTTACGTTCGGGGGGTCTCCAAGCGGACCCCCCAAACGTAAACACATGTGGAGATGAGAATAAAGCCTGCTCAGTTTATATAGAATGAACCTGCCTGCGAGGTAAAGGTTAGGGCTCCTTCCATCTCTTCTCTGATGGTAGATGTCAAGAATTTGGGTTTCAACTGCCCAATTGGCAAGCATATACTGTTCAGTCAAGCTGAGTGTGCAGGTATATGGAGGAGTTGTCCATGATGATTTCCCTAAAGTGTATGACTGGCCTTAATGTTTATTAATATTTAGATTGATATCATCTTGCTATTCTAATAAACACAAAATACATAATCACACCTTGTTGTATTTCATTTTGGCACCGTTACGATTCCTATTGTGACTTGGGGGCAATTTGCAAAATCCTATTAATATTATAAATGTGAAAGTTTGTGAGTTTGGATGTTTGTGGCTTTGTGTGTTCGGATGTTTGTTAGTCAATCACGCAAAACCCACTTGACCGATTTGGCTGAAATTTTCCACAAACATAGTTAATACACCCCATTGCGCAATAGGCTACTTTTCGTCACAATAGCGCACATACGTTTTTCCCAGGACCCCCACAAACCCCAAACTCACATCACTATCTCTGCAATCTCACACATTTTGGACCCCGATTTGGCTGAAATTTTCCACAAACATAGTCCCTACACTCGATTGCGCAATAGGCTACTTTTCGTCACAATAGCGCACATACGTTTTTCCCAGGACCCTTTGGATGTTCAGATCTTTGGCGGTCAATCACGCAAAAACCGCTCCACCGATTTGGCTGAAATTTTCCACAAACATAGTCCCTACACTCGATTGCGCAATGGGCTATTTTCGTCACAATAGCGCACATACGTTTTTCCCAGGACCCCCACAAAACCCAAACTCACATCACTATCTCTGCAATCTCACACACTTTGGACCATAGCAAGCCACAAAATTCATATTACCCCCTACAGCAGAGGTCAGCAACCCCTGGCACACATGCCAAGAGTGGCACTCCTGCCATATTTCACTGGCACGCCAGCAGCACAGGACCTGCAAGAGTTAAATAAAGTCTGTGCTAGAGCTGAGGCATAAGGACACTCCCCTTTGAGAGGGGTGCAGGAAACCCAGGGGGTGGAGCTTAATCGCTCAGGTCTCTGCCTGCTATAGTGATAGCTCCTGCCGAAGCTGCTAGCAAACTGAAAGTAAGAAACACACAGCTCCCTTCCTTTACTTCCTATTCTCATTAATGTCAGGCATGGGGTTATTAGTTTATTGTTAGTAACTCCATGTACCTCACATTAATAGGAATAAACCCCATCATGTCCCTCATATTAACCCCTGTGTGCCCCATATAAAGGTTACTACTATGTGAGACATATGGAGGTACTAATAAAAGACCTCAGTAATGAAGATACTTAATTATTACCTCCAAGTCTCTCACATATCAGTAACTAGAGATGAGCGAGTACTGTTGGGATCAGCCGATCTCAACAGCACACTCCATAGAAATGAATGGATGCACCTGGTACTTCCGCTTGGACGTAGCCAGCGCGCTTAACTCCCCGCGTGCTGGCTACGCTGATCCCAACAGTACTCGCTCATCTCTATCAGTAACTCTTACACTGGGGTTAATGTGAGGGACATGATGGGGTTAATTGCTATTAATAAGAGGCACATGGAGTTACTAAACTGTCATGCACAGGGCCAGACTTTATGTTGCTTACTCAAGAGTATCCTGTGCCCAAAACTTACATGTACTGGCGGAAAATAAATCATACAATATCGCATATCGAAGTATATTAACCTGAAATACCTCTGTCCCAAAGTCACTATGTACAGTTTATACCAACACCGTATAGCGGCTGAAATACAAATTACAATCAACACAAAAGTCTCATGTGCTCTCAGAATTACAGCAACAACAAGATACACAGTTACATTTTATATCCCATACCTTATACACAGTACGAAAACCTTACCCGCGCCTGTATATACCCACTTCTACAATCACCGCAGACGAAGTCGCGGGTACCAGCTAGTCCAAAATAAATTAACTTAAATTAGGCTGGGTTCACAAATCTACTCATCTATTAGATTTTTTTATTTTTTTTTCCAGAACAGATCAGTTTTGTGGATTTAGTGAAAACATAAGCCATGATGATGTAGAACTGTAGACAAATGTACAGATCTTTTGTTGAAGTATGAACAAAAGTAGAAATTGATTCTGCTAAAGCTCCCTTTTTTTTTAAAGTCCTGGTGGTGGTCTTTGTTATAGGGGGCTGTGCTGGTAGATGAGCACGACAAAAAAAACCACTTGTGGTCTGCAAGGTATAGACATGAACGGGTGCACCCAACAGCTCATTTTTATTAGAAGCTAGATGGCGCACACAAAGCATGTTCATATGCCACTGACTGCCCCTATAACACCCTGCAAGTAGTTAGAAGGGATTTTGGTGATGGTACACTCTGTTTTTAGCAATATCTTCTGAGCGGTGTGATGGAGCTCTACAGAAAACTGGTTCTAGAAATCTGGTGTAATCTATGATCCAAGATCACCTTCATCAATGTTTTATTCACATTTAACTGTGATATATCAGAAGATTTGGCAGTCAACACTAAAGGAGCTGGACCCCTTTCTGCTCCCTGCTGCTCTATAGGCTTCACTTGCGCGCTCCTGATACCGAAACTCTGGATGGAATACAAATACTAAAAATAATATTAAAGGGGCTCTATCAGCAAAATCATGCTGATAGAGCCCCACATATGCGTGAATAGCCTTTAAAAAGGCTATTCAGGCACTGTAAAAGTTATAAACTACTACCCCCCCCCCCCTTGTTTTTTAAATAAAACCCTAAAAAAGAATATGATCTACTTGGGCGGGCATTCAAGGTGCGCCGTCTTCTTCATCCACGCCTCCTCTTCCTGTGATGTCCTCGGGTCCCGTCTTCCTCTGGCGCTCGCGTACTGACATTGATTTAAAAAAAATGGCCTGGGCACATGCGCAGTAGCATGCGGCTTCTACTACGGCTACTGTGCATGCGCACAGGCCATTTTTTTTTTCAGTTTAATATAACTATTACGGTGCCTGAATAGCCTTTATCAGCATGATTTTGCTGATAGAGCCCCTTTAAAGGGAGTCTATCATTGCCATTTTGCATTTTTTAAATTAATCCCGGGACTAAAAGCTGTGAAGAGTAGGACCAAGAGGGAACTTCAAGCAAGAAGGGGGCAGTAAATAAAGCTCCAGGCTGATAGCACAGGGATAATGCCCCCTGTGCTCCTTGAAGACAAATTCGCATACGAATAATAGCATTTTTTTTTCTGGAAAAGGGCGGCAAGGATCAGAAAAGGAGAGATATGCTTAGAATAGCTTTTCGAAATGCTATATTAATATGAGCTTATTTAAAAATGCAAAATAGCAATCATAGACTCCCTTTAAGATGGTGAACTACCCTACCAGACACAGTCCATGTACAGACATAACACTGTTTTGGGAAAAGACACCCCCCCCTTTTTGTTGGATAACCCTTTGGGCTAAATGTGCAATTTTCTCCAGCCTTGTGAACCAAAGGTGTAAAGCCAAGGAACTTTCAGCTATCTTTGGCAAGCCATTCAGAGTGAATGGGAGCTGGGACACGTCTATGTCCACCAGGGAATTCGGTCTCTTACCACAAGGCTGAATGCCCGTAGTGAGTAAAACACACTTGTTCTAAGGATTGGTGGGGATCGCAGCTGGTAGGAAATTCAACCTCCCCATCCCCAGCAATTTATCCTGTGTCCTATATTGTTTGTAATAAAACACCCTTTAATGTTTAATATATTGTAACTACAGCATAAGACATGCAGGTGCCAAGTCTAAATTAATTTGGAAAATATTACTGTATCCAAATTAAAGCTGAAGTTATTAATACTGAGCAGTAATTTGCATGAACATTAGTCTATATTCAAAGCATTAGTAAAATATCATAGATTATTCATATGTAAATACAGGTATAACATAGATCCAAAAGGCAAAGTAAACCATCTCAGACAATGATCCCTTTTAATAATGTTGCCACCTGTACTTCTGAACAGGCTTTAAGGGTATTTTTTTTAATACAAAACAGATCTATGCCTAAAAAGATATCTCCTATATGTAAATCCTTGCTCTCATATCCATATTATGCATTGTGTGGAGCATAAATACAAACTATATGTAAAATCCACAAAGTCTTGCACCTCTTCTGGGTTTTGGACCTGTTAAGTGGTGGAGAATTACTTACCATAGCATGGACATTTCTTGTTTAAGTTCCCTTCCTTAGGTGAACGTTATGACTTCCCCCTGTATCATATATTGCCTCTTTGATCCCATGTGGACTATACAGTTCTGTGTATTCAGGAATAATAAAAGGATATAGTCCTATGAATATTTATGTGGCTATAATACTGTAATCTGATAACTTTACAGAATATTGTACTACGCATATGTATGTATCCATGCCACTGGTTGTCCTTGGAGGTAAGGGTAGCACAGCAAGAAAGTATATGCTGCACTTTATATCGATGCTGCCGTTTAATTGAGTGAATTCCTTGTCACATATAAAGATCTATACAACCAAAGTGAGGGAGTAAAGAAAAGAGTTAATTTTCGTCCACACAGTAATATTGCTCTTTGTTTTTGCACACGGGGATTGCACGCTTTTTTGGGCTAACATCTTAGTGAGAGAGCCATATTTTGGCTCATGACTATGGTTTTAATGATAAAATAATTTATACATTTTTTTTCCTTACTCTTTCTCTTTGGTTGTATAGATCTTTATATTAAAGTTGCTGTATTAATTTGTTAATTCCGTATGTAGATGAATTCAAGTTCCAGCCCCCTTAGCTTGTTAGAGGTTGGAGGGTATTAGCAGTGGCGTAACTAGGAATGGCGGGGCCCCGTGGCGAAGTTTTGACATGGGAGCCCACCTGACTGACGCCGAAGAACCCGACTGAACGCCCCTTCACATTCCTGCACGTGCTATTATGCCCCATAGTGGCCCCTGCACACACTATTATTGCCTCATAGTGGACATACATGTACAATTAATATACTAATATATATAATAATTGGGGACCCAGGGGAGGCTACAAACATAAAAAAACATGCGATCCCTGTTGATGTCTGCCATCTTCAATGACGTATTGCATGTCACGTGATCTGGGCTTGCGTTGCGACATCAGAGACGTCACTCAAGTAGGCCCGAAGCCTGCCTGGAGCATGAAGAGGTAAGTAACAATGTTTTTTATGTTCTCTTATCTCCCCTTGGCCTATGATCATTATACTCGGGGCCTTTCTTACCGATCCCCCCGCTCCTGCTCACAGTGGCCTCCACAGGCAGCCGTGGGCAGGAACCAGGATCGGTATGTAAATAGGGCCCGTTACCGGCTGGAGTTCCTCCAGCCGGTAACGGCCTATTTAAAAAACAAACAAAAAGTAAGTAAATCGAGGGTTTTTCTGCCAACTGTGGTGCTGAAGCTTGCATGTGCCAGGCATTCCACAGTAGTGGATAGGACAATTGACTAGGCCTCAAGTCTGAAATGAGGCCTTGTACAGCAAAGCCTGAGTAGAAGGCCTACAAAGTATGGGCCAAAGTTAAACCAGGGACTTGATGAGTCCAGCAGCAGTGGCCAGACTGAGAGCAAAGGCTAGTGGCCAGAGAGACTGATATAACCCTAAAATGCCCTGTGTTGTTGCGGCTGCGCAGCACAGAGCAAGCCTTTTGGTCACAGTGTGGCCTAGAAGTGGCAGAGGGGCCAAAGCAGTGAGTGACAGACCTGGCAGATACTAAGGTGTCCATGAGCTGGTTGTCTTAAAGGGATTCTACCATTAAAAACCTTTTTTCTGTGGCTAACACGTCGGAATAGCCTTTAGAAAGGCTATTCGTCTTCTACCTTTAGATGAGATCTCCGCCGCGCTGTTCCTTAGTAATACCGTTTTTTACCGGTATGTAAATTAGTTCTCTGACAGCGATGGGGGCGGGCCCCAGCGCTGAAAATGCGATGAGGGCGTCCCCACCGCTGCCCGAGAACAGGATCCTGCGCCGCCTCTGTCTTCTGCTGGATCCTCCCCTTCTTTCTTCAGCAGCATCCCTCTGTCGGCTCTTACACTAGTAGAGACAGAGGTGGCGCAGGATCCTGTTCTCGGGCAGCGGTGGGGATGCCCTCATCGCATTTTCAGTACTGGGGCCCGCCCCCATCGCTGCCAGAGAACTAATTTACATACCGGTAAAAAACGGTATTACTAAGGAACAGCGCGGCGGAGATCCCATCTAAAGGTAAGAGACGAATAGCCTTTCTAAAGGCTATTCCGACGTGTTAGCCACAGAAAAAAGGTTTTTAATTGTAGAATCCCTTTAAGTTTAGAGGACTGGAAGCATGGCTCCTTTTACCAGAGAAAGAAAGAACACAGAATTGAGGTCACTATTACAAGGCAGAAATGAACAAGAGCCACTCTGTGTCCTGTCTAGTGGTGGATGCCAAATCGGAGTGAGCACGGTGAGAGGGAGTATCATGATCCACCACCACACACAACCATATTCTTCAGTAGTAGGATTAGAACTAGAGATGAGCGAACAGTGTTCTATCGAACTCATGTTCGATCGGATATTAGGCTGTTCGGCATGTTCGAATCGAATCGAACACCGCGTGGTAAAGTGCGCCATTACTCGATTCCCCTCCCACCTTCCCTGGCGCCTTTTTTGCTCCAATAACAGCGCAGGGTAGGTGGGACAGGAACTACGACACCGGTGACGTTGAGAAAAGTAGGCAAAACCCATTGGCTGCCGAAAACATGTGACCTCTAATTTAAAAGAACAGCGCCACCCAGGTTCGCGTCATTCTGAGCTTGCAATTCACCGAGGACGGAGGTTTCCGTCCAGCTAGCTAGGGCTTAGATTCTGGGTAGGCAGGGACAGGCTAGGATAGGAAGGAGAAGACAACCACAACAGCTCTTGTAAGAGCTAAATTCCAGGGAGAAGCTTGTCAGTGTAGCGTGGCACTGACGGGCTCAATCGCCGCAACCCAGCTTTCCCAGGATCCTGAATGGAATACACTGTCAGTGTATTCCCGTATACCCGATATATACCCCGATACCCGTTCCAACGGTGTGCCCCCCCACCTTCACCCCAGAAATACCCTGCAAGTCCCCTAGCAATAGAATTGGGGCTATATACACCCACAATTTTTACTACTGGTATACAGTGCCATTGTCTGACTGGGAATTCAAAGAATATATTGGGAATACAAATACCCTCATTTCTTGCTACTGCCATATAGTGCCAGTTTCTGACTGGTAATTCAAAGAATATATTGTGGTTACGTGCACCCACAATTTTTACTACTGGTATACAGTGCCATTGTCTGACTGGGAATTCAAAGAATATATTGGGAATACAAATACCCTCATTTCTTGCTACTGCCATATAGTGCCAGTTTCTGACTGGTAATTCAAAGAATATATTGGGGTTACGTGCACCCACAATTTTTACTACTGGTATACAGTGCCATTGTCTGACTGGGAATTCAAAGAATATATTGGGGTTATAAATACCCTCATTTCTTGCTACTGCCATATAGTGCCAGTGTCTGACTGGGAATTCAAAGAATATATTGGGGTTACGTGCACCCACAATTTTTGCTACTGGTATACAGTGCCAATTTCTAACTAGGAATTCAAAATGCGCAAGGCTCCCGGAAAGGGACGTGGACGAGGCCGTGGGCGAGGTCGGGGGAATGGTTCTGGGGAGCAAGGTAGCAGTGAAGCCACAGGGCGTCCCGTGCCTACTCCTGTGGGGCAGCAAGCATTGCGCCACTCCACAGTGCCAGGGTTGCTTGCCACATTAACTAAACTGCAGGGTACAAACCTTAGTAGGCCCGAGAACCAGGAACAGGTCTTGCAATGGCTGTCAGAGAACGCTTACAGCACATTGTCCAGCAGCCAGTCAGACTCTGCCTCCTCTCCTCCTATTACCCAACAGTCTTGTCTTCCTTCCTCCCAAAATTCCAAAGCTTTACAGAACAATAACCCAAACTGTCCCTGCTCCCCAGAGCTGTTCTCCGCTCCTTTCATTGTCCCTCAACCTGCCTCTCCACGTCACGATTCCACGAACCTAACAGAGGAGCATCTGTGTCCAGATGCTCAAACACTAGAGTCTCCTCCATCTCCGTTCGATTTGGTGGTGGATGACCAGCAACCCACCCTCATCGACGATGATGTGACGCAGTTGCCGTCAGGGCATCCAGTTGACCGGCGCATTGTGCGGGAGGAGGAGATGAGACAGGAGTTGGAAGAGGAAGTGGTGGATGATGAGGACACTGACCCGACCTGGACAGGGGGGATGTCAAGCGGGGAAAGTAGTGTGGATGTTGAGGCAGGTGCAGCACCAAAAAGGGTAGCTAGAGGCAGAGGTCAGCAGCTTAGGCGAAGCCAGGCCACACCCGGAATCTCCCAAAATGTTCCAGTTCGTACCCAGCCCCGAAAAACTCCCACCTCGAGGGCACGTTTCTCGAAGGTGTGGAGTTTTTTCAAGGAATGCGCCGAGGACAGATATAGTGTTGTCTGCACAATTTGCCTCTCGAAATTGATTAGGGGCTCTGAGAAGAGCAACCTGTCCACCACTTCAATGCGCCGTCATTTGGAATCCAAGCACTGGAATCAGTGGCAGGCAGCAACGGCAGGACAAAGGCCGCCTGCCGTTCACGCCACTGCCTCTGCCACTGCCTCTGCCTCTGCCACTGCCACTGCTGGCTGTGCTGGCGATGCACTCCAGAGGACGAGCCAGGACACCACTTCATCTGCCTCCGCCACTTTGTTGACTTCTACCTCATCCTCCCCTGGTCCTGTCTTATCTCCTTCTCCTGCACCATCAAAGGCACCATCAGGCGTTTCTTTACAACAACCCACCATCTCTCAGACATTGGAGCGGCGGCAGAAATACACTGCTAACCACCCACACGCGCAAGCCTTGAACGCCAACATCGCTAAACTGCTGGCCCAGGAGATGTTGGCGTTCCGGCTTGTTGAAACTCCCGCCTTCCTGGACCTGATGGCAACTGCGGCACCTCGCTATGCCGTCCCTAGCCGTCACTACTTCTCCCGGTGTGCCGTCCCCGCCTTGCACCAGCACGTGTCACTCAACATCAGGCGGGCCCTTAGTTCCGCGCTTTGCACAAAGGTCCACTTGACCACCGACGCGTGGACAAGTGCATGCGGACAGGGACGCTACATTTCACTGACGGCACACTGGGTGAATGTAGTTGAGGCTGGGACTGCTTCCCAAACTGGCCCGGTGTACCTCGTCTCCCCGCCTAACATTCCTGGCAGGGACACGAGAAGAACACCCCCCTCCTCCTCCTCCTCTACCGCCTCCTCCTCCGCCACCGCCTCCTCCTCCTCCACCGCCTCCTCCTCCGCTGTTAGATTGACCCCAGCTACGAGTTGGAAACGTTGCAGCACTGGCGTTGGTAGACGTCAGCAGGCTGTGCTGAAGCTGATCAGCTTGGGGGACAGACAGCACACTGCCTCCGAGGTGAGGGATGCCCTCCTCGATGAGACGGCAATATGGTTTGAGCCGCTGCACCTGGGCCCAGGCATGGTCGTTTGTGATAACGGCCGGAACCTGGTAGCAGCTCTGGAGCTTGCCGGACTCCAACATGTTCCATGCCTGGCCCACGTCTTCAACCTAGTGGTGCAACGTTTCCTAAAGAGCTACCCCAATGTTCCAGAGCTACTGGTGAAAGTGCGGCGCATGTGCGCCCACTTTCGCAAGTCGACAGTAGCCGCTGCTAGCTTAAAATCTCTCCAGCAACGCCTGCATGTGCCACAACACCGGCTTTTGTGCGACGTCCCCACACGCTGGAACTCAACGTTTCAGATGTTGAATAGAGTGGTTGAGCAGCAGAGACCTTTGATGGAATACCAGCTACAAAACCCTAGGGTGCCACAAAGTCAGCTGCCTCAGTTTCACATCCATGAGTGGCCATGGATGAGAGACCTTTGTGACATCCTACGGGTCTTTGAGGAGTCCACAAGGAGGGTGAGCTCTGAGGATGCGATGGTGAGCCTTACAATCCCGCTCTTGTGTGTTCTGAGAGAATCCCTGATTGACATCAGGGATAACTCAGATCACACAGAGGAGTTAGGGATAGCATCCGATCCGTCACAGCTGGAGAGTAGGTCCACACATCTGTCCGCTTCACTGCGTTTAATGGAGGAGGAGGAGGAGGAGGAGGAGGAGGAGGAGGAAGAAGAGTTGTCCGATGATGTGATGGTGATACAGGAGGCTTCCGGGCAACTTCGAATCGTCCCATTGTTGCAGCGCGGATGGGTAGACATGGAGGATGAGGAGGAAATGGAGATTGAACTTTCCGGTGGGGCCAGAGGAGTCATGCCAACTAACACTGTGGCAGACATGGCTGAGTTCATGTTGGGGTGCTTTACAACCGACAAGCGTATTGTCAAAATCATGGAGGACAACCAGTACTGGATCTTTGCTATCCTTGACCCCCGGTATAAAAAGAACATCTCGTCTTTTATTCCGGTAGAGGGGAGGGCCAATCGCATCAATGCTTGCCACAGGCAATTGGTGCAGAATATGATGGAGATGTTTCCAGCATGTGACGTTGGCGGCAGGGAGGGCAGTTCCTCCAGTAGGCAACCAAGTTCTCACCGGTCCACACAAACGAGGGGCACACTGTCTAAGGTCTGGGACACCTTGATGGCACCCCCTCACCAAAGTGCCGCCACGGAGGGTCCTAGTGTCACCAGGCGTGAGAAGTATAGGCGCATGTTGCGGGAATACCTTTCCGACCACAGCCCTGTCCTCTCCGACCCCTCTGCGCCCTACACATATTGGGTGTCGAAGTTGGACCTGTGGCTTGAACTTGCCCTATATGCCTTGGAGGTGCTGTCCTGTCCTGCCGCCAGCGTCCTATCTGAGAGGGTGTTCAGTGCAGCCGGTGGCATCATCACTGACAAGCGCACCCGTCTGTCAGCTGAGAGTGCCGACCGGCTCACTTTGATAAAAATGAACCACCACTGGGTAGAGCCGTCATTTTTGTGCCCACCTGTGTAAAGCACCCCAACATGAAACTCCATGTCTGTACTCAACCTCTCCAATTCCTCCGCATCCTCATACTCATCCACCATAAGCGTTGCACAATTCTGCTAATACTAGGCTCCCTCCACCCTGATTTCCCCCAACTCTGCTGGTTAGAGGCTCCCTCCACCCTGATTTCCACCAACTCTGCTGGTTAGAGGCTCCCTCCACCATGAATTTGCCCAAACTGGGCTGTTTAGAGGCTCCCTCCACCATGAATTGGTCCAAACTGGGGTTTTTAGAGGCTCCCTCCACCATGAATTGGTCCAAACTGGGCTGTTTAGCGGCTCCCTCCACCATTAATTGGTCCAAACTTGGCTGTTTAGAGGCTCCCTCCACCATTAATTGGTCCAAACTGGGCTGGTTAGAGGCTCCCTCCACCATGAATTGGTCCAAACTGGGGTTTTTAGAGGCTCCCTCCACCATGAATTGGTCCAAACTTGGCTGTTTAGAGGCTCCCTCCACCATTAATTGGTCCAAACTGGGCTGGTTAGAGGCTCCCTCCACCATGAATTGGTCCAAACTGGGTTTTTTAGAGGCTCCCTCCACCATGAATTGGTCCAAACTGGGGTTTTTAGAGGCTCCCTCCACCATGAATTGGTCCAAACTGGGCTGTTTAACGGCTCCCTCCACCATTAATTGGTCCAAACTGGGCTGGTTAGAGGCTCCCTCCACCATGAATGTGCCCAAACTGGGCTGTTTAGAGGCTCCCTCCACCATGAATTTGCCCAAACTGGGCTGGTTAGAGGCTCCCTCCACCATGAATTTGCCCAAACTGGGCTGGTTAGAGGCTCCCTCCACCATGAATTGGTCCAAACTGGGGTTTTTAGAGGCTCCCTCCACCATGAATTGGTCCAAACTTGGCTGTTTAGAGGCTCCCTCCACCATTAATTGGTCCAAACTGGGCTGGTTAGAGGCTCCCTCCACCATGAATTTGCCCAAACTGGGCTGGTTAGAGGCTCCCTCCACCATGAATTGGTCCAAACTGGGGTTTTTAGAGGCTCCCTCCACCATGAATTGGTCCAAACTTGGCTGTTTAGAGGCTCCCTCCACCATTAATTGGTCCAAACTGGGCTGGTTAGAGGCTCCCTCCACCATGAATTGGTCCAAACTGGGTTTTTTAGAGGCTCCCTCCACCATGAATTTGCCCAAACTGGGCTGTTTAGAGGCTCCCTCCACCATGAATTGGTCCAAACTGCGCTGGTTAGAGGCTCCCTCCACCATGAATTTCCCAAAACCTGGCTGTTTAGAGGCTCCCTCCACCATTAATTGGTCCAAACTGGGCTGGTTAGAGGCTCCCTCCACCATGAATTTGCCCAAACTGGGCTGTTTAGAGGCTCCCTCCACCATGAATTGGTCCAAACTGGGTTTTTTAGAGGCTCCCTCCACCATGAATTGGTCCAAACTGGGCTGTTTAGAGGCTCCCTCCACCATGAATTTGCCCAAACTGGGCTGGTTAGAGGCTCCCTCCACCATGAATTGGTCCAAACTGGGCTGGTTAGAGGCTCCCTCCACCATGAATTTGCCCAAACTGGGCTGTTTAGAGGCTCCCTCCACCATGAATTGGTCCAAACTGGGTTTTTTAGAGGCTCCCTCCACCATGAATTGGTCCAAACTGGGCTGTTTAGAGGCTCCCTCCACCATGAATTTGCCCAAACTGGGCTGGTTAGAGGCTCCCTCCACCATTAATTGGTCCAAACTGGGCTGGTTAGAGGCTCCCTCCACCATGAATTTGCCCAAACTGGGCTGTTTAGAGGCTCCCTCCACCATGAATTTGCCCAAACTGGGCTGTTTAGAGGCTCCCTCCACCATGAATTTGCCCAAACTGGGCTGGTTAGAGGCTCCCTCCACCATGAATTGGTCCAAACTGGGTTTTTTAGAGGCTCCCTCCACCATGAATTTGCCCAAACTGGGCTGGTTAGAGGCTCCCTCCACCATGAATTGGTCCAAACTGGGTTTTTTAGAGGCTCCCTCCACCATGAATTTGCCCAAACTGGGCTGGTTAGAGGCTCCCTCCACCATGAATTGGTCCAAACTGGGTTTTTTAGAGGCTCCCTCCACCATGAATTTGCCCAAACTGGGCTGGTTAGAGGCTCCCTCCACCATGAATTGGTCCAAACTGGGTTTTTTAGAGGCTCCCTCCACCATGAATTTGCCCACACTGGGCTGGTTAGAGGCTCCCTCCACCATGAATTGGTCCAAACTGGGGTTTTTAGAGGCTCCCTCCACCATGAATTTGCCCAAACTGGGGTGTTTAGAGGCTCCCTCCACCATGAATTTGCCCAAACTCTGCTGGTTAGAGGCTCAATCCACCCTGATTTTCAAAACAAATGTTGGTGCCAACCTCAACTTACTACAAGGGCCAAATTCACTGCTGGTGACAAGCTCTCCTCACTGCAAGTGCCAAATACACATGTTTCAAGGTGTTTTCCTACTGTCAGAGAGGTGGTATTGAGTGTGTAAAGTGTGTAGTTGTTAGGCTGTGATGTTGGGGTAATAGAGGGTCTTTGGTGTGTTAGATGCCCCCAGACATGCTTCCCCTGCTGTCCCAGTGTCATTCCAGAGGTGTTGGCATCATTTCCTGGGGTGTCATAGTGGACTTGGTGACCCTCCAGACACGGATTTGGGTTTCCCCCTTAACGAGTATCTGTTCCCCATAGACTATAATGGGGTTCGAAACCCGTTCGAACACACGAACATTGAGTGGCTGTTTGAATCGAATTTCGAACCTCGAACATTTTAGTGTTCGCTCATCTCTAATTAGAACCATTATAATATAGACATAAGCATAGATATTGGTTTTATAAGTAATGTATGGTGTTTATTTCCAGTGAAGTTCATAGAATCTGTATATGGAATATGGTGGTTCATGTATAAAATAAAAATATAAAAAGAAATGGAACAGATTAGGTGAACATTGGACAGGTCTGCTAAAGTTATCCAACACTTCATGCTAAAACTCATACTACGAAGAGTATACTACAAAGAGCACTAGCTATTTAGAAATGGTTAGTCACAAGACTATCAGGCAGGAGTATTTAGTGATTCCCTCTGTTTTGATTTATATTTTTTGGTATAAAAAAAATACATGGTGTGTCCAGCGATCACAAACAGGATCGAGATGATAACCAGGAGCCCAAACTGTTGAGGCTGTGGAGCAAGAATAACCATGATGAAGTGTACTAAATCCATCAGGTAGTTCATTGAGCTTTGCACTCCATTGACCACGCCACGCTCTGATTCGGGTATGTTCTCCTGAAGAAGTTGAGTCACTGTTAAGTCAAAGGACCACAGACCTACAGAGGATAAAAATACAAAAATAACATTATAACCAATATGGTCTAACAAGGCTAATGATAAAAAGTCATGTTGTATGTACTGTAGTTATAACCAAGGGCACATACCCATTAAAAACAAGGCTGAACTCAGGAATATATTGCTTTTCATGTAGTATTTCAGAGTTCGAGAGCTGTAATTGCTAAACAGTGAAAAAATGGGTCTGGTCCATCTATAACATACTGTGATGAAGCTTCGTTGGTCACACAGTATAATACTCCCATAGTGGCCTCCACCGGTATAATGCCCCCACAGTAGCCTCTTCACACAGCATAATGACCCCTTAAAAACAACTAATACCTCACCCAGGTCCCCCAATGTAGGTCTCCTTTGCTGTCAGTAGCAGCTAGATGTAGTAATGTTATCATACCTGCCTCCATGTCTCTGACAGTAGCATGGGTAGAATCAAGAAGCAGGGAGTTATGTGTTGTGTTCACCTCTATATGTGACCTGAGAGTTGAAGCTGGGACATACCTACCAGTGTACTATACCAAATCTGAGAATGCCCAAATAATCTGGGATGGTTGGGAGGTATGGCAAAAGTGTTGTAAAATGGTAACTCTATTAACTGTAGTAGTATCATTGGTGTAAATACCAGGGTAGCTATGGGGCCCAACAACTCTGGATTCATTTTCGCTCAGTGATGTCTATAGAAGTGAAAACCAAAAGTGGTCATTTTGTATTACTATGGAGCCTTATATTAACTGTGCTGTGTGCATGATCCCCTTTCTGCAGAATTACTTTTTTTTGTACTATGACAATATTGCATTATACTTTTTGCTGTATTTCTGTGCTTTGATATCTGTAACGTCACTGTATATATAATTAATAATGGTTACATGTCCTCTGACATTACATTGTGCATTATCCGTGTCAGACCCCAACAGATTACATACCGATGACCTATCCTAATGTAAGTGAATGGAGTTGCCTTGCGGCTCGAGGATGCTGTAACTGAAACGTCTCAAAATCAAGTGCTGCAGGAATTATTTGCAACAAGAAGACATAGTCGCTGCATCTTCAGTGGCGTAATACGGTACTTACATTGGTGAAGGCATCGCAGAGTAACACGGCTATTTTTGGTGATGTAACAAGTGTCACAGTTAAAATCACCAGTCTTATAAACATTAAAGTAAAAATCTCATTGGTTGCTATGGAAACTCCTCCACATTTCTCTTGCACTGAGGGTGGCTTCACCTATTTTAGAATTTTATGTTACGGACAAATTTACCACAGAATCTGCAAGTCTTACATATAAATACTGATTCAGATTCATTGCAGAATTGCCAGAATTTAAAGGGTTTTTGTCATTCCAGACACTTATTCCCTACCCACAGAATAGGGGATAAACATCAGATCCCTGAGGTCTGACCACCAGAACCCTTAGCAATCACAAGACCAGGGGCCCAAAAGTCCCCCTGCATCGTCCATGTGACTCAAATGCCAGTCCAGATGAAAGGTCAGCTCTCTACTCATTTTTTGGGGCCAGTTGCACTTATTCCCTATCCATGTGCACCCCATAAAAGATTTGATGTATGAAAGAGGTAAGCTTGCAAAATTCATAATGATGGAGCAAAACATTGCATTGCTGAGATGCTCTGTAAAACTAAACCCACACAGGATTCCAGAGAAGGCCTCCGATGGTGGATCCACCTGCAGCAGAAAACAGCCACAATGTTTTTGAAAATGCAATATCTCCAATGCAGATTTTTTTCTGCAACGTGTGGATGGGATTAGACAGAAGCCCATCCACCTTGCAGGTAACGTGGGGCCCGGTTTAAAAGACATTTTGCACCATGGTTTTACACATGCGTGGAGATGGCTGAACCAATAGAAACTACTCACCATCTGTTACCTCTTTTAGGCCTCCTTGCAGGGTCCAGCATTCTCCTGGTAACGCCATGAGCCCAGGGTCACCACTGAAGCCTGTGATTGGGCCACCACAAGTCACATGGGTGCTCGACACGCCCATGTTACCACTGAGACCCAATCACAGGCCTCAGCGGTGATTATGGTCACATGACGTCACCGAGGAGGTGGAGAGAGAGTGCTGAATGCTGCAAGATGGCCCAAAAGAGGTAACAGAAAGCGAGTAAGAATTTTTTTTATACCTCCCCTGGTTAGCCATTGCTGACACCCTGATATTCCCACCACGTTAGGATGAAAAGCATGCTATAAGTTGGGTCAAAAAATTGCACAAAATGATTTGTTCTCCATGCAAAGTGTTGTTCCAAGAGTGCTATTAATAAATGTGTCCCATGGTGTATTTCACAATAACTATGGCTCACATGGACTTACCCACTCTCGCTAATATTACTCCTGAAAACAGCAGTATGATTGAGATGTAAGAGTCTGGAAGATCGCCGGCACGGACACTCTCAAACAACACAGTATTGTTAGTCCAGTGAATTGAGGAGCGGTCTGGGAGGATTGGCTGGTTGATATTCCCTTGAGATGGATAAATATGAAGCTGGTTCTGATGCAGTTTCTCAGTATTTGAAGAAGAATTCACACCCATAATGACAGAAAAAATGCCCAAATCAAACGGGCTTCCTGGAGCAAAGACTGAAAATACGCAAAGCATTAAACAACTAACATGGAGGCAGCTGGATATAATTCCTGTAACCACTAAGCCGTAATGTCTTCTTAGTTTGGTAAACAGAAATGTGCCCATTAATCCTGAGATGGCAGACACGGCCATGAGTATGCTGAGCAGAGAGCCACTTATCCCCTGAGTGTAGGCGTAACCTGTAGTAATACAATCAAAGCCCAGGACTGTGGTGTACAAGAAAGCCAATCCTAAACCTGCTAAAAAGACAGATTGTCTGTAGTAGGATCTCCAGCCGTCTGTACAGGTACGCAGCATTCTGCGTAGTTCTTGGAAGCAACCTGGAAGTGATGAAGTGCGTTCTGCCGGGGGTTCTGAAGTCCGGGGCTTCTCCTTATGTGATACGCTGGGAATAACGGGTGTGCTAATGAAGTCACCTATGACTGAGCAGATTGGCAGATCACCTACAAAATAAGAGTAATGTATCAGAAAATGGGCAGAGGATCACATCAGTTGGTAAGCTGGTTTTTAAAACCATCCGTCAGTGTGTTTGGCGCATTTCCCCTGTGTATCTGCTCTTTTGGACAGAGTCAAAAGTCAGACTTACAGTACTTTTGCGCTGTCCAAAAAACAAGGATATATGATGGCCAGAAACAAATCAGTTTTTTTTAAAACAGGCCAGTGGGTACCTTCTTTGTTGCAGGTTGGCTACTGTGCGGCAAGATTGCACGCAGGAGCCATCCTGTATCTGTGACAGCCAGGAGCCTTATGAAGGTTCCCAGGCCTGTAATAGGAACATTACTCTAATAGTAATAGTAAAGTTTAGAATCTTCCATAGACTGCAATACAGTTGCAGTAGTAATCAAATGATTGCAGATGCAAGCTCCATATGGAGGATAATAAAATAGTAAAAAAATAAATAATGAAAAGATGTAAATCACCCCCTTTTCCTAGAATACATACACTCACCGGCCACTTTATTAGGTACACCATGCTAGTAACGGGTTGGACCCCCTTTTGCCTTCAGAACTGCCTCAATTCTTCGTGGCATAGATTCAGCAAGGTGCTGGAAGCATTCCTCAGAGATTTTGGTCCATATTGACATGATGGCATCACACAGTTGCCGCAGATTTGTCGGCTGCACATCCATGATGCAAATCTCCCGTTCCACCACATCCCAAAGATGCTCTATTGGATTGAGATCTGGTGACTGTGGAGGCCATTGGAGTACAGTGAACTCATTGTCATGTTCAAGAAACCAGTCTGAGATGATTCCAGCTTTATGACATGGCGCATTATCCTGCTGAAAGTAGCCATCAGATGTTGGGTACATTGTGGTCATAAAGGGTTGGACATGGTCAGCAACAATACTCAGGTAGGCTTTGGCGTTGCAACGATGCTCAATTGGTACCAAGGGGCCCAAAGAATGCCAAGAAAATATTCCCCACACCATGACACCACCACCACCAGCCTGAACCGTTGATACAAGGCAGGATGGATCCATGCTTTCATGTTGTTGACGCCAAATTCTGACCCTACCATCCGAATGTCGCAGCAGAATTCGAGACTCATCAGACCAGGCAACGTTTTTCCAATCTTCAATTGTCCAATTTCGATGAGCTTGTGCAAATTGTAGCCTCAGTTTCCTGTTCTTAGCTGAAAGGAGTGGCACCCGGTGTGGTCTTCTGCTGCTGTAGCCCATCTGCCTCGAAGTTCGACGTACTGTGCATTCAGAGATGCTCTTCTGGCTACCTTGGTTGTAACGGGTGGCTATTTGAGTCACTGTTGCCTTTCTATCAGCTCGAACCAGTCTGGCCATTCTCCTCTGACCTCTGGCATCAACAACGCATTTCCGCCCACAGAACTGCCGCTCACTGGATGTTTTTTTCTTTTTCGGACCATTCTCTGTAAACCCTAGAGATGGTTGTGCGTGAAAATCCCAGTAGATCAGCAGTTTCTGAAATACTCAGATCAGCCCTTCTGGCACCAACAACCATGCCACGTTCAAAGGCACTCAAATCACCTTTCTTCCCCATACTGATGCTCGGTTTGAACTGCAGGAGATTGTCTTGACCATGTCTACATGCCTAAATGCACTGAGTTGCCACCATGTGATTTGCTGATTAGAAATTAAGTGTTAACGAGCAGTTGGACAGGTGTACCTAATAAAGTGGCCGGTGAGTGTATAACACACACCATAATCTGGAGTAGAAGTCTTTCACCTCTGCCAAGTCAGTTCTCCCTAGACTGTGCTGATGAGATCCAATCAGATCGAAACAGTGCTGTCCACAGCTGGGATACTGACTTCGCAAAATCTCGCATCATTGCAGCAAAGGATTGTGGGAAAGTCGGGCATGATGTTCAAGGGAGCTTCCCCTAGAGGGCAGCATACAGAGGAACTGTTTCCCTATTTACATCTTGGGAAACATATTTGCATATTCTTCCCACTATGGAATTGAATTTGTTATAAAAAAGAAGATAATAAAGAAGAAACTGTATATGGCAAAAACAACAGTACAGTATATCTGCCCCCCCATGGGAATGCATCACTACCATATTTTGGATCTGTGTGAATTGGTAGTGTGCATGAGCCCTTAGTGCCAATGCGGTATGTCATACGAACCTTTATCCTAAGTCTTGTTTAGTAGCACATTTATATGTTAGAATTGTCGCTCTATATAATGCTCACCGATGGACTGCTGTGGTTTTACAGCCAGCTGAGGTACCATTTTATAAACTCTGGAGAGGAAGATAAATTCTACAAGCAGCGAAACCAGATTCCAACCAAGAATGAAACCGCAGCCAACCACATTGGACGCCCAAGTCATGACTTGACCCACTGATAATGGGGCAAAGATATTAATTACTTGATCCATCCTTCTCACAGTCGCATTCATTCCTAGAATTTAGAGATATAGAGATAACATTTCTTAAATTCATTACATACTCTATGTATGGTTGCCAAAATGTATCCACAGTTAAAACATAACTATATACTGCTGTAAGCGAAGGGCCCGATAACAATATGGCATTGCACTGACCACATTCCAACATCAATGGTTCATCATGGGATGGGACCATGTTGGATCTTTTGTGTTAGCCACTAGATCACATATGACCTCTGATCGGTTGGGAAACCCTGCAGTTGAGTTGCAGTAATCCTATGATTATAACTCATGCAATATCTATGGATTTGGCAATATAAGAATTTTTGTACTGTCCAATTTTAGCTATTCTATATACAGGAAATAAATTGTCTAACCAGTACCACCAATAAGTAAGGGGATATTGTCACTCCTTGGGGAGAGACCACCATATAGGTTTGGGGAGACTTATTAAGCCTTTAGCACTCCACTTCGCAAAGGACCATGGGAAGAATATGCAAATCTGTCTTCCATGATGTAATTAGGAAGTCAGCTGCTGCCTCAGTGTTGCAAATAATCCCTGCGTCGTTGCAAAACAAAGGCCTCTTGGAAGGTCGAGCATGATGCGAAAAGGAGCAGCCTTTATTGGGTTATTTCACTGGAATTCTGTCTTCCTAACTACATCAGGGAAGACATGTTTGCACATTCCAGTGAGCGCCCTCTATTGGTTTGCAACTCTGAGGCAGCAGCTGACTTCCTAATTACATCATGGAAGACAGATTTGCATATTCTTCCCATGCACCAATAAGTAGTAAGTTTCTACTTTATGGAAGAGAGCTAATATTCAGACTTGTTCTCAGGGAGCATTGCCTGTAAGACTCTCTTCACTGGATGATTCTCCATACAGACCACCAGTATCCCTTGAGTTCTAATGTTAGAAGGTGCTACAGATATCATATATATGTACGTTAAAGCGGTTGTCCAAGATAACTGGAAATCCCTACACTAATCTCAATACCCACCCCGCTCCTATTTTCTAAATAACATAATTAATCAAAAATGTATAGTTGCCCATATCCCTGGGGTGGCCATGGGACCACCGCAGGGACATTTTCTGATTATCCGGTGATAATCCATTTCATCATTTTCAGAAACGGATCGTCACTACTACTTCCCCCCCCACCATTCACCCCATTATACTTACCTTCCATGTTTCTTCCGGCAAGATGGCTCCTCCTCCTGTGCCGATTCTGTCTGTGCACCCTCCTCTCCAAGCACTGTGTGCACTGCTGCCTATAATTCACCTCTACTGTGAATCCACACATGTGCAGTAGAGGTGGATCATCGCTGGAGAAGAGCAGGCACAAACAGAATCAGTAGAGGAGGAGGAGCCGTCTCACAGGAAGAAGCATGGAGGGTAAGTATATAATATGGGTCGGGGGGTGGGCTGAGTAGGTAGGGAAGGGCGTGATAGCTAGAGAGACAGGGAGGGGTTTATGGGAGGGAGAGAGGAAGGAGGGGGAGTGAGGAAGGAGGGAGGGAGAGAGATAGGAGGGAGGGAGAGAGGAAGGAGGGAGGGAAGAAGGAAGGGGGGAGTAAGGTCAGAGGAGTTAGTGAGGAAGTTACATAGCAGGAAGCTGAAGCAGGTAACAAATGCAGGAGATACCAGGAGCTTCCACTGACACCCAGAAATCTGTCAAAACACTGCTACAGGTGTATGGGTGCTTTTATGAACCCATTAATAGCACTAACAGACATTTAAAAAGAAACAAAAAATTTTTTTGCAAACCCTTTAACCGCTCTACATTTGTCCATAGCGTCACTTATTTTAGCAAAGACTGTGTATAGTTAATACAGCATATCTTATTAATTTTGTATACTCAGTTTCCGTACAAAGTACAATTAAATAGCATATATTAAACCTTCACATCTAATGATATACCAATTATAAAGCTCAAAGGAAACAATCTCATGCATATTCATACAGCCTGCAGCATGACAAACACATCAAAGCAAATGTAGGGAAAGTGAGAACAAATGAATAATTCGGTATTAGTGTTTTGCTTACAAACATGATTTTTTTTTCCAAACACTTAGATCACATAAATGCTCTGCACACATAAGTTTTCTCTAGTTGTGGGTATATCACTACTACTATAGAGCAGGGGCTGCAGACATGTGGCTCTCCAGATGTTTAAAGCTACAACTTTTTTCTAGACTTCGGTTGTAAATTCAGTAACTCAACAAAGCGATTTACTGTGTAATTGTTTGTAACTAGAGATGAGCGAGTAGTGTTCGATCGAGTAGGTGTTCGATTGAATACTATGGTATTCAAAATACTCGTACTTGATCGAACACTACTAGCTGTTCGAAGTTTAAGGTTCGATGCAGAACCAGCATTGATTGGCAGAATGCTATACATTCTGCCAATCAACGCTGGTTCTTCTCTTACCTTTAGAAGTGTTCTCCGTGCAGCGTCCCCACGGCGTGCACGGAGAACATGCGCAGTCGGCGCAACCTCGCATGCGCAGTCGGCTCTGCTCAGGCGTCGGGCTGGGCAGAGCCGACCGCGCATGTGCAGTCGGCTCTGTCTAGGCCCCGATGCCTAGGCAGAGTGAATTCCAGCCGGAAGACGCCGCGGGGGCGCTGCGCCGGGAGAAGACTTCAAGGGGAATCCAGCACGACCGTCACTTGTGGACTTGGTAAGTATAATTTTATCGAATTTTGCGTACCCCTGAAACGAGCATTTCCCCCCATAGACTATAATGGGGTTCGAAATCCGTTCAAACAGCTGAACAGTGTGCGGCTGTTCGAATCGGATTTCGAACCTCGGACATTTTAGTGTTCGCTCATCTCTATTTATAACCATTGAAAATTCCTATACACAGTACTATATGGTGCTATACCATCTATAGTATTAGGGAAATGTGAATTGTATATGATGTAGATTAAAAAATCCCAGGTAATACAATTCACAGTCGCTGTAAACTTGAATCATGCTGGACCTTTTCTTTATGATCAGGAGTGTTTAGCCTTCATAGTGTTGCACTCCATAACTAAGACTTAAAGGGGCTCTATCCTCACATATGCGTGAATAGCCTTTAAAAAGGCTATTCAGGCACCGTTAATCCTATCTTAAACCCCGCTCCCGTTTTAAAATAAAACTATAAAAACATATATGTAAATCATACCTTTGCATGCACAGGGGGCGGTTGTGCACGATCCAACGTCATCTTCGGTCCCGCCTTCCTCTTCTTTCTTCTTCCAGCGACATCCTCCTGTCCTGGCTCTTCTCTGCCTTCATCTTCTATTCTTCTGGAGTGAAGACGTTCGCGAGCGTACTGCGCATGCTCACGTAGTTCTAAAGGATACTTAGAACTACAACAAAAATGGCGCCGGCGTGTGTGCAGTAGCGCTCCGGAGGGAGCGCTACTGCGCACGCGCGGGATTTGAATGCAACCCACCAGAAGAACAGAAGATGAAGGCGGAGAAGAGCCAGGACAGGAGGACGTCGCTGGAAGAATAAAGAAGAGGAAGGCGGGACCGAAGATGACGTCGGATCGTGCACGACCGCCCCCTGTGCATGCAAAGGTATGATTTACATATATGTTTTTATAGTTTTATTTTAAAACGGGAGCGGGGTTTAAAATAACATTAGCGGTGCCTCAATAGCCTTTTTAAAGGCTATTCGCGCATATGTGGGGCTCATACAGAAAAATTTTGCTGATAGAGCCCCTTTAAAGGGGTTCTCAAAGATTTAAAGGGGTTATCCATGTATTCAAAATTGATGATCTGTAATAAGACAGGCCAACAATTTTAGAACAGGTGGAGCAGGGCCGCCATCAGGAATTTTGGGGCCCCATACAGCCTAAGTGTCTGCCCCCCCCCCCCCCCCCCGCCGCCATTTTAAAACTACTTTAATTTGCGACATACCCATTATGTATTACATTTCCCTTTATTTAGCAGCTTTACAAGGCTTAATCAGATTCTATTTGCAGGTACAATCTGCTACATGTGACAGCGCCTATAGAGAGCCAACACCATTTATAAGAGCCCTCCTAATAAATCCTCAGGGCTTATTCACATTGCGTTTTTGGCCTCCCTTGCCGGGATACGTTGGTAACCAGTCAGAATCAGCTGTCAACTTATCCCTGCACGAAGAACTGGTCATTAAAAAAAAGGGGGGCCTGCAGTTCTCTGTGCAGGGATAAGTGGGTAGCTGATTGTGACTGGTTACCAACGTATCCCAGCAAGGGAGGCCAAAAACGCAATGTGAACACTCCTTTAAAGTGAAAGTCCCACCCCCAAACAGGCTGCTATGCTAGTAACATAGCGGCCTACATCATTATTAATACAAAGCACACATACCTTTGGAGGTCTTGTGTGGTTTGTAGTTCTCCAGCTAAAAACTTATATATTATATATTATTTCCCCAGACATTCCCTCTCCGCAGTGCCACACACCCGATGCCCCAACAATCCCCCTTCCCCCCCGTCCACCTTCTAACATCTTTCCACTGCCCCCTGTACCCATACCTCCCAACTTTTGAAGAACCAAAAGAGGGACAAAATGTGCGGCGCGCAAATCATTAATTTTTCATGTGCCCGCACACAGTATAATCCTCCTACAGTCACCCGTACATTATATATCCCCCCTCTATCTCTCCCCCAGCTTCATATACACCCTTCATCTGCCCCCAGTTTCATGTCTCCCACCCAATCTCTGCCCCCAAATTCATGTCCGCCCATCCATTTCTGCCACCAGTTTCATGTCCCCTCCATCTCTGTCCTGTTTCATGTCCCCCATCTCTACCCCCAGATTCATGCCCTCCATCTCTGCCCCCCAGATTCATGTCCCTCCATCTCTGCCCCCATATTCATGTCCCCTCCATCTCTGCCCCCATATTCATGTCCCCTCCATCTCTGCCCCCATATTCATGTCCCCTCCATCTCTGCCCCCATATTCATGTCCCCTCCATCTCTGCCCCCATATTCATGTCCCCTCCATCTCTGCCCTTATATTCATGTCCCCTCCATCTCTGCCCCCATATTCATGTCCCCTCCATCTCTGCTCCCATATTCATGTCCCTCCATCCCTGCCCCCAGTGTCATGCTGTCCTCTCCATCTCTACCCCATATTCATGTCCCCTCCATCTCTGCCCCCAGATTCATGTCCCCTCCATCTCTGCTCCCATATTCATGTCCCTCCATCTCTGCCCCCATTGTCATGCCGTCCTCTCCATCTCTGCCCCCAGTGTCATGCCGTCCTCTCTCTGCCCCCAGTTTCACGTTCCACATTAGACTGACTGACTTACCTTCTCCTTCGTTCCCTCGCAGCTCTCTGCGCGCCTCTCTCACACTGGCGCACAGTTATAGACGCGATGTGACGTCATCACATCGCGTCTACAAGCCAGTAGCGGAGGCGGCGAAGCGAGGAGCTGACACAGGTCAGCTCCTCGCTTCAGCCGCATATGTGACAGCGAGAGAGGCGCACAGCGGCGAAGCAAGGAGCTGACCTGTGTCAGCTCCTCGCTTCGCCGCCGGCTACTGGCTTGTAGACGCGATGGCTGAAGCGAGGAGCTGACCTGTGTCAGCTCCTCGCTTCGC
This sequence comes from Leptodactylus fuscus, assembly GCF_031893055.1. NCBI lineage: Eukaryota > Metazoa > Chordata > Amphibia > Anura > Leptodactylidae > Leptodactylus > Leptodactylus fuscus. The sequence continues at coordinate 180,852,521 of NC_134268.1, read as the reverse complement.
TGCTGCCGCCGGCTACTGGCTTTTAGATGCGATGTGATCACATCGCGTCTACAAGCCAGTAGCAGCGGCGGCGCCGAAGCGAGGAGCTGACACAGGTCAGCTCCTTGCTTCAACCGCGTATGTCTTCAACTCAGATCTGCGTCCTCTGGATGCAGATCTGAGTTGAAATAGGACATACACAATGACTGCTACGGGCGCCAGGGGGCCGGCACACGGTAGCGGGCCAAAACCGGGCCCCCCCCCCATTTTTCAATTTGGCCGGGCCCCTGACGCCAGTACCAGTAGTACTGCCCTATCGGCGGCCCTGAGGAGGAGTATAGCTGTCAGGACACTCTCAGATCAGCTGTTTTCCAGGGAGTGCAGCTTCTGACATTATTTACATGCCAGTGCTTGCAATGCCCTTACCATATTATTGATAGCAGTGGTTGTGGATACTGCATTGATGTCCTAAGACTCTGCTGCAGCGCCCAATACAGCAAGTAAGCAGCGCAGTACCTCACCATTACAGGAGCAGTGAACAGCTGATCTGTTCTTGTCCCAACAGTCGTACCCTCGCCAATTTATAGTTGATGGGTCATCAATTCTGGAAATGTGATTTTACCCCTCTAGGCTAAAGCACCACATTAAGGAAATGCAGCGTTTCTGGTTGCTGTGGAATTGCAGAGGTGAAAAGCGCTACATTTTACAGTACCAGCAAAGTAAATGAGAGTCTGGCCAGTCTCATACACACATTGCAGGAAAGCTTCTTTTTCAAAAACGTGATCAATACCCTTGAATGCCTGAAGAGCAAAACGGACAGGGTTTTGTGCCACAAGGGTCTCACACTAACCAATGAAAAAAACAACAACCATGTGTTCAGTGTCATAGCAATTCCCCCAAAAAATGAATAGCATACTGACAAAATATATATATACAGCCATGTGCATGAGGCCTTAAATTCCCAGAGCCCTGCTAAATTCTTGAATACTGTCAATGTCTCACCAGCCAGTTGGCTTCTGTTATCTCCTGTAATAACTACGATCCAGTCTTTCTGAATGGTTATAGTTAGCGCCGTGCTTGCAAGATTTGCCAGATCTGCTAAAATAATAACCACTCCATAGCAGAATACCTGTGGATAAAAAAGACATAAAATTGCAATTTATTTCCATTTATTGCTGATGCTTTGGCCGTAAACCACAGCAACACTCACACAGAAGCTTATGTGACAACAAACTAATTTACATAACTATGTACGCAACCTCGGAGACAGAATATAATGAAAACACAAAAACTCTTTCACTGGAAGAAAGGAAATTCCTAAACAAAGACCAAGGACTTTTGGAAATTGTTCCATTATTTGATACTTTGATTCAATTTTTTCAATGTTCTAAAGTTAGTTTGCTGTTCTATGGAATCTTAAAATCCAATGTTTAGTTGGATAGATTCTGTCAACTGAGGAACAACCAGAAAGCCTTGAGAAGCTTAACATGAATATCCACAATTTTGTTATATGAATTGCTCTTTTTTTTTTTTTATGTAGATTGTGAGCCCCATATAGGGATAAAAAAAAATTTTTCCTATTTTTTCAGTATGTCTTTTGTAGAATGGAAGGAAATCCACGCAAACACCGGGAGAACATACAAACTCCTTGCAGATATTGTTCCTGGCAAGATTCGAACCCAGGACTCCAGCGCTGCAAGGCTGCAGTTCTAACGACTGAGCCACCGTGTTGCCCCTTGTTACATGAATTTCTTAATATATCCTTATCATAGTTGGAGTTCTGTTTTTCTGACACCGTATGGGATCTATGGACGCAAAGAGACTTGCAATATGCAGTACCACAATTTCAGTTAATCTATAGGAAAGAAACTTGCCAGGACCTTTCCAGAACCTTTTTAGATGGTCCAAAAAATTTTCTGTATAGAAACTTTGCAACTGCATGTAAGTCATTGCAAACAACAAAATGATGCCATGGTGTCCTAGCCATAGAGATAACTCAAAGAATCTTGTCTGTCTGCAGTCATCGCTAGATGGAGTTGAAAGGTTTACTGCATATAGTTTATTCACCGAACTCAATATAAAAAAGTATGCCATGAGTTTTTCCTAGCTCCTCCGATAATTGGTTGAAGACACCTGGAATTCTGTATATAGTAATACAGACAACCACAAAAACAGCTCCAATTTTTAGAAAGATATATTAAAAAATGATATAGTGTTAAACACAATGTTAGTGCTGGACATTCATATTAAAGGGGTCGGCCAGAATTATAAAAAAACATGGCTTCTCTTTTCCAAAAGCAGTGATGTTATGTTTAGAAGAAGCAGCCATTGTTGAATCCTGGACAGTTCCATGTTGTGCGGATACAGCAGAAGCTGTACTGTATTCTATTTGGTATACATCACTAAAACAGCCTCACTAGAATGAGATGCGCAGATAATTGAAAGGTTTGTGCATGGAAACATTTTTGTACAAAAAAATACTCTAAAATGTCCATTCAGTTTACTTATTGCCATCTATATTGATTGCATAGCCCCTTTAACTGTGAATTAAAGCCAGGAAATCACACACCATCGTGACTTACTGTAAGCCAGCCATGCCATATCTGCTCTATTTCATTTTTATAGGAGAATACCAGCATCAGGACTATACAGCAAGCGGTGACGGATGAATTCTGAATGAATAGTGATGCATGAGCAACTGAGAAGGCAAAAATGGACCATTAACACAAAACATGAACTGAGTTAAGTTGGAGTGTGCTTTTATAGCTTAGTAGAAGAAAAAATTGTACCGTGCTTTACACAGCAGTGGTGCCGTGTTATAGGTTACATTTAGCATGGACATTATCATTTCTACATTTTTTTTTAATAGTTTTTCCCAATCTTGAATTGTTAATTTGATAAAGAACATTTCTCCTACCAAATCTCAGCATTTAGCTATCTCCCTGGAACTGTGGGATACAAACTGGCACCCCTTGTGTACTATACGTATACATACATATATATGCTGTATCAGCTATAAGATTTCCTTCATGACATCAAATTGAGAAATATAGGGTATTATGAAAGAATCATGCCATACAAATGCTGCGTGTTAAAGGGTTTGTTCGATTATTTTTCTTATCATTTGATACTACTACAAGTTGGGCCATAAACAGAACAAACATTCCAAAATCCATTTCCCATAGCCATTGTTTTCTGTGGGACAAGTTGTACTTTCTATTGGCACCATTAAATATTCCATACAATGTATGAAATGTTTTAAAGGGATGGAATTGTAAAAATAAACTCGGTTGTCCCATTTTCTTGTGAGCTTTGTTTACAGATGAGCGATTTATTTATATAAAATCGATTCGGCCAATTTTTCGATTTCTCTGTAACGCTTAGATTAATTTGCAGCAAATCGCGTTAACTCCTTCCCAACGTCTGCGCTGCTGGGAAGGACTACCCACAAACCATGGCAGAAGCATGGTGCACACACAGAAACTGTGTCAGCCGTATGTAACAGCCCCAGTTGGAGCTGAGCTCTGACCCTGAGATGCCGCGGTCAAACATGATATATATTGGGGTCGCAATTGGCCCCCTCATGACGTTTTAGGGGGTGCTGCTGCAACATACTTTCCCTGATATGGCCATTGCATGATCGGGACATGAACCTATGTGATCTACTAACACGAAGCTTGAGGAAATCCGGTTTCGATACGAATCGAATATTTCCTGAAATTCGGATCAAATTCCACTTCGTCAGCTTCGATTCACTCATCTCTAAAAATGAGAGGTTACCTTCATTCTGCAGGTCAATATGACAATGGTGATACCAAACTTGTTTAGTTTTTATGTTTTAATTCTTCTACCAAAATAAAATTCTCTTATTTTTTCAAAACAAAATATTCTTTCCATTGCCATAGTCTGACCACCATATTTTTTCATACTACAGACCTGGATTTAAGGGTTCTTTTATTGTGGAACAAGCTGATATTTTTATTGGTACGATTGGTACCAATAATTAATTACTTTTGATCAATTATTTTTTAAATGGAAGGAGGAGTGAACAAAAAACATCAAATTTATGCTTTTTAACTTTTTTTCATTACATTTTGGGGCTTACCATATTAAATACATACTTTTATATTTCAGACATAGCTAACTACTGTATAATATGTCTATTTATTCTTTATTTTTTGTAAAATGGGGAAAGCAATTGATTTCAAATTTTATATATTTTTTTTTATATTTTTGAAAACTGAATTAACATTTATGTTTAGTCTCCCTTGTGGGATTGAACCCTAGGTGTTTTGATTGCTCATACAATATACCTCAGGACTTATGTGGTACTTCTATTATACACTGTGTGTAGTATGGTGTTATAGAAGATCTATAGGCTCCAAGCTGACATGACAACCATTGCCACCATGACAATCTCCAAGATGGGGAACCCATGTGCCACAATGGTAACCATGGCATTAATTGATCCTGGCACAGCTATTACCAGAGGGTGACTTCTCTATAATACAGTCAGTCTTTTTTATATTCCCTGCCTGATATTATGATGTACATATATGTCAAATTGTGGGTTAAAGAATATGACATATGTATAGATATGTATCAGGTTGCATGGTCCTAATATTCTTTTAAAGGGATCCTATCATACAAACGATTTTTTTTTCTGAGTAACACATTGGAATAGCCTTAAGAAAGGCTATTCTTCTCCTACCCTTTGTTGTCTTCTCCGCCCCGCTGTTTACCTAAAATCCTGTGCTCAAACAACACTGGGGGCGTCCCCAATGCTGTGAGAGAACTCTCTCCAGCGCCGCCTCCATCTTCGTCCGGCGCAGGTTTCAGACTTCTAGGCCTTGGGCAGAGCAGACTGCGCATGCCCACAGGCCACAAGAAAATGGCTGCTTACAATACTGGGTAAGTGCCCATTTTCTCGTGGCCTGTGGGCATGCGCAGTCTGCTTTGCCCAAGGCCTAGAAGTCTGAAACCTGCGCCGGACGAAGATGGAGTCGGCGCTGGAGAGAGTTCTCTCGCAGCATTGAGGCCACCCCCAGTGCTGTTTGAGCACTGGGGCCCGCCCCCAGTGCTGCGACAGAACTCATTTGCATACTGACAAAAAACAGGATTTTAGGTAAACAGCGGGGTGGAGAAGACAACAAAGGGTAGGAGAAGAATAGCCTTTCTTAAGGCTATTCCAATGTGTTACATGCATCCCAACAAACATCGGGAACCAAGGGCAATTGAGTATGAATTTTATTCTTTTTTTATGTTACACCTCCCCTGACCTCTTCATTTATTTCCTGGACCTCCTCCTTTATTACCTTTATTTATGGGCCTCAGAGTAATGACTCTGCATGTATCACAGAACAGACAGGGCACCCTGCTGACCTACACTCCACTTTTGTGGGAGAGAATAGTACACAAATTACAGTAAAGCCTGACTCGGCAAGAGAAATATAGATTCTTAGCCCATCTTAGCCCATGCTACAAAGGTAAGAAATGTATATCCAGAACTGGAACTGGTTTAACTGTGTTTTTCCTCAAGTAATAAGTTACCCTGTTTCTGCATACCTCTCACCTCATGGCCATCATGCTCACTCCAACTCTCATAATACAACATCTAGAACATGCTACCACCAACACTAGGTACCGTGTAGGCATCCTCAGCACTGCACCAGCCCAGGAGGCGAGGTGGAGGAGTTGGTCGAGCCTTTCACTACCAGGACCATTGCAAGTACCACTACTCTCAGCCTCATAGCCTCCACCAATTGTTGCAGTAGTACTGTTAAATTTATGCAAACTGCATTGCATTACCTGGAGACAGGGAGTTATCGTTGTACCCACAGCTCGCTGGCTTACTTTTCTGCTTAAAATGTCTGCTAACTAATAGTTTCCACATTTTAGCAGCAACTGTACATTTCTGTGTAGTAAAACAGATTCCTACAAATTCCTATTTCTAAAACTAAAATGTCCCCAGAGTCAGAAACATTGCAAATTATCCCTGATTTGCAGATCTTTTTACTGCAGCATTTTCATAACCTACATTATCTGAAATAATATATTAGCGCACTTCTGAAAATCCTGCACGGTAATCACATCATTTTGCTATTTCTTTCCTCCTGACACAAGTGAGTTTCCTGTAGATGGCGATGTACTACTTGGAAAACATCGCCAATTTCCATTTCAATGAAAGCAATAAGCTATTGTCACAGCTCTGGTGAGGGACAAAAAAGAGGTTTTCGCCTATTGTACCTGATTCATATGAAAATATACAATTGTTATTTTGCAATTGAAATATTCCCCGTTTTGGTTTATTGTAAATGGACAAGAAATGCTGCAGGTAATGGAGTTCCCCTTCAGTTTACATTCTACACAGTAGTCAAATGCTGTACATGTTTAATACAAAGTATCTGCTAAAAAGACACAATGTTAGAAGAGTTTTCAAATACCTGAATATATGTAGAAGGATGGATAGATAGATAGATAGATAGATAGATAGATAGATAGATAGATAGATATAGATGATAACGATAGATAGATGATAGATAGATAGATAGATAGATAGATAGATAGATAGATAGGAGATCGATAGATAGATAGATAGATAGATAGATAGATAGATAGATAAATAGATAGATATGAGATAGATAGATAGATAGATAGATAGATAGATAGATAGACATCTATAAGGAATAAAAGGACGTGAATTACATAATAAACATGTAGCGTACCTTTATTTCTAGGTTTCCTGTCAATCCAGTCACCAATTAGGGCCCCGAACACTAGCACAGAGCCGGCTACCACTAAGCCAAAAACCGCTGTTAGCAGCAGGTTATGTCCATAGAGTTCAATAAGAAATACAGAAATAGCAAAATGCCACATGCGGTCCCCCTAAAAACAAGCAGATATTCAGACATAGAACATTCTGTGTTCTTTATTCTTATTACAATTGAATCAGAAAACAGATTTTATTATCAAAACCTGAAAAATTCACATGTCCTATTACTATGTCATTCTAAGCTACCCTGTCATTCTCATAGGGCTAACACATATGAAGATATATTCACCAGGGTTCACAGAAGAGACTTTTAGAATAAGGGATGCTTTAGAAAACACCGCACATATCTCAGACCATTCATAGCACTACACTAGAATTATATACTATAATACTAATTATATACTATACTATACTCGTATACTTTACCTGGTGATACAAATGTTTTCAAATAATAACACTTTTAATAAACACTTTTCCAATATACTGTTATTAAATATTAACATCTCACATGACTTTATTGCCTGACGGAAAGCTTCTCTCTCATCACAGGAGGAATTTGTCCCCCTCCCTTCTTTGTCAGAGAGTGTCATATCAAATCCCAGCACTCTGACTGTGTTCAAGACATGCGTAAGGAATAGAGATGAGCGAACACTAAAATGTTCGAGGTTCGAAATTCGATTCGAACAGCCGCTCACTGTTCGAGTGTTCGAATGGGTTTCGAACCCCATTATAGTCTATGGGGAACATAAACTCGTTAAGGGGGAAACCCAAATTCGTGTCTGGAGGGTCACCAAGTCCACTATGACACCCCAGGAAATGATACCAACACCCTGGAATGACACTGGGACAGCAGGGGAAGCATGTCTGGGGGCATAAAAGTCACTTTATTTCATGGAAATCCCTGTCAGTTTGCGATTTTCGCAAGCTAACTTTTCCCCATAGAAATGCATTGGCCAGTGCTGATTGGCCAGAGTACGGAACTCGACCAATCAGCGCTGGCTCTGCTGGAGGAGGCGGAGTCTAAGATCGCTCCACACCAGTCTCCATTCAGGTCCGACCTTAGACTCCGCCTCCTCCGGCAGAGCCAGCGCTGATTGGCCGAAGGCTGGCCAATGCATTCCTATGCGAATGCAGACTTAGCAGTGCTGAGTCAGTTTTGCTCAACTACACATCTGATGCACACTCGGCACTGCTACATCAGATGTAGCAATCTGATGTAGCAGAGCCGAGGGTGCACTAGAACCCCTGTGCAAACTCAGTTCACGCTAATAGAATGCATTGGCCAGCGCTGATTGGCCAATGCATTCTATTAGCCCGATGAAGTAGAGCTGAATGTGTGTGCTAAGCACACACATTCAGCACTGCTTCATCACGCCAATACAATGCATTAGCCAGTGCTGATTGGCCAGAGTACGGAATTCGGCCAATCAGCGCTGGCTCTGCTGGAGGAGGCGGAGTCTAAGGTCGGACCTGAATGGAGACTGGTGTGGAGCGATCTTAGACTCCGCCTCCTCCAGCAGAGCCAGCGCTGATTGGCCGAATTCCGTACTCTGGCCAATCAGCGCTGGCCAATGCATTCTATTAGCCCGATGAAGTAGAGCTGAATGTGTGTGCTAAGCACACACATTCAGCACTGCTTCATCACGCCAATACAATGCATTAGCCAGTGCTGATTGGCCAGAGTACGGAATTCGGCCAATCAGCGCTGGCTCTGCTGGAGGAGGCGGAGTCTAAGATCGCTCCACACCAGTCTTCATTCAGGTCCGACCTTAGACTCCGCCTCCTCCGGCAGAGCCAGCGCTGATTGGCCGAAGGCTGGCCAATGCATTCCTATGCGAATGCAGACTTAGCAGTGCTGAGTCAGTTTTGCTCAACTACACATCTGATGCACACTCGGCACTGCTACATCAGATGTAGCAATCTGATGTAGCGGAGCCGAGGGTGCACTAGAACCCCTGTGCAAACTCAGTTCACGCTAATAGAATGCATTGGCCAGCGCTGATTGGCCAATGCATTCTATTAGCCCGATGAAGTAGAGCTGAATGTGTGTGCTAAGCACACTCATTCAGCACTGCTTCATCACGCCAATACAATGCATTAGCCAGTGCTGATTGGCCAGAGTACGGAATTCGGCCAATCAGCGCTGGCTCTGCTGGAGGAGGCGGAGTCTAAGGTCGGACCTGAATGGAGACTGGTGTGGAGCGATCTTAGACTCCGCCTCCTCCAGCAGAGCCAGCGCTGATTGGCCGAATTCCGTACTCTGGCCAATCAGCACTGGCTAATGCATTGTATTGGCGTGATGAAGCAGTGCTGAATGTGTGTGCTTAGCACACACATTCAGCTCTACTTCATCGGGCTAATAGAATGCATTGGCCAGCGCTGATTGGCCGAATTCCGTACTCTGGCCAATCAGTGCTGGCCAATGCATTCTATTAGCTTGATGAAGCAGAGTGTGCACAAGGGTTCAAGCGCACCCTCGGCTCTGATGTAGCAGAGCCGAGGCTGCACAAGGGTTCAAGCGCACCCTCGGCTCTGATGTAGGAGAGCCGAGGGTGCACTTGAACCCTTGTGCACCCTCAGCTCTGCTACATCAGAGCCGAGGGTGCGCTTGAACCCTTGTGCACACTCTGCTTCATCAAGCTAATAGAATGCATTGGCCAGCGCTGATTGGCCAATGTATTCTATTAGCCTGATGAAGTAGAGCTGAATGTGTGTGCTAAGCACACACATTCAGCTCTACTTCATCGGGCTAATAGAATGCATTGGCCAGCGCTGATTGGCCAGAGTACGGAACTCGACCAATCAGCGCTGGCTCTGCTGGAGGAGGCGGAGTCTAAGATCGCTCCACACCAGTCTCCATTCAGGTCCAACCTTAGACTCCGCCTCCTCCAGCAGAGCCAGCGCTGATTGGCCGAATTCCGTACTCTGGCCAATCAGCACTGGCTAATGCATTGTATTGGCGTGATGAAGTAGTGCTGAATGTGTGTGCTTAGCACACACATTCAGCTCTACTTCATCGGGCTAATAGAATGCATTGGCCAGCGCTGATTGGCCGAATTCCGTACTCTGGCCAATCAGCACTGGCTAATGCATTGTATTGGCGTGATGAAGCAGTGCTGAATGTGTGTGCTTAGCACACACATTCAGCTCTACTTCATCGGGCTAATAGAATGCATTGGCCAATCAGCGCTGGCCAATGCATTCTATTAGCGTGAACTGAGTTTGCACAGGGGTTCTAGTGCACCCTCGGCTCTGCTACATCAGATTGCTACATCTGATGTAGCAGTGCCGAGTGTGCATCAGATGTGTAGTTGAGCAAAACTGACTCAGCACTGCTAAGTCTCTGCATTCGCATAGGAATGCATTGGCCAGCCTTCGGCCAATCAGCGCTGGCTCTGCCGGAGGAGGCGGAGTCTAAGGTCGGACCTGAATGGAGACTGGTGTGGAGCGATCTTAGACTCCGCCTCCTCCAGCAGAGCCAGCGCTGATTGGTCGAGTTCCGTACTCTGGCCAATCAGCGCTGGCCAATGCATTCTATTAGCCCGATGAAGTAGAGCTGAATGTGTGTGCTTAGCACACACATTCAGCTCTACTTCATCAGGCTAATAGAATACATTGGCCAATCAGCGCTGGCCAATGCATTCTATTAGCTTGATGAAGCAGAGTGTGCACAAGGGTTCAAGCGCACCCTCGGCTCTGATGTAGCAGAGCTGAGGGTGCACAAGGGTTCAAGTGCACCCTCGGCTCTCCTACATCAGAGCCGAGGGTGCGCTTGAACCCTTGTGCAGCCTCGGCTCTGCTACATCAGAGCCGAGGGTGCGCTTGAACCCTTGTGCACACTCTGCTTCATCAAGCTAATAGAATGCATTGGCCAGCACTGATTGGCCAGAGTACGGAATTCGGCCAATCAGCGCTGGCCAATGCATCCCTATGGGAAAAAGTTTATCTCACAAAAATCACAATTACACACCCGATAGAGCCCCAAAAAGTTATTTTTAATAACATTCCCCCCTAAATAAAGGTTATCCCTAGCTATCCCTGCCTGTACAGCTATCCCTGTCTCATAGTCACAAAGTTCACATTCTCATATGACCCGGATTTGAAATCCACTATTCGTCTAAAATGGAGGTCACCTGATTTCGGCAGCCAATGACTTTTTCCAATTTTTTTCAATGCCCCTAGTGTCGTAGTTCCTGTCCCACCTCCCCTGCGCTGTTATTGGTGCAAAAAAGGTGCCAGGGAAGGTGGGAGGGGAATCGAATTTTGGCGCACTTTACCACGTGGTGTTCGATTCGATTCGAACATGGCGAACACCCTGATATCCGATCGAACATGTGTTCGATAGAACACTGTTCGCTCATCTCTAGTAAGGAATATTTCAGACGATTTTTTAAATATGTCTCGACCTTGGTGTGCAAGTAACAGCATACTGGAGGGAGGATCTTCTCAGCATAAAAGACTTACAGTGTTATGTACAGTATTGTTCAGAAGCTTCAGGCAAAAAGGCTGCTAAGTATGAACGCTCTCAAAACTAGAAATGTTAATAGTTTATTGGCAACTAAAAAAATGTAAAATTAATGAACAAAAGAGGAATCTAAATCTCATCAATATTCAGTGTGACCTCCCTTTGGAGAAGAAGTCCTGGAAGTGATGATATGGCCTCCACAGAGCCTTGATCTCAGTATCATCCAGTCTGTTCAGAATTACATGAAGACAAAGAAGGATTTGACCAAGCCTACATCCACTGAAGATTTGTGCTTATTTCTCCAATATGTTTGTAAGAACCTCCCTGCCGAGTTCCTTCAAAAACTGTGTGCGAGTTTACCTAGAAGAATTGATGCTGTTTTTTCGGCAAAGTAATGTGACTTAGATTTCCTTTTTGTTTATTCTCTTCATTTTCTCAATTGAGATATATATATATTTATATAATTCTCTGGTCTGATGAAACCAAAACTGAACTTTATGGCTTCAGTTCTAAGGGTCATGTGTGGAACAATCCAGACACTCAGAATCTTCCTCATCACGTGCCGAATACCAGCCCCACAGAGAAGCATTATGGTGGCAGCACCATGCTGTAGGGGTGTTTTTCAGCGGTTGGGACACGGAGATTGATCAGGATTAAGGGAAAGCTGAATGAAGCAAAGTGCAGAGATATTTTTTTTCAAATTTGAGGACAGTGAGTGCCAGATATCAAAAAATTATCCCTCATTCTTGTTCCTCTTCTTGTATATCTTTTGTAAAAGGTGAAAAATGTATTTGTTCTGAAGGATAACCAGCGTATATCAGAGATATTTTTAATGACAACCTGTTAAAGAATCTACAAAAAAACTACACATAAAATTGTGACAAAAGGAAAAGTTTTATGAACACTCAACTTGTAAAGGATGTATAGAAATATTACTCATTTGACAAATTTTTGATGATAATTCTGTTAAATCTGGGCATGTCCCATTCTGAAACGGCATGGAGTTTAAGGAAACCGCACCCAAAAGGGGCTTAGTTTGCACAAAACTGACCTAAATGAGCATTCCTTCTAATTTGTGACTGGCCTGGTGAACATGTAAATGTTCCTATTTTTAGGGCTTCATAGCTGGCACGCAGGATTGTTGATTGGGAAAAATTCAGTCTTCAAAAAAGCACAACCTATACAAATGGTCCTCATAAATGGTTGCACAATATGTGTGCAAGAATTAATCATGGTTGTCCTGCAATGCCATCTGACACTTTGTTTGGGAGACATCATCTACACTCACCGGCCACTTTATTAGGTACACCTGTCCAACTGCTCGTTAACACTTAATTTCTAATCAGCCAATCACATGGCGGCAACTCAGTGCATTTAGGCATGTAGACATGGTCAAGACAATCTCCTGCAGTTCAAACCGAGCATCAGTATGGGGAAGAAAGGTGATTTGAGTGCCTTTGAACGTGGCATGGTTGTTGGTGCCAGAAGGGCTGGTCTGAGTATTTCAGAAACTGCTGATCTACTGGGATTTTCACGCACAACCATATCTAGGGTTTACAGAGAATGGTCCGAAAAAGAAAAAACATCCAGTGAGCGGCAGTTCTGTGGGCGGAAATGCGTTGTTGATGCCAGAGGTCAGAGGAGAATGGCCAGACTGGTTCGAGCTGATAGAAAGGCAACAGTGACTCAAATAGCCACCCGTTACAACCAAGGTAGCCAGAAGAGCATCTCTGAACGCACAGTACGTCGAACTTTGAGGCAGATGGGCTACAGCAGCAGAAGACCACACCGGGTGCCACTCCTTTCAGCTAAGAACAGGAAACTGAGGCTACAATTTGCACAAGCTCATCGAAATTGGACAATTGAAGATTGGAAAAACGTTGCCTGGTCTGATGAGTCTCGATTTCTGCTGCGACATTCGGATGGTAGGGTCAGAATTTGGCGTCAACAACATGAAAGCATGGATCCATCCTGCCTTGTATCAACGGTTCAGGCTGGTGGTGGTGGTGTCATGGTGTGGGGAATATTTTCTTGGCACTCTTTGGGCCCCTTGGTACCAATTGAGCATCGTTGCAACGCCAAAGCCTACCTGAGTATTGTTGCTGACCATGTCCATCCCTTTATGACCACAATGTACCCAACATCTGATGGCTACTTTCAGCAGGATAATGCGCCATGTCATAAAGCTGGAATCATCTCAGACTGGTTTCTTGAACATGACAATGAGTTCACTGTACTCCAATGGCCTCCACAGTCACCAGATCTCAATCCAATAGAGCATCTTTGGGATGTGGTGGAACGGGAGATTCGCATCATGGATGTGCAGCCGACAAATCTGCGGCAACTGTGTGATGCCATCATGTCAATATGGACCAAAATCTCTGAGGAATGCTTCCAGCACCTTGTTGAATCTATGCCACGAAGAATTGAGGCAGTTCTGAAGGCAAAAGGGGGTCCAACCCGTTACTAGCATGGTGTACCTAATAAAGTGGCCGGTGAGTGTATAACGTTGGATCGTGTTAGTAGTATATTACATAATGATATATACCTAATTTACATGCTACACTTACCCATATTGAAAGTGCACAGCTTACGTAGACAAGAAATCTTGGTCCCATGAGGTAGTTAACAGCTGGGCCTGATAAAACCAACACAATTATTGGTATACATATCATATTAAACAATTCTGAATTCTCAGATTAAGAAGCAAAACTTTTTCATATCAGATTTATTCATAGGAACAAAAAAAGCTGAAAAATATCAATATTGAAGAACTAATAATTCATCCTATGGGATAATAATACATTTTTTATTTGATTCAGTGACCACCAGTTATCTATGGGATACTACACAGAATCCATCGATTTGATATATCCATATTAACACTGAATATGCCCCTGAAAGGTGTGGGCCCTACGTAGCATTAGCACAGTACCTGCAAAGTGGATGGGATTCTGGCCAATCCCATCCACACATTTGAGAAAAAAAAATCTGCAGCAGAGAGCAAAAAGGCAAGGGTTTTTGCAAATCACAGCATATCAATTATATCTATGGATATGCAGGCGTTTTCCGTATAGGTATAATAGAGACAAAAAGTCTGCAGAGGAAAACTCTGTGGACTTGATGTGAAAAAAAATCTGCGTAAAAAAAATCTGATGTGTTTCCACCGCATTTTGTCCGCGGTGCTTTTTGGCTGCAACTTGCTACTTGGGGCCTTAGCCTTAAAGGGGTATTCCCATGTAAATAATCTTATCTATATTTGTAGATAATTAAAAGTTAAACATTTTTGCAAATATAAGTAATTAAAAATTCTGCAAAATTTTAAAGATTTTCTCTAACTTTCTTAGTGGTGACAGTCTGTTATCTTGATCGGTTACCAATGGTTAAGACTAGAGATGAGCGAACACTAAAATGTTCGAGGTTCGAAATTCGATTCGAACAGCCGCTCACTGTTCGAGTGTTCGAATGGGTTTCGAACCCCATTATAGTCTATGGGGAACATAAACTCGTTAAGGGGGAAACCCAAATTCGTGTCTGGAGGGTCACCAAGTCCACTATGACACCCCAGGAAATGATACCAACACCCTGGAATGACACTGGGACAGCAGGGGAAGCATGTCTGGGGGCATAAAAGTCACTTTATTTCATGGAAATCCCTGTCAGTTTGCGATTTTCGCAAGCTAACTTTTCCCCATAGAAATGCATTGGCCAGTGCTGATTGGCCAGAGTACGGAACTCGACCAATCAGCGCTGGCTCTGCTGGAGGAGGCGGAGTCTAAGATCGCTCCACACCAGTCTCCATTCAGGTCCGACCTTAGACTCCGCCTCCTCCGGCAGAGCCAGCGCTGATTGGCCGAAGGCTGGCCAATGCATTCCTATGCGAATGCAGACTTAGCAGTGCTGAGTCAGTTTTGCTCAACTACACATCTGATGCACACTCGGCACTGCTACATCAGATGTAGCAATCTGATGTAGCAGAGCCGAGGGTGCACTAGAACCCCTGTGCAAACTCAGTTCACGCTAATAGAATGCATTGGCCAGCGCTGATTGGCCAATGCATTCTATTAGCCCGATGAAGTAGAGCTGAATGTGTGTGCTAAGCACACACATTCAGCACTACTTCATCACGCCAATACAATGCATTAGCCAGTGCTGATTGGCCAGAGTACGGAATTCGGCCAATCAGCGCTGGCTCTGCTGGAGGAGGCGGAGTCTAAGGTCGGACCTGAATGGAGACTGGTGTGGAGCGATCTTAGACTCCGCCTCCTCCAGCAGAGCCAGCGCTGATTGGCCGAATTCCGTACTCTGGCCAATCAGCGCTGGCCAATGCATTCTATTAGCCCGATGAAGTAGAGCTGAATGTGTGTGCTAAGCACACACATTCAGCACTGCTTCATCACGTCAATACAATGCATTAGCCAGTGCTGATTGGCCAGAGTACGGAATTCGGCCAATCAGCGCTGGCTCTGCTGGAGGAGGCGGAGTCTAAGATCGCTCCACACCAGTCTCCATTCAGGTCCGACCTTAGACTCCGCCTCCTCCGGCAGAGCCAGCGCTGATTGGCCGAAGGCTGGCCAATGCATTCCTATGCGAATGCAGACTTAGCAGTGCTGAGTCAGTTTTGCTCAACTACACATCTGATGCACACTCGGCACTGCTACATCAGATGTAGCAATCTGATGTAGCAGAGCCGAGGGTGCACTAGAACCCCTGTGCAAACTCAGTTCACACTAATAGAATGCATTGGCCAGCGCTGATTGGCCAATGCATTCTATTAGCCCGATGAAGTAGAGCTGAATGTGTGTGCTAAGCACACTCATTCAGCACTGCTTCATCACGCCAATACAATGCATTAGCCAGTGCTGATTGGCCAGAGTACGGAATTCGGCCAATCAGCGCTGGCCAATGCATTCTATTAGCCCGATGAAGTAGAGCTGAATGTGTGTGCTAAGCACACACATTCAGCACTGCTTCATCACGCCAATACAATGCATTAGCCAGTGCTGATTGGCCAGAGTACGGAATTCGGCCAATCAGCGCTGGCTCTGCTGGAGGAGGCGGAGTCTAAGATCGCTCCACACCAGTCTCCATTCAGGTCCGACCTTAGACTCCGCCTCCTCCGGCAGAGCCAGCGCTGATTGGCCGAAGGCTGGCCAATGCATTCCTATGCGAATGCAGACTTAGCAGTGCTGAGTCAGTTTTGCTCAACTACACATCTGATGCACACTCGGCACTGCTACATCAGATGTAGCAATCTGATGTAGCAGAGCCGAGGGTGCACTAGAACCCCTGTGCAAACTCAGTTCACGCTAATAGAATGCATTGGCCAGCACTGATTGGCCAATGCATTCTATTAGCCCGATGAAGTAGAGCTGAATGTGTGTGCTAAGCACACTCATTCAGCACTGCTTCATCACGCCAATACAATGCATTAGCCAGTGCTGATTGGCCAGAGTACGGAATTCGGCCAATCAGCGCTGGCTCTGCTGGAGGAGGCGGAGTCTAAGGTCGGACCTGAATGGAGACTGGTGTGGAGCGATCTTAGACTCCGCCTCCTCCAGCAGAGCCAGCGCTGATTGGCCGAATTCCGTACTCTGGCCAATCAGCGCTGGCCAATGCATTCTATTAGCCCGATGAAGTAGAGCTGAATGTGTGTGCTAAGCACACACATTCAGCACTGCTTCATCACGTCAATACAATGCATTAGCCAGTGCTGATTGGCCAGAGTACGGAATTCGGCCAATCAGCGCTGGCTCTGCTGGAGGAGGCGGAGTCTAAGATCGCTCCACACCAGTCTCCATTCAGGTCCGACCTTAGACTCCGCCTCCTCCGGCAGAGCCAGCGCTGATTGGCCGAAGGCTGGCCAATGCATTCCTATGCGAATGCAGACTTAGCAGTGCTGAGTCAGTTTTGCTCAACTACACATCTGATGCACACTCGGCACTGCTACATCAGATGTAGCAATCTGATGTAGCAGAGCCGAGGGTGCACTAGAACCCCTGTGCAAACTCAGTTCACACTAATAGAATGCATTGGCCAGCGCTGATTGGCCAATGCATTCTATTAGCCCGATGAAGTAGAGCTGAATGTGTGTGCTAAGCACACTCATTCAGCACTGCTTCATCACGCCAATACAATGCATTAGCCAGTGCTGATTGGCCAGAGTACGGAATTCGGCCAATCAGCGCTGGCCAATGCATTCTATTAGCCCGATGAAGTAGAGCTGAATGTGTGTGCTAAGCACACACATTCAGCACTGCTTCATCACGCCAATACAATGCATTAGCCAGTGCTGATTGGCCAGAGTACGGAATTCGGCCAATCAGCGCTGGCTCTGCTGGAGGAGGCGGAGTCTAAGATCGCTCCACACCAGTCTCCATTCAGGTCCGACCTTAGACTCCGCCTCCTCCGGCAGAGCCAGCGCTGATTGGCCGAAGGCTGGCCAATGCATTCCTATGCGAATGCAGACTTAGCAGTGCTGAGTCAGTTTTGCTCAACTACACATCTGATGCACACTCGGCACTGCTACATCAGATGTAGCAATCTGATGTAGCAGAGCCGAGGGTGCACTAGAACCCCTGTGCAAACTCAGTTCACGCTAATAGAATGCATTGGCCAGCACTGATTGGCCAATGCATTCTATTAGCCCGATGAAGTAGAGCTGAATGTGTGTGCTAAGCACACTCATTCAGCACTGCTTCATCACGCCAATACAATGCATTAGCCAGTGCTGATTGGCCAGAGTACGGAATTCGGCCAATCAGCGCTGGCTCTGCTGGAGGAGGCGGAGTCTAAGGTCGGACCTGAATGGAGACTGGTGTGGAGCGATCTTAGACTCCGCCTCCTCCAGCAGAGCCAGCGCTGATTGGCCGAATTCCGTACTCTGGCCAATCAGCACTGGCTAATGCATTGTATTGGCGTGATGAAGCAGTGCTGAATGTGTGTGCTTAGCACACACATTCAGCTCTACTTCAAAGGGCTAATAGAATGCATTGGCCAGCGCTGATTGGCCGAATTCCGTACTCTGGCCAATCAGTGCTGGCCAATGCATTCTATTAGCTTGATGAAGCAGAGTGTGCACAAGGGTTCAAGCGCACCCTCGGCTCTGATGTAGCAGAGCCGAGGCTGCACAAGGGTTCAAGCGCACCCTCGGCTCTGATGTAGGAGAGCCGAGGGTGCACTTGAACCCTTGTGCACCCTCAGCTCTGCTACATCAGAGCCGAGGGTGCGCTTGAACCCTTGTGCACACTCTGCTTCATCAAGCTAATAGAATGCATTGGCCAGCGCTGATTGGTCAATGTATTCTATTAGCCTGATGAAGTAGAGCTGAATGTGTGTGCTAAGCACACACATTCAGCTCTACTTCATCGGGCTAATAGAATGCATTGGCCAGCGCTGATTGGCCAGAGTACGGAACTCGACCAATCAGCGCTGGCTCTGCTGGAGGAGGCGGAGTCTAAGATCGCTCCACACCAGTCTCCATTCAGGTCCGACCTTAGACTCCGCCTCCTCCAGCAGAGCCAGCGCTGATTGGCCGAATTCCGTACTCTGGCCAATCAGCACTGGCTAATGCATTGTATTGGCGTGATGAAGCAGTGCTGAATGTGTGTGCTTAGCACACACATTCAGCTCTACTTCATCGGGCTAATAGAATGCATTGGCCAGCGCTGATTGGCCGAATTCCGTACTCTGGCCAATCAGCACTGGCTAATGCATTGTATTGGCGTGATGAAGCAGTGCTGAATGTGTGTGCTTAGCACACACATTCAGCTCTACTTCATCGGGCTAATAGAATGCATTGGCCAATCAGCGCTGGCCAATGCATTCTATTAGCGTGAACTGAGTTTGCACAGGGGTTCTAGTGCACCCTCGGCTCTGCTACATCAGATTGCTACATCTGATGTAGCAGTGCCGAGTGTGCATCAGATGTGTAGTTGAGCAAAACTGACTCAGCACTGCTAAGTCTCTGCATTCGCATAGGAATGCATTGGCCAGCCTTCGGCCAATCAGCGCTGGCTCTGCCGGAGGAGGCGGAGTCTAAGGTCGGACCTGAATGGAGACTGGTGTGGAGCGATCTTAGACTCCGCCTCCTCCAGCAGAGCCAGCGCTGATTGGTCGAGTTCCGTACTCTGGCCAATCAGCGCTGGCCAATGCATTCTATTAGCCCGATGAAGTAGAGCTGAATGTGTGTGCTTAGCACACACATTCAGCTCTACTTCATCAGGCTAATAGAATACATTGGCCAATCAGCGCTGGCCAATGCATTCTATTAGCTTGATGAAGCAGACTGTGCACAAGGGTTCAAGCGCACCCTCGGCTCTGATGTAGCAGAGCTGAGGGTGCACAAGGGTTCAAGTGCACCCTCGGCTCTCCTACATCAGAGCCGAGGGTGCGCTTGAACCCTTGTGCAGCCTCGGCTCTGCTACATCAGAGCCGAGGGTGCGCTTGAACCCTTGTGCACACTCTGCTTCATCAAGCTAATAGAATGCATTGGCCAGCACTGATTGGCCAGAGTACGGAATTCGGCCAATCAGCGCTGGCCAATGCATCCCTATGGGAAAAAGTTTATCTCACAAAAATCACAATTACACACCCGATAGAGCCCCAAAAAGTTATTTTTAATAACATTCCCCCCTAAATAAAGGTTATCCCTAGCTATCCCTGCCTGTACAGCTATCCCTGTCTCATAGTCACAAAGTTCACATTCTCATATGACCCGGATTTGAAATCCACTATTCGTCTAAAATGGAGGTCACCTGTTTTCGGCAGCCAATGACTTTTTCCAATTTTTTTCAATGCCCCCGGTGTCGTAGTTCCTGTCCCACCTCCCCTGTGCTGTTATTGGTGCAAAAAAGGCGCCAGGGAAGGTGGGAGGGGAATCGAATTTTGGCGCACTTTACCACGTGGTGTTCGATTCGATTCGAACATGGCGAACACCCTGATATCCGATCGAACATGTGTTCGATAGAACACTGTTCGCTCATCTCTAGTTAAGACCACTAATGCAGAAACTTTTTATGGTCTTGTCAGGAACCCAGCTATGATTTTCTTATTGTAGCTGGGGTATCATGCAGGGACACTACAAGTATCAGAAGATATCCCGGCCAACAATAAAGAAATCATGGCTGATTTTCTGACCTTAGAAAGTTCCTGCATTCATAGTCGTATCCATGGCAACCAGTCAAGACAACAGACTGTGACCACAAGATATTTAGAGAAAATCTTTAAAATTTTGCAGAATTTTTAATTACTTATATTTGCAAAAATGTTTAACTTTTAATTATCTACAAATTTAAAAATAATTATGTACATGGGAATACCCCTTTAAGGAGAAAATATGGTGCCTTTATGAATGGTATATGCTTGACCTTAATACTTCTCCTAGTAGTGCCTAATACAACCATACGGTACTCATATAATACTACTATATGTTACCTATCGTACATAATATATCTCTGTCAAGTCTGAGAACATGAATCAAGATTCTTATACTTTATATTGTAGAAATACTAATTTTTCCTTAATAAGCTTACATAGTTCTGAGACAAAGGATCTTAAAACCAAGCTGGGGCTTGATTCCTGTTTGGCACACCCTGTAACAGAATTCCACAGACTGGAGCAAGGAGGTGTGTAGAATTATGGTCCGATCTGGAGAGCAAGAACTTTCTGTATGTTTACTGCTGCTGCTGCTCCCCACACAGGTGGGTATAGTCAGAAGTCATGGCACACACCAAGGCTGATATGAAAGAAAGTAGAGGTAACATGTGGGCAGACACTGTCACTAGTCCAGCTGCATAGGCCTAGGGGACATGTAACTACAGGGGTCACCATACTAGACCCAAACCCTTTTTAGCTCTCTTTTCAGGTTTTACGACACTGATGCACTGAGAATGGTCCAGAGGAAAGGAGACTTGGAAAGAGGATGTACAAGTCCTGGTGTCTGGTGGTAAGAGAGTATGTACTGAGAACATTGTCCCCATTTATGGCATAAGCAGCTTCTTACTAAGTGTACTGTTTAGGAGAAGCCATGTGTGACCTGGTGAGCGGAGGATGGGCAGCTGCAGGATCTAGCATTACTACAGTCAGATATATATGTAAGCCCATATGGCATGCGTTAGGCCAAAGAGTCAGGCCTGAAGCCCTTGTACCTGTTTCAGGGATTGCAGGTTAAGTATATGCTGTTGCTAAAGGTGAGACGGTATGAGTATGTGTTTGTGCAGTTATCTCCCTTCAGGATAGTCTGGGGCATATCTGGTGAAGAAAATCACCATAAACGAGACTGCAGATATACGGCTACTGAAAGATGTAGTGTGAGCAAGATCCCTGAGAGCATCAAAGTGCTAATGGAACTTACCATACGGGTAATAAGGAAAATACTATGCTATACTATGGGGATATAACAAGTTTCTTACCCCTATGCACTTCCCAGAGTATTGGAAAGTATTTATCACTTGTCACATGTATTTGTTCTCTGTAAGGTACATTCTAGACAGGAGAAATTAACCTTAGTCCTATGTTTGGGTTGGATTTTTCTCAATTATTTCAGATGTAATATGATGTGTTGACTGACTATGTGACGAATTATCAGAAACATATGATTAATGTATATTCTTGAGTTTTTTCCTTCCCTCCAGATTCTGAGTCAGTGGAAGGAACTTATAAACTAAAACCCAAAGATTGGATGGAGATAAAGAGATGAGATATGAGATCCTGAGAGGAGAAATATCAAGGACTGCTGGATGAATCTGCACTTATGTTCCTGTTATGTTTTATGCAACATAGAGACTGATCCTGTTAGTGATATCAATCTGTGTATTCCCGTGTCTAAAGGGGATGATAAACGAGGCTGTGGATTTAGACAATGAGACTTGAGGCTGATATGGAGACAATAAAGGTGTATGATGATGTGAGTGAGAAAGTTTAAGTGCAGTGAGATAGTTGGAAACCGTCTGTTTATTTAGGAAAGGTGTTTGTTTTTATGCCGTAACATAATTACTGGACATAGAGGCTGTCACGTCTGAGGAAGGAATCAGGACAGGTGTCCACGGAACCCTTAAGGTCCAGATCGTCTGCTAGAGGCAAGACACTCCCTGGTGGAGTGTGGGGGATACACATAGAGCTGCAGTTTTTTGGTTGGGGACCTGGCCATAAGATCCTTGGTGTGAAGTAGGGAATCTTGTGTGCAACTGTACGCCTACCACCGGTGAGCAGCTGCATCGGTGTAGTATCTCTCATTAGTGATCATGTTACGGTGTTTAAGCGTAAACATACTTTGCCCAGTGAGGCACAGACGGCAGTAAAGTTGGTCGAGACTAGAGAGATGGAAAGAAGCATGTTTACGGTCCAGTTTCCTCCCGAGAATACACGGAGTTGCTTTAGGGACAGCTAGGATCTGACCTTCCTATGTGAAAGCCCTGTAAGTGGGAGCTTATCTACCATGGATAAGTTGTCACCCAAGAGGTGAAGAGAAGCGAAGCACATTGGAACAGATCAGTAGATTCACAAGCTTAGGGAAAAATTTGTATTTAGGGGGGAATGTCAAGTCTGAGACCATGAATCAAGATTCTTATACTTTATATTGTAGAAATACAAATTTTTCCTTAATAAGGTTACATAGTTCTGAGACAAAGGTTCTTAAAACCAAGATGGGGCTTGATTCCTGTTTGGCACACCCTGTAACAGAATTCCACAGACTGGAGCAAGGAGGTGTCTGGCTGGACATTGAAGTTTGGAGCCAATGAGAGATGGACAGCAGCTCAAGAATGCCAAAAGGATGCATTAACCACTCCTTTCTTTGTTTCTTATGTGTGTGTACTTTCAATAAAGAGCCAGTAGTGCAGACTTGATTTGGGCGAAAGAGCATCTAGCTGGCATTGAAACGGAACTTAGTGTCTGTCTCATTTTTAGCAATTGTGCACAAATATGCTCATTAATTTGGACTGACTGATTGATCCATGTTATAGTCAATTTTGACCATAACACCTCATAGTATGTGAATCTTGGTGTCATGAGTCAAGATTAAACTATGGCAGGGTACTGGAAGATCCCAGATGGTATAGACTTGGAAATTGCGTTAGTTGCCTGTGGTATAATATAGCCCTGCATCTATGTCTAAACCATGTGTTACTGATACACTTTAGGCTACAAATGATTATATACGGACTGAGTTGTTGGGAGGGGTTTGCAGCTTTTAAAATGCCAAAATTTGTCACAAATAGTATTTTTATGCTACCCTCACCAATTTCCTCAAAGGGAACATGGAGGGGTCATGAGCTTGGTCAGATTTGTCATAATTTACCGAAACATAATGTAAATAATGCTTGAAACGTACAACAGCTATGTGCTTGTGCAGATTTCAGTGTAGGCTCACAGTCCGCTGGAGGATGCCTCTGGTTATGAGGAGGTTTGCATCCTAAATCAGGTGCGCCTCCCAATCTTGATAAATCCCTGCACTAAGTTTCATGCAGCTTACGGCATTCATGTGGAAGTGTACCGTCACTTTATAGTTATAGGGATATTCAGGGGCTAAAATAACCTAGTGTATCCTTATTCCTATAAGATGTTAAACTGTGCTGGGGCCACTATAGGACATTATATCTTGTGAAAGGGCCACTGTGGGACATTATACTGTATGGAGGCCACTATGGGATATTCTACTATGTGGAGGGGCCACTATGGAACATTATACTGTGTGGCATGAGCATTTTACCATGTGGCGGCTAGTTATGGGGGAGGGGCACTATGCCATTTGTGGGTGGGGAGCCACTTTTTGGAAGGTAGCTCCCTATAAATCAATGCTTGATTTTCCAGAAAACTAGTAGCATAATCTGGGAATAAAGCCAGGCCAGAATAATTGGTTCCTCTTCCTTTTAGAGCAATTATTTTGGCATGGTTTTATTACCCACCCCCTCCCCATTTCATGAAAACCTGTCATTGATCTATAGGGAGCTACTGTCAAAAAGGTTGTGCTACATCAGGTTCCCCTTTTGGCCCAAGGAGTTCTTGCTTGAATATTCCTTTCCCAGAATTCTTTGCAGGGCCGGCATGACCTAATAAATCCCTGTACGTTGTAAAGTGACTCTTTTCAGGAGGTGACAACGACTAGTGAAATGCCTCCAACTAAAATCCAAGAAACAGATAACAGCGACAGATCTATTTTACCGGCTCCTGACGCACACAGACATTTTTGCACAATGAATCTTAAGTATTACTTCACATATTTCTTTATTCTATAAAATTCTACCGGACATTTTTTTCCTTTCTTTCCCTTTGAAAAATAGGAACATTTCCAAGTGAGTGGGAAGGACAAAGCATTGCTTCATCTTTCTTCGCTCTCTGGGATCATTTCCCACATTAAAAGCTTGGCGTGTAAAGTTTGCCGAAGTGTGCCAGACAGCTCTTGTGTGTAATATTAATTGCAGATTTACTCAACAGCTACCTGGGACATGCACAGAATAAAAGTAGAGCAAACGCTTAGACCATGACTGTACCAATCTGATCAATCTGACTATCACCTTACAGTGGTTATGGGGGGGGGGGGGGGACATTATATAGTGCATTTACTGTACTGGATAGACATTCCTGCTCACATAGATGAGGGTCCGAAGGTGCCCAAATTATTAGGTGGGTAGGTAGGATTTAGGGAAAAAAAGCCGTATGTAAGAGAAACAACTACAGTGGACAAAAGGACACATTGGGGGAATTTATTATAGCCTTTACTCCAGAATTTGGCAATAGAAGAACTTTTTGGTTATTTGTGCCCCACACGTCAATTTCCACCTACGCTTAAAGAGGACCTTTCATCAGATCGGGCACAGGCAGTTTTATATACTGCTGGAAAGCTGACAGTGCGCTGAATTCAGCGCACTATCGGCTTTCCCGATCTGTGCCTGGTGTAAAGCGCTATCGGTCCCGGTACCATAGCGCTTTACAGTCAGAAGGGCGTTTCTGACACTTAGCCAGGGACGCCCTTCTGCCCAGCAGCGCCTATCGCGCTGTACTGTGGAGCGGGGAGGAATAATCCCTCCCTCTGCTCACAGTGCTCGTCCATAGACGAGTATTATCAGGAGGGGAGGGAGCGTTCCTCCCCAGTCTTAGAGCACAGCGCGATAGGCTCTGCTGGGCAGAAGGACGTCCCTGGCTAAGTGTCAGAAACGCCCTTCTGACTGTAAAGCCCTACGGTACCGGGACCGATAGCGCTTTACACTGGGCACAGATCGGGAAAGCCGATAGTGCGCTGAATTCAGCGCACTCTCAGCTTTCCAGCAGTATATAAAACTGCCTGTGCCCAATCTGATGAAAGGTCCTCTTTAAAGGAGGGGAAAAGGGATTCATCATCATTTACGACAAAAACTGGTATAATTATAGCTGAAATCTACTCTAGCTACCATAGATCTGATGTATGGAGGGCAGAAAATGCAGCTAATTTATTAAAGGGATTCCCTTACCAGAATCCCGCCTATCAACACAGTCTCGCGAGCAAATAGATAGTATAGGGTCTGCTGAAACAAACAATGTTTTAGCTTTCTAAATCAGTGCCTCAGTTGCTAACATATGTTTTTATCAATATGCAAATTAGCTGTTTGGAAAACGAGCTAATTTGTATATTCACAAAATCAGTGATATTTCAGTACTGTAGGTACCAATTGACAACATAACATATCTTATTCCCTCCCAAAAGAATCCTCCTCGGGGTTGACCAATGTGCATTACAGTTTACCCCAAGGATACGTTCAGGAAGACTGCAAAGGGAGCAGTCACTTTAAATGGCTCCAAATCCGGAACTACAAGAGCTAGAGATACAATCTTGGTCATTGTCCCACATAGATTTTGAGACATCACTGGTTAAAGCGGTGCTACATATACTAGCCGTGTCACTTTAATCAGTGTGCAGGAAATCACATGCAACTGACAGTCTGCAGGGAGGGGAAGATTTTATTATTTTTCTGTCCCTGTCACTTTAGATAACCCCAAGGGGGTATGTACTTTAGTTCATGATATCACCCCCCCCATTATCAATGAGAAAGCATACTTGTCATTTAACTCTTTATATACTGCGGTCAATGCTGAGTTGTTTTACAGAAAAAAAGTTTAACTAGACCTTCTTCCACCTTGTTAATGAAAAAAGCACAAGAACCATAAGAACCACTAAAATAAAACTAGTAGGTTTATATTCTTCATGCTAAATGCTATTAAACTTAAATCGAAGATGCCAATATTCATAGAATCAGTGTATATCCTGCTCACACACAAAGCTCTATGGAGATGGGAGGGGGATAAGGAGGATGTTAATCGATTTATTTCCTCTTATCTTTCGCATAGCAGTATTATTAACAGTATAATGAGAGCTCCCCCCCCCCCCCCTTTCCTCCTCAATCACAGAATAGCAAAGTGGAGAAGCAGCCGTTATCTTTGTTGTTTTCCAGGAGCCTCCTGAATTCAGCGCACTGTCGGCTTTTCAGCAGTATATAGAACTGCCTGTGCCCAAGCCCATGAAAGGTCCTCTTTAACAGTGGTTCACATAAAAAATAGGAGAGAGGGTGCTATGAACCTATGGATCGTGCATCTCTCACCATGTTATTGTGTGTCTGATCAGTACCGATACTTGGCCATTGTGATTAGGATTACCAGCAACACATCATATACAAGTAATTGCTTAAAGGGGTATTCCCATAACTCTTGTTCTGCAGCCTCCAGGCTCTGTGCTCACTTCACTTCCTGGATTTCTCGGCACATTGTTGGACGGGGTTTCACTTGCTCAGCTATCTGCTATGTTTGCAGTCAGTAATGAGGGATTGGTTGTAAATGCATTACCACAGTATAAAGATGATGTGGAAACTGATGTAGCAGAGCTGGATTTGAGTCAGCTTGCATTACATACAGAGGTAATGAACTCCTTATCTCAGGCCTTATCAGCTGATAAGTGGAAAAGCTGAAGATAGACAGCACAGTAATACCGGAGCTCTCATCTCCCCCCTCCCCTATCTGAGGAGCTCCGTTGCTTGTCAGCCCCTCCCTCCCCCCCTGAGAGCAGGCAGCTACATCACTTGGGAAATGAGCAGATAATCCCAGTGGCCATAGAAACGCAGTGTCAACAATGAAGTGAAGAAATTAAGATAGCAGCCAAACAAAGCAGTTTTGATAAAGCAATGTATTTAGGAAAAGTCTTAAATCCACATAAACTAGCAGTATAGATAGGATGCTTTTCATGGGACAACCCCTTTAAGGGTATGGCCCCACATTGTGGAAAAGCTGCTTATTTTGTTGCAGATTTTGCTGCTTTTTTTGTGCCAAAGCCAGTTATAGATTGAGGAGAAGTTAGAACTATAAGTGTTTCCTTTATATTTTCTATTACTTTTGTAGCCACTCCTGGGTTTGGCCTAAAAAATGCAGCACAATCTGCAACAGAGAAAAAGCAGCTTTTCCGCAATGTGAGGCCTTAGGCTGGGACCACAACTTTTCTTGTTGCAGATTTTGTTGCATTTATTTGAGCCAAAACAAGACTAGATTGAACAGAAGTTAGAAGTATAGGAGCTTTCTATATATTTCCCATTCCTTGTGACTTTGGGTCAAAAAACCACAACAAAATCTACAATAAAAAAAAAGCTGCGTTTCCGCAATGTGGGGCCTTAGTCTCAGTCTAACACAGTGTTCCTGAATCTGTGGATCTTTATCTGTTGCAGAACTTCAACTCCAAGCATGCAGCTTTCAAGGCATGTTGAGAATTATACTTCAGCCATAGCTGGAGAGCTATAGGATGGACACTGCTGCCATATGTTCTTTGACAGTGATGTAAAAGTGAATTCAATCAAGTTACTATGGCCATTTCCATACTTTTTGTATATTCCTCATATAATATTTATAAATGTGTAGGCTTTAAAAAAAATCTATTAGTCTTCCATTAAGCATGTAAGTAGGACAGCCGGGCCTTGCAGCAGCCCATTTAATGCCTTGAGATCTAAAATCGCCCGTAACATGAACCCTGCAGCCTGAGATGTGTAAAAGTAACTGTGAAAAGTGTTTAAGAGCTCCAAGAAACAATGTGAACAGTAAACTGACCTAGTTCTGTCCTGTTTATAGAATATATATGATGACCGATGAAAATACATTAATGGTGATGGATTTCGTGGCATCAGAAATGCCACGAAATCCATCACCATAAATGAGGATGTGGCCACTGCAACGAAATAATGTACAATAAAGACAAACAATCTATTGATACATATTAATCATTTTTGTGGGTTGTTCATTTAGGTATTAGATGCCTTTTTTATTTGTATGGAGAATGTAAAGTTGACTATATAACGTAAAGGGGTTCTCCAATGAATACCATCACTTGCTGATCAGTTGGTGAATGATCATAAGTAGAGATGGGCGAACCGATTCTTTTCAGATGTCTTCGACCCAAATATTCCAAATTGTTCAGCTTTTAACAAAACCAAACAATTGAGGACTCATCTCGGACAAACTAAAACATTGCAGTAAATTATTAGACTCTGGGGTCTCTTCAGTCCCCAGGATATAATAGGTGAAGTCCCAAGAGAGGTGGAAAAAACCCCAAAACATTTATACTCACCTTCCGTTACCTCTTTTGCGTCTCCTCACAGCATCCGACACTCTCCCAGGGTCACTTCTAAGGCCTGTGATTGGGTCACACAGTGTCATGATGTCAACTTGTTTGACCCAAAACTAATCTGGGGTCCGAGCCACCCAAACTCGAAAAGAAATTTTGAGAAGTTTGCCATTTCTAATAATATGTTGAGCAATGTGCCTCCCTTCATGGATTTTCTCTGCACAGCCAAGATGGGGCTTTCCCCTTTATTTAAGTGAGTGGTGGAGTACCAAAGATGATATGATGGGATGGTACAACCCAGATAGATAGAGTTGTGGGAAGGGAAGGAGACACTTGGTCTTCTCTTCCTCTCGGAATGAGAAGGAGGAACTGTCGGCAGAGTGTGAGGAGACTGAGGCAGAGCTTCAAGTTAGACTGGAGGAAAACCAGCTAGAACGGTCCTATGTCATTCAGCAGTCAGGAGATGGGAGTTATCCCTGTTCAACTTACAGACAAGAGAAAAGTGTACAGATCAGGATATGAGGATAAAAGTTAGATGGCCCTCATAGTTATAACCCTGTTTGAGTATCTGACACACTGCAGTTGAGAACTTGTAGAAAGTTCTGGACCTTGAGACAGAGAGAGATGTTATAGCACACTAGTAAAAGTGGAAGACTGCCCCAGCCAGGGAGACACAGATTGTCTCTACCAGAGACTACCAGCTCAACCCCAGGCTTCCATGGAAACCCCATAAGAATTGTACGTCAAGAAACTGGATGCTCTGTTACCCTTTTCTGCTTCAAGTAAAAACATAAACACCCCATGTCTCATTATCAGACATAGGTGCAATGGGTCCACCAGTATAATTAATTATTGGGACCCAGTATACAGTTACATGCAAATGTTACCTAACACTCATTCACAAGTCCTAGCATGTTGCCAACATAATTTTGTTTTCAGCAGTACCCTGCTGCCTAGCCCTTGCCTCTGATTGTTTCTGTCCTGGGGTCCTGTCACTAGTCTGCTGCTTGTCTCTTGCCTTATACCAGGGCGCTCTTAGCTCTGTGAGTTGGAGAGATGTGCCCGCACGGCATTAGACATCAGGGAGGAACAAGACCAGACTTAGACTGACCCACAGGTAAACAGATGAATTCCCGGATGGGTCTCTGGCTCACCATGGCATGGCAGTACACACATACAGATACTCATTGTACAACATCTCACTCAGAGTATAATATACCGGCTAGAAACCTGCCCTGTTTATTTGTATATACTGTAGGCACATTGAGCATCTTCTTTATCACCAATCACATGGCAGTATCTTGCTGCTACCTGGCGCCTGCTGCTATGTGGGCAGATATCACTAGTTCACAGAGCTAAGAGCGCCCTAGTCCGAAAGGCAGGCAGCAGATTAAAGACAGGTCCCCCGGACAGAGGCGAGGGCTAGGCAGCACGCTACTACTAGAGAATAAATGTTTGTTGGAAACATTTTAGGTATTTGCTTATGAGTGTCAGGTAATATTTGTGTCTCTTGGGTCTCCTTGCAGCATCCGGCACTCTTCCAGGGTCACCTTTGAGGCCTGTGATTGGGTCACATGGGCACAGAGAGCTGTATAATGGGCCTGCAGAATGATTTTTACAGGTGGGCTCTAGGCACCCCAGCCCAGCATTGAGCAAGACTGTGTAATATCATTGGTTATTGAGGCCCCTGCAGTGTGATTGAGAAGATGGGAACCACGGAGGAAGGATACTGGTTGGCCTGACTTTGCTCCTAGATGTCATTTCAGTCGCCCAATATGTCTACAGTATATAAAAATAATCTGGATAGTATCTTAAGTAATAAGTCCAGTATATTATACCATAGCCTGGTTGAGATGCATATGAGTTTCTGTATGAAGTACAATGAATGTACTGAGCCATGCTAAGGTGAGCTGGGGCCCACCAAGGGATTCACCTGTGAACCAGTCCGAGCCTACTGTCCCCTCAATCTTATTCCTGCACAACCATTATGGACACTCCAAACCCCATCAGGCTCTGGGAGGCTTTCAACAATTCAACAAGATGTGCCCCAGGGGGAACAGCACTGCACCCGCCCCTTAGGACAGCCTTCTGGCCACTTCCAATGCCTTTCTGTGTATAGTGTGTGTTTATTTATATACAAATATATACATTATTGCACATTTAACAGATAGCATTGTCTTTAGACAATACTCATATTCATAATAATTTTGCGTTACCTGTTTTGTTATTGGAATTTTCAAAAGAGAGAACGAATGTATAAAACAACCTATTGACCCTATGAAATAGAATTGCCCGCCAAGCCATAAGTCCTTATAATAAAGTAGTGATACAAAGTGGCACAAGATTTTAAAAAAGTCAATACTACTCGAAATACCATTGGATATTAACATAGGATAGGTAACGTTGTAAAATGTTGATGTCTTCCATGAGGCAGGGGCTCAGCAAAGCAAAAAGACAATAATAATAATAATAATAATAATAATAATAATAATAATTATTATTATTATTATTATTATTATTATTATAATTATTATTATTATTATTATTATTAGATAAAATAGTGTTTGTTTTTTTTAAAGGATGGGAAGTGGAAACAAAGAAAGTGAACTGAGAAGGAAAAAATACATATAGCTACGGTAAAGGCATTAATAGGAGAAGTTTACCATTCCAATAGGCCCAGTTTATTTCTTTAACTAAAGGTTGAGAGCAAGCCGAAAGCAAAGTAATCTATATCAACATATTTTTTTTAATCTTTTTGTACTTGTACATCTGAAGTATAGATTATGGACTATATATATACACAGGAATTCATTTTTAATATATATATATATATATATATATATATATATATATATATATATATTTAATTTAACACACATGCATTGAACAGTATGTATACATGTGACAATACATATTTAATCAAAGAACGCCCATCTTTGTACACATAGCTCCAAATAAACTCTGTTCAAGTGTAGTCATTATGGTGGTCATAGGATGAACATCCGGTCTGTCATAGTATCTATGTGAAATAATTACAACTGTGTAAATGAGTATATGGTCTATCTATCTATCTATCTATCTATCTATAGAAATGTACAGCTATATAGTGGTTGCTATAGTCTGCATTACATTCTAAACCTTTAAGCTACATTACTTAGCTACTTTCTATAGATATTGATAGTACTTAGAAAATGACAGCACTATACATATCTTCATATCATTTTTTCACCCCGGTCACAACATAGGGAAACACTGCGATATTTACCAAGTACTTTCTTCTTGCCGTTATCTTGTGTACTAGGGGGCTGTGCTTGTGCCCTTTCATTTCCAGGACCCTCAAATTCTTCTAATTCTTCCAGCATTGCAGATTACTATACACAAAGGAAGCAGCCATTTCAATTTACATGCACTGGCAACCATGCAAACTTAAAATCGTGAGACATAAAAACTGCAAACACATCCGTGAGATTTCCATTAGTTAATGATGTGCTGTATATGGTTGTCATTAGTGCAGAACACCAAATATCATAGTCATCTTTAATGAAAAAAAATAAGCCTTTATATAATCTTATCGGAGCAGGTAAACAACTACATATAAAAGAAACAGTAGACACAAACAGTAATACTAAAAAATATGCAGTATATAATAAGTGTATATAATGTAAAATAATAAAATAATAATAATAATAATAAATATAAAATCTACAAATAAATATGAAATCAAATATATAATATGCATAAATAGCCCATTATCTTATAGGTTATAGTCACGTTTTCAAGACTAGTTTTTCAGAATTTTTTTTAATTTAGACACTCAATTGCGTAACGTCCAGAACTTACCTTCCCGTTACAATAAGGGGTATATAGTAAGATTTAAGAACACCTCAATGGTACTTACCATACACACGCAGCATCAAAACTCTCATGTGTCCTAAAGTGTTTTTCCAAACCGTTGCTGGAAACAGTTTGCTAACCGGAGAGGGGCCCTCCCAGGCATGGAAAGACGAAATTCCCAAAAGGTGAAAAAAAAAAAAAAAAAAAAAAAAGGTGAAGGAAAAGAAAAGGGATGAGATCACTTTATGAAACTTACATGTACACTTGCTAACATGTACCCCATTGTGTAAAAATGCTGGAGGTGCAAATGTTTCATGTTTGTTGTGAAAAGGACAGCCAGCACTTTCTGTCACACGTGACAGGCGAGTACAATGTGCTGTATCTGGGGTCATTCTGAGCTATGGGAATGCAGCGGCTGGAGACAGGCTATGCATTAGGCAGCCCTGGATTTCATTTTTACAACACAATGGGGAAAAAAAGCTGGCCCGATGCACGCAACCAGTGAATTATATGGACACAAGCCTGTTTGCTGTCCCTTCAGTGCTTATAGCTATACTATGGCAGGAGGGTTTAGAAATGTTATCCAGTTGTAGCATTCAAAAACATCAAAGGGTAATTTCTAAAAATCTCAGTTTTCTATGCTTATTTTTATGCCACATTACCATCACATCACACAGAAGTGCGACCACCCTGGGAGAACCGTGCAGGAGGCTGGACTGTCACGGTGACCTTATAGGCACCAGAACTCCCAGGAGAGGTGCACAGGGTAATAGGCAGAGTCAGTTAGATGTGACGCCAGTTGGAGTATTGAGACACCCGCTGGTCCCTGGGCTGAGATGGTGATGTGGGTGCCAGTGCTCTACTCCAACAAAGAGCTTTAGCCCAGGGCTTAGCTGCAAGGAAGGCAATGTCCAGGCCTGGATCAGTAGAAGTGCTCACTGCTTTATTGTAACAGGCATCTGCTGGTTCACTTGTCCTGTAGCAGTGAGCTGTGGCACAGTGGCTTGTAGCTGGCTGACCCCTTCCCATGTATTAGCAGAGAGTCTAAGATGTCTGCAGATCCAGCTTCTGGTCTACTGCAGGGGCTCAGTTACCTTGTAGAGGCAGGTGCAGGCTGCCAGGGTTATAGCTCTGCTCAGCCTGATGTAATTCCTGTCCTCTTACTGATAGTGATGGGGGCGCTGTCACACAGCTTCTCTGTCCTGCTGTTGCTGTGGAAATCCTCACAGCACAGTGTCTGAAACACAAGATGGCCACTGCCACACTTCTCCTTCCCTGGCTCTTACAGAATACTACTTCCTGTCTCTGCTATGACTATTTCCTGTTCCAGCTACAGATCCACTCACCATAGTGTGTGTTGCTATGGAGACCACAGCTCACTAGGACAAGTGAAACCAGAGAACAATAGCTTAACAACATTACACAAATGAATACAGAATGAACATGGCAACACATACAAACTATCATAACATGTAAGGCACTTATATGGCCAAATAACCATTAGTAACTCCTGTGAGGGGGTTACATCCCTCCCTTCTTGAATGTAGCACGTCCTCGGGCTACCAATAACACAGAAAACAGTCAATGGCTTAAATATCCCATAGTCCAAAGTAAATGGAATAAACGTTAAATAGGTTAGGAACAAATAATAAACATAGAGGTAGAACTTTGGGCAGTCCAAGCATGGTGTCGCCACTATGGCACCAGGTATATGGCTTATTTGTTGAAGTGAAAATAAACAACAGTCTCCAAGGCAGATGATCAGCTGAAATGCACAGTCTACTATGGCTGATCTTGGAATGCTCCTTTAAGGGCTGTAGCGAACTGAGGGTTTACCCTTGTTTACCCTTTGGGATCTCCTTTGAGAAATTGTTTCAGGCTCTGAGGCCTCCTCTCTGTCAACAGGGAGTACCTGAGTATCCGGAGTCTCTGATACAAAGTCCTCTAAGGAAATGGAGTCACTTGTTTCCCTTGACACAGAAGGAGTCTCTCTTTGCAACGGTGTAACCGTAGGTCTCACAAAGAAGTATAAGTTAGGGGAAGCCAGAGCAAGTCCTAATTCTGTACCATGTTGGCCAGGAATGGGTATACAGGGTAATGTCCGTCTTGGTTGTGACAGAGCGTGTGGAGTAGCTGGTAACCGACGGGTCACTCTAGGACTTGTATAAGAGGAGGGACAGACTTTGAGATCATCTCGAGACACTAGCTGGGATGGACCTTCTCCATCCTCTGGAACAATTTTACACACTTTAGAGTTATCATGTGGTGCCTCTTGGACAACATAGGCTTTGTCTTCCCAACGATCCTCTAACTTATGATGCCTAACATGTCGCCTTTTTAGGACCTTATCTCCAGGTTGCAAGGGTTGAGCATTTGCTCCTTTGTCATACTGGAGAGCCTGTTTGTGTCTAGCCTGGTCCAGAGATTTACACACAAGTTCCTGAAGTTCTCTACTAACCCTTAGTCTTTCTGCTACCCAAGTGTCATTTGGTAAAGGTGGGGACCTAACCTCTGTAATCACTCCCATTTGGTGATCAGCGGGGAGCTGCCCTATCTGTCCTCTAAGGAGGTATGCAGGAGTGTACCCTGTGGAATCCTGTCTGGTGTTATTATAGATCTCAGTGATCTCTGGCAATAGCTCTGGCCACTCAGATCGTTTTTCACGGGCAACTGTTCTCAGCATGTTGATAATGATTTGATTGGCTTTTTCACAAAGCCCATTACCCTGGGGATGGTAGGCTGTAGTGCGGATCTTTTGACACCCATAGAGGTTGCAGAACTCTTGAAAAAGCTCTGACTCAAATGCAGGACCTTGATCAGTAAGGATCTTTTCAGGATAACCGTAGGGTCGCCCAAAATGTCTTTGGAATTCCCGAGCTGCTGTTTTACCAGTGAGATCTTTTACTGGGACTACAACCATGAATTTTGAAAAATGATCAATCATTGTTAGTGCATAAGTGTAACCTGACCGACTTGGAGTCAACTTGACGTGGTCAAGCGCTACTAACTCTAGTGGTCTGACTGTGACAATGCCCTGTAGAGGGGCCCGTTGGTTAGATCCTCTCCGCAAAGCACATTGTGCACAATCCCGGCACCACTGTTCAATTTGAGGGCGCATTCCCACCCAGTAGAAACGATCCTTAATGGTTCGTTCTGTCTTTTGGGCATTGAAATGTCCTGACTGATTATGATACGCATCCAAGATCAAAGGAGCGTCTTGTCTTGGTATCACAATCTGAAACACTCGCTCATGGGTACGAGGATTTACATAACGGCGGACCAGTTTTCCCTGCAGATAGGTTAAACGACCGCGCTCTCGCCAAAGATTTT
Organism: Leptodactylus fuscus; assembly: GCF_031893055.1. Classification (NCBI taxonomy): domain Eukaryota; kingdom Metazoa; phylum Chordata; class Amphibia; order Anura; family Leptodactylidae; genus Leptodactylus; species Leptodactylus fuscus. Next base: position 180,816,569 of record NC_134268.1, on the reverse strand, counting down.
GAAGTTCAGGGCTTGCATTGTTATCTGGACCTATTGAATTAGAATCTTTTAAAAGGTCTTTTAATCTTTGCAATGTTGGATCTTGTTTTTGGACTTGTTCCCAATCCATATGATGGAGGGACTCAACTCGCACGGTCTGAAGGGTACAATATTTAGTCCGGACATTTTGATTAACACGTTGAGTGACTTTGTCATAGAAGTCAGGGAGTTCAATTTCTTCCCATATGTCAGGGTCATCTAGGTCATTAATTGACTCTTGGGGTAACCGAGATAAAATGTCAACATTAACATTCTCCCTCCCTGCACGGAATTTTAAGGTAAACTGATAATTGGCAAGACGTGAAGCCCAACACTGCTCAATTGCTCCCAATTTGGCAGTGCTAAGATGGGTCAGAGGATTATTATCTGTGTATGCAACAAAAGGAGTGGCGGTGAGATAATGATGGAATTTTTCGGTAACCGCCCAAACCAAGGCCAGAAACTCCAACTTAAAGGAGCTATAGTTAGAGTCATTACGTTCAGTCGCCCGAAGCGATCGACTGGCAAATGCAATGGGTCTAATCAAACCTTCTTGTTTCTGGGACAGGACAGCACCAAGTCCAGTTTTACTTGCATCTGTTTGCAGAATGAACGGTTTACTGTAATCAGGGTAAGCAAGGACATTCGGACCGACTAAGGCCGCTTTTAACTCATCAAATGCTTTTTGCATTTCAGGGGTCCATTGGATAGTTGGACTCTTACCAGATCGGGTGGTAGACTGACCTATCAGTACAGCCTGTAAGGGTGCAGCAATCCGGGCAAAGTTTTTTACAAATCGGCGGTAATAACCGGCGAACCCAAGGAATCTACGGATGTCTTTTACCGTTTCAGGAGTTGGCCAGTCGCGTATCCGTTCAGTGTACTGAGGATCTGGCGACACCCCATCAGCGCTCACAATGTGTCCCAGGTATTGGATTTCAGATTTTAGGAGATGGCATTTGGAAGGCTTGAGTTTCAGACCATAGCGATCCAAAGACTCAAACACTCTCACAAGGTGATCCAAATGCTCTGCATATGTTCTGGAGTAAACAATTATATCATCCAGATATAACAGGACAGACTCAAAGTTTAGATGACCTAAACAGAACTCCATGAGCCGTTGGAATGTGGCAGGCGCATTGCACAACCCAAATGGCATCCGGTCAAATTCAAACAGACCCATTGGTGTTGTGAAGGCAGTTTTTTCAGCATCAGCTGGGGACATAGGGACCTGCCAGTATCCACTGGTAAGGTCCAGGACAGAGAAGTAGGCTGCAGACTGAAGGGCTGCAAGGGACTCCTCTATCCGGGGCAGCGGATACGCATCCTTGTGGGTGATATCATTCAATTTGCGGTAATCCACGCAAAGGCGAATGGTACCGTCCTTCTTTTTGACAAGTACTAAGGGAGCAGCCCAAGGGCTTCGGCTGTCCCTTATGACACCAGAATCCTTCATGTTTTGGAGTAAGCCTTTTACTTGTTGGTATTGTGCTGGGGGAATGGGCCTATGTCTTTCCTTGATGGGAGGATAATCACCAGTTTGAATTGTGTGTTCTACTGCAGTGACATGCCCAAAGTCCATAGGGGACTTGCTGAAAATGTGTTCGAATTCGTGAACTACCCGCAATACCCCTTGCAGCTGAGATGAAGGCGCCTCAGGGGTTCCAAGGTGAATCTCTTGCCACCATTCTTTTTGCTCCCCAGTGGGGTTACATGTGGGTTGTGAATTGGTGGTCTGAGCTCCACAATGGACTCTCTGGAGGCAATCAGCATCCTGAACTCTGGATAATTTGGCAACCACTGTATACCGTGGTAGTGTAACTTCAGAATCCCCAAAATTCAACAATTGTACAGGGACTCGTCCATGGGTCACCTTAGCCAAACTACGGGCAGCAATAACTGTACGATCCGTAGGCATTGACTCGATGAGCACGGAGTAATCCCTGCCTTTGACACCAAACCTGGCCCGGCACCAGACCATCATCACATGACCAGGTGGTAAGATGATGGGTCTAGCGTCAGTCACCCTAGCTTTTCCGATCTCACCTTGGGAAAGTTGGACCTGTTGTTGTTGGACCAAAACCTTAATGGCCTTATGGTAGATGTATCTCTCTTTTGGAGCGGCTATTTGAAGAGTGTCAGACAAGGCAGCAATGGCTTCATCAAAACAATTAACTAGGACATTGGTCCCAATGATGATGGAGGGAGTGTCTCTGTCTTTGGCAACGTCCACAATGACAATCCCTTGATCCTTCAGTTCGGTTTTGCCAATCTTAAGGGTGGCTAGGAAGTATCCTACCTGTTTAAGTTCTTGTCCATTGCTGGCAATTAGAGTCACCTGCTCATGAGGATTGTATGGTTGTAGCTGATCTCGAGACCAATATTTTTCAAACTGGGCAAGGGGCATGGTAGTCATCTGTGATCCCGTATCCAAGAGAGCAGTCAGTGGGATGTTTTTCATATTGATGGAAAGGATAGGACGGTCTCCAATGAAACGTCGGCCCCATTCAGGTGATAGTGGACCATGGTGGTGGTTGTCTCCTGGGGGTAGGTCCTCTGCCCCAGGACGGCCTAGTTTAAAGACTGGCATTCTCGTTCAACATGTCCTGGTAAATGACAACTTCGACAGATGGGCCTTCCGGATGAATCAAACTGGTCCGTGACCCTGCGACCGGGTCGGAATAACGGTCTGCGTGAATACCGACGTGGCGAAGGTCGCTGCCAGTGCCGGGATGAGGGAGACCTCGGTGGTGTCAGCTGAAGGTCATCCACTTTTTTGCAAAGCTTAATCAGATTCTTTGAAAGTTTAGCGATTTGTCCTTGGAGTTCAATGTTGGAGTCAGAAGGTTGGATCTGTGCGCACTGAGCAATGGGTTGTTGGATTACACAGGGCGGAGGTGCTGTAGAAACTGAGGGCACATTATGCTGCTCCTCTGGCATTGTGTCCACTTTAAGGATTTGGATGGCTGTCTCTTTAAATAGGTTGAAGGGTCGGTCAGGGTCTTGAGAGTTAAGCATACGTAGTTGCATTTTAACTGCATCAGGTGTAGCACCCTCAATGAATTGCTCCTTCAGTGTGCAATCATAATTGTGAAGCTCGTGAGGATCTAGTTGCGCAACCTGGCGGAGAGCTTCATCCAAGCTCAGAGCATAGTCTCTAAGACTTTCACCTGCGTTTTGCTTGCGGCTAAAGAACCGAGCTTTTAGTTCTGACAGAGTCTTAGTTTCAAATATGGCGCGCAGTTTATCAAATATTTGCTTAACAGTTTGTTTCTCCTTAACATTCCAGGACTTAACCTCACGGAGGGCTGCTCCTCCCATCTGACCCATTAACATAGCAACCTTCTGCTCAGCAGTGAAGGGATAAACTTTGAAAGTTGCTTGCATCTTTTCTTTAAAGTCCTTTAGGGTATTTGGCTCGCCTACATAGAGTGGCAGCCATGGCACGCCTGGGTAATAAGGCATTGTGATTGGCATTACTGCAGCTGTGGGGGTTGAAACACTACACCCCTCTTCCTCATTACTGAACCCTTGGTGTTTAAAACTGACAAAATCCCTTTTTTCTTTGTTCCTAAACATACTGGCAGTACGTGGCTCACCTGCTGTTGCCTGTGCTGTAGATTCAGGTATAGCGTGCGATGCAGGGCCAAGATGGCGATATTGCACTGTGTCGCAGTCACAGATCCTTTTTTTCCTGCCGGCAGCTCAAGTGCCTCCCTTCTTTTTCAATGGCACAGCAATCCTGTTCGTGACGCCAACTGCGACCACCCTGGGAGAACCGTGCAGGAGGCTGGACTGTCACGGTGACCTTATAGGCACCAGAACTCCCAGGAGAGGTGCACAGGGAAATAGGCAGAGTCAGTTAGATGTGACGCCAGTTGGAGTATTGAGACACCCGCTGGTCCCTGGGCTGAGATGGTGATGTGGGTGCCAGTGCTCTACTCCAACAAAGAGCATTTGCCCAGGGCTTAGCTGCAAGGAAGGCAATGTCCAGGCCAGGATCAGTAGAAGTCCTCACTGCTTTATTGTAACAGGCACCTGCTGGTCACTTGTCCTGTAGCAGTGAGCTGTGGCACAGTGGCTTGTAGCTGGACGACACCTTCCCATGTATTAGCAGAGAGTCTAAGATGGCTGCAGGTCTAGATTCTGGTATACTGCAGGGGCTCATTTACCTTGTAGAGGTCGGTGCAGGCTGCCAGGGTTATAGCTCTGCTCAGCCTGATGTAATTCCTGTCCTCTTACTGATAGTGATGGGGGCGCTGTCACACAGCTTCTCTGTCCTGCTGTTGCTGTGGCAATCCTCACAGCACAGTGTCTGAGACACAAGATGGCCTCTCCACACTTCTCCTTCCCTGGCTCTTACAGAATACTACTTCCTGTCTCTGCTATGACTATTTCCTGTTCCAGCTACAGATCCACTCACCATAGTGTGTGTTGCTATGGAGACCACAGCTCACTAGGACAAGTGATACCAGAGAACAATAGCTTAACAACATTACACAAATGAATACAGAATGAACATGACAACACATACAATCCATCATAACATGTAAGGCACTTCTATGGCCAAATAACCATTAGTAACTCCTGTGAGGGGGTTACATCAGCCTTCTATCAGGATCATTGGCCGCCTTCTTAATGGAGGTTATAATGTGATTTCATACTCATTCTATTTACAGAGGGGTACACTTACATGATATTATACCAGTATGTTTTGGCCTTTGGGAAGGACTTCCACACGCTTTGCCCAAATTGCAACCTGTTCTATAAATTGTAAATCTTCAGTAGGTCTTCATTCACACTTGAGCTGGAGTAAAAATTTACCAATCATCAAAATAGACAGTCTGTAAGTAAATAGTAGTGGTAGAGGCTGCACTCACACTGGGACCTGAGAGGAATAGACAGTTACCTATACAAGAACTGTAGTATTTGGGGACCCCCTATGTGTGTACATGTCTATATTTGTAACATATACACTGTCTACCAATAAGTATTTGGATACCCATGCAAATGAAATTATCTGAGGTCGTGATGTACGTTACGCCTTCCACAGTTAAATAGGAAACAGCATTGGCATTAGTCGCATGCAAGATGCCATGAAGTGCAGAGTTGTCTGATTTCGAGAAAGGGATAATTGTGGGGTATTATCATATCATACAGGCCCAAAGCCTTATGGTAGCAGCCTGTTGCCGTACAGGCCCAAAGCCTGTGCTAGCAGTAACAGGCTATTACTACTACCGCAGGCTTTGGGCCTATATGGTAATATCCCAGACCACGTGACATCTGGGATTTTACCATATAGGCCTGTAGCCGGCTAGGATTAACATCGGATCCCAGAGAGGTGAGTAAAACTGTTTATTATTTTCTCTCACCTCCCCTGGGGCTCCGATTAGGGTCTGAAAAGACCCCCGAGTATAATAATAGCGGCAGTGGGATCGTGGCTGGGGCTTGAGCCAACTCACTGCCGGCCTCTGCGGCCTATAGTATAAGGTGACACGGGGGTCGGCAGTGAGCAGGCCCGGGGACAAACAAACATTAAGTTCTCATACTTACCGACCTCGCGCTGCTGCTCCCGCTGCCGCCACTTCTCATCTTCTCCCACGGCTGCTCCTCATCTCAGCATAGGGGGCGTGATGACACCACATGTGCTGAGACGCAGTAAGACGTCATCTACATACACCGGGTGGGGGTCTGAGCTAACATGGCCACGTCACCTAGCGTGTGTTGTAGCCGGGGGAGGGGGCGGGACTGGAGGCCCGCTGCAGCGAGTCAATACGGTCTAGTCAATTACCGTATTGACTCGAGTGGTAATTTAAAAAAACTGTGCTGAAAAACTCGGCTTATACTCGAGTATATACGGTATAGCACCATATAACACTTGTCCGCCAGCACTTTGATTGAGCAAGAAAACACCACGTATCGGCTCACCCAGGAGCCTTTTTCAAGTGTACTTGAGCCGATAAATGTTTCTTTCTGGCTCCAATAAAAAATTCCATCAAAGGTCAAGATGCTGGCAGATGAGTGATTTTTTATTTTTATTTTTCCATAATCTATTAGGAGAATGTGATACTGTTGTGAAGCTTGAGGGATTGATTCCCCAAGATCGATTTCTCTCTGTGTAAATATATATATATATATATATAGTGGGGAAGGTAGCTCGGTAGAAGCAGTGGTGCAGACCCAAACAGTCAAGACAGAGACACAAAATATGCAGCAAACTGGTTTATTTAGAATAAAACAGGAAAATAAATAAACCTTGACTTCAAGAACAAAATAAATAAAACAAAATACAACCTTAACTTCAGGCAAAAATAAAACAAATTCCTGCTTGTCTGAGCAACTAACTAAACAGGAGTAATAACCTAACTATACATGTGTCTTACACCAGCCACATGAAAAATATAAATTGCTTTAGAAAATCTGCTTTGTTTTCCTGCTATGTGAAATTATTCCACCTCATTGTTTACACAACATTGTCAAGGAACTTGGTCCATATCTCTCCTTATCTAACATTATAGATCAGATAATGTGACTCACTGCTGTCTGGAGGGGAGGGGGGGGGGGTGAATTCACTGGATTATGCTTGCTCTCAGAGCTAATTATAGTTTGCTAATAAAAGCTCGGACAGTGTCTTATTTCTTTGTTGAAACAAAGATAACATTGGATTTACTGCATGTCTGTTTTTTTTTTCTCCAAACCTATATAATGAAATATACATTATGGGTCAGTGCACACAGAGTTTTTGACACTGAATTCGCCTCAAAATCAGCCTCCAAAAAAGCCTCCTAACTCTATTGGGAGGCTTTTTTGGAGGCTGATTTTGAGGCGGATTCAGTGTCACAATCAGCGCCACAAAACTCTGTGTGCACTGACCCTTATGGTGCATATTACTCGATCTGCAATATCATAGATTTAGAGTAATCATAATAAATTATGTCTCAGAGTAAATGTGGTGTCTATATTTATTGAGATACTTCATGTGTCCTGTCCATCAAACAGTCAAAGCCCACCACTAGCTGGCTGAAGAATAGAGGAAGTGAGAAAAAGAGACAGCAGGCAAACTGGTGAGAGAGGGAGATGGGAAAACCTCTTTAGTTTGGCGAGGTTTCTGTTTCTGAGGACCATGGCATTATTCACTTGACAGTGAAAAATAGCAGTGTGACAAATAATGTATAGAAAGTGGATGCAAAATGGCCATTAAAATTGAACCAATTCATCTGTTTTTCACAGCTGAGAAACAGACACGATCGTGTGAATATGGTCTATAACAGATATTAGAGACCTGATGATCTAAGACATGGAAAGTTATGAAGACGAAGGTAGGGAAGTAGTTGGGTATTATTTTTAGAAGCGGGCTGGCTTCTGGGCTCATCCATTAGCCCCTTCTCATGCTTTGCATCAGCCATGATTGATAAAAGGAATGACTTAGGTGTTGAACTTTTCTAGACAGCTAGTCCTTCACATATCACCAACATAGAGACCCTTGTATCAGTATGAAAGCAAAAGCGGGTTTCTAAGACCATGGCAACAATTTTATTAATGCATATTTCCATAACAACCAAATATCTTTCTATGTCCCTGGACAACGCAGTTAAATATTCAGCTTTTGGTTGTGAAATTCCTTTTACAGAATAAGAGCTCAACCATATCCGTATTTGCAATCTGTCTCATACACATACTTAATAGGGTGGCATTGCATCCCTAGAGATACATAACTATGGTATTATCTTTAGACGCTTGAATAGGTTTTTTTTTCTTGAAGAAAATAAAATACTTATTGCCAAAAATGCATTGCATCCCATCATAGGAAAGAACACCTTTCCTTCCTGCTTTGCTCTGCTGAAATCTTTTCCCATTTTTTGGCAAGAAACAAAGCCTTCACATGCAGGGATAGCATAAAAAACGTGACCCCAACCTCACTTTCTGCCTTAAATAGACACGTTACGTTAAAAACATGTTTTCTTGTGTTCTCCTTGTCTATTGCTACATTTTCTGTAAGTATCAGAACTTGTGTTCTCTGCTCAGAAACAAACTGAATGGTTCCCCCTGGAGTAAGTATGAACTGAGCCTTACAGCAGAAAGAACTACTTTATTTTCTTGTCAGACATAGGATTAATACATTGGAGCAAGGAAGGAATGGAGAGCAGAATCATCACAGATACCTCAAGGCTGCCAGCTGTGTAGTTCCAATTGTATTTATTCTGAAGAAGAGATTCAGAGAATAAAAAAAGAATATGTAATGGGAGCATTTGAAAAGCTGATGTGAACTAGTGTATAACAATGGAAATCTGGGCAAACAGCAATTCCTCAGCCTATCTACCTCCTCCTAGCAGCAGCAGAAGGCTCCTCAGACCTATCTACCTCCTCCTAGCAGCAGCAGAGGGCTCCTCAGGCCTATCTACCTCCTCCTAGCAGCAGCAGAGGACTCCACAGACCTATCTACCTCCTCCTAACAGCAGAGAGCCTATCTACCTCCTTCTAGCAGCAGCAGAAGGCTCCTCAGACCTATCTACCTCCTCCTAGCAGCAGCAGAGGACTCCACAGACCTATCTACCTCCTCCTAGCAACAGCAGAGGGCTCCTCAGGCCTATCTATCTCCTAGCAGCAGCAGAGGACTCCAAAGACCTATCTACCTTCTCCTAGCAGCAGCAGAGGGCTCCTCAGGCCTATCTACCTCCTCCTAACAGCAGAGAGCCTATCTACCTCCTTCTAGCAGCAGCAGAGGGCTCCTCAGACCTATCTACCTTCTCCTAGCAGCAGCAGAAGGCTCCTCAGACCTATCTACCTCCTCCTAGCAGCAGCAGAAGGCTCCTCAGACCTATCTACCTCCTCCTAGCAGCAGCAGAGGACTCCAAAGACCTATCTACCTTTTCCTAGCAGCAGCAGAGGGCTCCTCAGGCCTATCTACCTCCTCCTAACAGCAGAGAGCCTATCTACCTCCTTCTAGCAGCAGCAGCAGAGGGCTCCTCAGACCTATCTACCTTCTCCTAGCAGCAGCAGAGGACTCCACAGACCTACCTACCTCCTCCTAGCAGCAACAGAGGACTCCACAGACCTATCTACCGCCTCCTAGCAGCAGCAGAAGGCTCCTCAGACCTATCTACCTCCTCCTAGCAGCAGCAGAAGGCTCCTCAGACCTATCTACCTTCTCCTAGCAGCAGCAGAGGGCTCCTCAGGCCTATCTACCTCCTCCTAGCAGCAGCAGAAGGCTCCTCAGACCTATCTACCTTCTCCTAGCAGCAGCAGAGGGCTCCTCAGGCCTATCTACCTCCTCCTAGCAGCAGCAGAAGGCTCCTCAGACCTATCTACCTTCTCCTAGCAGCAGCAGAGGGCTCCTCAGACCTATCTACCTCCTTCTAGCAGCAGCAGAGGGCTCCTCAGGCCTATCTGACTCCTCCTAGCAGAAGCAGAAGGCTCCACAGATCAACCTACCTCCTCCTAACAGCAGAGAGCCTATCTACCTCCTCCTAGTAGCAGCAGTAGGGGGCTCCACAAACCTATCTACCGCCTCCTAGCAGCAGCAAAAGGGGGTCTGACAAAGGAGGAAGTCTCTGGTTATAACTGGGGAGTGGTACTCGTTGGGAAAGCTGTGACAATGCCAGACTGATACTATAGCTACTGGTGATATTCCCAATGCTGATGCTCTGAATAGTTTTCTGGTTGCTATGTCTGAATTTATGAATTGGTCTGGAACTAATGGGTTATTGGCTAATACATGGTCTGGTGAAGAACCCTCAGCTGTAACATTCAATCCAATAGTTTTTGTTTCGCCTTCAATAATGGCTCAACAACTGTCATGAATGCTTGCTTTGTGGTGGGTCTCATGCAATGGCGAATTGCTATAAGAAAGCCAGTCAGTCCAATTTGCAGCAAAACTACCACAAAAGAGTTTATTTCAAAGAGCATTGACACCAGTGAGGCTCTGAAGAACGTCTCCTTGGTTGGAAATTTATTCCGACAAGCAGAAAGCAAAGCATATTAGATACGACTTTAGTCATGGTGTCTGTATGCTTGAATATACAAGGTAGAAATGTGCTTAGGTTTAACCATTTGAAGTCTATTGATGCTCATAAAAGCATTGTGAAGTCTGAAATTGAGAAGGAGCTTTCTGGTGGCAGACAAGTAGGTCTTTTTGATGACCCACCTTTTGTTAACCTCAGACTTTCATAGTTAAGCGCTATCCTCTAAAAGGAGCAAAGTATGTGTAGTATTTCATCCATCATATAATTATGTGGCTGACTCTATCGATGACTCTTTGTCTCCTGTGGAACAAAACTCCTTGGAAAGTGTCTTAGTTTTTAAAGGGGTTTTCTGGGCAAAAAAATGATTTTTTATAAAAGGTGTGTTAGTGCTACCAATGGGTTAATAAGTGCACCCAAATACCTTTTGCAGTATTTTGAGTGATTTCTGGCTCTCTCTCATGTCCTCTACATTTGTTTACATGGGCAGCTTCCTGCTGTCTTACCCTACAACTACCATGATGCATTGCTTCACTCAGATTCCCCTCCCCCACCTTTTCTTTAGCTAATGGACTACAAGCCCTATCTACCCTCCTAGTTACCTAAGGATGCATTCACACAGAGTAAAGTGGCGCTGATTTTGCCGCAATAACTCAAGTAAAGAATCAGCGCTGAAAAACAAGCTCCCATTGATTTCAATGGGTTCCATCTTTCGTGTGGAACATACTGAAATCAATGGGTAAAAAAGCCTCCCATGATTTCAATGTGTACTGCGCGGAAAACGCAACCCATTGAACTCAATGGGAGTCTGTTTTTCAGCGCCGATACTTTACTCAAGTTATTGTGGCAAAATCAGCGCCACTTTACTCTGTATGAACGCACCCTAATTCTTCTCATCCTGGAGATGACTTTGGGGTGCTGCTGCCCCCTCTTCTGCCTCTGCACCTGGAATCTGGAACTGGAGCCTGTGCAATAGAACACCAGCAGAAGCCACACGTGCAGTAGAACACGGCTTCTTTTTGGTTCTGCCAACATATTGTGCAGGTGCCGGCTCCCTTGTGAAGGAAACGACGCTCAGCAGAAGAGGAACTCAGCATTGGTGAGTATGAGGGGGGGGGTGGAAGAGAAATACTAGTTGCCTCCCGTCTCCAGAAACGCCAAAACAGAACATCACCAGGAGATTAGAAAATGTGCCTGGGCGGTCACATGACTGCCCCAAGCATATGGGTAAATATATATATATATTTTTTTTTATAGGGAGTAAATTAGAGGTTAGGCAGGGGAGGGGATTTAGCTTAGAGGTAAAGTTTTAATGTAGCCCAGACAACCCCTTTAAGGTGTTTTGCTGAGGTAAATCTGCCTTCAGGAGTTGGTTTAACTCATTAGGATTAACACTATGTTTTACTGTGCCGTATGTCTCCCAGTTGAGTTTACCCTGTCACGCTTTTTACTTTGAATGTTTTGTGACCTTTATTGAATATGTTGCGACTAAGAGTACGGCCACATGTTGCAGCAGCCATGATAATTCAAGATAATTATTTACTTCAGAATATGCAAATTATTTTGTGTTCAAGGAAAGGGCACCTAAGTTAGGCTGAGAACCTATCGTTTGATGTTAACAAACTTAAATGGGTTATTTGCCCTTTAAAAATTGATGTCTTATCTTTAAGCTCAGCTGTTTCCTGAAGTGTGCAGGCTGCAGCGACATTGCGCTGTTCACTCGCCATACTTTTAGTAGCAGTATTTGCAAGTACTAAAGTTGTGTCCCATTCAAGTCTATGGGACACCAATGCAGTACACCTAACACCAGGCCCATACACGATGCTGGGAGGTGTGCAGGGGACCCACAGTTGGACCCCAGCTTATTTAAAGAGATTCTACCACTAAAGCAAACTTTTTTCTAAATACCACGTCGGAATAGCCTTATGAAAGGCTATTCGTCTCTTACCTTTAGACGTGGTCTCCGTGGTGCCGTTCCTTAGAAATACCGGTTTTAACCGGTATGCGAATGAGTTCTCCGCAGCAATGAGGGTGGGCCCCAGCGCTCAAATGGCGATGGGAGCGTCCCCACTGCTGCCCGAGAGCTCACTCCAGCGCCGCCTCTATCTTCAGCTGCAAGCTCGCCTCTTCTGTCTTCCGTCTCGGTCCAACTTCTGACACCTGTGCTGTACGCTCCTGTATTGAACTACAAGAGCAAGAGCAGCCTCATAAAATTGGCCGCCGTAATTCAATACAGGAGCGTACTGTGCAGGCGTCGGAAGTTGGACCAACAGAAGAAGACAGAAGAGGCGGGGTTGCAGCTGAAGATGGAGACGGCGCTGGAGTGAGCTCTCGGGCAGCAGTGGGGACGCTCCCATCGCCGTTTGAGTGCTGGGGTCCGCCCCCATCACTGCGAGAGAACTCATTAGCATACCGGTAAAAACCGGTATTTCTAAGGAACGGCGCGGCGAAGACCACGTCTAAAGGTAAGAGACGAATAGCCTTTCTAAAGGCTATTCTGACGTCTAAAGCAGAAAAAACAGCGTTTTAGTGGTAGAATCCCTTTAAAATTGATGGCCTAACTTAAGATTAGGCTATTAACTTTTAAGGATGATTGGGTGAGTATTAGTAGGTGGTAAGGCAAGCTTTAAGGAGGAATTTTGGTCTGTTCCAGATGTGTTGATACTACATGTGGGAGGAAACTAGTTGGCAAAGTGGCTTAGCCCTAAAGGCACACGAACATATCTGGTAAAATAGCATGGACAGCCAACAATGGTCATCATTTCAGTCAATAAAATCAATTTCCAGTTAACTAATGTTTAGAGCTATGTAACTTTGGTCTGCACAATACCCAGTGCTTAAATTAGGAAAAAAAAATTTTTTTGGGGGGGGAGAAATGTGTCTCCCCCCTTATCCCCTGGATTCCTGCACACACTATTATTGGGCATAATACTTTTCCCAAAGTAGCCCCTGCACATAGGATTATGCCCCATTGTGAACACCCATGAAGGAGGATACAAACAAAGAATACTGTTACTTAAGTCTCCCTGGCTCCAACGCACTCCCCGCAGATGTCAGCCATCTTTAATGATGTAGGGACATCATGTGAGCAGGGGCTTGCGTCACAAAGCATAAGGACACAAGCCCTGGCCCACGGTATGCCTGGGATGTCATCAAGTTGGCCTCAAGGCTTCTGGAGCCAGGAGAGGTAAGTAACTGTTTTTTATGTTCCACATCAGAAATTGGGCATTCCGGCCCAAATTAACCACTGAAAATACCATATCATGACAGCTGGAGATTCTGTGTGCCAGAACAGAAATCCACACAAGTCAGGTATGGTATACAATTCAGATATAACTCTTGTAACTTTTCTGGTTAGAGAGTTATAACAAATCTAATTGTCTGAGACCCCTCCCCAACTTGTGATGAGCTGGACGCAGAGGGAACAAAGAGTCACATCTTTACTGCAAATATGGACTGTGCAAACAACACTCACCATATATATGTCAGCTTTCTACCATAAACGAGACAGTATATTTCCCCACACACACACTGGATTTAAAATGTGTTTTCAACACCCCGATACTGTACATTGTAGATTGTGGTTTGTTTTTTTATCTTAATTTCTGTGCATGGTCATAGGCAGCCATCTTCCTCGAGTTGGTACTTCATTCTAAAAATAGTTGAGAGATCTACTTTCTGCGGTCACATGGCTATAGGGAACTATAGCCTGCAGATGAGTCATTGACTTCTATAGGAGCATGTCATGGGAGTATTCTATGCAAAGGTCTTCATTCTGCGAGGGGAAGGAGCTGTGATGTCAGCATCACCTACAGTAAATGGTGTGATCATGTTTTATCCATATATAAGCATTAACTTTCATTGTAATCCTGCCCGGGAGTAGTCAAATATTTCTCATTTTTACCATTAAATATTTTTGGAAAAGTGAAAATTCACAAGTAACAAATTTTGCAAGGATTTATTTTTACATGAGAACAAATGTGCAATACTAAGTACATTACTAGGGTGTAAAAAAGCAAGAGAGTCAACACTAATCTTATATTACAATAAAGCAAAAACAGTTTTAACATACAGAAGACGAAGAATCATTTCTACATTAAAGACAAGGAAACAACAGGGTCATCCTAAAGATGAGCATTACAAACCGTATCAGCAGTTACACCGTATGGCACATCCATAGTTCATTACATAACTACACAAGTAACAAAATAATAGAACATTAAACAAGAACACGACACATACATTGAATAAAAAACAAGAAAAAAAAGTCATTGATCATCAGGTCTGGATTTATCTGCCTTCTATGAATGACGTTGTGTTATAAATATCCTATGAAATCTAATAGTGCGTTGCTTGCAGACCATGACATTTTAATGTAAGACCTGCAACTTTATACCCCAGCATTAAGCAATATGTGCCTATATTAATGGCCAGTGCAAGAGCTCCGGAGTGTAACCCTATGATTTGTGCAGTAAACTATAATGGGTTGCTTCATATACCCTACATGTAGGGCTAGGTTCACATCATGTTTTTACATCCTTTTTGGAAAGTGCTCATCTTTTTGGTAAGATCTAAAGATAAAACTATGTCCAAAAAGATACAAAAAATAACGCAGACTTTTTTTTGCCTGCCTGCTCCAAAAAAAACCAGGATATAGAAGGATGTTCTTTTCTGCAATAAAAGTCAATGGTCACAGGATAGCCATCCCTTTGCAAGCCCTTTAGAATCTTGGAGTAAAAAAAACAAAAAAAACAAAAACAGCAGTACTTTGCAACAGGATACCAAAACATGGTGGGTGCGAATCTAGCCAAGTGGAAGCAGACGCCAGGTCGGCCTGCAACTCCAAGCATCATAGACCATTATGAGACATTGATTTTGGCTCAGCAGAGCCCAGGTAAGTCTGGGAAATGTGGCCATATTAACCAGACCACAAATGGCTGCATGAATTCATCCCAAATCAAGATTAAGGCTAAGGCCCCACGGGCCGTAATCGCAGCGCTAAAGCTCTGCGGAAAGAACTGGGGCGTGAACGCATTGCAGTTCTTTCCGCAGCGCTTTTAAGAGAAAGTTCACAGAGTTTTCCTCCGCGGACTTTCTCTTTCCTCCGCCGGCGTTTCCGTAGATATAATTGACATGCTGAGATTTGCAAAGCTGCAATGGCTTTATGTCCACATATGTGTCCGCGCTGCGATCTTTTACGCAAAGTGGGGATGGGATTCGCATGAATCCCATCCACTTTGCCTGCACTGTACAACGCCGCGATTTTTCCCGCAGCGTCTCCGCTGCGGCCAAATCGTGGCATTTACATCTCATGGGGCCCCGGCCTAAAGGAGTTGTCCAGTATTAGAAAAGCATGACTACCAAAAACAGTGCCACAACCTATGGACAGGTGTGGCAAAGTTTTGGGAAACCAATCATGTTTTTGTAATCCTTACCCCTTGAAGGAAATATGTTCCTGTCTTCTAATATGTGACATCTGGGCCTGGCAGAAGAATGACTATTTAAGGCTTAAATGAAACACCAGCTTTATAAATTCAGGATCTGCCATATTGTAGAGATCATGAACATTTGGAGAAGACTGTGCAGCGGTGATCCCGGAATGTTACACAGATACTGTATAGAGTAGCCCAAGGAAAGCTACTAAATAATGGATTGTAGACGAACAAGTGTGACATGCTAGCATATGGACGTATTCATTTCACAAACATTGACGGAGAGGACCCGTCATCTCTCCTGACAGATCTGTCTAGGTAAATAATTGCATTCCTATTAATATAACAATCCTGGAACGCCTCTTCTCTCAGTTATGCTTTTCCTCTGATTTCCTTTGATTTCTACCCTCCAAAATTAAAAAACTATCAAACTGAATTTATCAGTTAAGAACGTGTCCCTTCATAGTCTGACACCATCTAAGGGCAATGATAATACCCAGTTGTCCATTCATAGTTTTCTAGGAGGAATAACTGAGGAATGGCACAATGGCTCCATAAGTCTCCTCTATTTTAGCAATCTGCCTGCCCGTTGTTCTGGTCTGACAGAAGGAAGGACATCCCAGCACTAGTGTGAACCTAGCATCAGGAGAGGCGACACGTCTTTAAGTTGATGTTTTAGGGTGGAAAATTATTTTGGCTTTTCTTGAAGGAGGTTTTCTCCCTGGAAATAAAATGCCAAAACAAAAAAAAACGTCTGGGTATCTGCCCTGGTACACAGCCATATCCTCTTAGTGAGATGCAGGAGATTGTTTTGGCCCTAGGGACCCAGCCTGGACATATTCCCTACTGCTGGAGGAGATTACATCAGTAGTGGGACTGGGGTAGAGTTGGGGGTGAAAGGGGCAGCACTGAGGGGTGGCTTAATGTTAGTTTCTGTCCAGGCTGTGTATCAGTCCTGCAGGATTACTCTGGCACTCACCATGTCTGCACTAATATCAAAAGATGTCGGAGGAGCTAAGAATACAGGTTGTTCTGCTCCATAATCCTCTGGTATTACTGCGACCATGGTCAGTAACAATCCCATCAGACTAATATACAGCATGATCAGAATTGAAGAATGATCCCAGCCCAAGAGCAGACATCCAATCAGGAATGTTTTTTTTATGTAATATAACCACCATACCCCTCTTAGACCCAAAACAAACTACAAAAAGGATACGGGTATGTATCAGGGCAGGTACCACAACTTTTTATTTTTTGGACAACTGTATGAGAATCCCTTTAGCAGGGCAAAAAAACAGCTGCGGGAAAAACTGCAACGGCAACACATCACGTTTTATCCCACAGCGCTTTTCACATGAAGTCCGCAGTTTTCCTCTGCAGACTTTCTGCTTCTCATTATACCTATAGGGAAACCGCTGGCGTTTACATAGGTATTAATTGACATGCTTCAATATCCAAAACTGCAACGGTTTTGCAAACTGCAGTGTGTCCATTGCGTGTATTTCTCTGCAATGTGACTGTAAAACGCTGCACTTTTTGCCCTGGTGTTTTCTGGAAAAGATCAGTCATGTCATGCTTTTTCCCATAGAAATCACAGCATTTCGCAATGTTTTCGTAAAAATCAACCACATCCTATCATATGATACTTGCATAGGTATTCCCAGTCTTACCATACTTACTATTACTCCAGGTATTAAAAGACACAACATCTGGAACCTTTGCAATGATAGAGAAGTCCAGTACGTGATGTAATGATGACATGTCCACTGTATGCTCTGGTCACTTGCTTTATATCCACCTATACTAGTACAATATTCACATCAACTCTACACTTGCATGAAACCACCTTCGTCATTCTGTGCCCACATTACTTCCCCTACAACAAGCTGCTATATGTATGCAAGCCCCCAACACCGGTGTGTAAGTTTGGCAGTGAGTGGCTGAATTCTTTGTGCCATTTAACCTTTAGGATGTGCTTTGTGATCTGCCGAAAAGAACGTTAATGTAAAAAAACCCTCCTGTTGCTTAAATCATTACAATCTATGCCAAAACCTACACATGCATCCAAGCTGCATGTGTAGATTAAATTAACTATTTCATGGCTTAGATGAGTTGGTTTTTTTTGTTTAACTGGCAATAAAAAAGGTAAGAGAATAAAATATTTAGGAATTTCAAAAATATTAAAATATTGTCTAAAAAAGGCCTAAAGGAAGTGTAAAAAATGACTTTTTGGAACGCAATTATAGTCACAAAAAAGTTAAACGTTACAAAACTTTATGACTTTGCTTTTTTCCTATCAAATGAGCAACAGACCTTAAAACACTGGCGCATTACACTGCCATCTACTGGCACACTCAGGTAGTTATGTGCAGGGGTTATCCAGGATGAGAAAATATGGCTGCTTTCTTCTTCTCAGGAAGTGACATCATATACGTTGGAACTGAATGGGACTGAGCTATAGCACTGTCATGCGACCAAAGGATGGGATATCACTTCTTGAGAAGAAGAAAGAAGCCATTTGATCCTGGATAACCCCTTTAAAAGGAGAAACAAATCCACAGTAAAGTGCTATGCCCACTCTATACTGTAGAGAACACCACTTCTTCACTTCCACAGTTCCCAATTCCTTAAAGGGGTTGTCCAGCCCCAAATTGATACTGATCACTTATCCGCAAAAGGGGGTCATCGGTAGGTGATTGGTGAGTTCTAACACCCATACCCTGCACAGATCAGCTACTCTGACAGAGTCTTGATGCCGGAATCTATAGCAGTGGATGAGTGTGCAGGCTCTCCTATGTAATTAATAGGAATGGTGCAGGATATACTCTGTATAGCGCAGGTTCCAAGGAAGTGACATACACTCCCAGCCCACTACTGTAACTGCCGGTGGCCAGATGCTGCCGGGACAGCTGCTGTGCACAGGATCTGGGTGTCGGACCCCCACATATCACTTACTAATGACCCATTCTGTGGATAGATCAGTAGTATGAAAAAAATCAATTTGGGGCTGGAAAACCCCTTTAGGCTGAGGCCCCATATTGTGGAAACACAGCTTTTTTTTGTTGCAGATTTCGCTGCGTTTTTTTGAGCCAAAGCCAAGAATGGCTCCAAAAGGGATGGGAAATATATAGGAAGTTCATACACTTCTCCCTTCTACTCATCCACTCTTGGCTTTGGCTAAAAAAAGCAGCAAAATCTGCAACAAAAAAAAGCAGTGTTTCTGCAACGTGGGGCCATAGCCTTAAGGCTAAGGACCCAAGCTGCGAAAACGCAGCTTTTTTTGTTGCAGATTTTGCTGTGGTTTTTTGAGCCAAAGTCAGGAGTGGATTTAACAGAAGGGAAACATGTAAGAGCTTCCTTTATATCCTACATTCCTTTGGATTAAAAAACCGCAGCAAGACCGGCAACTAAAAATGCTAGGTTTACGCAACATGGGGCCTTAGCCTTAGTCTGGTTTGTAAAGCGCCTAGCCTACGAACCGCTGCATTTTCTAGAATATTCCTTCAAGACACCTGAAAAGAGTCACCTAAGCAGCAGGCAGTGTAAAGGTGCACTTTCAAGTAAAGAGTACAATATTAAAAATCTATGGCTAGATACCGATCCAATGTATAGAAACTGTTTAATGCTCTATTACGTAGCATGTAAAAACTTTGGCAAGTTACTCTATACAAGTCAATGAAATATCAAAGTTTTGCCATTCGTTTTAGAAAAACATAAGGTCAAGAGAATTGAGAAATCCCCATTCCTATTCCACCTGACACTTGGCCGCCAGGTCTAGTCGGTAGACAGGGTAATACAGATACTTGGGGACCTTTGATGGAGATTTGGTTGGGGTTTACCAGGCACTGCAAGCTCAGTTCTCTCAGAAATGTACACCAGGTTTTCCTCTTGCAGGCTACATGCGCTAAACCGATTTGTTTCCACGCAGGAGCCTGTACCAACATTGTTTATACCCACAGCATTATGTAAAACTGCCGCCCCGCTCATTTGCTCAAAGGATTTACTGAATACAGATGTTGCAGTTCGTGCAAGACTGTGACTCCCAGGTTTAGGGAGGGACTGACTTGTTGTCAAGGTCAGCCTCTTCAGAGACACCAGCTCCAGATTTTCACTCATAGCCCGCTGGTTCTGCTTCCTACTGAGATGTTCCCGGCAAGAATCTCCCCCAGAATCCCTTTCTTTAACCCCAGCCCGGGCGCCAAGAGATCTTCTCTGGGCCTTTCCCAATGGCGGTCTGCTGAAACTGCCGCTACTGCTGTGAGACAGGGCCGACTGGCTGGAGCTAGAGGCAGCCCTTGAACAAAAACCTTCATCCACCTCAGCTATTTCGGTCAGCTCATCTTGTAGTGTTAAATCTGCAGAGTCTGGAAGGAGAAAAAGTTCAAGTCATTGTCAAAGTTCTTTGTGCGAGACAACAAAAGAATCTAAAACGCTAAATTGCCATCCAAAGCCAAATCATTGGGAGCAAGAACACTGAATACTTACCCCGATGATTAACCAAAAGCACAAATCAAGAATATTGTGCAGATGTACAAAGAGAAGCATTAAAGGGATTGTCCAGATGTCTAGACGTTTACTTAAAAAACAACTTGGAATAGCCATACTTGCCTTACCGATCCCGCTTTCTGATGCCCTGTCGGTCTCTACTTCCTGCTACGTCGTTGATGTCCCAGGTTGGCTGGTGACTACCACAGCCTATCCATGGCTGTAGTGGGTAATGCTGTGGCCAGTGACTGGTCACATGGTTGAGTCAGGACATCATTACCGAAACAGTAAGTAAGGAGTCTGGCAGGGGATCTAGCAGTATCAGAATGGGAGTGGCAAAGGTTCCTGAAGGTAGAACACTTTTTTATTTTTAACATTCTAAGTTGCTTAACAAATTAAACGTTCGACAACCCCTTTAAGATTTAAAGAAACATGCGCAAGTTGATTGTGATGAAAGCTGTTAATCATGCAAATAAGGAGTTGATTGTGTGATCATCCAAGTCACAGCAAACTGCAACACCCAATTCTGTCAGAATTTAAAGGGTTACAAATGGAAAGGTCGCAGGATGCATGATGTGACTCGCCATGTTAAGTCATATACTACTTCCTCCAAAAGAAGAGAAGAAACCCTCCCCCATTAAGCATATATTCCTTTATATAACAGTATGCTAAAGAGATATATGCCTTCATGCAATCTAGGTTAGTCATCCACGTAACCACCTGAAAGGGTTCGTTCACACAGCAGAAATGGAAGAGGAACTTGAGGCAGAATTACACCTCAAATTCCTCTTCTCCGACAAAAGCAGGGCTTTGGCTTTCCATTGAGGCTTTTACAAATTCATTAAAGGGAGTCTATCATTAGAATCTCATTTTTAACTAAGCCCATGTTGGAATAGCCTTAAGAAGGGCTAATCTTCCCCTACCTCTAGAATTCCTCTCCGTGTTGACGTTTGGTGGATATCCCGGTTTTCGTCATTATGGTAATGAGTCTCCAAACATCCCAGGGTGCAATCCCCTGTGCTGCTTGAAACTCTCTATAGCGCCGCCTCCATCATCTTCTCTGCACCTGGCTCTTCTCTCACGTCACTGTCGCGTCTTCATCCAAAAGCGCCAACTGTGCAGAGTGGGAGAGGCCTTAGGAAAATAGCCGATGGACTTGCGTAGTCAGCCATTTTCCTGTGGCCAAACGGGACATGCACAGTTGGTGCTTTTGGATAACAGTGACACGAGAGAAGAGGCGGAGAAGAAGATGAAGGCAGCAATGGAGAGTTTTCAAGCAGCACAGGTACGCCCCCAGTGCTGTTTGAGCATGCGGGAACGCCCCTGTGCTGTCTGGAGACTCAGCAGAACGATGAAAACCGGGATATCTACCAAACGGCGGCGTGGAGAAGAATTATAAAGGTAGGGGAAGAATAGCCTTTCTTAAAGCTATCCCGACATGGGCTTAGTTAAAAACAAGATTCTAATGATAGACTCCCTTTAAGCTCTTGTAATTTCACCTCAAATTCAGCACGAAATTCCACCATGTGAACAGGTCCTAAGAGCTGGCTAGATGGAATTCAGGCAAACTACTTTTCGTGTAGTGTATAGTAATATACAAGACAAGCATGCTTGACTCATTTCTAAAGACTATAGTGTGCGCACCCATGCATTGTGACCCTTTCACTTGCAGGTACCTTGACGCCCATCTACCAAGTGATTTAACACTGCACTCTGCCAGATGATGCCATTCCGTCCTCCATCAATCTCCTTACAGATTTTTGCCTTCTGATCTCAGGTTTGCCCTCAGCTCTAGCTTCTGAACAGATATCCTGCATTGCCTGAATATGCTGCACATCATTCTCTGTTAGTGATTTCACTCTCTCCCCATTCCCGATTCTGTCTCCGGACACATTTGTGACACTAATCTCGGGAATGACAAGATTTCCCGAATCTGTGGAGTCAATACTTGTGTCATTTTGTTCTAAATGAGAAAAACAAACAAACAAAAAAGAAAAATGGCGGCTGAAATGAGGATGATGGCTTCTCTGGGGAAACAAATACATGGTAATGTAATGTTAACATGGTTACATGAGAAATGACAGAATATTGGTCTAGGCTCCGTCCACACCTAGCAGTTTTCTGATCGCTGCAAAAACATTGCTTATTTCAAACCTACTATTTATACTGAAGTCAGTAGAACAATGAATGGAAGAAGGACAACAGGTGACAATGTCATTTATCATGACTTTTAGATTTCAATGCGATATGAGATAATGATGGTAATGGTTAGAAACTCACGACAATGTTGAATGGATCTATAAAAGCTGATGTCTAAGCACAACATTTAGAACAGAAGCTCCAGTGTGAACACGGTCTTAATACACAAACAGTTTTGGTTAGAAGTTTGAGGATACATTAATACATAGAAAAATAAATAAAGGAGTTTTCTGGGACTTTAAATGGAGTCTGTCAGGTCCAAAATGCCCCCTAAGCCAATAGCTGTGCCATGTAGCAGCCTTTAATAAGGGCAGGAATATACCTTTGCTTTAATTCACCACTTTGTGACCACAAAGATATTGCAATTATCTCTTCATAAATATGCAAATCAGTCAGTGTCTCTAGGGCGGGACCTGATTTGCCTAATTTACATCAGGACAGCAATAAATGCTCTGGTTCTCCTCCGAAATTGGTGCCAATATGTTTCAGCTGTTTGACATTCTAAGCCTCCACCTGCATCACTGTTGTCTGTAGTCAAATCTAGTAAAATCAGACCCCACCCCCAGGGCAGTTGCAGGCTGATTTGCATATTCACAAAAGCTGAATATCCTCATTGTTTTGTGGCTATACAGGTACTCATCTTATCCTATAATGGGCCCCTTCATAACACCATTATTGGTTTCCGAATTACTTTGGACCTGACAGACTCCTAATACTGATGATATAAAGGTCGGTGTCTGCTCCTATAAAAGGCCTCTTTAATTGTGACTTTCTTTAAAGGGATTCTACCATTAAAACTTTTTTTTTTTTTGTGGATAAGACGTCGGAATAGCCTTTAGAAAGGCTATTCGTCTCTTACCTTTAGACGTGGTCTCTGCTGCGCCGTTCCTTAGAAATACCGATTTTTACCTTTATGCAAATGAGTTCTCTCGCAGCGATGGGGGCGGGCCAAAGCGTTCAAACAGCGATGGGGGCATTGCCACCGCTGCCAGAGAATTGTCTCCAGCAACGCCTCCTTCTTCATCCGCAGCGTCATCTTCAATGTCTTCTTCCGGCGCAGGCTTGTAACTTCTAGTCGTCGGGCCTTGAGAAGAGCAGACTGCGCAGGCGCACAGGCCAAGGGAAAATAGCCGCTAACAATACTGTGCAAGCGGCCATTTTCCCGTGGCCTGTACGCCTGCGCAGTCTGCTCTGCTCAAGGCC
This sequence comes from Leptodactylus fuscus, assembly GCF_031893055.1. NCBI lineage: Eukaryota > Metazoa > Chordata > Amphibia > Anura > Leptodactylidae > Leptodactylus > Leptodactylus fuscus. The sequence goes on along the minus strand of NC_134268.1, from coordinate 180,793,270 downwards.
CGACACCTAGAAGTTACGAGCCTGCGCCGGAAGAAGACATTGAAGATGACGCTGCGGACGAAGAAGGAGGCGGCGTTGGAGACAATTCTCTGGCAGCGGTGGGGACACCTCCACCGCTTTTGAGCGCTGGGACCCGCCCCCATCACTGCAAGAGAACTCATTTGCATACCGTTAAAAACCAGTATTTCTAAGGAACGGCGCAGCGGAAACCACGTCTAAAGGTAAGAGACGAATAGTCTTTCTAAAGGTTATTCCAATGTCTTATCCACAAAAAAAAGGTTTTAATGGTAGAATCCCTTTAAGCTTTTTCAATCAACTCAGGAACAACCTCCCAAAAATATCTACTTTTGAGTATTATCTGCATTATACCCCACCTCTTTGTAAGTTTATTTCATGGGACCATCTCATCCAAAACTGGGAAGGCTATGAGATATTCAATTTCTGGCCCTCAATTTCACCCCGATGTGACAATGATGACTTATATTACGTTGTAGATCATAGACAAATACTCAAAATCTCATGAGAGCATTAAATGGTGTACTGGAAGGAATGACAGTGTTTTCCTTCTGTGTTCTGTCGCTGCTTTCCATCCATGTTCTGACTTCTCCAGGTCACGAGGCTCAGACACAGCACATTACAATGTAATTATACAGTAATCAGTGATAATTGTGACAACCACCCTCAAAGGAGAGCAAGAGGCAGAAACCCGTGCCTAATACTGTCATCACTCCGCAGTAGTACAATCCTAATGCAGGCAGGGGCACCAAAAGCTACAACTGTAAATCCACAGTGCACAACACTCGTTACATTTTAGAGATGTAATTATTACCGCCATACTCCTGATAACATGACTATCAAATGCAGCAGAGTAAGAGGCATATGTACACTCAATGACAAAAAAGCACCCAGGTAGAAATGTCAGGTTACTGCAAAACAATGCATTCAGGCATATATGTAAATTATTAGAGGTGTGGTCTATTAGGTGCTGGGTCTTCTCATAAGAGGGCATAACATTTCTTATCTCACTTCAATATAAAAAAAAGTTCTCAAAGGCTACTTTTGGGTAGTGTATTACTTGGTGAAAACACACTCCATTGACAGACCTTAAGGAGGTGCCTCACTGAACTGAGATAAATAGGATGGTTGTTTCAACTAACTGTCCGCCATCTATTCTGCTGTGACCTGTTAAGAGGTGTCGGTTATGTGAAGGCATGCACACTTGACAAAATGGGCCCCAAACAGCCATGAGATACCACCAGTAGAAAGGATTGTCTGATCCACCAACAAGCACTGAAAGCTCCCACAGTTCCCCTATCCAGATGCAAGTGGCACCTTACACCCCACCATCTCTGGCCAGACCATTTCAGGTGCTTAGCAGAAGGAAGTTTGATGTCCTGGTACCCATTATGTGTCCTCCCATTTACAGCCAGCTTTTGTCACCGTTCATCTGCAGTGGAGGCAAAAAACCTGGACTGTTGTGGACTGGATCTAGGTCCTCTTTAGTGACTAATCCAGGTTTTGTTTGGGATCATTCAATGGTCGTGTTTCAGTATGGAGGCCTCGTGGTGTCAGCTTCAACCCCTCCTTTGCTATGGAATGACACACTGCCCCAATTGCAAGTATGATAATCTGGGGGCCACCAAATATGACAGTATATCACCAGCATACCTCCATTCCAGCCGTATCTCATCATGTATCCAGGCTAGAGGCAGCCCATCCGTGTACTAATTTTACCCAATAAACTTCTCCTTCCACTCCAATATTGTAATTTCTTACATATATCATTATTACGGTCACACATAGAAAGTTTCATTTAATTCCAACAAGTTCTACATGGTGCCTTTTTTTGTCAATGAGTGTATTTTATGTGGTGTTGTCATTTAACATAGAAGCTTTGTATACCAGAGTAAAATACTGCGCACGTCACAACAGGAAAAAGGTTGTCTTACGGTAAAAATGGATTTATAATTTCAGATTGGCAAAGTGTTCACATTGACCCTTTTAAATAGTACAATAATGAATGTGTTTAAAGAGGCAGTACAGAATTAACATGCCTGCTTTATTCCAGAAACCGCACCAGGCATGTATGTGTGTTGTGAATGGTATCGCAGGATGACTTCATTGAGCTGAGATGCAATACCAGACACAACCTGTGAACAGGTGTGGCACTGTTCTTGGAAGAAACAGCCATGTTTTTCTAGATCTGAATACTTTTTCATTTTAAAGTGCACATTAAATAAACTGCCTAAATATTAACTCTCACACAGGGTTAATATTTGTGGCAGCACAGCTCCAACCTGTAATGTTTATCTAGCTTGCAATCACTTGGTAATCTTCTCAGTGCAGACAAAGTCTCTGCTATAAAACGCTTATCTCTTATTAAGCTCATCCCAGCTCTGAGCACATATTGGGCACCTCTCATCTCAGGATTTATTCAGCTACATGGTTTTACGTATCGGAGACTCATTTAGTGATGGACACATTAGCAACCTCCTTAAGTCCACAAAACAAGATAATCCAAAACCACAGCAGATCCTATTGCTGATCCTGCGATTCTGCCCAGCAGGACAAGCCTTTATGGTTGGAGTCATCCTCCATATAGTCTTGGAACTCAGTTAGATGACACTGTTATTTACAAGTGATTGGATACACAAAATCGGTGATAGGTATCTGAACACTGGTAGTCCAATATATATCAATATTAAATAAACACCAGCATCTGATAGCAAACAACAATGCTGTCTACATCTGTAGCTTAAAGGGGTTCTCCAGGGAGTAGTTTACTTCCTCTGGGATTCTATTTGTGATGAACCACTGGATTCTGGGCTGGTTCTGACATGATCAGAACCAGCACCCAGTTCCCAAGTCACTGCACCTCCTCCCTCTTCTCCTGTGTTCACTGCTAGTTACTATGCTATACCGATACTATGAACTATTCAGTCTCTGTTACTAGAGAAGGTCGTCTTTAGAAACCAACTGGTTCAAGACGGAACTCAGGAAATGGAGGGGGGAGGGGCAGGTCTGTCTTCACCTCCTCTGCATGTTCACATACAAAGCTGCTCTGTACTCCCTGCCTGTACACTGCTTAGAGAAAAGAGTAGTTTCTCACAGCTCACAAGGTGAGCCTGTCTACTTCTAACTAGCTGCTTGTGTTATTGCTGATGGGATGTTAGTCAGCAAGCAGCTTTATTATTATGTTCAGATTTATCTTTTTCTGCATTAGGGGTCATTTTAGCTGCATTATAGCATGGATTAGAATCCAATGTCCCTGGATTTCCTATGTTATGTTCACTTGGGCTTTTCTCAGCTATTCATTTGACATTTTACAGTTATTTCTGGCACAATTACATGTAAAGAAACCAGTAGTAGTAATAATGGAGACTGCGTTGTACTGTACATGACTCTGCCTCTGAGATGCAAAATGTGCTGCAGCATCAATACGGCTACTAGCTGCAGTAAAACGGATAGGACACCATGTATGAAGGCTTTTACAGCCGGAGAATAGATTGTCTAGCAAAACCCTGCAGATATTTCAACTTTTGATGAAAACTCATGTGCCCTTTAAGGAGAAGTGGGTGTGCTTACACATTTGCTTTTTAGAATGGCAACTCTTGTATCAAGTAACTTCAGGAGGGGCACCAGGAACAAATGGAAGGTAAGAGTTAAGTCATTAAGGGAACTTTAACCCCTTCACATAGGACAGATATCTTGCATTGAAATTTGCAGATCCATATTTGGTGAAGTGATAGAAGATATGGAAAGGCCAATACAGGCTGTTGCTTGTCATTTACAGGATTAAGCGCTACTTTCTTATATGCCTGTGGCCACAATATCAATCACCGTCAGTGGACACAGTTAATAAAGGCCAGAGGCAGAAAGTACTGCATGGTCAGAGCCTTGGCTGGGACCCTGTGTCTAGAAATAGGTCTTATTTTTGAAGAATATAAAGCATATATGTGTTTCTTATATTCAGAAAAATATATAAAATTCTAATAGCAGGTTTTATAACATTCTAGGTTCTAAATTTTGAGCTATTTTCGAGCTTTAAGAGAGAAAACATTGTGGGCTCGATCACCATTGATCATAAGGGAAAATATAATTCCCACTTCCTTCAGGACATATCGTAGACAATAAGCCATTTCAAGCCAGGACATCAATAAGAATTTGCCTGAATGAAGTAACACATTGCTGAATTCTCACTCGATTAGCGTATCTGCTACACCATCTCAGGAAGGCTATGGAAACAGATCAATTTTAACAAGGCTCATTACGCTGTTATATGAAGGTTAAGTGATGCTCCTTACAGTCTCAAAACAATTGTGCACTCCTAAGTGTACTAATGCTACGTAAACGGAGGCTTATTTAGTGTACATTTATATAGAAGGAGGAATAATTCAATATAACAGCTCTGAAATGTGTATGGAATTTGTGGACGTGTGCATATTGCAAAGCTGAGTTCACATTGCTCTTACATTCTCACGTGTAGTACATTTGAAGCTTTTACCCTGAAACTTTTTTTTTTGTGCATCACCAATTATCAGAACTTCAAGTACAGGTATCTTGTTGTTAAAAAAAAAAAAAACCTACAGCAAACACACATCTTCCATCATAGAAATTGCATAAGGAAGATATGACACTTCTCTGATTGATAGCTTTTTCCATACAGATTTCACAGCTTATTGAGCCGTTGCGTTATTTCTTATACAACTGACTAACCAGATGCTGGTGGAAAGTGATTGGCAGGTGATATGGATAAAGATATATAGAGAATGGGTCTACTGGATAAAATATAAGATAAAATTGGTGTAGTTGGTATTTGCAAACAGGCAAAATCCAACAAGTTAAAGGAAATAAAATATAGAAATGACTGATATGGACAATGGCTCCATTGGGTCCTTGGAGAAAGATGATCATTTGCACTGAAGCCCTACGGGTGCAATCCCTTATCTTTAGCGCTCAAGTGTAGTCTCCAGATCAAAAACATTGCCTACAGAGTTCTTGATCTGACTTGTTGGCAAGTCTGGAATTGTGCCCCATTGAGGCTATACATCACCAGTCAGCCAAACTGTTATAGTTGTGTCCACATCAAGCACAAGATAACTGGATGGACACATCTGATACATGTAAATCCAGCCCTACTAGCCACACCGTTCTGAAACATATTTCACATCTGTGCAATAAGACGTGAATGTTGACTTCCAAGTGATCCCATCTTGAAAACTTCAGTTTCTATTTTACTTATATAGTGCCAGCATATACCGCTTTACAGATATTGTGAACACTATTCCAAGTAGGGTACACTGTCTAAAGATCTCCAGCAGTATGTCTTTGGAGGGTATGAGGAAACCGGAGTACCCAGAAGAAAACAACGCAAACATGGGGAGAACATACAAACTCCTTGCAGATGTTGTCCTTGGTCAGAGTCAAACCCAGGACTCCAGCGCTGCAAGTGCTAGCCACTGAGCCACCATGCTTCCCTATGATCTTCACCAATACTCCTTTCAACGGATTATATTTACATTGAAAACCTTCTTGTAATATTTCCTTTTTTACCTATTTGACGGTATAATTGGAATTGATGTAGAGCAGTGATGCTTGGTTGGCTTTATGTTGTCATGGCCGTCCCAGGTTAACCAATCCTTAATATGTTTATATGTCAAATGCCCTGCTGTGATAAGACTGTTTCGCTGGGTGATTTTAATTGAGATATTTATATGTGTCAAAATTTGTATAAAAATCTTTTTAAAAAACCTATAATGCTATCAGCAACGGTATTCTGTAAAGTAAAGTGGTCTTGAAGAAATCATGAAAAAAAAAAACATTCTAGCTGACTTAACCGAACCTGTCCAAACCCCAAAGTATCCCTTCCTGAACGGTACATTAAAAAACCAGATACAGATTTAGAGTCTCACCGTTCCTCTTCCACCGATGACCCCGTATAGACATACTGGTCACAGCATTTCTAGATATCCTGGAAGATGTAGGGGCAATTTCAACTTGGATGCATTTAGTGCCTTCCTTAGTTCCCTTAATAGCTCCTTGTGGTAATGAGGCCTTTATTGCATTGGCAACCTGAGACAGAAAGTAAAAAAAAAAACCTTAGAATTAGCAGATTTATATAGAATCCCATAAATAAAACACATCCAACATGTCATGGTGCTGATGGAGAGGTTGGTGCCATGAAGAACTCAGGGTCTTAAGGATTAGAAAAGGGCTTCACAGACTATTTTACAGCTGCAATTTGCAAATCACAGATGGGTTGCAGTTTATGATGATAAAGTCTTGTGAGACTTGTGACCGATAATTAAAAACATGTCTGGTTTTCTTTTACAACAGTTGTGGGAGATGTAATGTTGTAATATGACCACATTGCATTACTGAAATGTGAGTGATCTTCACATGACACGGCACAACCCTAGACTGATATAAATGTTCCTACAAGACGACTCTCTTACTCAACCATAGACAATCATTAAATGCGATGACACTATGACACTGCAATCTTCATGTTACCCAACACAAATCTCTCTGTAGTCCTATTCTTAAATGTATCCAGACTGGAAGAATAATCCTGTAATCCACACACTTACCAATAGAGGCTCTGGGAATAATTCCAGCTGTGCCCTGTATAGAACATCATCCAGTGCTCTACGCGCTACATCCCATTCTCCATTGTAGCTATAAGAGACGAGAATATGTGAATACCAAGAAATCCTGGAAAAGATCTGCCACTTACAGTTATAACAAAAAATGCACCAAGCAAACTGATAAAAAAAAAATAAAAAATACAGGGTTAGAATAAATTTAGGCTGCAAATACAATATTATTGCATGGATCGAAAAGTAAGATTTGATATTTTTGATAAGTGTACCAATTTTATAGTATACAATGAGGTCAAGATCCCAAAAGGTTCTTTATTTTACATCTTTGAAAATATGCGCTAAAGGAATTATCCAATTCAGGGCTCGTTCACATCTGCGCCCGGTTCTGCAGGTTTCCGTTTCTGAGCAGGAGACGGAAGCCTGCAGGACTCTCACCCATTCGCGGTGGAGAGCACAAAACGCTCACGGCCGGACCCGGTCTGTGATTCGTTCTGTGGTTTCCGTCTTCTGCATGCAAGGAGACCCCAACGCAGGTGTGAACCTAGTGTCATCCAATAGACTATAATGGAGTGTGCGTTTTCCATGCAGAGAGGAAAGTAGTTCATGAAGTACATTCCTATCTGCATAACTCGTGCGGACAGCATGCGGAAAACACACAGAACCCATTATAGTCTATGGGGTCCGTGTGCTTTCAGAAGCTCACCACTTGTCAATGTGTTCGGTATTCCATTCAGGGGGGTCCCCAAGCGGACTCCCCGAACAGAGTACCGAATGCAGATGAGAACTAAGCCTTACATGGAGGTGGCAGATGAATATGATTGGGAGGAAGGGGGCGATAGACTATTTTAATATGCATACCATTAGCCTTTTACCTAGCCATACCTATCATATATATATATATATATATATATATATATATATATATATATATATATATTCATATCCATTATGTCTCCTAATGTGAAGACTAAGAATAAACACTCAATGATGTGAAACAGTTAACTGAGTTTCACTATATTGTACGCCTGGTACGCACAACTTAACACTGATCACGATAAATTTTTCGCCCCCTTGCATATGGCCTTGGTTAGATTATCAACCATGAAAAGTAAGTAGACAGGTGGGTGTAGGACTGAAAATCACTAATTTCCTAACAGCTTCAACCCGACCATCTATGGCTGTGGGTACCTGCGCGTACTAGTTGCCATGGTTTCATGACTTTCTTTCTCAGCTCTTTACGTTCTTATGCCCTTACATCAATAAGATATTAGCAGCTATTCTGGAACAGATTGCCATCTATATGCAGGAGTTATTCTGCACAACTATTAAACAACGACAACATTTATAAATATATTAGCAGATGACACAAATACACAAGATTGATGGAACGGGCTGTGTACATTGTGATCTAGTGCTCAGACAAGAGATATAACATATGACTTCACCTTCACGTAATATACAACCAGACAATGAATATTGTGCCCATCCTCAGTATAGATCTGGGCATAGCAAGACAACAGGAAGAAAGCCCCTACGTTCTTAAACCTTTAGGCTAAGGCCCCATAGGATGTTCCGCAGCTCTAAAGCTCTGCGGGAAAAACCGTGGCGTCTGAACAGAAAGTTCACAGAGTTTTCCTCCACAGATTTTCTGTTACCATTATATGTAAGGGAAAGCCAACGGCGTTTCCGTAGATATAATTGACAGGCTTTGATTTCCAAAACCACGCCGATTTTCGAAGTCACAGCATGACTGCAAAGTGACCATGGGATTTGCATGAATCTAATCCACTATGCAGATACTGTAAAACGCCGCAATTTTTCCCGCGGCGCAAATCGCTGTGTTTCCAGCTTGTGGGCCCCAGCCTGAAAGAGGTATTCCTATTACCTGCATTATATTTAATGGGTCCATAAAAAGGTGAAATATGTGCAGGGTCTTACTGGGCAGTCTGTTCCATGACTGTATAAGCCTTCGTACATGGTATCCTATCAGTTTTTCTGCTACTAATAATCATATTATGGCTGAAATAGTGTCTACATTTGTAGCTCAGCCAGGGAACTTGTATACAATAAGGAGCAGGCTGCTCCCCTCCCCTAAACCATTGCTGATAATGTTCTGCCATTCTGCCAGCAGTAACTATACAATTGCAAACAATACTTGAATAAAGCCCAAGTGACTGTAATTTTGGAGATCCAGGAACACTGGATTGTAAATACAGGGCAAATACATGCAACCAAGCAGATAAAACGCAAGATAGAAAAACAAAATCAATCTAAGAGCACAATCCATAAAGGAGAATCAACCCCTCCCCTCTCCATTGACTGTGTGAAGAAATGAGGAACGCCCTGTACATTCACATTTCATTCTGTCTTCCTTATCTCAGTATCTATGGATGAACTTCCGTGGTAACAAGAGTGAACTGCAAATTAGTTAGAAGGGAGACACCTAGTGGCAGGAACTTTAGAGGGGTTTTCCAGGCAGTAAGCAGTCACATTTTTAATTAAAGCACATTACATATTGGTCCAGAATCACATGCTCTATAACATTATACTGATTTGGCTGTAAATATAGTGACTATTTAAAGTTGTATCGAAAGGTACGGCCCCAAATGTGAGTTTTCCTACTAATTACCTATTCAGGGGATCTGTGGGGGTCTGCCAACCCAAACCCCACACAAATCATCTGTTCTGGCAGCCACTAGGCATCATGAGTGCATGCAAGGCTTCTCATATTCAATTAGTAGGAGCGATGCTACAACCTATCCATTACATAGTGGTGGATCCAAGGAATTGCTTGCTTGACGTTCCCCATCCACTGCAGCAGCTTTTAGCACAACAAGGCTGTCAGAGCTGCTGATCTGAGTGGGGTTTGGGTGCTAAACTGCATCAGATCACATATTGATAATCTATAATTAGAAAAGGTTATCAATATAAAAACTCCATCTATGGCTGGAAAACTGAAATGTTTACCCAATATATTTCTTTATCTATCTTGCTCTATTAGTTAGATACTGCTCATTATTCCTCCTTAGTGTTTTTGCCTAGGCTTAAAACAACCCTCGCTATCTAGCTGCAGTGGTCCGGCTGTCCATCAGTCCTTGTTCCCAGCCACCTCTTTTCTTTCCTGTGACTGCAGAGGCCATTGATTGACCACAGTGCTCACGTGCAGCAAGGATATCTGCTGGAACAAGTCTCCGGGTGCCCCTGGACCGGACAGCGGCCAGTGAAACTGAAAAACTTGGGGACAGCTGAGTAGGTTTTATTTTTATTTTTCACCTTCCTCATCCTCCTGTCAGAAATCTGGACAAGCCCTTTAGTGGTAGCAGGCAACGGACACAGATGGTGCCCCCTATGTTTGTGTCCGTTCCCACTGACTAATGTAAACAACAAGATGGTCGCGGTCTTCTGTCCTGTGTTTACTTTTGAAATGGAAGAAAGATCTGCATGCACAACTTTTTCTTCTCACAAATGAAGAAAAACAAAAACATGACAGAGGCCTTTTTACATTAGCGTGTCTGTACTGTCATTTAATGTCCGTTGCTCACATCATGTGATGGATGAGAGCAATGGACATCAAATAACGGTAGTGTGACCTTATCCTAACCCTGCCCACTTATCACAGAAACTAGGAAGTGGAGGAGAGAAGAGCCGGTGAAACCCTGATATGGCAAAACCCCTTTAATATTTACATACATGAATATGATATCACTTGACCACTATTTCACCAGCAATGCAGATTAGAGAAAGCCGTCTCCTTACACCGCCAGGGATAGCTGCTAATTTCACACCAGTGGATTTCAGGGCGCTGCAACCAAATATCATCAGTCTCCACTGCAACAGAAGTCAAGCAGACTTATAAGGAGCTGGGATTTGGATGTACAGCCTGGAAATTGATATGAAGTATCAGCTACGCCTGCAAGTGTGCGGAGACACCACTCTCTCATCTGCATGCTGGAGGTATTGTAGTCAAGCTCAACAATATTTGCACAAGTGCCGCTTCACCTTTGCTGATGGGCAGATTTCCAATTACAGCCCAGAATTCCCCTTCTATAAATGAATGGAGGCAGACATGCTTTAATACAGATCCTTTTTTGCCTTGATTTTCTAATATGAGAGAAACGCTGCTTCTGGATAAAAATTCACCTAGAAATATCGGCTTGTCACAGATTCCCCCTAGTATGGTAGCAGACAAATGTAAGGCACAGTGCTGTTGCGGCTTATTTTCCATGTCATATATATCCTCTGCTAGGAACAAAATCTACAGAACTGTACGCTATGGAGATCTTGGCAGCACTGACATTCGAGGCAGAATACACTTACTAGACGTGGACCCCAATGATGGGCTTCAGGTAGGTTTAACAATTTACAGGTGGAAAGAAAAAGTCACCTCGAGGTTTATCTATGCCAGAGGATGACATTACACTCTTCTCCATTAGTCTTCTTGTCTTACACAACATTTGCATGTTCTCTCCTTTAATTTCACCTCAGGCGCTCACAGTGCAGAAAACATGCAAAGTGACTTCACTGCTAGCACAAATCCCCCTCCCCATCATAATGTCCCCTACAATGCACTGTGGATGGTTAGATATTCCCGGTGGCTCCCTTCATCATGTTCAGCCAGGGGATGGGAATAGGCACGACAGTCTAAGCATTTCCTTAACCATCAACGCCATTTTTGTCTAAAAAGGCATCTAATCCTTTTCTGAAGCGGTCAGCTGGGTAGGCTATTCTACAGATTCACAGTCTTTACAGTGAAGAAGCCTTGTCGGCTTCTGAGATTAAACCTTTCTTTTCTCCAGTTGGCCCTATTGTCTTTTAGGAGAATTGTACATAGAACAGCTTTTCCCCATATTTATTATGTCCCTGACAGCCCCTATGTGGCTTAGAAGAAATATTGATGGTGGTCAGGTTTTTGCATTGCACATGGAAGTGTTCAACAAATTCCAACTATCTCATATTTTATAATAAGATGTAAAATATAATGTACATCATCATGGACATACACCACTTGTGCACACATAGGTCAGTAGATGACCTCTATAACAACTCTTTATTTTGACAGTACAAAATTCAAAATGCCCATCAGGTTAGGCCCATTAAGGGTAATTCATCAAGACTAGCATTACATCATGATTTCCATCCCATATTCCAAAGACATACTGATAGGGAAAAAATGTACATTGTGAGCTCTATGTGGGGCTCACAATCTACATAAAAATAAATAAATAAATGTATAAATAACACTCCTCCATTGTGTTGTCTTGTACAATTTTATGCGATTTCAGAAACAAGTCCATGAAATCTAATAATACCGCATAGACATAATCTTACAATGAGTAGTAAATGCCAGTCAGGAGCTGCACCATAAACTCTGAGGACGCTGGTATTCTGTTCTTGACACCTGTATATTTTCTTGCATGTTGCCGAGGATATCCACATACACAAAGCCTGCGAAAATAATAGAGAATATAATAGAAAATGGTATATTTATTTGTTAAAAATCTTAATTTGTTGAAATCAGAATATCCCTTTAAAGAGTCAATGAAGGACTTAGAAAATGTGGCTGCTTTCTTCTCAGGAAGTGACATGTTGGCAATGAACTGTAGCTCTTCCATGTGACCTTGAAATGAATGGGAGCAGGCAGAAGAATGGCCATCTGCCCAATGGATGTGATGTCACTTCGTAAGAAGAAGAAAACAGCTGTGTTTTCTAAGCCTAGCACAACCCTTTTAAGAAGTTGTTTTATAGGCTGATGCCCTCCTGGCATCTAAGACCAGGGCTGCGGAACCAGTTTTTGGTGGAATCAGAAAAAAAAAAGTTACTAAAATAAAATGACTTGTCATTTTTAGTTAAACAATGTTTACTATTGTATAATTATTAGATATATACAGTAATTTACTTCTTATTTACTTTCATAGGGGTTTAATAACTAGCTTTACAGCTTCTATGGCCTCGTTCACATCTGCGTTGGGGAGTCTGCTTGGGGACACCGCAAATGGAATTCCGAATACATTGACAAGTGGTGAGCAATGAAAGCACACGGACCCCTAAAGACGTGTGTTTTCCGCGCAGTGTCCGCACGAGTCATGTGGAGAGGAAAATAGTTCATGAAGTACTTTTCTCTCCGCATGACTCGTTCGGACACCACATGGAAAACACATGGACCCCATTATAGTCTATGGGGTCCATGTGCTTTCATTGCTCACCGCTTGTCAATGCATTCGGTATTCCGCTCGAGGGGTCCCCAAGCGGACTCCCCGACTGGCATACCGAACGCAGATGTGAACCAGGCCTATCTAACCATAGCAGTCAGCCATTTGTGAAGAAGTTGAAGTTGGGCTGAAGTTAAAGATCAGTTATAGTCGGAGACTTGGAGTACGGACTCCATAGCCTTGTCAACAACAGCATGTATTCTGTGGTAGACTTCTCCTGAGTGTATTTATTTTTTGATTGCACAGATTTTTATTTTTACCCTTTTAGGATAAGCATTGTCCATGAACTTGCAACGTACTCTTGCCATGGGCACAAATGTCAGCCCAAAACACTAAAACAAGTCCAATATTTGCTATGCTGTCCAAAAGAAGGCCAGTGAGAGTCTACTATCTGTTTTATTTGCATGCACAAAACACCATTTACTGAATAAGGTCTTTACTTTGCTCAGCCACACAGAAAATTAAACTGCGCTGGGTACTTTTTCTTTTTCAAGCACCGTTCTGTCCATTAGCTACTATATTAATACATGGCGTGCAGAGATGATTGAAATGTATTGGGATGAAGAGTCTGGGACTGTGCAGACTATTGACTGACTCCACACTTAATTAGTTATGTGATCAATACTCTCCGGTCAGCAATCGTTCAGCCGCAGCGCTCATTTCCACTTATATGGCATTTACAATGTAAACCAGTGCTTAAGGGCAGAAAGCTTAAAAAAATAAAATGCACGTTGCTTTTTTTTTTTCTCAAAGCACTTGAAATACTGTGTAAATTGCTTAGACATTTACTTATTTCACTGGAATAATAATCATTATGATATGATGAATTAAAAAACACTGCTGCGCACTTGGTTTCCTGTATTTAAGAAAATTAAAGGGGATGTCAGATTTAGAAAGCACATCTTTAAATAATAATAGAAAATAAGGAGTTAATGGAAAGTGACCCCTATTCTGGAAGCCAGAAATTGTGCAGTACTTCATTACCCATGGGGTGGCGCTGTTGGGGAAATCAGCACCTGCTGATGGATGGAAAACCCAGAAACAGGAAAATCGGTACTCAGCTTTCCAAACCGACCGCTCTGATTTATTTGGAAGACTAGTCAAATACCTAGTTAACACTCTCTCTGTACTATATGGTACCCATCTGGATTACGTGATTGTATCTCAATGTCCCAGATATGTATTATAGGTAGAGTGGACAGGGAGATACTCTTTATTTATTGCAATAGTGTCTTTTAGTTTATATCATATGAAAAAAAGCCTTATAAATATACCTATCGAGTGTCAGTACCTGATGTCAATATTTAACCCTACCTTTAAAGAGAACCTGCTACCAGGTCTGAAAAGCCCAAACATACACCATCTGATAGGCACTGCCACCTTGAAAATGTTAGTGTTTTGTTTATCCAATTCTGTTCGGTCATTACAAAGTTATAAGCCCTTTTAGTGCTAATGTAGATTAGGGTATACTAGACAAGTGGACAGTGCCTTCTTTGGTGGCGGGGTCTCTGCGTCCTGTATATCAAGCAGTGTTACCACCCACTTGGCTAGTATACCCTAATCTGCATCACCACTAAATGGGCTTATAACTTTGGAATGGCTGAACAGATATAGTTAAAACACCAAAATGCTCAGGGTAACAGTGCCTATCATATCAATCGGCTATTTAGACCTAGCAACAGGTCTTTAAAACTACTGCAGTTCCGGTTTATGTCAGCCAGGGTTCAGTCCCCAGCCTTTACACTGAGGCCTGGTTCACATCTGCGTCTGTAATCCGTTCAGGGGAGTACGCATGGTGTGCAGTGAAACCACACAGACACCATAGACTACAATGGGGTCCATGTGCTTTCCGCACGGTCTCTGCATGAGTCATGTGGACAGGAAAGAAGATCGTGAACTACTTTTCTGTCTGCATGTTCCGTGCGGAGACCATTCAGAAAGCACATGGACCCCATTATAGTCTATGGGGTCCGCGTGCTTTCACTGCACACCGCTTGCCAATGTGTTCGGTAGTTTGTTCAGGGGAGTCCCTATGCGGACTCCCCCGAACGGATTACCAACGCAGATGTGAACCAGGCCTGAGCCATATGGAAACGTGATGATTTATAGAAGTTCCTCACATTGCCATAAAAAATATATAGGAACCTCAAGTTCTGGAATGTCTACTGTGCACTAGCCCTTACAATGCAACGCCAACTATCTATCTCATTCAGCTACGACGACTTCTTTGTACATCCATGTTACTATGTTCTACAATAATGTACACATGTAGATGTCCTCTTTACTCATTTATTATAGGAGTCTATGTATATTGACAATTATATGAAATTTCCCTGCAAGGGGGCCATTTTATTATCCTGGCAGATTGATTTAAGAAACATCTCCAGACCTGAACGCGCATAAATAAGTAATTTATTAATAGCTTCTATGATTATTTTTTGTGTGTTTTTGTGTGCAGCTTTGCTTTAGTACTGGGTGGAAAATGTTAGATGTAAAGAAAGAAATACAGAGACTTATTTCTGGCAAGATGGCTCCCATTTTATCCTATTTAGCTGAAGGCCAGGAAAAATTATCCTTGTGGAATTTATAATTGTGCAAGCTGAGAGAAGAACACCAAGGACTGTAGGCTGGAGAACACCAAGCCTGCTCCATCTGTCAGAAGATCTTCGTGTATAATCGGCTGCGCGTTCGCTGTTCTTCATGTACTAGATAAGATAGATGTCATAGTGCGGTCTCATGTAAAAGTACAGTCTGACCATACATTTATAGTACGGTAGACTCATTTTAGTATGAAGGTCCCTTACCTAGGAACGGCCTACAAAGGAAGATTTAAAAAGTTGGTCATTTTCCTTTGTATTCGTTGTACAAAGTGGGTTAAAAATCTTCTTAATCTAAACAATAAATTTCTGCTATCTTCCGATAAGATAGAGAGGTATAAGAAGTATTCATAAAAACACGTCGTTCCCCTTATAAATATGATCACGGCATGGTTTGTTGAAGCAAATAGCATGTAAACTGATCACCGACTGGGCTCTTTTATAAAAGGGCTCAAATAAAACCCGTCAAGAGTTCATTTCGCTTGACCAAGCGATCAAATGAAATGCATTGGTATCAACAGGAGCCTATTACACAATACACTGTTTTGCATATGGTTTGCAAAAAAATGATCCAAGGCTCATTGCTTGCACAGTTGGTTGCCTATGTGTGTTACAGACATAGCTCAGAGGTCATTAGAAAACACGTGAAGTCTGTGCAAGATGAAGATATTGGATTTATTACTGCAAACTATTTCTTTTCCTAATACGTTTGTTTTCAATCTTTGCTTTAACCTCTTCCCATTCTGCAACCGACACTTCTGACACTATGCTGTAATTGTACAGGCAGAAAGAATAGAAAACCGTAATAAAAACGATTGTATAAAAGTGTAACAACTACAGTAACTGTTGTCTGGATCCATTACTAGGCTACATGCACATGACATGGAGTGCACACTGGTGTGTGTGTGTGTGTGTGTGTGGGGGGTAATTTCATATCGGAAAGCACTTGGATGATATCAGTCCGCCACTGACTTCAATGGGGGAAGGGGTTTGGTTCCACTTTGTTCCGATGCCATGGAGCAGGATAGGAATTGCTCTATAATCATCGGACCGACTTGGCCTGCACACTTGTTCATGCTCGCTTGCTATAAGTCACAAAAAAAAGAATAACTTCAATACAGAGCTGTGGAGTTGGAGCCATGGACTCAGGATCAATTTCAGGATGAGGCTCCGGAAAATTGGCTTTTTCTGTTGGAGATTTTTAATATTGCACAATTAAAAAGATATTTTGTATATTTACTTTTATAGAAAATCGATAACTAGGTTGTTAATGAATTTGAGGATCTTTAATTCTTCTGACTGAGCATGGTTGTCACTCAGCCATTTATGAGTCAAAAGATGGCTCAGTAGTTCGCACTGCAGCCTTGCAGCGCTGGAGTCCTAGGTTCAAATCCTGCCAAGGAAAACATCTGCTAGGAGTTTGTTCTCCCCGTGTTTGTGTGGGTTTCCTCCAGGTACTCCGGTTTCCTCCCATACCAAAGACATACTGATAGGGAATGTAGATTGTGGGCCCTATATGGAACAGTGACTGACAATATCTGTAAAGCGCTGAAGAATATGATGGCGCTATATAAGTAAGCATAAGAAATAGATAATAAGTATGTATCAACTTGTGGAAAAATGGAGTAAAGAGTTGGTGGATTGGCCTATTGCAATGATTCCCAAAGTGGTCCAGGAGGACCCCCAGAGGTCTCAGCCACGATGCAAATTTCCATTGTTAGCTCTAATCTTCACATTTTTTGACGAGTTTTGGGAATATGGTAGAAAAGTAGCAGCAGGTAAAATTATGAAAGTGGTCTACAAGAAATAAAAAAAAGTTTGGGAACCTCTGGCCTATTGGCTCCATAGCCCTGCTTAGACAATACTGAAAAGGAGAAAAGAAGAACCCATTTATTGTCTTACCTTGAGGACATCTGACACAGGGATCGGAGGGAAGGTGCTGGCATGAAGTTTAAGGCAGAATTATAACACAATAGGAGGAATGACAACACTTCAAATCTAGAGGAAAGAGATATAACACTATCACTATAGAGGATTCATGGAGAACAGTTATCAAAAGCAACAATATAACATATCTGAACATAGCAACTAGTCTTAGATGTCATTTCAAGTCATTTTGTTATCAAAGAAAGAACAAAGTGCATATTATTCTGGATGAATATACAGAGGTTGTACTGACCCTGATTCATATACTCAGCAGGATTTACATTTGGTACAATATGTAATATGTAAATAATCCAAGGGCAAAGTATTACTGCTGACCCAAACTTACATAAGCATATGCTCGTAGTAAGAAAGTGCAAGGGTTCACGGCGTTACTTCCAAAATAAGTAGTGTTAGGTGGTCACTAGCTTTTCAACAAAGTCTGCATAAATCAATAGTACAAGTGAAGGCAAGAAACTTCTTTCCTCGTTTATCAGGTTCTTTTTCTATTTCCCTTCCCGGCCTCGGTAGAGCAAGACAGACACATTACAGCTTACAAGAGAAGTCTATAGAGAGGAGGAGGGAGGAACGTGCAGGGGCTTAGTCAGGCGTGAACCTGCCCCTTTCACCGCCCGAAGCGAACGACAGAAAGCCCCCCCCCCCCGAGGAGGGGGCGTGGCAGAGAGACGGGGCGGGGCTTAGTGAAGGGGGCGGGGCTTAGCGCCATTCGCAGGCAGAGAGCAGGCACGGAGACGACCTGCTCTCTGCCTGAGCGTGAGGGGAGGCTGCCGGAGCAGCGCTGCTCCAGTGGCCTCCCCAATCCACCGCTCCGTGCTAAGCCAGTCCAGGACAGCTTGTCCTGGACTGGCTTAGGTAAGAAAAAATGCCGCCCTCCCAGGGGCCCTGGCATAGCGCCGTCTGAAGCGCTCGCTTCAGGTCGCCTCATGGGAGGTGCGGCGCTGCAAGAAAGGACAGACAGAAGCACAGAGAGACTTCACCGAGCTACATATGAAGTTTTCTATATCATCCCAAGAGCTTTACGCCTATCAATACAGGTCAGTAACTCAACAAAATGTTCTATAGGACCCTGCTGCAGATTCTCCTCTACTTTCTGTGTGCTATCTATGAAAGACATTAGATAGCTGATAGTCGTCACCCACCAACTCAGAGAGAACTGAATATTAGAGATTCTGCAGGGAGGAAAAGTGTTAAAATGCAGAATACAAGTCATATAATGGGCAAAAAGGTCCAATAATGGAAAAATATGTTAACTCTGATGTGGATTTGACAACAATGCCGCACGAGTACAAGGTTAACCACTGAGAATCCCCCACCTTGTTAAGCACAAGGACATCCATATATCAGAGTTTGCAGATTTGGTCCCATGTCAGAAGACAACATTTTATTAATAATAACTGAATCATACAGATCAAAGGGTAGAATACTATTACTTTCGATCTCTAAGTGAACCTGCACAACATATACAGTAGAACATGGTAATTTATTATATTTAACAATACAGTATTCTGCGCTGTATACACAACATTTAAGAATATATCGACATAAATAAAATAATATATCAGTTAGGTGAAAATCCATCCGCCAAGAAAAACTTCAACATTTCTTGAAATCAATGCCATTTTTGTGCTGCGTTATATAAATCCATAATGACAAAGTAGCTTACGATAAAAGACTTGCAGCGCTTTACTTCCCTATTCTTACAGACTGTACACAAATAAAAGGGTTACGGCATACAATGCTAGACAGGAGATGAATTGCTTTTGTTGTCTGAAGTGCTCGGTTTCTGTAATGATCACATATAAATGCAGATTAAAATTGCCTTTGATAAGTGTTATGCTGCAATGTGCCGACATCGTCATGAAGTGGTGCTCCGCAGGGAAGAGAACACAAACCCTAGACCCATCAAAATGTGCGGCTAGCTTTACCATACCAGCATAAACCTGGAGTTCTCGCTGCACAGTAGAATTCTAAAAACAGGATTATAAATATTAACTATTTAAATGCTGCAGGAACAGCATTTAGAGACATCTTTGTGTTTTGGTCGGGTTCATCTGAGCGTATTTCATTTGTGTTCAAGTGTATATTGTATTGATTGTAAATTGTACTTCATGAGTCTGTTCTTGGATAGAATTATAAAGATTACTTTAGTATTCCAGAAATCAGTTTAACCAAGGGAGGTCATATTGTAATGTCAGACTAGAAGGGGTTAGATAATCGGCCCCCAACTGAAATGGAACAGGAATTTGAGGCCAACAACCGCTTCCAAGTCATCTCCACTTTCTGCCCCCCTGTCCTTCTGCCGGAGGTTTCACTTGCTAGAGGTTTCACACGGTTGGAACCCATGGCAAGACTAAGCAGAAAGCTGAGTTTTTTCCAGCGACCTGTTTTGACTTCTGTCTTCCATTGAATACAAAGCCAGGCAGATTTGGGGTGGAAACTGCCTCAAAATCAGCACCAAATTACTCTCTGTGCTTTTTTACCATTCTATTAAATAAAATGGGAAACCCTGTGAAAATGATCATGTAATTTGTCTTGAATACAAGACAGTAGATTGCATTGCAATCTGGACCACCAGGGACGTGAATGTATACAGCATTTTTTCCCCTTTGATAGCTCTCTAAGGACTAGTTCACATGGGGAAAAATGGTCAGGATTTTGACGCGGAATCTGCGTCAAAATCCTCCTCAAAAAACCGCCTCCCATTAAAATCAATAGCAGCCGGTCATTTCCTTTTTCTGCAAGCGGGAACAAAAAAGAAGCGAGCTGCCCTTTCTTCAGGCTGATTCTGCAGCTGATTCAGCCTCGGACGTCCGCCTCGCGACACCACCCTCTAGACTAGGCCCATTCACTTGGGTGTAATCCGTAGTGGAAAGCCGCGACTGAAAAAGTGTTATGTGGAATCCTGTGTGAACTAGCCCTATGATTTTTGCTGCAGGAAACTTGCTAAAGCATTTTAAAGGGAATCTGTCAGAAGGAAACTGGGTATCAAACTTAAGACCGTACCTTGTAAGGTACACTTTCCAATGATCCCTTACATAATCTTCATTGCAGCTCCATTCTCATGAAAATTAGTGTTTTATTCTTATGTAAATTAGCTGAAAGGGGCTTAAGGGTCAAGTCCTCTCCTCCTTCTCACTCTATCTGAAGCTAAGGGTGGAGAAGCTCCCAGGGTGGTAGTTAGGGGTGATTATCTAGAGCAGAGTAGAGCCCCAGCATAAAATGCAGATTTTAATGAAAATGAAGCTGCAATATAGAATACAAAAAACATCTTTGGAAAGTATAGAAGTCGTCCTACAAGGTACTGTCAACGGTGATACTGATTTTTCTGCTGACAGATTCCCTTTAAGCAGAAATCCATTGAAATTCATAGCAATTTTTTGTGTTGTTATGCAAGATTATTGCAAACAGAAATCAGGCCAGATCTTGAAGGGATTTCCCCATCTGAGAGTTTCCCCTGCTTTCTTGTCTCTTCTCCCCTCTACTTCTTGGTTTCACGTTAGTGGGTGTGCTTAGCCAGTTCAAGCCAGCTTGTCCACATTGATCAGACACTGTTCTAGCCCTTACCAAGGCTTGGCAGCTAAATGCACTTTTCAGAGCTGACAGAAGACTACATTACCTAGCAATTACATTGAAGGGAAACAGGAACTGAGATCACCACCGCATGCAGTACTGCCAAATATCAGAGGTGGTCTGAAACCTAGGCAATGAGCTGTAAACATTGAGTAGATATATTCAGCTGTATCTGACAAAATGGAGCAAGATACTATAGGTAAAGCAATGTTCGCTTAAATTAAGTTTAAGCCTGGAGATGGGAACGGCTCATTAAAGGGTTGTCCACAATCAGATATTGATTGTCACCACAGATATCTGGTGATCAATCACCAGACACAGATCAGCTGATATCATTGGTTTATAGAGCTGGAAGTGGCCGGCTTTGTACACTGTGTAGAGGTTGCTCAGGGTACTGCCGCTCAGCTCCTAGTCAAGTGAATGGGAGCTTAACTGGAACCCCTACCAGCTCTGTACACTATGCAGAATTCAACTGATCAAAGAGGGTGCTGGAGACCCTCACCAATTTTGATACTAAGGAGCTATCTTAAGGATAGGACACCAATATCTGGTCTTGGACAGCCCCTTTAAGATGGACATACACATTAGTTTAGCATCATTTGTTGAATTTCAGCCATGCCCCTACTTCTGTCTAATGTATATGACCACTTTTAGGGCTCTACAGCTTGCTTTTGTTCTGGTCTACGTTACAACTCCTCCATTGTAATCTTCACATACAGTATGCATCTTGGACATATTATTTCCACTTTAATAACTTATGAAAACACCAAATCCTATTCAGAGCCATATTCTTCTTCATGGGGTGCAGTATTACAACACTTAACACTATTGTCACAAAGGAGTGTACGAAATGAACTCTTGTTGTACTCAGAGTTTGTCACTTCCCTCCCTCCACTCCTCTTGGCAGGATATATATAGTCTGCTGTATCCGGTATTGTACTCCCATAGTGCCCATTGTGAGCGATGTACATGACACACAAAGTAAATCTGGTTAAAGAAATACACATTAGTGACCTGTAAGTGACATGAGACAAGTCTGCCGCTGCATGCACCACAACTGCACTTTCTTATCTATATCAACAAGTAGTAAACAGAAAGCAATTGCTAACCAATCTACTGCCAAACACGTGTCTAGTATTAAGTGAGGCAAGACAGACTCTTGGCAATGTACCAGGACAACACACATGATCCTTTGTACCTGACCTGTCTCTTGCAGAGCTCATCTCTTACTGCACAGTCGCTATTCTAAGGATTATTTTATACCAAATGTCACAAAGCACTGCAGTTCTAGAATAAAAATACATTTCTCATCATGTTTTGCTTATACATCTACCATTGTGCTGCTAATGCTTCTGGAGGAAGACTCTGGACAGGATCACAATCCTTCCCCTTCTGGAAGCCAACTAGAAAGCCCCTTCCTTTACAGCTATACAGTCATGCTACTGTAGATTATTTGCTCCTTTCCTGACATGAAGGCAAAAAAAACATTTCTATTGACTGCAATGCAGTGAGAAGAGGATCAGAGTGCAGAGACCTGGCTGCGGTCACAGTGACTGAGCATGCATGACCACTAACACACAGCACACTGCTGAATACCGAGGGGTGTCATACCATGTAAACTAAACATCGTAACTCTTCATTGGATCAATTTTATAAAACATGTAAATGGAAAATATTGTATTAATATGAGATGTACAATAAATATGCAAACTGAATGCTGCACTTTACCTGTTCTGAGCGGTTAACATTTCTCTTTGTGGATGAGGCCCACTGTACACAACTCTGGAAAGACCATGCTGGGATAACGCTCCTTCAGTAAGTGCCATGGACCCTATACTGGAGGGCTAGAGACAAAACAAAGATTTAGGTTGCTACTGCCAAAGAAATTTACAGTGTAAAGGGAATATCTGCCTCTTATCCGGTCTATGTAAGAGCCAAGATTATGTGCAGATTCATTAGTCAATATATCTTTATAGCAGCTGGAAATTTTTTCTGTCACAACATGTTTTATGATGCACTGCCTGGATTTAAACATAAAACATCGAACCCTGGTTGCCTGAAACCACCACTAGAGGGAGCATAGGAGCCAACTACATACTGTCACATCATAGAGTTTCATGTATATGTAGCTCCTTCTAGTGCTGG
The DNA here is from genome assembly GCF_031893055.1 of Leptodactylus fuscus. Taxonomy (NCBI): domain Eukaryota; kingdom Metazoa; phylum Chordata; class Amphibia; order Anura; family Leptodactylidae; genus Leptodactylus; species Leptodactylus fuscus. The sequence goes on along the minus strand of NC_134268.1, from coordinate 180,770,203 downwards.
GTTCTGACGGAACAGAACAACGGGAAAGGCAGCGATAGAGTGAACCTAGCATTAGGCCTTATTCACATGTATGAAATTTGTGGATGTGTGATGCCTGTGATAACCGCAGACAGCACATGGACCAGCTATTTTTGGGTGACACCAAACAAATGTCTTCATGTGCTCAGTAAAAGAAGTAGGTACTAGAGATGAGCGAGTATAAGCCGAATTTTTCAGCACAGTTTTTCGTACTGAAAAAGCCCCCCTCAGCTTATACCCGAGTCAGCAAAAAAAAAAAAAAAAAAATTCTAGGGGGGGGGGGGGGGGGTTATGGGGGTGTCTATGACCAGCCGCAATATCAATGAATAGAATCTCCCATAAAATAGGGGGGGGGGGGGAAGAAGCTTTAAAAATTTTTTTTTTTAAAGTTGTAAATCCCTCCTTTCCCTAGAATACATATAAAAGTAGAAAATGACTGTGAAACACAAACACATTAGGTATCCCTGTGTCTGACAGTGCCCGGTCTACTGAATATAGGGTATCTGCAGTGCTCCTGTTCCGTCAGGAAGGGGTTAATAGGAGCACTGCAGATACCCTATATTCAGCCAGACTGAATTCCAAGTGGGGGAAAAACAGCAGTCCTCAAGCTCAGGGAAGGGGCAGACAGGCAACCAAAACACCCCCTCCACTTCCCCAGCACCCAGGAACTACTGCACCCAAAAACTCCAACCATTTTCATTTTTGACATTTTCCAGTAGCTGCTGCATTCCCCCCCCCCCCCCCCCCCCTCGGCTTATACTCGAGTCAATAAGTTTTCGCAGTTTTTTTGTGGTACAATTAGGAGCCTCGGCTTATATTCGGGCCGGCTTATACTCGAGTATATATGGTTTTCGATCTAATACCTCCCCTGCATACTTATTGGTGTAATTGGTTGCATACCACGTGGTAAACGCAGTAAAAATTCGATGCCCCTCCCACCTTCCCTGGCGCTTTTTTTACACCAATAACAAGGCAGGGGAGGTATTCGCTCATCTCTTGTAGGTACGTATTCTGTCTGTATTTTTGCAATATGTGAATAAGACCATAGACTTCCTATAAAATTACAACAGCTAAGACCCCAGAGTATAATGATCAGAGGCCTATTTAAAGCCTTTCCAATATCCTAAACATTAATCAGATTTTCTTCCTATACACAAGGTCTCTACTTTCTATATATACTCTCAGATATAAGTTGTATGCTACTGCTGTCTCTATACTGGATTCAGTCTATATACTGTATAATAAGGCAATAGCATCGCCGTGATCCAAGCTCATTGATATTCCCAGCAATCTGGACTAATGTGCCCCATTGTTTCCCTGATATGACCAGATAAGCTGCTTAACATTACAGCTCCTGCATTCAGAACAGGAAGATAAATCTTCTCAAATGAAAGTGGGAAAACTTAAAGGAAAATGAATCCCAGATGAAGAAAGATTATGATATCACAGATCACAACATAAGGATCAGATACGTAGAGCAAGTATCAACGATAGCAAGAAGCTTCCCCCATAGGCAGTGGCGTAACTAGAAATGGCGGGGCCCCGTGGCGAACTTTTGGCATGGGGCCCCCCCCCAACCGACACCGAAGACCTCGACCGACCCCCTCCTCCACACTCTATTATGTCCCTTAGTAAGCCATGCACACAGTATTATGTCCCTTAGTGGCCCCTGCACACAGTATTATGTCCCTTAGTGGCCCCTGCACACAGTATTATGTCCCTTAGTGGCCCCTGCACACAGTATTATCCCCAATAGTGGCCCCTGTCACCAGGCCCCCTAATGTCCCGGGCCCTGTGGCAGCCGCCTCCGCTGCCTTTATGGTAGTTACGCCCCTGCCCATAGGGATCCTGTCTGGAGCTTCGTGTTGCCTGAACCAAAGGTATCATGCAAACCAACAGGATTCCTCATTACGAAAAGCTATTTAAAAAAAAGAACCAATGCTGAGCTTTAAGTGAAGGTTTTGTTTTCTTCCAATTTCCTTGTGTGAACCTGATCTTAAAGGAGACTCCTTAAAGTAAATATAAATACAGTCATACCATGTCCTATTTTTGGGCACAGACTATTCTTATTTTTGCCAGACCCACAGATGAGAGTTGAATGAACTAGACATATGGACAGCTCCGTGCACTTGTCTCCTCCACTGTGTATTGCACAATAGTAATAATTTCTGCATAGTGTGAATACTGATGTATATGGAGATCTGCCTGAACAAAAGGTCTCAGTACAAGAACTTCACAGAAATAAGGAACCAAAGTGCTTAGAGACCAGGCAATCATAGTTTAGACTAAACTTGGAAGAATTGGCCACGTAACTCTTCTTCTGTCAGCAATTATGGGATGTCTATGAAAGCTGTAAAGGACATCCAGTCCTTCTCAACAATACATTAGGAAGCAGATCTTTTCCTGTGCCCCCTCCCCGACATAAACGGACATTGGCCATAAGCACAAAATAAGTTGAAGCCTGCAGACAAGTCACAGAGAGAAAAAACAAAAACAAAACTAATTTCCTACCTCATGGAATACAGAAGGTTTTGACAAGGATGGGATGGTGAAAGACAAGATCCTACTGTGCCCTTGTTCATCCATAATTTCCTGAGGGAAAAAGAAAAAAAAAAATATATATATATATAATTTCTTTTTACTTGAACACATTAAACCTCAGCAAAAACATCCCTTATCTGAAAACAATTTCCTCTCTCCCTGCGGCTAAAATCATATATTAATATGTAGTTGGAATAATCCTAATGAAAGAGAAATACATGAATGGCGTATATATAATTATATACATACAAATAGGAACTGGCTGGCAGTGGTCTGTAAAAGGAACCTGCCATAGTGTGGTCTGTAGGCAGAATGTTCCATAGCAGACTGAGCGGAGCAGGATGATATATAGGATCTTGGGAAAAGATTCAGTATAACTTGTCATTTACCATTGAAATCTCTGCTCTATGATGAGAAGTCAAGGAGGCGGAGCTATCAGAGATTGACAACCTCTCCTCTATGACTGTGCATACAGAGATGGCTGTCAGTCACTGATAGGACTGTCTCCTTGACTTCTCAGGATAGACCAAGCAGAGATTTCAATTTTCTCTGTACAATCCGCTCCTCTTGCTCTATAAGATGATGCCTATAGAAAGAACAGTGGACCATAAAACAAAAGTGTCTCCATCATAGAAACTGTTTTGGATGATAAGATGTATCTGGAATAAAAGGCATGCACAATTTTAAGGAAAAGGGGGGAAAAAAAAGAAGAAAAAAAAAAAGTTTCAGATTTCCCGGTCAGACTTCCCTGGTGGTCTAGGGTAGTGGAGAGATTAGTGCCACCATATCTGTTGCTCTGGGGCAGTAGCAAAGTTAAAGGGATTGTCAAGTTGCAGACAAATATTGAGCCACAAATGTAATAGTATAATGAAAAGTTGTACAATTTACATTATACTTTTTGTATCAATTCCTCGCAGTTTTCTAGGACTTATCTTTGTAGAGATAATATAACATTTCTAATGGTTATATTGACGCTATATCATCATTCTGAGACCATTATCTGGTGTCAACCTGTTATAGTATCACAACACATCTAGATAACGTCAGCTATACAACACGATATCTTTTGCACCTTCGTATGACACCATATAAATTTTACCCTTGAAAACTTTTTGCCCCCTGGACTAATGCTGACATCGCCAGTGCAAACAATGACATAGTTATAAGGGCATGTTAAGACACTAATAATACGTACAGATTTTCAGAATAAATCTGTATAAATTTTTACATTTTATACATTTTTTTTCAGACAGTTTTTCGGCAGAAAACATCCAGAGTCTGCATTATCATTACTGGGAACTGCTATCAGGCTTTTCCCTCTAATAACGCAACCCATTAAACATAGTGAGGGCCATCAGTATTTCCAGGGATCTGTCTGAAAATGGATGAGGCACAGCTTTTAATGTCTCCCGTATAAATGGGAGCCTTGATGCTAATATGAACAGATCCTTAGTAGAGTCTTTCCCTCCAGTACAGGATATATGTCTCAAAATAACAGTGACAATAACAGAAGAATACAGAATAAAACAGAAGAAGACATGAAAGAGCTCTGCAGGGAATCCCAGTCATTGACGGTAACATATACTTATTAACCCTACACCTCCCCCACAAGTAGCTCCTTCTAGTACATGATCCAACAATGGCATCCTCAATTACCTTCATTATAGCATCAAACTGCATTGTTAACAAGAAGGTTTCATTTAGCGGGTTAATAGCATCAGGTTTTTCCATTAATGGAAATAAAACGTAAGCACAAACAGTCGTATTTTAGAGCCCATAAAAGTAAGATGTGATAAAAGTAAGCAAAAGCAAAGCTGATGCGGGGTTATTTTCTAAAATTCACTGCTCACCTTTCACCCCTAGTTTTCTCGCATACTTCCCGAATTCCACCCCTTCTTTCTATTAACCGGAACCTCCATCGGCGCTTTATTAAGGTCACTAGAAGTGCTTCGAAAAGTAACCCCATAGATGTATGGCGCGGCGGTCACAGCTGCTGTGCTTGATGATCCCCCCACGGGGGCAGCTGCAACTGACAGCCAATGGACCATGGCAATAGCTGAAATTGTCAGCCAAGTACTGACAACTCTGGGTTGTAAACAAAGGTGACTGTATACAGACAGCCGGAGGCCTACAGAACCCTCCGGTGTACTGTAATATTTGCCTGGTAAGGCATACCTTAGGTGTTTTCCAACAGCTCCCTTTACACGTCATACAACTAAGACAACTAAGATTACAAAGTAAGAAGTAAAAAAATATTTTTATTTTAATAAAAATATAAAAGAGAAAAAAAAAAAAAAAGATAAATTTCAAAATCCCAACAACTCATAAAAAAAATAAATGGCAGAATAGATTGGAAATCCAACAGAAACTTAAATGAACCCTTGTATGACCAGGGGATTTGCAGCTTTATATCCAAAATTATTTCGCCTTTTTTCCCCCTTTGCTTACCAGTTTTGAGTCTTCTTCTACCAGCACTTACACTCCCCCTTGCTCCTTAGGCCCGGTTCACATCTGCATTTGGGTTTCCGTTCAGAGAGTCTGCTTGGGGACCCCTGGAACGGAAACCTATACACATTAAAAAGCAGTTACCTGGGAAACCCGCAGACCCCTTAGATTATAATGGGCTTCATGTGATATAGGAAAGAAAACTCCTGCAAGCAGGTCTGCGGGTTTCCTTAGGTAACCAGTTTTTAAATGCATATAGGTTTCTATTCGGGGGTCCCCAAGTGGAAGCCTGAACGCAGATGTGAACTGGGCCTTATATTGAAAAAGTTCAAAGTAGAATGGACGTGGCAGTGTTACTATGGGGTGACTATGTTAACTACTAGATGTTTAGACATTCCTTTGTGACTGATGTACGGTTATTGTTGACCAAGACTAAGAACCAAGTTTGTTACTCCATGTTATGTGGATTTTGAAGTCTCCAGAATAAAGTTTTGATAAGGTCCTCACACTGTGCCGGACGAACCTACTGTCTACACAATTTACAATAAAGAAAGCCTGATTTGTCTGCCGACAACCGTGACATGGGGAAAGGCTGAAAATGTCATTCACAGCTAAGGGGGTTGGGGGGTTGGGAAGCAAATCCAAAGGAGAGCCAGAGCACTTGTGGTGGTCTGTAGGGCAATCTGGAAAACTTCACGTTCATACTAATTTGCATATGTATAAATGAGTATTATCTCTGCATTGTCTTATTTGTTTGTAGCACAAAGGGGTTTGTGTGACCATTAAGCTTGATGAGTGCATACAGGCCACAACAACTAATTGGACATTGGCAGGAAACCAAGACTCCAAGCATGATGGAGTCCTATGATGTTAGGAGAGTCCGTGTTCCCTCATGACGCAGTCTCGTACTACATACAGTACAGGACAGTGGAGCCATAGACCACAATGATGCAAGGAAACCGGTCTTTGGACTAGTTCAGTCAAGGAAATGCAAGAATAATATGGTCTGGATTTTCCCAATCATATCTGCCTATGTGTATGGGGTTTTAAAATAACCCAACACATCACTATCATTTGGAGGTCATTTGGAACCTGACAGGCTGCCTTTAAAGGGAGTCTGTCACCAGAACACAGCCTTGCAGAGAAATAAAAGCATCCATGAATTGAAAAAATCCAGCATCTATTCCTTTGTATAAAACGTAACTTTTATTATGAAAAAGTTTTCCGGAGCATGAGCCGCTCCATAAAATCAAATACAAGTATGCATGATGGCAGAGATGAAATGACGTCTGACTGACGCGTTTCGGGGCGTTATTGTAGCCCCTTAATCATAGTCTGAGACTATGAGACTATGATTAAGGGGCTACAATAACGCCCCGAAACGCGTCAGTCAGACGTCATTTCATCTCTGCCATCATGCATACTTGTATTTGATTTTATGGAGCGGCTCATGCTCCGGAAAACTTTTTCATAATAAAAGTTACGTTTTATACAAAGGAATAGATGCTGGATTTTTTCAATTCATGGACGCTTGTACTTACACCTTGGGCTGAGAGGCCGAATTTTCCGAGCACCTTCCTTTCTTCATAAGGTAATGGACATTTTTTTTTTTTTCTTTTTAAATCAGAAGATCTGTGGGTGAGCTGACATATGTTATTTATTTAGTCAAGTTGCAGAGAGATAGGTTAGGGTTACCTGAATCAAATCTACTATCCCTTGTGAATCTGTTTCCTTTGTGACCAAGATATCACCATTTTTGTCAATATACAAATTAATTCTATGGCGCAACAAGAGTGTTCATTCTTATTTCTTTGGAGTAATGGCAACACTGTCATTGTTCCAAAAACAGTGATACCTTTGCAATGGAGGCTTCGGATCACAAGCGGAAAACACTGTTGGTTTCAAGTGACCCTAACCCATCTTGGGGATATTAGGGAGTCCAGCACCAGATTTCTCCATATGCAGCTATCAGCAGGGGTGTATAGGGTTTTTTTTTTGTTTTTTTTTACATATCTTTCCTCTGCTTCAACAATATCTCAGCTTTCAAAAATACAGCCAAATGAGCGTAATAGTCCGTCAAGGGCAGTTCTGGTGAATCATTAAGCCCATCTATATAATCAATAAAAGTTTTATTTCTGTAATTTTTGTTGTGCACATAACACATGAAAGTTTTATGAATTTTTGCCGTACTATTTAAGCTACTTACGCAGTTCAGAATCATTACCAGAAATGGATAATCTGCTTGCGTTCTACTCCTCATATGCGTCAACAGTTCTCTTTTATCACAATATTGCTGCACCTGGCTGCCGTATACCAGTGAACGCAATATAGAGGAAGACTGAGCTTGACTCACGCTCATCTGGGAGTCTATACATCCACAGTTGCTAACAGACTAGGTCCTGTATATTAACTCACAAATCATGCTCCCCGGCTTAGAGCCGCGATTATTAGCATAAGTAATGTCAGTAGAGCACCCTCAGGGGACGCAGAAGTCAAATGTGCTGACAGATTCCTGGAAGGATGGAGGCAAGAAACCAATGAAGATGTAAGATGCAGTTTCCTGACACTAAACTGGTGACACAAAACCAAGGAGGACAGGAAAGCTAATTTTTCTTGTCTCTCCATCTTATTAACACAGCAGGGACGAGGCAAAAATCAAGTCATTATCTCCTAAGTATCTATTAGCGTCTACTGTGGACTAGAAGAAAACCTCTATACAACTAGGTAATTCACATATATTACCTTATGCAACAATGGGGCACCGTATATGTGTGTATACATCGTGACTATAACTCATGATGGTTCTTTGGATTCACATTCAGCTACAGAATAAGTTTCTCTTATGTTCTCTGCCACCTTCAAGTCAATCTGGGAAGACTGGACATGAACAGTCTCATTTCATATTTGTCTTGAATCGTAGTTTCCAACCTGAGGTTCTCCAGTTGCTGTAAAGCTAGCTGGCCAAACTGGGCATGCTGGGAGTTGTAGTTCTGCAGCAATTCGAGAGAGCTGCGTTGGTGTAGAGCAGAGGTTCTCAAACTTATTTTGTCTACCGCCCACTTTGAGAATTAATTATTTTCTAGCGCCCCCCCCCCCTCTAATTTTTTTAGCGGCTAAATTCACTTGTTTTCGTAATATCGTCGAATGACATGACTGGCTGTGACATGATGGCGCATGCGCTTTTATATGAGGCAGCGGGCGGGCCTAGTACTTTCGAGAATGGACTAGAAAGTTCTCGCTTCGCATTGGAGCTTACCGCCATCTATGGTACAGTTTGACAACTTTTGGACAGTAAATAGTTACTGTCTAGTCCCCTAGATGGCGTTACACGAGGAAACGCGCGTTAAGCGTAAAGGAGCGGTAAAGTTTGTGTTAAAAGCAAAAAAAACAATTTTAAAGGGGTAGCCTCATGAAGCTTGATCTGCCTTCTAAGCTGCCTAAAAATCTTCTTTCTTCCTGTTTGCTCGCGTCAATTAGCCCCGCCCCAAATTAGTGTGTAGCTCCGCCCACCACATAGCGTGATCCTATGGGATGACTGAAGGGCCTGTGATGTCATCAAAAGGTCCTGTAGACTTGGATTTACCTTGTACGGAGTTTCCTAAAGGACCTGGCTCCTCTGCCCACTAGCAGCCTGCTCTACATAATAAAGCTTTATCCTAGTGAACAGAGAGACCAGGTCCTTTAGCCCAGTAGGATTTAGGGCTAGTTCACACGTAGGCAAAGGGGCGGATTTTGACAGCGGATTTCGCTTCAAAATCCGCCCCTTTACAATGGTGGTCTATGTAGACCACCAGGCTTTTTTTTGCCGCTAGCGGAGAAAAGAAACGACATGCCCTTTCTTCAGGCGGAAGCCGCACGGGCTCAGCTGCGCGGCTTCCGCCCCCGGCAGCTCCCTCCTATGTCAGCTCATTCATTTGAGCCGACAGCGGAGGGGAAAGCCGCGACCACGATGGTCGCGGCAGGCGGGTTTTGACAAGAGAGAGAAGCGGCTCACCGCGTCTCTCTCGGTGTCAAAACCCGCGCGGGCAGTTCACGTGTGAACTGACCCTTAGACTGCTTTATATAAGAAAGCAGCACTTATTCCACACACACCCCTCTATCTCACAGCAGGGAGCTAGGTGATGTGTATGTGATGTGTATGTGTGGTGCAGACACAGGCTGGCTCCATACACTCAGCCCCCCACCCCTCTCTCCCCCCACACAGCAGGGAGCTACGTCATGTGGCTCCCTCAGCAATGAGCAGGGGGCCAGGTGCTAGTGTCCATAATGAAGTGAATAAAGTAAGATAGTGGACAAACAAAGCAGTTTTGCTGAAGCAGTGTATTTAGGAAAAAAGTCTTAAATCCACATTAACAAGCAGTATAGATAGGATCCTTGTTATGATACCACCCCTTTAAATTAGCCATCGCCCCCCTAAACCGCTTCAACGCCCCCCAATCTTCTCTGTGCCCTTTACTGTCCCCCTATAGGCCTCCAGCGCCCACAAGGGGGCGTTATCGCCCACTTTGAGAAAGACTGGTGTAGAGTAACTTAATTAACCACGGTATGGTTGTGCTCATATTTTACCATATCTAGGAACTGCTTATGCAGAAATTTGACCCTTCCATTCATCTGAATATGAAGATACTCCTGTTTTGCCCTATAATAGACAGGCATATCACTTATCAGTACAGGTTACATTGCTACATAGGTCAGGAGGGGTACTAGGGCTGGGCAAATAACTGAATAACCGAAGGTCAGCTCAGTTAATGGATTTCAACTTTCCTATATCATTACTTCAATTATATTGCATCCATGCCATTCTATATCATATAGCCATTTGCTAAAGGATATGTCACTAACTGTACTTTCGGATCAGGATTGCTGATATGTGAATAACTGAAAATAAAATTTAATGGCAAGGCATAAAAATAGTGGACATGGCATGCAAAAATCCCGCAAACTAGGGGTACTAGATCTTCTTATTGAGACTGTGCTTGCAGGCCATCTACATAGTTGTATGTAGAGATGAGCAAACAGTAAAATATTCGATATTCATTTCGAATAGTCCCTCAATATTCGACTATTCGAATGAATATCGAACCTCATTATAGTCTGGGGGGAAAAAATGCTTGTTTTAGGAGATCCCACACTTAGACTCAGGAGAGTCACCAAGTGCACTATGACACCCCAGGAAATTATGCCAACACCCTGGAATGCAACTGGGACAGCAGAGGAAGCATGCCTGGGGGCATATCGCAAGCTGACAGGGATCCCAACCAGATAGAGCCCCAAAGATCTGGTTGAGTAACATTCCCACCTAAATAAAGGTAATCCCTAGCTAACCCTGCCTACATCTATCCCTGTCTTACATTCACATATTTCACAGTCTCAAATTAAACGAATGTTAAATCCACTATTCGTACAAATTGGAGGTCACCTGATTTAGCCAGCCAATTACTTTTTCCGATCCCACCTCCCCTGCACAGTTATTGGTGCAAAAAAAAGCAACAGGGAAGGTGGGAAGGTAATCTATCCGCACCAGACTATTTCTGCCTGCAACAACCAACAATCTATTTTTCATGCAAGAGCTAGAGCTTTGTCCATGTCAAACCATAGGTCTTACAGGAAATGCATTACTGTAAGTATTTAGCCAAGCTGAAGTTCTGCAGTCAGTTTCTGCCCTTTTCTATTCTTTACAAGGTCAATGGAGAACGCACAGACACTACAGAGGAAGAATGGTGGAAAAGGATTCTTACAACAAGGTAATAAAAAAAAAAATTACTGGCAAAGAAATCACTTTTTGTATCGAGACAGATAAGACTTTCTTGCTCTACTCTTGTCCTTTTCCACCATATTTTTCTCAGTAGTGTCCATGTGCACTTCATTCACCCTCAGCTCCAAATCCCACAAACCTAAAAATCAGAGAGCTCAGAGTCACTGCCTTTATTATATACCATGGCTTTTTTTCTTATATACAGCTCTGAGATGGGGCAGCATAAATCACCCCATGAATTCACTTTTGGGATGGGATTTTTTTAAAACTTTTGGATAGTCCATAAACAGCTAATTTTTTCAGGGATCTCCATATTATACCGTGCACAGAGCCAAAGGTAAATAGCTCCATATACTATATAGTGGCCCAGGCCCATTACTTTATCTCAGCTCCCATTGACGTCAACGGGATCTGAGCTTCTATAAAGCAGTCGGGCTACTATACAGTGTACAGAGCCTTCTGCTTCAGAGTCCGTGCACTGTATAGTACAGGATTGGAAGCCATTTTGGTGAACCAAAAAGGAGCTAGCTGCTGTCATATATATTTATGTCCTATCCGAAGGATAGTCCATAAAAAATGTTAACAATTTCAATCAACCCCTTTCATGTGAATAGGAAATCTCTGGACAATCACCAAGACCTGTAGCACTGTACGGCGCCATATGCCAAATAAGGTTTCAATAGATCTGCTTTAGGGTTAGTAAGCTAATAAATAAATTAGTAGAATAAATCCCATTATTCATATGTGAACTTTATTTGCAGTTTAATGGGTTTTTTTCATAACCACACAGCTCTGCTGTACATTATTCCTGGTGAAAGATGAGAAAGTTACTTGTAGCTTATCAGTGCGAAAGTTGCCCGAATAGACAACAGTAGTAAATTAAGTCCGTAGGCACCTTCTCTGAATGAGTCCCCATACTGCGTCCAGCATGCTTTGCATCTCTAAACTGCTCTCTGTGGTAGACATCACATCTCCAGTGAAACGTAGGAACATCACCCCTAGGCAGCAGGAATAGAATAAATGTCCTCTAAGGAAGGACATGAGTATTGTCACATTTACTTACATAAAAGACATATCAAGTAAAGCAGTTTACTGCCGGCCTTTCTGCTGCTCTCATTTTAACTAAGACTTTTTAACCCTTCCCAGCAGAACTATGACATCTACCATTCAGTAAAGAGAACGTTGACTAGGAGATTTCTCCATCTTTTACCATACTACCTAAAAGCATTAAAATGGGGAAACCGTATTCTTGCAATCAGTCTATTACTCTGAACCTCTGATGGATCAGAGCAGTGGACTTCAAAGAAAGAAGTGAACCTACCCTAAGAAATTAGCAAAAAAGGCAATTCTTTATTATTCTTAATACTGTGCATGCCAAAGCTTAGAAACATAGTAAGTGGGCGTTTCTGCTCAAGTCTTCCTCTTACAAATAGAACTGTAAATGAACGGATACTAACCAAATTGTAGATACTGAGGAGAAGAGCCTCGATGCATCCACTGCTCTGTAGGTCCCTGCTGGTAGACACTGACAGGTAACACCATATTAACTCTGGAAGGAACTGAAGCGTAAATGTCCTCAGGTTCTTCTCTTTACTTCGATAGAACTCAAAGAGCTGGTGGCAGACGGGTTCTAGTAACTGCAAACAAGAAAAAGTCAACTCATGATCAGACACATATGTAGATGTAGAAAGAAATACTACTGGTATCACTGGCTCAAAAAGAGGGAGTAAAAAAAAAAAAAATCTTAAAGAGGACCTTTCACCACTGATTCTGGAACAGTTGGATTTGTTTTCTCAAGCTCCCACCATTCCCAAACAACGAATGCTTTAAGTTTTGGAGTTTGTTATGTCATTTAGGGTGGGTTCACATCTGCACCCTTTAGCCAATCCAGCTGGGTTTCCGTCTTCTGCCCCGAGAAACTGGACAGGGGACGGAAACCCGGCAGTCAGTTTCCAAACCCATTCAAGTGAATGGGTTTGAAATGTGAGCGCCTGTGAGCGTTTTGTACCTGTCCACTGCAAAACAGTTTTTTTTAACCGGACACAAAGTCCTGCATGTCCAACTTTGCTCAAGGGCGCTCACTTTTGAAACCCATTCACTTGAATAAGTTTGAAAACTGACTGCCAGGTTTCCGTCCCCTGTCCATTTTCTCGGGGCAGAAGATGGAAACCCAGCTGGATTGGCTAAAGCGCACACAGGGGCGCAGGTGTGAACCCACCCTTAGGCTCTGTATACAAGGCACTGAACTGCTTAATAAAAGGGCCATGGACTGAGTGGTGGGAGGAGAGCTGTGACTTTTCAAAATACAGTGACGTTGGTAAATAAAAGTGAAGGTAAGGGGAGTGCAGTATAAAATGTTGAGAAGGGCTGTAGGCAGTGTCTTAACCTCAGCACCCATGTGAGAAACACCCGTCCACCCTGCCCTTATGTTGTTTCTCCCTTGTGTGGTTGGTCTTTTGGTCTCGTTTTTTTTCTTTTTTAGGTCCATCTATGTGGTGGGAGTCCATGCCCAAAAGATGGATATGTAGGTCCTTCATGCCCAGTGCTTCTCAGCGGGGCATTCTGGGTGGTTGAAGGAAAGTCTACAGGAAGCGGAGAGTGGGCATGGCTTCTTGCTTTGGTGTTTATCTGATGGTTATGTTGGTTTGGTACATGTTGTTAAATCAACGTTGGTCAATAAATTAAGTGGCCACCCCCACGTTTACCCACACCAAGGTCTCTGGGTCTTTATTAACGGTTGGCAATTTATGGGGGGGTTTTGTTTTCTAACACATGTCACTAGGTGTTTAATGGCGGTGGAAGTCCACTCAGTTCTGTCAGGAGCAGACAATGGGTGTGATTCTGAGCTCTGACTCTGGCTGCCTCTGATTTAACTTTGAACTTAAATAGCACATCAAAACTATCTGCACTTATTGCTAGGGAATGGTGGTGGAAGAGAGAAAAAAAATTCCTGTGCCGGACTCAGTGGAGCAGCACCTATTAAGAGATACTAAGAATTTGAATATTTGGAAGTGGCGAAAGGTCCTCTTTAACAATCTGTCACATGAGGGGGGAAAAACAAACAAACTACTTTTGCTTAGTTTATTGACTGTGAGATTGTTTAAGGAGGAATAAGCAATGTAAGGCTATATTCACATGATCGTACAGCCTTGTTCTTATATGTCAGCACCAGTATGGCATCCTTTTTTAATCAGGTCCATTGACTTTCAATGGGAGAGTAAGTTCTGTGAAAACTGAGCCAAGTTTCCAGTCTGTCAAAAAGTAGAGCATGATTTATTTCACAGATTATGGCACCTGTGAGTGTAAACAATACTCCAACTCAAAGAATGTTAGCATGGATGCATCTATGGGTTTTCGCCCAAAAATGCAGAGAAAAGACCTACCTACAGGAATTCTCTCTCCGCTTTTTCAGGCAGAATGGGGGACGGAATCCCCAAACAGTCACCCAATGCGGTGTGACCGTAGCCTTTGATACTACAAATTTGCATCTCATATTTGAGGTGGCCATACTAAAGAAGTTTCCCAGCCAGGTCCCTTAAACCCAAGGCTGTGGAATTGGGAGTTGTGGGGTGAAAGCCTACCTTGGTTACAGTCAATGTCAGAAAAAGTTAAAATTTCAAAAATTATTAATTATACAATTTTTAATATTGTATAATTAGGAATTCAACCACTAATGTTAATGCATTAGAGGAATTTTACTGCTTCTGATCAAGTCAGTCATTTATGAAGAAGTTGGAGAGAAGTCTGAGTCAGTCGCTGGTCTGGCCTACCAAACCCACAGGCCCACTTGAACCCTAGGGTTCCTCTAAACCTGGTTAGGGGTTTCCCAAAATTTTGCAACAAGCTGGAACTTGTACAACAGCATTGGCAAACAGATGTAAACCTACTGAGAGATCCTTAAAACAGATTTCAGACAGTATTTAGGCGGCTAAGAATTATAGTAGGATTACAAGATGCTACATCAAGCTACCTGGAAGGCATCATTAGGATTATTCATAGCATTAAGTACCATATAAAGTACCCTAGGAAGAGGCATCACCCAACATGGTCTTTATAGAATAATCTTAGCACATATTACAGCGGTATTATTGCCATACAGTTAAAAAAAAACTGCACTAAAATCCAATAATACATTGAAAAAGCAGGCATTCAACATAAACAATTCTCCATAAGAGCTGGTTGGGTGGGTTGCTAAGCTGCGGCAGAGAGTTAAAGTACCTCTTCCACCTACACGTCTTTCAAGAAAATAAACATTTTATGAATCACCATAGCTCGCCTTTCTTCCCTGACTCTGCCACGGCGTTCTACTTCATGGCTGTAAAGTATAATTGGGTCAATCATCCTTTGACGTAGAATTGTGATCACAAAATCATGTATAGGCAGGGAGCACCTAATAGGCCTGCTCCTATATAAGAAGCCATTTTAGGTGGCCTATAGAAAAGGGGTAAAAATGTGACTTAGTCTGCACCAGTACTGGACATGCAAAGTGTAAAATGACCTGTTAAATGCATAGGGACTAGAGATGAGCGAACAGTAAAATGTTCGAGGTTCGATATTCGTTTCGAGTAGCCCCTCAATATTCGACTACTCGAATCGAATATCGAAACCTATTATAGTCTATGGAGGGAAAATGCTCGTTTCAGGGGTAGGCAACGTTCGATCAAATTATACTTACCAAGTTCACGAGTGAGGGTCGGGCTGGACCCTCCGAGCAGTCTTCTCCGTGCAGCGTCCTCGCGGCATCTTCCGGCTCTGAATTCACTCTGCCAGGCATCGGGCCTGGGCAGAGCCAACTGCGCATGCCCGCACTACAAGCCGACATGCGCAGTCGGCTCTGCCCAGGCCCGATGCCTGGCAGAGTGAATGAAGAGCCGGAAGACGCCGCGGGGAAGTTGCACTGAGAAGACTTCTAAAGGCAGGAGAAGAACCAGCGTTGATTGGCTGACTGTATATCATTCGGCCAATCAATGCTGGTTCTGCATCGAACTTTTACATTCGAATAGCGAGTGGTACTCGATCGAGTTCGAGTATTTCGAATACTGTAGTATTCGATCGAATACCTACTCGATCGAGTACTACTCGCTTATCTCTAATAGGGACTGCTCAGATATTAATTTACAATGGGGGGTGAAGGGTCAAGATTATAGTATACATTGAGAATAGAAGGTTACCATTTTTCTACTCTTAAGCGAATATGTGAAAACTTTCTTTACCAGCTTTCTACTGAGAGTTTACAATTATTTGGTAGTGTTCACACAATCAGTATTTTTTGCAGATTTTAGTGCCAAAGTCAAAGTGTATATTCAAAAGAAAATAAAAAGGAACAACCCGTACTGTTCCTTCTTGCAGGGTCCAAATCTGGGGTATTATCATACAGGCCCAAAGCCTTATGGTAGCAGTAGCAGCCTGTTGCCATACAGGCCCAAAGCCTGTGCTAGCAGTAACAGGTTATTACTACTACCACAGACTTTAGGCCTATATGGTAATATCCCAGACCACGTGACATCTGGGATATTACCATATAGGCCTGAAGACGGCTAGGATTAACATGAGCACAAACAGAAAGTCATGCATTTCCCCCCCTCGAGGCAATAAGTTTTATCCGTTTTTTGTGGTAAAATTAGGGGGGGGGGGGGGTCGGCTTATATTCGGGGCAACTTATACTCGAGTATATACGGTACCCTACATAATAAAATTAGAACACAACTGTCTGTGGAACGTTACAACGTTTACATTATAATTTTAGATTTTGTCGATTGGGGTATATGTACAAAATTGCCATTTGCTACTCACCTCACTCTGAGGTTCCTGAATGACTTCATAAAGAGCAGAAACCAAAGCGACCTTCTCCTTCAGACTTACAGCGTAACTTGTAATAGAGGCCTCAGGTAGAATCTAAAAACAAAACATCCTCTGTAAATCAACATTATCTTCATACTTGTTCAAGAAAAAAAAAATGCCTTGAAGATGCTGGAGATCACCACAGGCGACACAGAAAAGTGCTTTCTACTCTCCTTAAAGTCAATGTGAACGCAGCTTCGTCCATATCTCTAACCATCGGAAACATGAATAATCATTTACTTATAGACCGTATAAATCCCATCACTAAAACATCACCGGCAAATACCAGCACAGGTTTGTTACATTATAGAGCTGAACCATAATTAGAGGGGCTGGTCACCATGGGAACCCCTATTCCGGACCCCCTGTAGGTGCCAAAGTGCTCTCATTCTGGCAGACTGGTGCAGCCATATATGGAAATCAATGGCTATTCGTTTAACCATCATGAAGATGTAATTCTACATTGATTTTTTTTTTTACATTGTTTTTATATATATTTTTTTTATAGTAGATACAGTTGGATAAAGACTAGACCAACCTATAAGCCTACCAAGTCAGGAGTCCAAAAAGAAAATACACTGGCTTCCTCTTTCAATAAGGGTTGCCTTTGTGAGACAAATCACTTAAACGTGCACAATAGATAGACCCCATTCACATGGATTAGGAAATAAACCAAAAGTACCAATATTGTCCCTAATAGCTGATTATTATTAATTATTATTATTTATATAGCACCATTAATTCCATGGTGCTTTCCATTTGGGGGTTACATAGAGTACACAGAATATACAGGTAGATATAATACTAACAGTGACCGACTGGCACAGTGGGGTAGAGGGCCCTGCCCGCGAGGGCTAACAATCTATGAGGGAAGGGGGTAGAGACAGAAGGAGAGGGGGAGACTGTACAGATGGCGGTGTGGTGATCGTGTTATTGGAGGTTGTAGGCCTTCCTGAATAGGTGAGTCTTCAGGGCTTTCTTGAATCCTGTGATTGTGGGGGTCAGTCTTATGTGTCGTGGTAAGGAGTTCCAGAGTACGGGGGATGCGCGGGAGAAATCTTGGAGATGGTTGTGTGAGGAGTGGATGAGAGCAGAGCGGAGTAGGAGGTCATTGGAGGATCTGAGGTTACGTGTAGGTCGGTAGCGGGAGATTAGTTCAGAGATATATGGAGGGGACAGGTTGTGGATGGCTTTATATGTTAGCATTAGTAGCTTGAACTCAATTCGCTTGGCTATGGGTAGCCAGTGGAGGGACTGGCAGAGGGGAGCAGCCGATGAAGATCGGGGGGTGAGGTAAATTAAGCAAGCAGCGCAGTTTAAGGTGGACTGGAGGGGGGCGAGGGTGTTTGCTGAGAGTCCATGGAGAAGGGTGTTGCAGTAGTCTAAGCGGGAGATTATGAGGGCCTGGATGAGCATCTTAGTAGTTTCAGGGGTGAGGAAGGAGCGGATTCAGTGGATGTTTTTGAGTTGGAGGCGGCAGGAAGTGTTGAGGGTTTGAATGTGTGACTTGAAGGATAGGTCGGGGTCCAGTGTTATCCCAAGGCAACGGGCCCGTAGGACAGGGGTAGGTGTGGTTCCGTTAACTTTGATAGATGGGTCAGGTGGAGGGGCAAATATGATGAACTCCGTTTTCTCCATGTTGAGTTTGAGAAAGCGGAGGAGAGGATGGAGGCTATGGCCGCTAAACATTCTGGAACTCTGGCCAGCAGGGAGGTAAGGTCTGGTCCAGAGATGTATATTTGGGTGTCATTGGCATAGCGATGGTCTTGAAAACCATGAGATTCTAAGAGTTGGCCCAAGCCAAGGGTGTAGATGGAGAACAGGAGGGGTCCTAGGACGGAGCCTTGGGGGACACCTACAGAGAGAGGGCGTGATGAGGAGGTAGTATGCAAGTGGGAGACGCTAAATGTGCGGTTGGTGAGGTATGAGGAGATCCAGGAAAGGGCCAGGTCTGAGATACCAAGCTGATCTCAGTTACTGTGCCCATCTCTTGACAGCGGGCTTCAAAACACAATGTTTAATTTTGTAAATCCTTCATGCTTATGTATTGTGGGTTATAGATGGTTACTGGTGAAATAAAAAAAATTAAAAAAAAAAAAAAAAATTACTTCCCTACAACATCCAGTTCCTTGGATGGTTGTTCGTTTAGTCAAATCTTTTTTTTTATCAGAGTGGTACAAAAACAGGAAAATGCACAGAAGGGGAAGGAACTTGCAGACACTGCTGTGCGGACTGTGGTCACTGCGACTGGTACTCCACAAACAGATTGTAAATCCCAGCTGAAAAAACATCTGGGAGGTATTAGAGAATTGTAGTATGATTTTGCATCTATGTTGTCAGGGATCTAAAAGAAATCCATATACCGTATCCATTATATAAAATCAATGACTCTCAGTCTTATTACCATAGGGGTGGATGTCTATTCCTATGCAGTAAATCCACTGGGTTATAAAGTATCAGCAATGTCAAAATCTTCAGACATTCATGTTGCAGATTTTTTTCTGCATGTGATGTAGATTTTGAAACCTATGCACATTACAGAACAGAATCACAGCAGCAGCGAATCCCTTCATTCACTCCTCAAAGAAGCTTGGTGTAGACAAACCACTTTTCTTGTATCGAGGAATAAGTTGTAAGGATATGTTTAGGCAGCGGAAATTAAGAAGATTTTGAGGTAGACACTAGAGATAAGCGAGTAGTATTCGATCAAATATTGAATACCATTATAGTCTATGAGAGAAAACGGGAATGTTGTTCCAGTTTCCATGGAAATCAAAGTTCGACACATTAGATCCTCCAAGTTCAGGAAGTAGCAGGACAAGGAGGTTTTTGAATTGAATTCAATGGAATTTTCCTGCGTGGTATTCGACCGATACGAGTATTCGATCGAATAGTAGTATTCGATCGAATACTATTCGCTCATCTCTAGCAGACACCAATCTCAGATTCCTCTTCATTTTCTGGGCCTCCATCTTTCCGCTTCAGTTTTATCTTGATGTTTAGGCTCAGATGAATGAACCTAAGGCCAAATTCACACAGGGTTTTTTGGATCTGATTCTGATACAGGAAGCTGCCTCAGAATCTGAATCAAAAAAACGCCTTCTGCGACTAGCCGCGACTGTCACAGCATTCCGCTCCTGATAAGACCCAAATGAATGGGCCTAGTTGGGAGGGCATGTTGCGTGGAAAAAGGAAGTGAACGGCTCCCACTGTAGTTAATGAGAAGTGGTTTTTTGAGCCAGATTCTGAGGCACATTCAGTGTCAAAATCCAGTCCAAAAAACCCTGTATGAATTCAACCCAATAAGGCCAGATTCACATCTGTGTTTGGACCATTCCGTTCCCCTATCCTGCAAGCAGCATTTTTCTCTTGTCATTTTTCGTTTAGAAACCGAGCAGAAACCACATGGACCCCATTATAGTTTATGGGGTCCGCCAGTTTCCTTAGGTAACTACTTTGTTATGCGGATAGGTTTCAGTTTGGAGTGTCCCCAAGCGGACTTCTCAAACGGAAACCCGAACACAGATGTGAAATGGGCTTAAGTGGGAGTCTCATGCTGTGAACTCTGCGGCGGAATCAGCTGCGGAATCTGTGGCAAGATCGAGCAGGATGCTTATTTTTTCAGCGAGAAGCAGAATCAGGGACGAATCTGGTTCAGGTTTTGAAGATCAAAAAAAATGGCGTTAAAATTTTACTTTTATTATTGTATTAAAATATTACTCCCGGGTATTGAACAAATTCTAAAGATAACTAATAAACAACTAGCATAACCTTTCTCTTTAGGTTGCTAAAAGGTTATGCTAGTTGTTTATTAGTTATCTTTAGAATTTATACTCAAGTCAATATGTTTTCCCAGTTTTTCTGGTAAAATTAGGGGCCTCGGCTTATATTTGGGTCAGCTTATACTCGAGTATATACGGTAGTTAAGTTCCTTTGATTCAAGTGGAGTTTTTGTCAGGTTTTGAAGAGCCAGATTGTCCAGTAACAACCCTTCCCTGCTTAGGAGAGTAAGCATGGTGCCTGACTGATCTGTAGACATGTTTATAGGAACGTTGTGAGATCTTGTTGTGACTATCTTATGAGTCCTTTTAAAAACATAAAAGGCTTGGTATTGCATCTAGATACTTAACCTGAAGTAATAAAATTTCTGAGCAATACACCACATCCTTCCTCTTCTCTTCCACAGAAAAACAAGGACGCGGCTATATATTGGCAGAATTCCCCATAGTACCTAGAAATCGCCCACCGACAAAATGGGCTTGGGTCTTCACAGAAAAGCATGGTGCCAACAATCAGACTACACTAATGCTGCCAAATGCTTCCATTCGTCACAGAAAGATGAAATAACTCAGCAAACATTGTTAACTAAATTTATGCTTGTAATATTGGTTTTATGGTTTTATTGCACTCGATGAGGAAAACAACATAAAGCCTAACTGAAATGTAACAGCAAGCTTAAATCAATTCACTCCATTTAACTCAGTAACCAATTTTTTATTTAGTTTTTTTGTAATATTGGCAACATATTAATGATTATGTCCAGATATCCAAGTCATGACAACCAGATACCTAAGAAAAAAATACAAAAAATGATGGTTATTATGATAGGTTCACACTAGTACTCTGCTCTCTGTTGTTCGGGTCTGCATGGGAACCCAAAAGATGAGAGCCTGTCCGCTTAAAAAGCAGTTGAGGACACCCACGGACCCCATAGACTATAAAAGGGTCTGCCAGGTTTCCACAGGTTTTAGACTAAAACTGGTGGAGAGAAAAATCTTTTTTGCAGGACTTTTCTCCCTAACAATTGTAAGTATTTGTGAAACTGGCCATAAATGAAAACCAAGAATCACACAAGGTTAAGCTCACATCAGAGTCCCTATAGGAGACAGGCTGACCATCTTTCAGGTCCCCATGAGGACCCAAACAACGGAAAGACAGATGCTAGTGTGAACCTAGCATTAGGGTTAATGAAAGACTTAAACAATATCTGAACGCACAAAAAAATTTACAAGATCAATAGCTAACACTTGCATAAATAACAGATTTGTTAAAAGAATATAAAATGTCACTTTTTTCTTTCTAAGGCTAAGGCCACACTCTACTACAGACATCTCGCACCAGATAAGTCCATGACGAAAAAAAGCAGAAAATAGGCTTGTTTGTGCTGTAGGTTTCCCATGTGACTAACCCAGGTTTCAGACTTTGCATTGCCACAACCTGCAAAATCTGCAGATGAAGATTCAGAAATGGTTGACAATCAAAATCTGCAGCCCAAGACATTTTACACCATTTTTCTCTGCAGCATAGATTCAATTTCTTGAAATGCCATCCGTACTTGTACCATACTTAAGGCGGCTCAGTGGTTAGCACTGTTGCAGCACTGTGGCCCTGGGTTCGAATCCAACCAAAGGCAACATCTGTATAGGATTTCTATATTCTCCCTGTGCTTTGGGGTTTCTCCCACACTTCAATATCATACTAATAGTTCATTTCGAATTTAGATTTTGAGTCACAATAAAGACAATGAATAATGTGCAAAATGTACTGTTACATAAATAATATAATAAAATACCTTAAACTCTGACAACCATTCCTCCACGACTCCTCTCTCTGTAGTCAGCATCTTCCCGCATTGAGCAGCTTATCGCTGGTAACCTAGTGGTAGGTAATAGAATGAAATTAATTGTGTACCTGAGCATTTACCAAATGATGTTGAAAGAAGAAGTAAAATCAGGAACTCCTTTTCATACTATTATGGATTATGCTTATGTATTTATTTTTATATTCTTTTATTGAAAATTTAAAACATATACAAAAGGACAAGAACATAAAATGATGCTCAAATGAAGAGTCATATCATGACAAAGAGAACAATAGTCAATGTACAGGATAGAGTAAAACTAAGTAAAATACAATCAAATTCCATGCCACCTCCGATCCTCTTCCCCATTGCTACCTGCCATAAACATGAGTCAATTATCCCACTGAAATAGGTTATATAGCCCATGTAGAATTTCCAAGGAATATCACACTGTATATTTGAAACAATCATATAGTAACCTCTGAGTATATAAAAGTCTCATATTTATAAATGGATCCCATTATTGGAATAACCGCCCTGTCAGCTTATCTTTGTGCAGGGTCATAATAATACAACATACTGATATAAACTAAATTTGGATCACCATACTTACAGTAGAGGATGCAAATAGGTCCCCATCTCACACTTAAACTGGTATTCTAGGTCTTTGACTAAGGCTGGTCTTACACGGCCATAATGATTTTACGGTCCGCAAGTTGCTGATAATCAACATAGACCCCGCAGATGCCTGTGTCCTGCCGTACTCGCCCAGAGAGTTCTATGGGCAAGTCCGTGCAGTGCCGCAATTCACGGCCATTACGGACATGTTCTATAAATTGCGGACCATGGTTGCGGCCTGGCCACACCACGGATAAAATATGCAGTGGTCTAAGAGGCCGCATTAAATATAATGTGTCCGCAAATGGACCGCAATTGAAAACCCTCAATTGTGGACAATTTGCGGACTTACATAACGGCCGTGTAAGACCAACCTAAGATTACCCTTCCTTAGAATAGGTTCTCTCTATCAGGTTAAGGCCCGCGGTGAGGCCCCAACTCTTCATAGACAACTATGATACTGTCTGGGGTTACGCACAGATTGCAGTGTTGAAATATGGGCAATATACAGACCATATTTTCCAGCCCAAAAAAATATATAACATCTGCAAGTGACCAAGAGGTGTAAACCTGGAAGGCCCAAAAACTCAACCTCTCCCAAAGGATGGAAATGTAGCATAGCTGGGCAATAGCCCACTCACTTCAGTGTAAAGCATTTTCACTAGGAGTTTTTTGAACCACCCACTGCATCAAGTTCAATGTGCCATCCTGGCCGAGCTTTATATGCCAGGAATGTTTCTGGATTTTTTTTTTAGATGTGTGGTTTAGATAGATCTTATATTATTGTAAAGAAGTCTTGTTGCAGTTCTGCAGAGCTCTTGTAAGCCCTTGCGAGCAGAGCCTTCAGTCCCATTGTGTATACTGACTTATTGTCTCATTTTGTCTGTTTTTGAACCCTACAATTTGTAAAGTAAAGAGGACTATGTCGGCGCTATATAAATAAAATCTAGTATTATTATAGTATGTCCTGTCCTTCACAATCACTAAAATTTATTTATTTTATTACTATTTCTGCCTTTTCATATCAACGAACATTAAAAATTCCTGTGCCCAAATAAAAAAAAACTTCAGGCTCTGCAGTAACAAAAGAAGGAATGTCTTGAAATGAATAACTAACATCTGCAGCCTGGTGTCTGGAAGCAGAAAACCTTGGCATGCTTTCTGGATTTAGGGCATAATATAACGGAAAACACTGAACATAATTAATCAAGCAAATAAAAAAGGTAATGCAAGCGTAACAGGGGAAAGAGGGAAGAAACCATTCAGATTTAGGCTGTTTATTTTCGATAAGAAAAGATCAATGAACTTAATCCTCTACATATTAAAAGAGGACCTTTCATGTCCTCAGGCACATGCGGTTTTACATACCGATAAAAAGCCGACAGTGCACTGAATTCAGCGCAATGTCGGCTTTCCCGTTATGTGCCCTGGGGCTGGAGATATTGGTGCAGTTAGATTCGGCACCAATCTCTGCCCACCATCAGAAGGGCGTTCCTGACAGGCTAGCTGGGTGGTAAGGAATGCCCCCTCTGACAGTACAGGTATATGGACGAGTACTGTCAGGGGGCAGGTGTTCCTCACAGCCCAGCTAGACTGTCAGGAACGCCCTTCTGATGGTGGGCAGAAATTGGCGCCAAAGCGAACGGTGACTGTTTTTGAAATCGCAGCATACCCATTGCACATATTTATCCACAATGTGTGGATGGGATACACTAGAATCCCATCCATTTTTTTGCAGGGAAAAATGCAGGGTAAAATGCCCTCAAAGATTCCCACGCTGGTCAGATTCCCTCAATCTTCACTTCCTACTGCCTATAGACACACAGGATATGCCCATTCAACCAATCACTGGCCGCACTGGTTACCCACCTTAACCCCTGACTGGCTAAATAGACATTTCCAGACATCATCTGCGCACCCCAGAGCCACATTGGACCTAGACTGGTACGGGTATTGTTGAGGGCAAGTTCCACCATTTTTTATGGCAAGACACATTGTAATTTATAATATATTTTTACTTAACTGGAAACCACCTTTAAACATTAGATGGTTTGGTTTATGCCAAAAAATGTGGCAGAATATCAGCGTACTTTTCAAAGCCAAAAGTCACATCCTGGGGCATGCGTATTTTCTGCCAATAACCTTCCCCTTACTGGACGAGCATAGAAAGTGTCTAAAACCATTGATAAATGGAGTAGAAGAAATGTTCTCCAATTTTTGGTACAAATTGCTCCAGAATTCTGGTGCATTTTCATTAAGAAATTTGCTCCTTTATAACTTAAAGGGAGTTTTTCAGCAGAACCCAATATATGAATCCATTAATGACAGAACGGTTTCACTCCTTAAGGAAAACTCAGGCAGGTGTCCAGTGGGCGGAGTCACTAGAGCTCTCCAAGCCTCACCCAGCTTAATTGACAGGTCTCTCCCTATTTTAGTATAGGGGAGTCAGGCAAGGAGAAACCATCACTATGACCAAAACTATTACAACACAATGCGGTGGGGGTTGCCATGGCAGTCAGCGGCCTAAAATAGTCCTCTAGGTCTTTCATGTACACGAGGTTAATGTACTGTCTGTAAATATAGCACTGACAGATATAGCAAACCAATACAGAAACACTACACTGCATAGTGATCCAAGGATAGCAAGTACAAAAAATCAAATCATATACAAAAAATAAATAAAATAAATAAATAAATGGGAATTGCCACCTGTCTCCATCCAAGTATGAATTTTATTATATGATCCCGGACAACCCCTTTAAGTACAATTTTCTACATTCTACGAGGAAAGATCATGGCCTTTGGAGTAATAGACAATTATATAAAATAAATCATATGTATATATATATATATATATATATATATATATATATATATATATATATATATATTAGCAGATAAAACAAGAAAAGGGAAAAATTAGATTTTACTAGTTAGCCCGACCACAGAAATATCTCAAGCACAACTCGGCTTCGTAGCCATCAACAACCCCCTTCACATAAGAAGAATGAGCGTCTGATATGATAACACGTGCCATTAATTATACACCATTTCTCTCCTGCGTAATTTACCCCAGACATCAATCCAAGCAAACAAGCCCACGCTACGCTAAGTAATTTGCCATCGCGGTAATCGGAAGCTGTGAGTCTATAGCATTTTGACATCTGTTTAGCAATCTCTGAGAAGAACCAACAGGCGTACTGTAGAGCTGGAGAAAAAGGACATCGTGTGAGGTTCACTTAAGGATATCAACATGCACGCACCTTGTGAAGAATGGCAGCCGCAGCTGGATAACTTATTTTCCATTTTGTAATAAGACTGAAATGCCATGCACCGTGACAAACATGGCAGAGCACTGTAGCCCACTACACACCCACTCAGAGTATTCATCCTCTTCTAAGTGCTGCCGCGCTGTCATCTCAGATGGAGTGATCTTCTCTATTATATGAAGTTTACGTCATTATCAACATATGTAGAAAATTCGTTTGCTAACTGCAACTTGACTACCCACCTAACTACTTGAAGGAGCGATATGAGATAATGGGAACAAAATAGAAAAAGCATGGTTTCTTACAAAGTGAAGAAGACCCTATGAAGACCACATCTATGGTACTTTAGAGAAGGGGACAATACGTTTTTATGGTAGTTCATGGGTCAATGTTCTTGACATAAACCCTCCTGTATAATTCTAGTAGGTAGACTACCGGTATATAGAGAAAAGTATGGAACGCATTTCTTATTCACAGAATTCAAGGGTATAAAATCCAGCACGAGGCCCTGCAGTATCTGTTCTTATACACATCTCTAAAGAGTGTGGTGCTGTAATAGCCAGCGCTACAACAAGTGAGGCCCCTTACAGACGACTGTGGTGGGGGTCAGTATACGATCCGTGTATTTCACAGATAGCACACGGACCCGTTCTTTTCTATGGCCTGTACACATGACTGTGATTTTCACGGTCCTGTGTGGGCTGACAGTGAAGGCCGCATCAGGTAGGACAAGTCCTATTCCTGTCCTATTTTGAGGCCCATGCTTGTATGGCTCATATTTATTTAATGAAAGGAGACGTGGAATCATGGCCCATGGGGACTAGAGGTGAGCGAGCAGTATTCGATCGAGTAGGTATTTGATTGAATAGTCGAATATTGAGGTCTACTCGAATCGAATTTCGAATATTTTACTACTCGCTCATCTCTACTGTATATGTGTTTTTGTTTTTTTTTATGTCTACGTTGTCCTAGTTCCTGTCCCACCTCCTCTGCATAGTTATTGGTGTAAAAAAAAAAAAATGGCGCCACGGAAGGTGGGAGGGGAATCGAATTTTAACTGTGTTTACCACGTGGTATTCAACAGAGTAAGAGTATTTTGAATACCGTAGTATTTGATCGAATACTACTTGCTCATCTCTAAAGGGGACATTTAGTTCACGGCCAGCCAATTGTAGCAGTCATCTGCCATCGACCTTAGTTTGTGAAATTCCCTCCTAGATATTCCACCATCAGCTATGAGTAACATCATTGAAATGTGGGGCTATTTAGGAACCACAGCAACTCAGAAATTCTTCCCCTATTCAATATATAGAGAAAAATGCTTGTGATTCCGCAGCCAAGATGAACATTCTGCATTTTTCAAAAATGTATGCTTTTCTGCAGCTATTTTTTTCCGCAAGGTGTGAATAAGACTAACTCAGTTAGGGGCAACATGGTGGCTCAGTGGTTAGCACTGCAGGCTTGCAGTGCTGGAGTCCTGGGTTCGAATCCCGCCAATAACAACATCTGCAAGGAGTTTGAATGTTCTCCCCGTGTTTGTGTGGATTTCCTTCCATTCTACAAAGACATATTTAAATGAAAAAAATAAAAAATGTAAATTGTGATCCCTATATGGGGCTCGCAATCTACAAAATAAATAAATAAAATAAAAAATCTTTAAAAAAAAAAAAAAGTAACTCAGCTGAGCAACTGAGGCAGAAACCCCAGGTTGAGAAAAAAACAGCATTTCTATCACAGCGGAAATACCACAGCAAAAAAAATACTGTGTTTTACATTACCTGCAAAGTAAATGGGATTCAGGCCAATCTCATCCACACATTGCAGAAAAAAATCTGCACTGGAAAAGCTGCGATTTCAAAAACCACCAGTTACAAATCCATTACACCTATGGAAAGGCTTTGGAAAATTCTGCGGAAAAATGTGATGAGTTTACGCATTTTTATCTGTGACTCGCTATGTGGGACCTTAGCCGACCATAGCAAAAAAAAAAAAAAAAAAAAACACTGCAGGAAAAACTATGGCGGCAATGGCAGATTAGTAAAGTCACAGAAAACACATGTAACATCTATGATGCTTCATGATAAAATCTCGCATATGCACTGTTGTTTATTATTGATCCTTTGGTCTAACGTTTACACTTAGTCGACTGTCTTTCTGCTTATGAGCTTGGCTTAAAATGGCACACCCATACACATAATCCCTAAATTGCATGTAGCATTTTCCACAAAGTGACTGTTGTCAGCTACGTAATGACTGTCAGCTATGGCGCATCATAAAAAGCTTTTATCTAAAGGTGAAATTCTGCTCACTGCAACTGGCTCTCAATGTGCGATACAACATATCATTTCCTATGCACTTTGTAGTTTTCCACTGGAAGGTCTGTCTGAACAAACAAGACTGCCATTCTTGCTGGGCCTTTTATTATATACAGTATTACGATATATAGCACAAAATAAGCATGATGTTCTAAAATTTCCAAATCTAAATGTTTTTGTTCGCAAATCATTCCTAGAATACCTTTGACACTAAAAAGATGATATTTCAGAGAAATATGCAATAATTTGAATAAAGTTGTGTCATTTTCACAAATATACAGTATAACCCCATTGGCCATGTCTCCCATAAGTCCAGTTCAAAGAGATTCCAGCTGTTCCAGATTCCAATTCTTGCACCAATAAGATAATATTCATATGAAGTGAACAGCAAATTTGACCAACATTTGGTATTAATGGATACAATTTCTACTTTCGATAACTAAAGTTCTTTGGACCTTTTTTAGGCACCAAGGCCAGAGTGACTGCTATCACCTTAGGTCTCTGTATCTCCCGATTTTACATTCCTGCATGACATAAGTGTGAACAGAGCTTTAGCATGAAGACCATATGTTGTTGACAAATTGCTGCGATTTAACCACAACTTACCTATGGAATAGACATAGTTACATATATAGGTGATGAGGTTGGGTAAAGATATTAGTCCATCAAGTCCAACCTATAACTCTACAATCCCTACAGTGTTGATCCAGGGGAAGGCAAAAAAAACCCCATGAGGCTCATGTCAATTGCCCTATTTCAGGGGGAAAAAATTCCTTCCAGACTCCAAATCTGGAGGTCGGTATAAAAACCCTGGATCAACGAGTCCTTAAAATCTAGAGTCCATAATCAGTAATATTGTTCTCCAATCCTTAAATTAGTTTTATAATGCTTTTAGCAAGAGAACAAACTATGCAGCCATTATACCACCATCATGTGCTATGTCCACTCAATGTGCCCAATGGCCAAACAAAGCTTCACCTACAACATATGGGTTCCTGGGTTCATAACCAACCAATGACAACATCGTCATGAAGTTTGGAATGTGGAGGAAAACCATACAAACTCAGGAAGAACATGCAAAGACATCCTTGTTTGATTGTGAGCCTTACTTAGGACAGCGAGTGCTGACTCCATTTGTAAAATAATGTGAAATACTGTATGCAGGTGTTAGAAAGAGAAATAAAGACATTATAGGGAATGTTCTAAACCATCTATGCCAATTTTCTGGGATAGATATGGCGCATCTCTGTGACCCACTCACCACTTTCTATAAAAGTAGGTAAAGTGGGGTAGAGACCAAAACATGCAGAGGATGCCTTGGCCCCACAAATTTACACCAGAAAACTGTTGTGAGGTATATCAGAAATGTACGCCAGTTCTTGGCTGCCAGAAATTTCAATTCTAGCACACAAGACACCCTAGGGTCGTCAGAATTATTAAAGAGGCTGGAGCCTCTTAATAATTCGGGCATATCTTAAGCCAACAGGGGAATGAATTAAGACTGGTTTAGGAAACCTTAGTCTCAATAAATCCCCCCCCCCCAGAGTTGTTCGTAAAAGAGCGGCAAGCATCTTTATTCTATATCGCTTCCTTTCTTTTGGATCAGAAGTCCAATGTCAAATGGTGACCACATACAAACATACTTATACAAAGATATTACCTGCCCAATTGTACAACATTAAATGTGTCCCAAGCTGACACCTTTGGAGAACACAGATCTGGCACTTAATAGTGCTGGTATTTGCTCAAGAGTGAAAGATCAACACTGAAGCAGAAGAAATAACTCAAGGAAAAGTCAAGGAGAAAATCGGCCTGTACAGAATGTCCCAAATCAAGTCGAATTTACAAAATCTGGTGGAACCATTTGCAGGAGAAGACACTGCTATGGTCTTATTCTTATATAAGTTGTCCGACATAATTAAATATGGACCTAAAGCCAGGAAATGTGATAAAACAATAGAATACCTACATAAACATTTCACCCTCCACTCCTCCTTCAGTCCTTCCCAACATGCTCTGTTGACTTGGGTGCCATAATATGTCTGCATACTCCATACGACCACTGCAACCAATTACTGGTCTCAGTAGCTTCATGCCATCTACTGCAGAGGCCTGAGAGATGGAGGGGTCCGGTCGCCGTGCCAGGTGCTTCCATTCATTTCTATGGGAGCGTGCTGTTCAGAACGGCTGATCCGAACAGTGTTCGCTCATCTCTAGATACAAGGTATAGATAGATCACCACTACAGTCAAGTAAACATAGCCCAACATAGAGGACCAGGGCACAGAGCTCAGCTGCAGTGTGCGCAGGGACTAGCTGCTATGAAGTTTCCCATACACAGCACACAGAGGACATCATGTACCCTTATCTGTCTCATGTATACAGAAACAGCAGCAGCATGGTGGGCATTATACAGTGTGCTCCTGTGAATTTAGCTCTAGGATGAATTAGTCCAATGTTTTCTAATCTTTTAGAATCAATCTTACCTCTGTCTCCTGCAAATAAAATCTATCTCCATCTCTGCAAATAAAATTCACAATGTACAGTCAATGGGAATATAGCAAGTTTATCCGCACTTACGGTAATTTTACCTGTTTTCACAATGAAATTCACTCAATCGCCTCCTCAGAGAAAGAATGAAGAAACAAAATAATAAAAGCAAGGACGAAAACAGAACATATTTATAGAAACCATTCCAAGTTAATGTGAGACGTTGTGAGACCTTTGGCTCATTGATTGTACTGAATGCCAAATGTGATCCAGCCCATCAGGTGAAAATAAGATTGTGACCCATAAGCAATAATATCTCAACCCTGATAACCAGGAGAACGGAAAAGGTCAAAGGACAACACATGGTCATCTTATTCACTATAACTAGTGATGGGAAATGTGCAAGATGCTCAATTTAGATATTATAAGAGAAGAAAACTTATAGTTTGTGGTCTCATATTTCACATCTAAGACTTCGCTCACATCTACGTTGGAGACATGAGACAAAATAGCATATCATGTTGTGCTATTCTGAGAAATGGCGGACACCCTGATGCAAACCCAGCGGTCCCAATTATAGACAATGGGGTTCAATGGGCACCATAGGTGTCCGTCGTATGACACAGCAAGCACAGCGGTTGATAAGACAGAGAACAGCAATGGAAATATTGTAGATGTGAACAAAACTGTAAACTGTAGTAATACAATAACTTGCATGTCCCTCTACTCATATCATGACATATCATCATGGGGAGCTTTTCAGCAAACGTATAAACTAGATCAGTCAGGAGATGGCAGCAAGAAAACCGAAGTTAAAGGGATTCTATCATTAAAATGGCATTTCTTTTTGTCTCTAACACATAAGAATAGCCTTAATAAAGGCTATTCTTCTCTTACCTTTAGATGTCTTCTCCATGCCGCCGTTTGGTAGAAATCCTGTTTTTTATTGGTAGGCAAATGAGTTTTCTCACAGCACTGGGGGCGCCCTCAATGCTGCGAGAGAAATCTCCAGCGCCATCTCTATCTTCTTCTGGAATGGCCCTCCTCTTCTTCCGGCACTGGCTTCAAACTTCTAGGCATGCGCAGTCGGCTCTGCCATCAGGCCTCGGACAGAGCCAACTGCGCATGCTTGCCTGGTGTAAGCGGCCATTGTCTTGTGGCCGCTTACACAGTAAGCTGGGGTAAGCAGCCACAAGAAAATGGCCACTTACACCAAGCGGGCATGTGCAGTCGGCGGGCATGTGCAGAGCCAACTGCACATGCATAAAAGTTTGACCCCCAGCACTGGAAGAAGATACGGAGCGAGGCAGACGAAGATGGAGGCAGCGCTGGAGATTTCTCTGGCAGCATTGGGGATGCCCCAATGGGGATGCAACCGAGCGGAAACCACATGGACCCCATTCTAGTCTATGGGGTCCGCAGGTTTCCTGTAGGTAACCGCTTTTCAATGCGTATATGTTTCCATTCAAGGAGTCGGAAACCCAAATGTAGATGTGAACCCGGCCTGATACTTATCCCAACTATCAAATCCACTCCTGGCTCTAGCTCAAAAAAACTGCAGCAAAATCTCTCTTCCCCCCCCCCCCCCAAAAAAAAAAAAAAAAAAAAAAAAAAAGCAGCTTTTTTGGGGCATTCAGAAGACATTCTTGTGAATGATGTATTACAGATCAACTTCTGCTGACTTTTTTAACGAAATATAGAAAACGTTCCATTTGGGAAGAGGGTCATTTTGGGGGTTAAAAAGGAAGACTTTTTTTTTTTTTTTTTTTTTTTTAACTTCAAAGAGCAAACCTCACTAATCTTTAGTATGAATTAAGTGTTCAGACATGAAATCATTAATATCATACTTTTTTTTTTTTTTTTTTTAACCTTTGTGTTCACTAGTAAAATAGAACAAAAATGCAAAGAAGGGAAAAATCTGCTATTCTTGGTGAACTGCTTTTTAGAAAGGCCCACATTTACAAGTAAAAGAAGGAAAATTCCGGCATTCAAATAAAATGTAAATGGCCCACAATACTCTGGTGCGTGTTATCTTTGAAAATGCAAAGATCCAATTCAACCGCGATCTTGGCACAAATTCAGGATTTCTTTAAACGTGTGTCCTGCGGGATGTGTTGCCATGCAGCAGAGGCAAAACCCACTGGAGGTTGTAAGCAGAAGTCTCTGATCTGGAAACATTTGCACAAACCACACATGTAACTTATTCTGTTCCTTTTGAGAAATCACGGAATATCAATGACGCTAGGAAGGATTTACAGGTATTGCAACAATAAGATTATACAGTTATCTCAATGTACTCTGAGATAGTCACATGTAGCACTCTGTTATTAAAGTCATTCCCATAGAGTTGAATAGAGCGCCAGCACACACATTCTACCAGGACTCTATTCAAACAAGGGGCACAGGATCCCCTTCCCGTAATCCTGGGGGCTGAAGCCAAGCAGACACATCATGACCTATAAGCTTTGTCTGTATAGTTGTATAGATTTAACAGGATGGGCCTCGTTTAAGCCATTGCATGTGAGGTACAGTGTGGTTTAGGAATAAATGTAAATTCCTGTATTATTTTCCTTCCATGTATTATTATTATTATATATTTTTAGACCACAATTAATTGCAATATTGCTGTACATTATGATATTAATTCCATGGTGCTGTACATTATTATATCATTACCAAGGTGCTATACATCATTAATTCCATGGTGCTGTACATTATTATATTATATCCATGGTACTGTACATTATTATATTAATTCCATGGTGCTGTACATTATTATATTAATTCTATGGTTCTGTACGTTATTATATTAATTCCATGGTGCTGTACATTATTATATTGATTCCATGGTGATGTACGTTATTATATTAATTCCATGGTGCTGTACATTATTATATTATTTCCATGGTGCTGTACATTATTATACTAATTCCACGGTGTTGTACATTATTATATTAATTCCATGGTGCTGTACATTATTATATTAATTCTATGGTTCTGTACGTTATTATATTAATTCCATGGTGCTGTACATTATTATATTGATTCCATGGTGATGTACGTTATTATATTAATTCCATGGTGCTGTACATTATTATATTATTTCCATGGTGCTGTACATTATTATACTAATTCCACGGTGTTGTACATTATTATATTAATTCCATGGTGCTGTACATTTGAGGGTTTACATACAATACACAAGACAAGTAAAATACTAACAGTTACCAAAGCTAAAAGGGGATTTGGATAGGATGTCATAATGTTGGCATCTTCCAGAGATAGTCACGGCACAGGAGAGCAAAGTCAAAAGGTTCTCTTAAAGTAGACCAGTTCTGGTAGAACAGCTAGTCAGAGGCTGTCAACCATTTACTGCAGTCTGGATGGTTTTCTACATTGGACACTGGAGATCGCACAGTATTCCTCACTACACCTGGGATTCAAGTAAAGCGGTGGTCATTCTGATATCCAAATAAACAGTTTTGTGCATTAATTCCTTGGTCTAGGTTTGTGGTAGTTTTAAGAAGGAGTGAAAGTCTACCCCATATACAGAAGCCATGAGTCTGTCTCCATTGCTCTGCTATTTACTTACAATGCTCTCTATGAGGGACAGAAGGTGTAATTATGTATAAAATGGATTTGACACACCCAGGAACGTACCTGTGAGCCCTGTAGATGTAGCAAGCGTACAACCTAACCAGCATTGCAGCAGCTCTATATGGACAGAGAATACATTGTAACTCCTGTCATGTAGGAATATCTACAGAATTCAGTCATACCTACTGTATAGAGATGAGCGGAGAGTAAAATGTTCGAGGTTCGATATTCGTTTCGAGTAGCCCCTCAATATTCGACTACTCAAATCGAATATCGAACCCTATTAAGGTCTATGGGGGGGAAAATGCTCATTTCAGGGGTAGGCAACGTGCGATCAAATTATACTTACCAAGTCCACGAGTGAGGGTCGGGCTGGATCCTCCGAGAAGTCTTCTCCGTGCGGCATCCCCGCGGCATCTTCCGGCTCTTCATTCACTCTGCCAGGCATCGGGCCTGGGCAGAGCCGACTACACTACGACTGCACTACAAGCGGACATGCGCAGTCGGCTCTGCCCAGGCCTGATGTCTGGCAGAGTGAATGAAGAGCCGGAAGACGCCGCGGGGAAGCTGCACGGAGAAGACTTCTAAAGGTAGGAGAAGAACCAGCGTTAATGCTGGTTCTGCATCGAACTTTTACATTCGAACAGCGAGTGGTACTCGATCGGGTACGAGTATTTCGAATACCGTAGTATTCGATCGAATACTTACTCGATCGAGTACTACTCGCTCATCTCTACTACTGTAGCATACAAGGAACAAAGCCAAAAAAGTACCAAGGAGGTTTCAATGGGATGTGACGCATATGTCTAGGTTTCATCTGTATCCTGTTTATAAATCATTAGCATCAGATCCCAACACTCAGGAGATCCACAGTATTCCCCACTTCATGCACCTAAGTCTCCCCCAGGAGACAGACGCGAACCGTGGGGATTGAGCTTCTCTCGGATGCGAGAGGCTGCAGGTTAACAGTGTTCAATGTGTACTGTCCCGCCTTAGTCAGCTATCAAAACCACAACAGGACACAAATCTACATCTATCTACACTACATACATAAGAATGGCACATGTTCAAATCCTTCCTGGAACAGATTCAAATGTTTAATAACTTACAGACTGCCGTGGTACGGAGGATTCTCAAGTGCTTTTGACAACATATGATCACTCCACTTATCATTTCCGACCCTTTTGCAATTTTCCCCCATCATTCCTGAGCAATCACGTTTGCTAGTTTGAGGACATGTATATTTTCTGCAGTCAGATGGGTGATCCCTGGGCTGGACAAAAAAGACAGGACCCATCTACCTTATAGCAGAAAGCATAACTGTGCTGAAGATAACTGCATCAAATGCTCAAAAATGGTGGAGGCTAGAGAAAAAAACATACCAACTGTGCTGGAATCATTGGAGCAGCGCCTATTGAGAAATACGAAGAATTGGAGTTGGAGGAGGTGATGAAAGGATCTTCTAACATATATGGCAGTCATTAGAAATTGAAAGGGATTTTTCCTGGCTTTTTTTTTTATGGCCTATCCTCAGAAAAGAAATTTTATTTTATTTTTTTAAATGTAGATTGTGAGTACCACATAGAGCTCAAAATGTACATTTTACCCTATGGATATGTCTTTTTGGAATATGGGGATGGAAATCCATGCAAACACGGGGAGAACATACAAACTCCTTGCAGATGGTTTTCTGCCCTTGGCGGGATTTGAACACCAGGACCCAGCGCTGTAAGGCTGCAGTGCTAACTACTGAGCCACCGTGTGGCCCCTCTCAGAAAAGAAAATCCATGTGTAAGTGGTGGGGGGGCCAATACCCGGCCTCTACAACTATTGGCCCTTCAGGACTGCTGCCAGCCCTAGCAGATGGCTTACTATATAGTACTAGCTTCTGCCCGCGACTTCGTCTGCGGGTTGTTGTTGGCGATGAGCTGCTAATAATTAGCCAAATGTGGTTGGCGGTGATCCGCCTGCATCCGCATGTCGCCTCTGCTACATCTGTGCATATGCGCAGCAGCCCCAGGTATATGCACATCCGTAGCTCAGCTACATCGGGAAATTCTGTGTTAGACACGGCTGAATGGCTGCTGGTGAAATTTGACACAGTTTGCCCTCCCATCCCCACCCCCTCCCCCAGCACAGTCCGAAGACCACATGCCCCTGTGTTACGCACACAAACTGCTGCCTCAGCTCTGCTACATCTGCTGATTTAGAATACAGGCTTGTGTTGTGTGAGAGTGTCTGAGCAGCTTGTGTGTTAGACACGGCTGAACGGATGTTGCTGAAATGTAGAACAGTTCTCCCCCCTCTCCCATCCAAGGCAGAACAACAGATTCCCCATCCTACTTACTGAAACTCTACAGCTGATACTGCTCTTGTCCAGACACAGCCTGTATGTTCTGTAGTCTCCTGATCTTCTATGAGACTCCATTGTGTTCAGCTTACACACTGTCTGGCTCCCTCCTGTTTAGCTCCGCCCCAAATTAGTGTGTAGCTCCACCCACCACATAGCATGAGCCTATGGGACAGCTGAAGGGCCTGTGATGTCATCAAAGGTCCTCAAACATAGTGTGTGTGTAAATTCGTGCTTAACAGTAATATAGTGATGTTATTTACCAGGATAAAAAGTAGCCTATATTTTAATCGAAGTTCCTATCTATCTATGTGCCAAATTTCAGCCAAATCCATTTAGTCGTTTTTGCGTGATTGAGGAACAAACACACAAACATACAAACTTTCACATTTATAATATTAGTAGGATTAGTAGGAAGGATAGGATAGGATAGGATGTGGCCATATAATGTTAGTGCATCTCAGCTCCCATCGAAAATCCCGAATATAGGCCATCAAAAAAAAAAAAAAAAAAAATTTCCAGGCTTTTTTCTAAGGCCCCACATTGCAGAAGTGAAGTCTTCTTGTCTTCTTTGTCAAGACAACTTTTAAAAAGTTGAATTTTATTGAAAGTGGGGTTTTCGACACTAGATTGTGTTTACCATGAGTCACTGACTACCATGATCATGTGGTGCTGGAGGACACAGCATCAAACCACAATCTCAAAAAAGAAGTGGCGGGGAACCCCAACATTAGGCAATTTCACACAGGATATAAATATACATTATACAGAGATATTATGGATCTAGCGTTCATATATCCTCAGGACTGCATCTGCATTACAGATCCAAAATATTCACTGGTGGTCCTCAAAGAAGGAAATGCATTATTGCAACTACATCTCCTTTAAAAAAGCAGATATAATATGAATAACATATAGATGACATACAGAAGCATCTGCATTCTGAATACTCTCCATAGACTTCAATGGGCGTTTTGCACCCACAAACGAACAGTAAGGGTGCATGCACACTACGTAACGCCGGGCGTGTATGAGAGCCGTACACGCCGGCATTACGGCAGACTGCCGAACACTTCCCATTCACTTCAATGGGAGCGCTCGTAAACGCCGCTGTTACAAGCGCTCCCATTGAAGTGAATGGGAAGTGTTCGGCAGTCTGCCGTAATGCCGGCGTGTACGGCTCTCATACACGCCCGGCGTTACGTAGTGTGCATGCACCCTAATAACACATGCACACATAAAAAGTCCCATAGATTTACAATAGCACCAGATCAATAAAAAGAAAAAACGGATTAATAGACTTGCTTGACAGCAGCCTCACAAGTCAATTTCAAGTTTGGATGTCAAAAATCCCTTTATATATGACCCTCCATCTATATTAAATGAAGCGCTTATTACAGCAAGTCTAGCGGATTCTGCGCCTTCACTAATTGATATACAGATGTGAACCTTGTCCTACTGTACAAGTCGTAAAGCCAAGACACATACTCGCTGACTAAGACATGGTTAAAGGTCAGCAATGGGTCTGCTTCTGTTACTTCCAATGTCCAGATGAGGACGA
This sequence comes from Leptodactylus fuscus, assembly GCF_031893055.1. Classification (NCBI taxonomy): domain Eukaryota; kingdom Metazoa; phylum Chordata; class Amphibia; order Anura; family Leptodactylidae; genus Leptodactylus; species Leptodactylus fuscus. The sequence continues at coordinate 180,731,823 of NC_134268.1, read as the reverse complement.
AGGAATCTCAAACTGCCCATTCTACTTAATGACAACTCTTTCCAAAACCAGACCATCTGGAACATAAGAATCAATTGTTCATTAGAGGGTTATGGCCTCTGCTGGGAAGTGCACAATATAATAGAGAGCATGACCAATCACATAAAGGAGGAAAAAGTGGAGAAGAATTAGGGGACACAATAATTAAAGAGGACCTTTCAGCGCCTTCACCAACTCCAGTTCTTTCCCTCTGACCCTACCATTCTTGAGCAAACAGCACTGTTAATTTCAGTGTCAGATAAGAAAATTAGGCCATGTATTGTCAAATGGGTAGTCTCGGTGAGAAGCAGGCAGAGGGTTTGGGGACGGAGAGGCTGAATATGGATACCCTGTGGCCGACAGTGGCAGTAGTGTGAACGCCCCCTTAGCAATTTCTGTAACTCATAAACAAGACACAACTTCAGACCTCCTGAATTATGTCGGGGACCGCTGAGGCCTGTTATTGGTGTTGTGACACACAGAAGCAAGTGTTACGACATTGGTCATACAATGTCGTCATGTTTGTGACTTTGTGTTACAAGGCCATGTGACCAATGAAACACATTAACAGGCCTCAGCAGTCCCTGATATCATTTGGCATTTCTGAAGACGACCATACGCAGTGCCGGAGCCCTGAGGAGGTGAGTAAGAGAGCCTTCACACGGAGTAAACGCGCGCGTATTTTTGCAAAATACACGTGTAAAAATACATGTATAAAAATAAGACTCCCATTGAATTCAATGATATTTTTTACACGTGTAAAAATACGCCTGCAAAATGTCATTGAAGTCAATGGGAGTCTTATTTTTACACGTGTATTATGCAAAAATACACGCGCGTTTACTCCGTGTGAAGGCTCGCTTGCTGTTTTTATGTTTGCTCACTTCCCTGGCCCTCCACTAATTATACTCTGGGGTCTGAAGAGATCTTGGAATATAAAAATAGCAGATTTTGATTTGGAATCTCACGAGGTTCTCCCAAAACATTCTAAAGGGGGGATAAATGGCTTTAAAAAGGGACAAGGCTTAAGTAGGTAAAATGCCTGATGTATCACAAATTTGATAATCCTCAAGCCCTACCTTAAGGTCAAGAAAGAAAAACACCACAAAATAACAACATGCCGGGGATGCTGTGAGAGAGGGTACATAGAAGCTACAATAAGTTATGTAGTACAGGTCTCACATGAAACAGAGGAATCCTCAGAAGACTCTCGGGCCTGGGTGCGACCACAACCTCTACACCCCTATAGTTACATGCTCTGGTTTAGTCAAGATCGAGAATGCTGCAAACAATGATTCTGACATCATCGGACTGGTTTAGTAATCTCAGCTGACCTGCCATGACAGGTTCTCCTCCTTCTTCCCTTACTAAGTGTCCCAGCAAGACATTCAGAGTGGATTCTCTACTTCTTTGTCCCCACACCCCCTAAACTAAGCATTAGTACAGTGACAGATTTCGGTTTATGTGCACATTACAAGAATGAGGTTTTTAAGAACCTTTGTAACAAATAGTATTTAATAAATGTTATATTCTTGCACAAAGCCTCTCGCCTGTCACAGCACACAGGGCAAGATATTAAATCATTTTCTATTTCCAGGGTTGTACTGAGAGTAGAGATAAGAGACAGGCCAAGTGCTGCTTCAACAACACCTTACATACTGACAAAGATGGCAAATCCAGAACATACTGCTATGGATATCACTTAAAATACCAAGTACCAATAAAGACAGCCTATTCACAAAGCAACAGAAATAGCTGCAGACATCTTTCTGAATGACGTCTGCAGAAATCCATGCACTTACTGGAGAAAAAAAAACCAAAAAAAAAAAACACTCAATTGTATGCAACTTTTCCGCAACAATTCTGCTGCATGGGAATACAAATCTAACAAATACAAATGCTTTGAATTCTCATTACTCATAACTTTTTCCCATCTTAGGGTGCATTCACACTGGGTAAACGCTAGCTTATTTTGTAGAGTAAAATTACACTTGTAAATTTTGCTATCCCATTGACTTCAATGACATTTTACAGGCGTATTTTTTACAGGCGTATTTTTACACTTGTAAAAAAATATCATTGAAGTCAATGGGATAGCAAAATTTACAAGTGTAATTTTACTCTACAAAATAAGCTAGCGTTTACTCAGTGTGAATGCACCCGGGTGCATTCACACTACATTTTCTGAAGCTTATTCTGAACGTAAATCACGTTCAGAATAAGCGGCGTATAAAGCAGCTCCATTCATTTCTATGGGAGCCGGCATACGAGCGCTCCCCATAGAAATGAATGGGCTGCTTCTTTCACTGCGAGCAGTCCCATTGAAGTGAATGGGAAGTGCTGGCGTATACGGCAAGCTCTGCTCATGCCGGGCCGTACACGCCGGTACTTCCCATTCACTTCAATGGGACTGCTCGCAGTGAAAGAAGCAGCCCATTCATTTCTATGGGGAGCGCTCGTATGCCGGCTCCCATAGAAATGAATGGAGCTGCTTTATACGCCGCTTATTCTGAACGTGTTTTACGTTCAGAATAAGCTTCAGGAAACGTAGTGTGAATGCACCCTTAGTAGTTACTCAGGGACATTGGGAGTGACGTAACAATCCAATGTGAGAACTCCAAACAAACAGCATCGCAGATCTCAGCATCTTATACTACAGCAGGCATAAAACTGATCATACACTTAAAGGCAGCTGGAAAATTGGTAGCAAACTAATGACAGTACCTTGATTCTACACTTTCCAAAGAGGTCTTTCTTAATCTGTATTGCAGCACCATTTTCATTAAAATCACTGTTTTATTCTCATACAAATTAGATGAAATGGGCTTTAGGGGTGATTTTTTCATACAGGGGTTTCACTCTAAAAAAAACCTGCCCTTAGCTGCTGCTCAGCTCCACCGCATTGACTGAGTGACATCTTTGTCTACTTTGTCTGCAGTTAGAGGTGGGATATCTGAATCGGCGAGTGAAGCCCCAGCAAGAAAAGAAATGCTCCTAAACCTCTTTTCAGCTAATTTACATAAGAATAGAACACTGATTTTCATAAGAAAGGCATCTTCGGACATTATAGAAGCCACCCTCCAAGGTACTGTCATTAGTTTGGTACCCATCTTCCTGTGACAGACTCCCTTTAAATGCCCTTCACAAGAATCATGCCCTTCAGATAGTTTCGGATTACCTAAATTAAATGATGTTTTCCCCTTGTAAATCCTAGCCTGCACTGCCAAGAGATTTCCTTTTTTGTAAATATTCAAATAAGTTCTTTAGAGCATTATGGGCATTACCATTTACCTCTTCAGAGCATTGACTCTTTGCTCAAAAGAACTCCTTTGTATATTTCCAAAAATAGAGATCTCTCAGCAATGGAGGTTCCAATCCACAGGGAAATAACACCCTTTCCAGGAGTTGATATGCTGGATTATGGTGACAGACTCTCTTCAAGATTATGTGGCCAATCAGATGCACAGCAGATCTATTAGTACACTAACAATCTGACCAACGACAAGACAGACTATGCTTGGACAATCAACACTGTGGGCTCTACTTAGTAGTGTCATATTTGTCAGGTACAAGACTCTCCTGCAGCTCAGTCCCATTCAAGTTAAAAGACTCCACAGGATAGGCCATAAAACCCTGATAGGGGGAAGGGGGAAGTTGATCTCTAGCCCTTGCATGGATCAGTTGTTCAGGGGCCATGCCATCCAGAGATAGCAGATTATCAGGAGGCCAAACTTTGGACCCCTACTGATCTGATATTAAGAACCTACCCTAGATATAGGCCATCAATATAAATTTCCCAAAATACCCTCAATCCACTCCGGGCTTCAGCACCAAAAAAAAAGCTACGTTTCCACAACATGGGGCCGCAGCCTAGAGCTCTATATAACTGGTTTCAGAGTCATTTATCATCAGCAAATTCCACTGAAATCACATGGATCCGCTGATCAGGAAATAAACCATTATTATCTTACACCAGCTTCACATTTTCATCCGCTCTTAAAAAAAATAATTTAAAAAAAGACCATCCGGGAACTGACGAAGAATGCTGAAAGAATATAATTCCTCTTTAGAACAATCTCAGCATAAACTTAAACACATTCACATCCAGGCCATTAGTTATTCTGGAGAAAAAGTGGTAATGCCGATACAGACACTGCAGGAAAACGACCTATTGCACAGAATTTAGCAGCAAGAAGAGCGAGGCTGAAGGCTATCTACAACAGCAGCTTCACTAACCTGTAATAAATGAGAATAGATCTCACCACTAAATGAGTAACAGATCTGCTTTAAATAACTTCTTCCAGCCTTGTCAGCAAAGCTAAAACTTTCCAAATCATGTTCTGCATCACTAGCTGACTGCCCTGGCTTCAAGCTGTCCTCAAAAACCAATGGAAAGCACACAAAAATACATATAAAGGCAGACTTCTAGTTTCCACATTGCAGCTATGAATACATACGTATTGTACCACTTGTGGCCAACACAGATTTTTCCATTAACATTTATAGCTTATATTGTTCCATGGTGTAGTAAAATTCCAATATTCAGACATCTGTAGTACAAGACAAGCTCCAGATCATCAGATTTTAAAGACAACATGCCCAATAGTTGCATAGGATTACAGCAAACAATTACAGCACAAAGAGAAGTATAAAATAATGATACCGTAATGTCAAAACGTTCGTAAAGCGCTTTTCTCACCAAGGGACTCAAAGCACAGAGCGCACTGTGGGGTGGGGGAGTTTGTGGCTTCAGTACAGGCGCACTCACTTTACTTCTCTGTATATTTTCGCCATGTTTGAGGAAAAGGATACCCATACAAATTTATTGAAGATGTTCTACTTGGTAAGATTCAAACCAAGGACCCCAATGCCGCAATGCAACAGTGGTAACCAATGAGCCAGCGCTGTAAATAGATCAATCGGCACTTTGTGCGGGTGGGTGGATGAGTAGGGGTTCAGCCCAGCAAGACATTAACAGAAAAAGAATTCCACACTACAAGGTATAAATCTTAAGGTGTACAGGGCTTTTGCCACTTATACAGCCCAAGTTGCAGACAGGGGGGCAAAGAGGAGAAACGTAGGGCACAGCTATGTAGGTGCCAGACCTACACACCAAATAACCTTGCACCTTACCAACCATTGCTGTAAGGCGTTCTCTCTCTAACAAAGACAAATATAGTTATATGGGCCGTTAAATGCTAATATAAGTTTTCACATGGCGCCATTTAAAAGATCATTTACTATACATGCATATAAAAAAAACTTCTGGCACCGACACAGAACTACATAAACAGACACCACTGAAGAGATACAGGACGTACTCATGCATACAAATATATCATGTGTCTGAATTTAGTCACCAGTATGTGGTCTATGGGACTGCAGCAGCCGCCATTCATAGAGATAGAGAAGATATATAGAAGGTCCATGCACCAGATTCATCACCAGTACAGAATGGATGAAGTTAAGATTAGATTAGAAAAGTATCTGAAATCTTTGGTCAGTTGATAAGAATCTGAGGCCTGGCACATTTCTTCTGACACACTTGTATACAGCGCTGGGCCAGGTGTCTCTGTGGTTGCTAACCACATGTGTAGTCTTATACTGCAGTCACTTACTATGAGCTTTCATCTGCCTTTTATTCTTGCTAACCTACCATTTATAGTAACTAAAAAGAGGAAGAAGAGCAAGGTGGGCCATCCATATCAGTTTTTTGGCCATGGCCAAATGGGTCCACCTTTTCTTCCCCCTGAAACAGCGCCACTCTTGCAAGTAGGCCATGTCTGGTATTGTAGCCCATCCTCTTTGAAATGAATAGAGATGAACGGCATTACTAGATGCAGCCCATGGACAGTAGGGCCATTTCTGTTAAAGAAGGAGACCATATTTCTAATCTTGGACAACATTGCTGTGGTTTTCCGTTATTAGAACCATGAAAAGAAACAGAAGCTGTAGAAGATTTTGCTAGATAAATTTTTACCCCTACATAGAAAAACATGAAGAATAACAGAGCTTCCTTTACTAGCATCTGGCAGACAGCTAGAATTGAAACCTTTCCAGACACCTCTGGGGAACATTCCTTCTATCTGCCGCTGGAGAACTTCGACTTCCCAAGACACTTCTCTGCTTCATTATCGCATTAAATAATACAAAGGAAAACACAAACACTAAAATCCAATCAATGGTTTATAGATTTACAAGACGGCGTTGCGTTATCCACCCCACTCCCTCCCCAAAAAGTAGAGGCAGGTCCAAATATATGCTCATGGAAGAAGTGCTTACTACACCCCTGGCTGACCCGGATCATCCTAAAGCCAAACTCAATAATTCAGCCTATTATAAGATTCAATGCTGGATAGTGAGTCAATCCATCCAATAATGCGGTATTGACACCGTTTAACATCTGCGTGCAGCAAGGACATTGCGCTAAATACCATTTACCTTCTGTCTAAATGCTCAACCAATAATACAAGTAAATATATAGGCATCTGTTGTGATGGAAATAGTCGGGATTGTTTCTATCACACAACCCCACCTGTTATTACAACACAAAGCCTTGCATGAATAAATGTTATACAAAGCCACTAAAAGCAAGACAAATGTATAAAACATTTCAAGGAAAGACTGTGCGGCTGTCACTGAGAGGAGCGGATCAAGATGTCTCGCAGCAGAACGCGCTTGCAAGCTTTGCTGGCCCAGAAAAGCAGAAAAACACAGGGAGCGTTGTTTTAATTATTCTATTACTAATTTTAATAATAATGAGTCACTGAAGCATACAGGGCATTTATTAATGTAGGATGAGAACATCTCCAAGGCTCTGCTAATTGTTACTTCCTTACTGACGGTAGAAAACACTGCGGCTCAATAGTGGGGAGCAAATAATGAAAAATCTACATAATTTATAAGAAATTTTCAATTCACATAGGGTTTGCTATAGAATTGTAGAGGCCGAAGTCATTTATATGTAGATCTACTGACGTTTGCATAGGAGGGAACGGCATATAAAGCAGTTGCTTAACATTTAGCAAATCTAGAAACTGTGCCTTTATGTATAGGTCTGATCGAGATTGAAAAATTAAAAAAAAAAAAAAAAAAAAAAAAACCCCTATTGGCAAAATACAAAAAGCCGTAAATTGAAGCCTGTATTCTACAGACTTGTACAAAAGGCCATGTCTCGATACATTTAAAGATGAAATGAATGGGGAGGGAATACACTGTGCACAAGATCTTCCTAAACAGCGACGAGGAGCACATCAGTCTCTTCAGATAGCTGATCGGCAGGGGTGCCGAGAGTGGTATCCCTACTGATCTGATATTGATGGCCTGATGCTAGGTTCACATTAGCACTGGGTCTCTGTCAGAGGACCAAAACAACAGAGGCGGACTGCTAACATAGTGGTTACACAAAGAGAACAGCAGACCCCAATGATTATAATGTGGTCCGTCAAGTGTTCATAATTTTATTTTAACTGAAACCATTGGTAGGAAAAAGTACTCCCTGCAGGATTTTTTTCCCTTCACTGAGTTTCGGTGGACACTGCAATTGAGTGGACACTACAGGTAAATGTGAATGTAGGCTTTATACTAGGTTCACATCTGTACCAGGCTCTCCGTTGTTTGAATCCGGGGAACCGAACAATGGAGTGCCCATCCACTAGAACAGCGATTACCCAAGGACACGTGCAGCCCCACAAACACTAACGGGGTCTGCCAAGTGTCCTTCAGGTTTCAGTATAAGAACAGCGGAGAGAAAAGTCCTCTACACAGGAAATTTCTGTCCAAAGATTTTAGGTGGGAATCTGCCTCAGAGTCCCTGATGGAGACTCCGACACAGATGTGACTGTAGCCTTAAAGAAGCTCTAAAAGACCAATGACACACTTTATCTCATAGGGTGCTGTCACCCTCAGTATTTTGATGTTTTGTTGATTCCATACTAAACAAGTGGGTGGTAACACTGTGGTTTCTCAGGAGGTGGTATTTCTGTGTACCTCCTACGTGGCTAGTATAGCCTAACTTACATCAATACTAAAAGGACTTATAGCTTTGGAGTGGCTGAACAGATTTGGAGTTTTGTTTATCCAGATTCGACCAGCTATTCAACAGATATAAGCTCTTTTACTGATGAAGCAAATAAGGGCATACTAGACAAGTGTGCAGCAACACTGCATGACCTCACCCTAAGAGAGAACACAGTATTACTGCTGACTAGGCTAGTATACCCTAATTTGCCTGAACATTAAAGGGGCTTATATCTTGGGAATAGCTGAATAGATTTGGATAAACAAAACACCAAAATGTGTGCGACAGCGCCTATCAGATGAGGTATGTCTTTTCTGACCTGTGACTGGTCCTCTTTAACAATAGGCCATCATTATAAAGATGAACCTAGCCACTTAAACTAGCTCAAGATAAACATTCCCATTTTCAATGGAATATCAGGCATGACTATTACTTTACATCATTTTTATTGGGGAATAACAGCCGATATGATGCATCCTAAACAGTAAAGGCATTATTACAGAGCCTCTACTGTGATCGAGAAAACAGCTGATCAGCAGCGCTCTTAGGCTGAGTTCACACTGGGTTTTTGGTCAGGATTTTGAGGCGGAATCCGCCTCAAAATCCTGACCAATAAAACTCCTCCCATTGAAATCAATAGGTTCCTTTTTCCGTGAGCGGTTTGTTGCTTCACCCGGAAAAAAGAAGCGACATGCTCTTTCTTCAGGCAGATGCCGCGGCCGGACGTTCCCCTGAAGGCACTCCCTCCCGACTAGGCCCACTCATTTCGGCCCAATCCGGAGCGGAGTGCCGCAACTGGATGCTGGTGCACTGCACTGGTCCATCTAATAGGGCCTTAGCATCTAAGGCAGTCTTTCTCAAAGTGGGCGATAACGCCCCCTTGTGGGCGCTGGAGGCCTATAGGGGGGCAGTAAAGGGCACAGAGATGATTGGGGGGCGTTGAAGCGGTTTAGGGGGGCGATGGCTAATTTAAAGGGGTGGTATCATAACAATGATTCTATCTATACTGCTTGTTAATGTGAATGTAAGACTTTTCCTAAATACATTGCTTCAGCAAAACTGCTTTGTTTGTCCACTATCTTACTTTATTCACTTCATTATGGACACTAAAACCTGGCCCCCTGCTCATTGCTGAGGGAGCCACATGACATAGCTCCCTACTGTGTGGGGGGAGAGAGGGGGGGGCTGAGTGTACAGAGCCAGCCTGTGTCTGCACCACACATACACATCACCTAGCTCCCTGCTGTGAGAGAGAGGGGTGTGTGTGGAATAAGTGCTGCTTTCTTATATAAAGCAGTCTAAATCCTACTGGGCTAAAGGACCTGGTCTCTCTAGGTTCACTAGGATAAAGCTTTATTATATAGAGCAGGCTGCTAGTGGGCAGAGGAGCCAGGTCCTTTAGGAAACTCTGTACAAGGTAAATCCAAGTCTACAGGACCTTTTGATGACATCACAGGCCCTTCAGTCATCCCATAGGATCACGCTATGTGGTGGGCGGAGCTACATGCTAATTTGGGGGCGGGGCTAATTGACAGGAAGAAAGAAGGTTTTTTTTTTTGTTTTTTTTTAAATGTAGATTATGAGCCCCACATAGAGCTCACAATGTACATTTTTCCCTATCAGTATGTCTTTGGAATATGGGATGGAAATCCATGCAAACACGGGGAGAACATACAAACTCCTTGCAGATGGTTTTTTGCCCTTTAGGCGGGATTTGAACACCAGGACTCCAGCGCTGCAAGGCTGCAGTGCTAACCACTAAGCCACCGTGTGGCCCCGAAAGAAGATTTTTAGGCAGCTTAGAAGGCAGATCAAGCTTCATGAGGCTACCCCTTTAAAATTGTTTTTTGCTTTTAACACAAACTTTACCGCTCCTTTACGCTTAACACGCGTTTCCTCGTGTAACGCCATCTAGGGGACTAGACAGTAACTATTTACTGTCCAAAAGTTGCCAAACTGTACCATAGATGGCGGTAAGCTCCAATATTAACATAATGACTGCGATTGTGATTCTTAAGATGTAGTAAAGTAAAAAAAAATTGGGGGGGGGGGGCGCTAGAAAATAATTAATTCTCGAAGTGGGCGGTAGACAAAATAAGTTTGAGAACCTCTGATCTAAGGGCTCGTTCACATCTGCGCCCAGGTTTCCGTTTCCTGCATAAAACAGAGCAGGATACGGAAACCTGCAGGAGTCTCTCTCACCCATTCATTTGAATGGGTGAGAAAGCTGTCCGGCCGTGAGCTGTGGTGAGCGTTTTATGCTCTCCGCCGCAAAATCGGGTTTTTTAATCCGGACACAGAGTCGGACATGCAGTACTCTGTGTCCGGATTTAAAAAACCGGTTTCGCAGCAGAGAGCATAAAACGCTCACCGCCGGACCCGGTCTGTGGTTTCCGTCTTTTTACATGCAGAAGACGGAAACCACAGAACGGAGACCAGAACGCAAGTGTGAACCTAGCGTAAACCATACACCATAGAGGGTCTGAAGCATAAGTTCAGATGTTGTGAAATATTTGCAGTTTATAAAAAAGTGAAGTCTACAGCAAAATAAGCAGATTTGGATACTATAATATATAAAATATAAAGTTTTCTTATGAAAAGGCTTCTATTCTCTCAACTACTAGAATGTACAAACCCCCCCCCCCCACTCCATCCCTCCAAAAATTTTACTAGAAATGTCCAATTAAAAAGCAGTGATCTAAAGCACTCGCCCATGTATAACATCATCTTATCCAGCTGTATCAGAGGGAAAAACCTATTTGTATCATTTCCACTGCCGGTACCTACAGTCCTGAACACGAGACGCCTCAAGGCAGATCAAGGAAAGGAGATTACCTAAGTGCTCATGGGTTTGTGGAGCGAGAGTATAATGCCTGCAGGCCTATGTACCATTAGTAATATATGCATTATTATACTGTAAATGCTTATTCTACACCATAAATACTTATTTTACACTAAATACTGACATACTGTTAAACCATGCCTGGGAGGGATTTAGGAGAAAGGAGTCACTGGTGATGAAAAGAATTCTGTTTATATGTAATATACAAAAACATCACTTTTATACAGTGGCGTCGCTAGGAACGGCGGGGCCCCGTGGTGAACTTTTGATATGGAGGCCCCCTCCCCTGACTGACGCCCGCCAAAGACCCCAACCGACACCCCCCCGCCATTCCTGTGCTCTCTATTATTCCCGTGAGTGGCCCCTGTACACACTATTATGCCCCATAGTGGCCCCTGCACACAGTATTATACCCCATAGTGGCCCCTGCACAAACTATTATGCCCCACTGTGGACACCCATGAACAATCATTATACTCTGGGGTCTTTTCAGACTCCAGAATATAATAATCGGAAACCAAGAGGGGATACAAACATAAAAAACACTGTCACCTATCCCCGACTCCGCTGCAGTCCTCGTTGGTGTAAGCCTTCTTCAATGATGTCCGGGATGTCACATGACCGGGACCTGCGTCCCGGGTCATGTAACGTCAGAGAGCATCTAGAAGTAGGCCCGAACCTGCCCGGAGCGTGGAAAGATAAGCAACATGGTTTTTTATGTTCCTTTACCTCCCTTGGACCTCCGATCATTATACTCGGGGGTCTGAAAAGATCCCCGAGTATAATAATGATGTTTAAGGGGCCTGTGGCTTCACTTACCGATCCCGGTCACTGCCAGGATCGGTAAGTAAATAGGGCCCATTACCAGCTGGAGTAACTCCAGCCAGTAACGGCCTATTAAGAAAAGAAAAGAAAATGCAGGGGTAGCGGCTGTCGCCGGCCCCTAATGTCCCTGGTCCTGTGGCAGCCGCTTTCCCTGATGGGCATGTGTTTACATAGAGTCAATGTTAAATAAAAACAGATCAGTTACTGTAGGACAGTAGGACAAGCCACACTTTTTTGTCCCACAAAAGAACGAACAAAGTGATTTGTTTTTGTTTAACGTTGACTATATAGACGCACGGCCATCAGATTCCATCCTTTATTCGCATCAGTTTTTTGCATCTACAAAACTGCTCAGTTACACTAGGTTCACACCTGCATTCGGGTTTCCATTCATTCCGCTTGGAGACCCCATGAATGGAAACCTAATCCACTTACAGACTATAACGGGTTCCGCCAGATTTCTGCCTGCTTTCGACTCAAAAAATTTGTTAAAATGCGGCAAGGAAAGTTCTGCTTGCAGGACTTTTGTCTCTGCACTTTCTAAGTGGAATCATGCACAGAATCCCCGAATGTAGAGCCAATGCTGGTGTGAACCCAACCTTAAACTCATGATCAAAACATGATGTGAATGGGCCTTTAACTGATGTGTGCGGGGTCCATTTGCTGGGCAGTTCATATACTGATGAACAGGAAGGGCCATACAACAGCAGCAAAGACTGGAGAAGTAAGGCCCCAAGAAAGTACAGCAGGCATACTGGCGTCTTGCAAAAACTGTTTGCATGGCCAAAGAGGTAACATGTAAGTAACAGCACCCAGCATCCGACTGCACCACCTCAGGAGCATAGGGCCCTAACACTAACAGTTTTGAACAAAGCAAAAAATAGAATAACAGAAAAACGTTAAACATGAATGAATGTGTGAAGGCCCTGGGTGATATCCCATTAGATAACCACACTTCTCCTTGTGTTCCACCCATGATAGCTCTGCTATTCTACATAATGAATGTGCTCACAAGAGAAGGGCCATGTGTGATATTTCACAGTAGATCGTGACTGCTTGATAAATACTGTGGTAGAAAGATGAGAGCCCAGAAAACCAGAAATATGACCATCCATCTCTGACACAGTATTTTATTAGATCGATTCCACAACACTTAAGGGCACGTTCGTTAAAACCGGTATTTATAAAGGCAAAGGCCTCTTAATAATTGTGGTGCATCTAGTGCGATTCGTGCATCAGAAACTGAAATATAGTGACTGACCTGCTATGACAAGGAAATTTCCATTATGTTAAGCATCTTATTAGTGATTGTATAAATTAGAAATAATTAATAATTTTATTTTAAAGCCAAACTTTTTTCAGACCCCACCCAAAATTGGTCCTGACTCCAACTGAGCCCTGGTCTGCAGTCTCTTCTGCATCTCATGCCTGCACACACACACACACACACTATAACTCCTGCTACGACTTCTAGTCACACCCCATGAGATGTATGCCGAAGATATCACAAGACGTGTACTGAAAGATGGAAGAGAGAAGCTGGATTCTACACTCCAATGATAAAATTTAAAGCATCACCCCAGCTAAATCACTTTACCCCGCTCTGGTACCCTCAATAGATCCTCTTTCACGCTTCGCACTTTTATGCATAGTCCACTCATATGTAGTTCGTTATTGTGTTTGTTTCTGAGCAGACACTATCTTAAAGAGGTGCTTTCATGTCCTCTGAGACGGGCAGCATGATATACCACTAGAAAGCTGACAGTGCGCTGAATTCAGCACACTGTCAGCTTTGCCAGTATGCACCTTGATAGTACTGTCAGAGAGAAGGAGCCTTCCTCCCAGTCCAGTGATGATGCTGAGCTAAACAACAGCGATATCTCCTGCATCGGGGGGGGGGGGGGGGGGATAATGGGAAAGCTGACAGTGCATTAAATTCAGCACACTGTGACCTTTCTAGCGGTATAGAATGCCTCCGGTATCAGAAGACATGAAGGTCCTCTTTAAAGCTTTATACGTCACCATTTTTATGGTATGGGAGAACCTTCTGTTAACCACTCCATTCTAGTCTCAATCCTGTCTCTCTGCTCCACTGTTAGTACCAAAATGCCACAGCACAGCATCACATGAGCAGCTAGAGATAATACCATCTCTGTCTGCTGGGGGACAGTGTAAATTATTGTCTTCTCTCTAAATAATCAAAGAGAACATAAGTATACAGTAAGGGAGGCTGAGCCGTGAACAACCTGTCTACCGTATTTTTCAGACTAGAAGACGCATCAGACCATAAGACTAGATTTCAGAGGAGGATAATAGGGAAAAAAAAATTTTTGAAGCAAAAAAAAATGTGGGAAAATACTTAAAATAAATAACATATGGGAGTTATAGTTTTGCAACAGCAGAAAGGCCACATTAGCAAGTGGCTCTGAAGTTGTACAGGGAAGCATAGGGCATTTTTTAGTTATACCACTTTGGGGAAAGTCTATTGCTTTGATCACCTTTTTAATCAGTTCAGAGGTGAAACAGCGAAAAAAAAAATGGCAGTTCTGCACTTTTGATTCTTTTTCCCGCTACAACATTCACCCTACGGCAAAAATAATTTTTAGAGTTTGATGCCCAGTCTAAGTTTGTAGACCGGACATTTCCAGGCACAGGGATACTTAATGTGTATGTGTTTCATAGTAATTTTCTACTTTTATATGTATTCTAGGTAAAGGGGGTGATTTAGAACTTTTATTTTTATTTGACTATATTTTATTAGCCCCCGCCT